>NW_027362761.1:182515062-183137067 GCF_046119375.1 Phyllobates terribilis | reverse complement strand
TAGTCCATCTATACTAACCTCCACCAGGTTTCAAATTCTAAATAATTTTTATCTGTATCTAGCTCTGAAAAAATATTTGGCTTGGGCTTGTAGCAGTGTGTGGGAGTTGTTCTATTCGTCCATCTATACTAACCTCCACCAGGTTGCAAATTCAAAATAATTTTTATCTGCATCTAGCACTGAAAAAATATTTCGGCTTGGGCGTGTAGCAGTTTGTGGGACTTGTTCTATTAGTCCATCTATACTAACCTCCACCAGGTTGCAAATTGAAAGTAATTTTTATCTGCATCTAGCTCTGAAAAAATATTTCGGCTTGGGCTTGTAGCAGTGTGTGGGACTTGTTCTATTAATCCATCTATACTAATCTCCATTAGGTTGCAAATTCAAAATAATTTTTATCTGCATCTGGCTCTGAAAAAATATTTGGCTGGAGCTTGTAGCAGTGTGTGGGACTTGTTCTATTAGTCCATCTATACTAACTTCCACCAGGTTGCAAAATCAAAATAATTTTTTCTGCATCTAGCTCTGAAAAAATATTTGGCTTTGGCTTGTAGCAGTGTGTGGGACTTGTTCTATTAATCCTTCTATACTAACCTCCACCAGGTTGCAAATTCAAAATAATTTTTATCTGCATCTAGCTCTGAAAAAAGATACGGCTTGGGCTTGTAGCAGTGTATGGGACTTGTTCTATTAGTCCATCTATACTAACATCCACTAGGTTGCAAATTCAAAATAATTTTTATCTGCATCTAGCTCTGAAAAAATATTTCGGCTTGGGCTTGTAGCAGTGTGTGGGACTTGTTCCATTAGTCCATCTATACTAACCTCCACCAGGTTGCAAATTCAAAATAATTTTTATCTGCATCTAGCTCTGAATAAATATTTCGGCTCGGGCTTGTAGCAGTGTGTGGGACTTGTTCTATTAGTCCATCTATACTAACCTCCACCAGGTTGCAAATTCAAAATAATTTTTATCTGCATCTAGCTCTGAAAAATATTTTGGCTTGAGCTTGTAGCAGTGTGTAGGACTTGTTTTATTAGTCCATCTATACTAACCTCCACCAGGTTGCAAATTCAAATAAATTTTATCTGCATCTAGCTCTGAAAAAATATTTCGGCTTTGGCTTGTAGCAGTGTGTGGGACTTGTTCTATTAGTCCATCTATACTAACCTCCACCAGGTTGCAAATTCAAAATAATTTTTTTCTGCATCTAGCTCTGAAAAAATATTTTGACTTGAGCTTGTAGCAGTGTCTGGGACTTGTTCTATTAGTCCATCTACACTAACCTCCACCAGGTTGCAAATTCAAAATAATTTTTATCTGCATCTAGCTGTGAATAAATATTTGGCTTGGGCTTGTAGCAATGTGTGGGACTTGTTCTATTAGTCCATCTATACTAACCTCCACCAGGATGCAAATTCAAAATAATTTTTATCTGCATCTAGCTCTGAAAAAATATTTCGGCTTGGGCTTGTAGCAGTGTGTGGGACTTGTTCTATTAGTCCATCTATACTAACCTCAACCAGGTTGCAAATTCAAAATAATTTTTATCTGCATCTAGCTCTGAATAAATATTTCGGCTTCGGCTTGTAGCAGTGAGTGGGACTTGTTCTATTAGTCCATCTATACTAACCTCCACTAGGTTGCAAATTCAAAATAATTTTTTTCTGCATCTAGCTCTGAATAAATATTTGGCTTGGGCTTGTAGCATTGTGTGGGACTTGTTCTATTAGTCCATCTATACTAACCTCCACCAGGTTGCAAATTCAAAATAATTTTTATCTGCATCTAGCTCTGAAAAAATATTTTGGCTTGGGCTTGTAGCAGTGTGTGGGACTTGTTCTATTAGTCCATCTATACTAACCTCCACCAGGTTGCAAATTCAAAATAATTTTTATCTGCATCTAGCTCTGAAAAAATATTTGGCTGGGGCTTGTAGCAGTGTGTGGGACTTGTTCTATTAGTCCATCTATACTAACCTCCACCAGGTTGCAAATTCAAAATAATTTTTATCTGCATCTAGCTCTGAAATAATATTTGGCTTGGGCTTGTAGCTCTGTGTGGTTCTAGTTATATTAGTCCATCTATACTAACCTCCACCAGGTTGCAAATTCAAAATAATTTTTATCTGCATCTAGCTCTGAAAAAATATTTGGGCTTGGGCTTGTAGCAGTGTGTGGGACTTGTTCTATTAGTCCATGTATACTAACCTCCACCAGGTTGCAAATTCAAAATAGTTTTTATCTGCATCTAGCTCAGAAAAAATATTTGGCTTGGGCTTGTAGCAGTGTGTGGGACTTGTTCTATTAGTCCATCTATACTAACCTTCACCAGGTTGCAATTTCCAAATAATTTTTATCTGCATCTGGCTCTGAAAAGATATTTCGGCTTGGGCTTGTAGGAGTGTGTGGTTCTTGTTCTATTAGTCCATCTATACTAACCTCCACCAGGTTGCAAATTCAAAATAATTTTTATCTGCATCTAGCTCTGAAAAAATATTTCGGCTTCGGCTTGTAGCAGTGTGTGGGACTTGTTCTATTAGTCCATCTATACTAACCTCCACCAGGTTGCAAATTCAAAATAATTTTTATCTGCATCTAGCTCTGAAAAAATATTTCGGCTTGGGCTTGTAGTAGTGTGTGGGACTTGTTCTATTAGTCCATCTATACTAACCTCCACCAGGTTGCAAATTCAAAATAATTTTTATCTGCATCTAGCTCTGATTAAATATTTTGCTTGGGCTTGTAGCAGTGTTTGGGACTTGTTCTATTAGTCCATCTATACTAACCTCCACCAGGTTGCAAATTCAAAATAATTTTTATCTGCGTCTAGCTCTGAAAAAATATTTGGCTTGGGCTTTTAGAAGTGTGTGGGACTTGTTCTATTAGTCCATCTATACTAACCTCCACCAGGTTATAAATTCAAAATAATTTTTATCTGCATCTAGCTCTGAAAAAATATTTGGCTGGGGCTTGTAGCAGTGTGTGGAACTTGTTCTATTAGTACATCTATACTAACCTCCACCAGGTTGCAAATTCAAAATAATTTTTATCTGCATCTAGCTCTGAAAAAATATTTCGGCTTGGGCTTGTAGCAGTGTGTGGGACTTGTTCTATTAGTCCATCTATACTAACCTCCACCAGGTTGCAGAGTCAAAATAATTTTTATCTGCATCTAGCTCTGAATAAATATTTGGCTTGGACTTGTAGCAGTGTGTGGGACTTGTTCTATTAGTCCATCTATACTAACCTCCACCAGGTTGCAAATTCAAAATAATTTTTATCTGCATCTAGCTCTGAAAAAATATTTCGGCTTCGGCTTGGAGCAGTGTGTGGGACTTGTTCTATTATTCCATCTACACGAACCTACACCAGGTTGCAAATTCAAAATAATTTTTATCTGCTTCTAGCTCTGAAAAAATATTTGGGCTTGAGTTTGTAGCAGTGTGTGGGACTTGTTCTATTAGTCCATCTATACTAACCTCCACCAGGTTTCAAATTCTAAATAATTTTTATCTGTATCTAGCTCTGAAAAAATATTTGGCTTGGGCTTGTAGCAGTGTGTGGGAGTTGTTCTATTCGTCCATCTATACTAACCTCCACCAGGTTGCAAATTCAAAATAATTTTTATCTGCATCTAGCACTGAAAAAATATTTCGGCTTGGGCGTGCAGCAGTTTGTGGGACTTGTTCTATTAGTCCATCTATACTAACCTCCACCAGGTTGCAAATTCAAAGTAATTTTTATCTGCATCTAGCTCTGAAAAAATATTTCGGCTTGGGCTTGTAGCAGTGTGTGGGACTTGTTCTATTAATCCATCTATACTAATCTCCATTAGGTTGCAAATTCAAAATAATTTTTATCTGCATCTGGCTCTGAAAAAATATTTGGCTGGAGCTTGTAGCAGTGTGTGGGACTTGTTCTATTAGTCCATCTATACTAACTTCCACCAGGTTGCAAAATCAAAATAATTTTTTCTGCATCTAGCTCTGAAAAAATATTTGGCTTTGGCTTGTAGCAGTGTGTGGGACTTGTTCTATTAATCCTTCTATACTAACCTCCACCAGGTTGCAAATTCAAAATAATTTTTATCTGCATCTAGCTCTGAAAAAAGATATGGCTTGGGCTTGTAGCAGTGTATGGGACTTGTTCTATTAGTCCATCTATACTAACATCCACTAGGTTGCAAATTCAAAATAATTTTTATCTGCATCTAGCTCTGAAAAAATATTTCGGCTTGGGCTTGTAGCAGTGTGTGGGACTTGTTCCATTAGTCCATCTATACTAACCTCCACCAGGTTGCAAATTCAAAATAATTTTTATCTGCATCTAGCTCTGAAAAAATATTTGGCTTGGACTTGTAGCAGTGTGTGGGACTTGTTCTATTAGTCCATCTATACTAACCTCCACCAGGTTGCAAATTCAAAATAATTTTTATCTGCATCTAGTTCTGAAAAAATATTTCGGCTTGGGCTTGGAGCAGTGTGTGGGACTTGTTCTATTAGTCCATCTATACAAACCTCCAATAGGTTGAAAATACAAAATAATTTTTATTTGCATCTAGCTCTGAAAAAACATTAGGCTTGGGCTTGTAGCAGTGTGTGAGACTTGTTCTATTAGTCCACCTATACTAACCTCCACCAGGTTGCAAATTCAAAATAATTTTTATCTGCATCTAGCTCTGAAAAAAGATTTGGCTTGGGCTTGTAGCAGTGTATGGGACTTGTTCTATTAGTCCACCTATACTAACCTCCACTAGGTTGCAAGTTCAAAGGAATTTTTATCTGCATCTAGCTCTGAAAAAATATTTCGGCTTGGGCTTGTAGCAGTGTGTGGGACTTGTTCTATTAGTCCATCTATACTAACCTCCACCAGGTTGCAAATTCAAAATAATTTTTATCTGCATCTAGCTCTGAATAAATATTTCGGCTTGGGCTTGTAGCAGTGTGTGGGACTTGTTCTATTAGTCCATCTATACTAACCTCCACCAGGTTGCAGTGTCAAAATAATTTTTATCTGCATCTAGCTCTGAATAAATATTTGGCTTGGACTTGTAGCAGTGTGTGGGACTTGTTCTATTAGTCCATCTATACTAACCTCCACCAGGTTGCAAATTCAAAATAATTTTTATCTGCATCTAGCTCTGAAAAAATATTTCGGCTTCGGCTTGGAGCAGTGTGTGGGACTTGTTCTATTAGTCCATCTATACTAACCTACACCAGGTTGCAAATTCAAAATAATTTTTATCTGCTTCTAGCTCTGAAAAAATATTTGGGCTTGAGTTTGTAGCAGTGTGTGGGACTTGTTCTATTAGTCCATCTATACTAACCTCCACCAGGTTTCAAATTCTAAATAATTTTTATCTGTATCTAGCTCTGAAAAAATATTTGGCTTGGGCTTGTAGCAGTGTGTGGGAGTTGTTCTATTCGTCCATCTATACTAACCTCCACCAGGTTGCAAATTCAAAATAATTTTTATCTGCATCTAGCACTGAAAAAATATTTCGGCTTGGGCGTGTAGCAGTTTGTGGGACTTGTTCTATTAGTCCATCTATACTAACCTCCACCAGGTTGCAAATTCAAAGTAATTTTTATCTGCATCTAGCTCTGAAAAAATATTTCGGCTTGGGCTTGTAGCAGTGTGTGGGACTTGTTCTATTAATCCATCTATACTAATCTCCATTAGGTTGCAAATTCAAAATAATTTTTATCTGCATCTGGCTCTGAAAAAATATTTGGCTGGAGCTTGTAGCAGTGTGTGGGACTTGTTCTATTAGTCCATCTATACTAACTTCCACCAGGTTGCAAAATCAAAATAATTTTTTCTGCATCTAGCTCTGAAAAAATATTTGGCTTTGGCTTGTAGCAGTGTGTGGGACTTGTTCTATTAATCCTTCTATACTAACCTCCACCAGGTTGCAAATTCAAAATAATTTTTATCTGCATCTAGCTCTGAAAAAAGATACGGCTTGGGCTTGTAGCAGTGTATGGGACTTGTTCTATTAGTCCATCTATACTAACATCCACTAGGTTGCAAATTCAAAATAATTTTTATCTGCATCTAGCTCTGAAAAAATATTTCGGCTTGGGCTTGTAGCAGTGTGTGGGACTTGTTCCATTAGTCCATCTATACTAACCTCCACCAGGTTGCAAATTCAAAATAATTTTTATCTGCATCTAGCTCTGAATAAATATTTCGGCTCGGGCTTGTAGCAGTGTGTGGGACTTGTTCTATTAGTCCATCTATACTAACCTCCACCAGGTTGCAAATTCAAAATAATTTTTATCTGCATCTAGCTCTGAAAAATATTTTGGCTTGAGCTTGTAGCAGTGTGTAGGACTTGTTTTATTAGTCCATCTATACTAACCTCCACCAGGTTGCAAATTCAAATAAATTTTATCTGCATCTAGCTCTGAAAAAATATTTCGGCTTTGGCTTGTAGCAGTGTGTGGGACTTGTTCTATTAGTCCATCTATACTAACCTCCACCAGGTTGCAAATTCAAAATAATTTTTTTCTGCATCTAGCTCTGAAAAAATATTTTGACTTGAGCTTGTAGCAGTGTCTGGGACTTGTTCTATTAGTCCATCTACACTAACCTCCACCAGGTTGCAAATTCAAAATAATTTTTATCTGCATCTAGCTGTGAATAAATATTTGGCTTGGGCTTGTAGCAATGTGTGGGACTTGTTCTATTAGTCCATCTATACTAACCTCCACCAGGATGCAAATTCAAAATAATTTTTATCTGCATCTAGCTCTGAAAAAATATTTCGGCTTGGGCTTGTAGCAGTGTGTGGGACTTGTTCTATTAGTCCATCTATACTAACCTCAACCAGGTTGCAAATTCAAAGAAATTTTATCTGCATCTAGCTCTGAAAAAATATTTCGGCTTTGGCTTGTAGCAGTGTGTGGGACTTGTTCTATTAGTCCATCTATACTAACCTCCACCAGGTTGCAAATTCAAAATAATTTTTTTCTGCATCTAGCTCTGAAAAAATATTTTGGCTTGGGCTTGTAGCAGTGTGTGGGACTTGTTCTATTAGTCCATCTATACTAACCTCCACCAGGTTGCAAATTCAAAATAATTTTTATCTGCATCTAGCTCTGAAAAAATATTTGGCTGGGGCTTGTAGCAGTGTGTGGGACTTGTTCTATTAGTCCATCTATACTAACCTCCACCAGGTTGCAAATTAAAAATAATTTTTATCTGCATCTAGCTCTGAAATAATATTTGGCTTGGGCTTGTAGCTCTGTGTGGTTCTAGTTATATTAGTCCATCTATACTAACCTCCACCAGGTTGCAAATTCAAAATAATTTTTATCTGCATCTAGCTCTGAAAAAATATTTGGGCTTGGGCTTGTAGCAGTGTGTGGGACTTGTTCTATTAGTCCATGTATACTAACCTCCACCAGGTTGCAAATTCAAAATAGTTTTTATCTGCATCTAGCTCAGAAAAAATATTTGGCTTGGGCTTGTAGCAGTGTGTGGGACTTGTTCTATTAGTCCATCTATACTAACCTTCACCAGGTTGCAATTTCCAAATAATTTTTATCTGCATCTAGCTCTGAAAAGATATTTCGGCTTGGGCTTGTAGGAGTGTGTGGTTCTTGTTCTATTAGTCCATCTATACTAACCTCCACCAGGTTGCAAATTCAAAATAATTTTTATCTGCATCTAGCTCTGAAAAAATATTTCGGCTTCGGCTTGTAGCAGTGTGTGGGACTTGTTCTATTAGTCCATCTATACTAACCTCCACCAGGTTGCAAATTCAAAATAATTTTTATCTGCATCTAGCTCTGAAAAAATATTTCGGCTTGGGCTTGTAGTAGTGTGTGGGACTTGTTCTATTAGTCCATCTATACTAACCTCCACCAGGTTGCAAATTCAAAATAATTTTTATCTGCATCTAGCTCTGATTAAATATTTTGCTTGGGCTTGTAGCAGTGTTTGGGACTTGTTCTATTAGTCCATCTATACTAACCTCCACCAGGTTGCAAATTCAAAATAATTTTTATCTGCGTCTAGCTCTGAAAAAATATTTGGCTTGGGCTTTTAGAAGTGTGTGGGACTTGTTCTATTAGTCCATCTATACTAACCTCCACCAGGTTATAAATTCAAAATAATTTTTATCTGCATCTAGCTCTGAAAAAATATTTGGCTGGGGCTTGTAGCAGTGTGTGGAACTTGTTCTATTAGTACATCTATACTAACCTCCACCAGGTTGCAAATTCAAAATAATTTTTATCTGCATCTAGCTCTGAAAAAATATTTAGGCTTGGGCTTGTAGCAGTGTGTGGGACTTGTTCTATTAGTCCATCTATACTAACCTCCACCAGGTTGTAAATTCAAATAAATTTTATCTGCATCTAGCTCTGAAAAAATATTTCGGCTTTGGCTTGTATCAGTGTGTGGAACTTGTTCTATTAGTACATCTATACTAACCTCCACCAGGTTGCAAATTCAAAATAATTTTTTTCTGCATCTAGCTCTGAAAAAATATTTTGGCTTGAGCTTGTAGCAGTGTGTGGGACTTGTTCTATTAGTCCATCTATACTAACCTCCACCAGGTTTCAAATTCAAAATAATTTTTATCTGCATCTAGCTCTGAAAAAAGATTTGGCTTGGGCTTGTAGCAGTGTATGGGACTTGTTCTATTAGTCCATCTATAGTAACCTCCACTAGGTTGCAACTTCAAAATAATTTTTATCTGCATCTAGCTCTGAAAAAATATTTCGGCTTGGGCTTGTAGCAGTGTGTGGGACTTGTTCTATTAGTCCATCTATACTAACCTCCACCAGGTTGCAAATTCAAAATAGTTTTTATCTGCATCTAGCTCAGAAAAAATATTTGGCTTGGGCTTGTAGCAGTGTGTGGGACTTGTTCTATTAGTCCATCTATACTAACCTCCACCAGGTTGCAAATTCAAAATAATTTTTATCTGCATCTAGCTCTGAATAAATATTTGGCTTGGACTTGTAGCAGTGTGTGGGAGTTGTTCTATTAGTACATCTATACTAACCTCCACTAGGTTGCAAATTCAAAATAATTTTTATCTGCATCTAGCTCTGAAAAAATATTTCGGATTGGGCTTGTAGCAGTGTGTAGTTCTTGTTTTATTAGTCCATCTATACTAACCTCCACCAGGTTGCAAATTCAAATAAATTTTATCTGCATCTAGCTATGAAAAAATATTTCGGCTTTGGCTTGTAGCAGTGTGTGGGACTTGTTCTATTAGTCCATCTATACTAACCTCCACCAGGTTGCAAATTCAAAATAATTTTTTTCTGCATCTAGCTCTGAAAAAATATTTCGGCTTGAGCTTGTAGCAGTGTCTGGGACTTGTTCTATTAGTCCATCTACACTAACCTCCACCAGGTTGCAAATTCAAAATAACTTTTATCTGCATCTAGCTCTGAAAAAACATTTGGCTTGAGCTTGTAGCAGTATGTGGGACTTGTTCTATTAGTCCATCTATACTAACCTCCACCAGGTTGCAAATTCAAAATAATTTTTATCTGCATCTAGCTCTGAAAAAATATTTGGGCTTCGACTTGCAGCAGTGTGTGGGAATTGTTCTATTAGTCCATCTATACTAACCTCCACCAGGATGCAAATTCAAAATAATTTTTATCTGCATCTAGCTCTGAAAAAATATTTCGGCTTGGGCTTGTAGCAGTGTGTGGGACTTGTTCTATTAGTCCATCTATACTAACCTCAACCAGGTTGCAAATTCAAAATAATTTTTATCTGCATCTAGCTCTGAATAAATATTTCGGCTTCGGCTTGTAGCAGTGAGTGGGACTTGTTCTATTAGTCCAACTATACTAACCTCCACTAGGTTGCAAATTCAAAATAATTTTTTTCTGCATCTAGCTCTGAATAAATATTTGGCTTGGGCTTGTAGCATTGTGTGGGACTTGTTCTATTAGTCCATCTATACTAACCTCCACCAGGTTGCAAATTCTAAATAATTTTTATCTGCATCTAGCTCTGAAAAAATATTTTGGCTTGGGCTTGTAGCAGTGTGTGGGACTTGTTCTATTAGTCCATCTATACTAACCTCCACCAGGTTGCAAATTCAAAATAATTTTTATCTGCATCTAGCTCTGAAAAAATATTTGGCTGGGGCTTGTAGCAGTGTGTGGGACTTGTTCTATTAGTCCATCTATACTATTTTCCACCAGGTTGCAAATTCAAAATAATTTTTATCTGCATCTAGCTCTAAAAAAATATTTGGCTTGGGCTTGTAGCTGTGTGTGGTTCTAGTTATATTAGTCCATCTATACTAACCTCCACCAGGTTGCAAATTCAAAATAATTTTTATCTGCATCTAGCTCTGAAAAAATATTTGGGCTTGGGCTTGTAGCAGTGTGTGGGACTTGTTCTATTAGTCCATGTATACCAACCTCCACCAGGTTGCAAATTCAAAATAGTTTTTATCTGCATCTAGCTCAGAAAAAATATTTGGCTTGGGCTTGTAGCAGTGTGTGGGACTTGTTCTATTAGTCCATCTATACTAACCTTCACCAGGTTGCAATTTCCAAATAATTTTTATCTGCATCTAGCTCTGAAAAGATATTTCGGCTTGGGCTTGTAGGAGTATGTGGTTCTTGTTCTATTAGTCCATCTATACTAACCTCCACCAGGTTGCAAATTCAAAATAATTTTTATCTGCATCTAGCTCTGAAAAAATATTTCGGCTTCGGCTTGTAGCAGTGTGTGGGACTTGTTCTATTAGTCCATCTATACTAACCTCCACCAGGTTGCAAATTCAAAATAATTTTTATCTGCATCTAGCTCTGAAAAAATATTTCGGCTTGGGCTTGTAGTAGTGTGTGGGACTTGTTCTATTAGTCCATCTATACTAACCTCCACCAGGTTGCAAATTCAAAATAATTTTTATCTGCATCTAGCTCTGATTAAATATTTTGCTTGGGCTTGTAGCAGTGTTTGGGACTTGTTCTATTAGTCCATCTATACTAACCTCCACCAGGTTGCAAATTCAAAATAATTTTTATCTGCGTCTAGCTCTGAAAAAATATTTGGCTTGGGCTTTTAGCAGTGTGTGGGACTTGTTCTATTAGTCCATCTATACTAACCTCCACCAGGTTATAAATTCAAAATAATTTTTATCTGCATCTAGCTCTGAAAAAATATTTGGCTGGGGCTTTTACAGTGTGTGGGACTTGTTCTATTAGTACATCTATACTAACCTCCACCAGGTTGCAAATTCAAAATAATTTTTATCTGCATCTAGCTCTGAAAAAATATTTAGGCTTGGGCTTGTAGCAGTGTGTGGGACTTGTTCTATTAGTCCATCTATACTAACCTCCACCAGGTTGCAAATTCAAATAAATTTTATCTGCATCTAGGTCTGAAAAAATATTTTGGCTTTGGCTTGTAGCAGTGTGGAACTTGTTCTATTAGTACATCTATACTGACCTCCACCAGGTTGCAAATTCAAAATAATTTTTTTCTGCATCTAGCTCTGAAAAAATATTTTGGCTTGAGCTTGTAGCAGTGTGTGGGACTTGTTCTATTAGTTCATCTAAACTAACCTCCACCAGGTTTCAAATTCAAAATAATTTTTATCTGCATCTAGCTCTGAAAAAAGATTTGGCTTGGGCTTGTAGCAGTGTATGGGACTTGTTCTATTAGTCCATCTATAGTAACCTCCACTAGGTTGCAACTTCAAAATAATTTTTATCTGCATCTAGCTCTGAAAAAATATTTCGGCTTGGGCTTGTAGCAGTGTGTGGGACTTGTTCTATTAGTCCATCTATACTAACCTCCACCAGGTTGCAAATTCAAAATAGTTTTTATCTACATCTAGCTCAGAAAAAATATTTGGCTTGGGCTTGTAGCAGTGTGTGGGACTTGTTCTATTAGTCCATCTATACTAACCTCCACCAGGTTGCAAATTCAAAATAATTTTTATCTGCATCTAGCTCTGAATAAATATTTGGCTTGGACTTGTAGCAGTGTGTGGGAGTTGTTCTATTAGTACATCTATACTAACCTCCACTAGGTTGCAAATTCAAAATAATTTTATCTGCATCTAGCTCTGAAAAAATATTTCGGATTGGGCTTGTAGCAGTGTGTAGTTCTTGTTTTATTAGTCCATCTATACTAACCTCCACCAGGTTGCAAATTCAAATAAATTTTATCTGCATCTAGCTCTGAAAAAATATTTCGGCTTTGGCTTGTAGCAGTGTGTGGGACTTGTTCTATTAGTCCATCTATACTAACCTCCACCAGGTTGCAAATTCAAAATAATTTTTTTCTGCATCTAGCTCTGAAAAAATATTTCGGCTTGAGCTTGTAGCAGTGTCTGGGACTTGTTCTATTAGTCCATCTACACTAACCTCCACCAGGTTGCAAATTCAAAATAACTTTTATCTGCATCTAGCTCTGAAAAAACATTTGGCTTGGGCTTGTAGCAGTATGTGGGACTTGTTCTATTAGTCCATCTATACTAACCTCCACCAGGTTGCAAATTCAAAATAATTTTTATCTGCATCTAGCTCTGAAAAAATATTTGGGCTTCGACTTGCAGCAGTGTGTGGGAATTGTTCTATTAGTCCATCTATACTAACCTCCACCAGGATGCAAATTCAAAATAATTTTTATCTGCATCTAGCTCTGAAAAAATATTTCGGCTTGGGCTTGTAGCAGTGTGTGGGACTTGTTCTATTAGTCCATCTATACTAACCTCAACCAGGTTGCAAATTCAAAATAATTTTTATCTGCATCTAGCTCTGAATAAATATTTCGGCTTCGGCTTGTAGCAGTGAGTGGGACTTGTTCTATTAGTCCATCTATACTAACCTCCACTAGGTTGCAAATTCAAAATAATTTTTTTCTGCATCTAGCTCTGAATAAATATTTGGCTTGGGCTTGTAGCATTGTGTGGGACTTGTTCTATTAGTCCATCTATACTAACCTCCACCAGGTCGCAAATTCAAAATAATTTTTATCTGCATCTAGCTCTGAAAAAATATTTTGGCTTGGGCTTGTAGCAGTGTGTGGGACTTGTTCTATTAGTCCATCTATACTAACCTCCACCAGGTTGCAAATTCAAAATAATTTTTATCTGCATCTAGCTCTGAAAAAATATTTGGCTGGGGCTTGTAGCAGTGTGTGGGACTTGTTCTATTAGTCCATCTATACTAACCTCCACCAGGTTGCAAATTCAAAATAATTTTTATCTGCATCTAGCTCTGAAAAAATATTTGGCTTGGGCTTGTAGCTGTGTGTTGTTCTAGTTATATTAGTCCATCTATACTAACCTCCACCAGGTTGCAAATTCAAAATAATTTTTATCTGCATCTAGCTCTGAAAAAATATTTGGGCTTGGGCTTGTAGCAGTGTGTGGGACTTGTACTATTAGTCCATGTATACTAACCTCCACCAGGTTGCAAATTCAAAATAGTTTTTATCTGCATCTAGCTCAGAAAAAATATTTGGCTTGGGCTTGCAGCAGTGTGTGGGACTTGTTCTATTAGTCCATCTATACTAACCTTCACCAGGTTGCAATTTCCAAATAATTTTTATCTGCATCTAGCTCTGAAAAGATATTTCGGCTTGGGCTTGTAGGAGTATGTGGTTCTTGTTCTATTAGTCCATCTATACTAACCTCCACCAGGTTGCAAATTCAAAATAATTTTTATCTGCATCTAGCTCTGAAAAAATATTTCGGCTTCGGCTTGTAGCAGTGTGTGGGACTTGTTCTATTAGTCCATCTATACTAACCTCCACCAGGTTGCAAATTCAAAATAATTTTTATCTGCATCTAGCTCTGAAAAAATATTTCGGCTTGGGCTTGTAGTAGTGTGTGGGACTTGTTCTATTAGTCCATTTATACTAACCTCCACCAGGTTGCAAATTCAAAATAATTTTTATCTGCATCTAGCTCTGATTAAATATTTTGCTTGGGCTTGTAGCAGTGTTTGGGACTTGTTCTATTAGTCCATCTATACTAACCTCCACCAGGTTGCAAATTCAAAATAATTTTTATCTGCGTCTAGGTCTGAAAAAATATTTCGGCTTGGGCTTTTAGCACTGTGTGGGACTTGTTCTATTAGTCCATCTATACTAACCTCCACCAGGTTATAAATTCAAAATAATTTTTATCTGCATCTAGCTCTGAAAAAATATTTGGCTTGGGCTTGTAGCAGTGTGTGGGTCTTGTTCTATTAGTCCATCTATAAAAACCTCCACCAGGTTGCAAATTCAAAATAATTTTTATCTGCATCTAGCTCTGAAAAAATATTTCGGCATGGGCTTGTAGCATTGTGTGGGTCTTGTTCTATTAGTCCACCTATACTAACCTCCACCAGGTTGCAAATTCAAAATAATTTTTATCTGCATCTAGCTCTGAAAAAATATTTGGCTTGGGCTTGTAGCAGTGTGTGGGACTTGTTCTATTAGTCCATCTATACTAACCTCCACAAGGTTGCAAATTCAAAATAATTTTTATCTGCATCTAGCTCTGAATAAATATTTGGCTTGGGCTTCTAGCATTGTGTGGGACTTGTTCTATTAGTCCATCTATACTAACCTCCACCAGATTGCAAATTCAAAATAATTTTTATCTCCATCTAGCTCTGAAAAAATATTTCGGCTTGGGCTTGAAGCAGTGTCTGGGACTTATTCTATTAGTCCATTTAAACTAACCTCCACCAGGTTGCAAATTCAAAATAATTTTTATCTGCATCTAGCTCTGAAAAAAAATTTCGGCTTGGGCTTGTAGCAGTGTGTGGGACTTGTTCTATGAGTCCATCTATACTAACCTCCACCAGGTTTCAAATTCAAAATAATTTTTATCTGCATCTAGCTCTGAAAAAATATTTCGGCTTGGGCTTGTAGCAGTGTGTGGGACTTGTTCTATTAGTCCATCTATACTAACCTCCACAAGGTTGCACATTCAAAATAATTTTTATCTGCATCTAGCTCTGAAAAAATATTTGGCTTGGGCTTGTAGCAGTGTGTGGGACTTGTTCTATTAGTCCATCTATAAAAACCTCCACCAGGTTGCAACTTCAAAATAATTTTTATCTGCATCTAGCTCTGAAAAAATATTTCGGCATGGGCTTGTAGCAGTGTGTGGGTCTAGTTCTATTAGTCCACCTATACTAACCTCCACCAGGTTGCAAATTCAAAATAATTTTTATCTGCATCTAGCTCTGAAAATATATTTGGGCTTGGACTTGTAGCAGTGTGTGGGACTTTTTCTATTTGTCCACCTATTCTAACCTCCACCAGGTTGCAAATTCAAAATAATTTTTATCTGCATCTAGCTCTGAAAAAATATTTGGCTTGGGCTTGCAGCAGTGTGTGGGACTTGTTCTATTAGTCCATCTATACTAACCTCCACCAGGTCGCAAATTCAAAATAATTTTTATCTGCATCTAGCTCTGAAAAAATATTTGGCTTGAGCTTTCAGCAGTGTGTGGGACTTGTTCTATTTGTCCATCTATACTAACCACCACCAGGTTGCAAATTCAAAATAATTTTTATCTGCATCTAGTTCTGAAAAAAAATTTCGGCTTGGGCTTGTAGCAGTGTGGGGGACTTGTTCTATTAGTCCATCAATACTAACCTCCACCAGGTTGCAAATTCTAAATAATTTTTATCTGCATCTAGCTCTGAAAAAATATTTCGGCTTGGGCTAGAAGCAGTGTGTAGGACTTGTTCTATGAGTCCATCTATACTAACCTCCACCAGGTTTCAAATTCAAAATAATTTTTATCTGCATCCAGCTCTGAAAAAATATTTCGGCTTGGGCTTGTAGCAGTGTGTGGGACTTGTTCTATTAGTCCATCTATACTAACCTCCACAAGGTTGCAAATTCAAAATAATTTTTATCTGCATCTAGCTCTGAATAAATATTTGGCTTGGGCTAGTAGCAGTGTGTGGGACTTGTTCTATTAGTCCATCTATACTAACCTCCACCAGATTGCAAATTCAAAATAATTTTTATCTCCATCTAGCTCTGAAAAAATATTTCGGCTTGGGCTTGAAGCAGTGTCTGGGACTTATTCTATTAGTCCATTTAAACTAACCTCCAACAGGTTGCAAATTCAAAATAATTTTTATCTGCATCTAGCTCTGAAAAAATTTTGGCTTGGGCTTGTAGCAGTGTGTGGGACTTGTTCTATTAGTCCATCTATACTAACCTCCTCCAGGTTGCAAATTCAAAATAATTTTTATCTGCATCTAGCTCTGAAAAAATATTTTGGCTTGGGCTTGTAGCAGTGTGTAGGACTTGTTCTATTAGTCCATCTATACTAACCTCCACCTGGTTGCAAATTCAAAATAATTTTTATCTGCATCTAGCTCTGAATAAATATTTGGCTTGGGCTTGTAGCAGTGTGTGGAAATTGTTCTATTAGTCCATCTATACTAACCTCCACCAGGTTGCAAATTCAAAATAATTTTTATCTGCGTCTTGCTCTGAAAAAATATTTGGCTTATGCTTGTAGCAGTGTGTGGGACTTGTTCTATTAGTTCATCTATACTAACCTCTACCAGGTTACAAATTCAAGATAATTTTTATCTGCATCTAGCTCTGAAAAAATATTTGGCTTGGGCTTGTAGCAGTTTGTGGGAATTGTTCTATTAGTCCATCTATAAAAACCTCCACCAGGTTGCAAATTCAAAATAATTTTTATCTGCATCTAGCTCTGAAAAAATATTTCGGCTTGGGCTTGTAACAGTGTGTGGGTCTTGTTCTATTAGTCCACCTATACTAACCTCCACCAGGTTGCAAATTCAAAATAATTTTTATCTGCATCTAGCTCTGAAAATATATTTGGGCTTGGACTTGTAGCAGTGTGTGGGACTTGTTCTATTAGTCCATCCATACTAACCTCCACCAGGTTGCAAATTCTACATAATTTTTATCAGCATCTAGCTCTGAAAAAATATTTGGCTTGGGCTTGTAGCAGTGTGTGGGACTTGTTCTATTAGTCCATCTATACTAACCTCCACCAGGTTGCAAATTCAAAATAATTTGTATCTGCATCTAGCTCTGAAAAAATATTTGGGCTTGGGCTTGTAGCAGTGTGTGGGACATGTTCTATTAGTCCATCCATACTAACCTCCACCAGGTTGCAAATTCTACATAATTTTTATCTGCATCTAGCTCTGAAAAAATATTTGGGCTTGGGCTTATAGCAGTGTCTGGGACTTGTTCTATTAGTCCATCTATACTAACCTCCACCAGGTTGCAAATTCTAAATAATTTTTATCTGCATCTAGCTCTGAAAAAATATTTGGGCTTGGGCTATTAGCAGTTTGTGGGAATTGTTCTATTAGTCCATCTATACTAACCTCCACCAGGTTGCAAATTCAAAATAATTTTTATCTGCATCTAGCTCTGAAAAAATATTTGGCTTGGGCTTATAGCATTGTGTGGGACTTGTTCTATTAGTCCATCTATGCTAACCTCCACCAGGCTGCAAATTCAAAATAATTTTTGTCTGCATCTAACTCTGAAAAAATATTTAGCTTGGGCTTGTAGCTGTGTGTGGGACTTGTTCTATTAGTCCATCTATACTAAACTACACCAGGTTGCAAATTCAAAATAATTTTTATCTGCATCTAGCAATGAAAAAATATTTTGGCTTGGGCTTGTAGCAGTGTGTGGTACTTGTTCTATTAGTCCATCTATACTAACCTCCACCAGGTTGCAAATTCAAAATAATTTTTATCTGCATCTAGCTCGGAAAAAGTATTCCGGCTTGGGCTTGTAGCAGTGTGTGGGACTTGTTCTATTAGTCCATCCATACTAACCTCCACCAGGTTGCAAATTCTACATAATTTTTATCTGCATCTAGCTCTGAAAAAATATTTGGGCTTTGGCTTGTAGCAGTGTGTGGGACTTGTTCTATTAGTCCATCTATACTATCCTCCACAAGGTTGCAAATTCAAAATAATTTTTATCTGCATCTAGCTCTGAAAAAATATTTCGGATTGGGCTTGTAGCAGTGTGTGGGACTTGTTCTATTAGTCCATCTATACTAACCTCCACCAGGTTGCAAATTCAAAATAATTTTTATCAGCATCTAGCTCTGAAAAAATATTTGGCTTGGGTTTGTAGCAGTGTGTGGGACTTGTTCTATTAGTCCATCTATTCTAACCTCCACCAGCTTGCAAATTCAAAATAATTTTTATCTGCATCTAGCTCTGAAAAAATATTTGGGCTTGGGCTTGTAGCAGTGTGTGGGACTTGTTCTTTTAGTCCATCCATACTAACCTCCACCAGGTTGCAAATTCTACATAATTTTTATCTGCATCTAGCTCTGAAAAAATACTTTGGCTTGGGCTTGTAGCAGTGTGTGGGACTTGTTCTATTAGTCCATCTATACTAACCTCCACCAGGTTGCAAATTCTAAATAATTTTTATCTACATCTAGCTCTGAAAAAATATTTGGGCTTGGGCTTGTAGCAGTGCGTGGGACTTGTTCTATTAGTCAATCTATACTAAACTCCACCAGGTTGCAAATTCAAAATAATTTTTATCTGCGTCTTGCTCTGAAAAAATATTTGGCTTAGGCTTGTAGCAGTGTGTGGGACTTGTTCGATTAGTCCATCTATACTAACCTCCACAAGGTTGCAAATTCAAAATAATTTTTATCTGCGTCTAGCTCTGAAAAAATATTTCGGCTTGGGCTTGTAGCATTGTGTGGGACTTGTTCTATTAGTCCATCTATACTAACCTCCACCAGATTGCAAATTCAAAATAATTTTTATCTCCATCCAGCTCTGAAAAAATATTTCGGCTTGGGCTTGAAGCAGTGTCTGGGAATTATTCTATTAGTCCATTTAAACTAACCTCCACCAGGTTGCAAATTCAAAATAATTTTTATCTGCATCTAGCTCTGAAAAAAAATTTCGGCTTGGGCTTGTAGCAGTGTGTGGGACTTGTTCTATTAGTCCATCTATACTAACCTCCACCAGGTTGCAAATTCTAAATAATTTTTATCTGCATCTAGCTCTGAAAAAATATTTGGGCTTGGGCTATTAGCAGTTTGTGGGAATTGTTCTATTAGTCCATCTATACTAACCTCCACCAGGTTGCAAATTCAAAATAATTTTTATCTGCATCTAGCTCTGAAAAAATATTTGGCTTGGGCTTATAGCATTGTGTGGGACTTGTTCTATTAGTCCATCTATGCTAACCTCCACCAGGCTGCAAATTCAAAATAATTTTTGTCTGCATCTAACTCTGAAAAAATATTTAGCTTGGGCTTGTAGCTGTTTGTGGGACTTGTTCTATTAGTCCATCTATACTAAACTACACCAGGTTGCAAATTCAAAATAATTTTTATCTGCATCTAGCAATGAAAAAATATTTTGGCTTGGGCTTGTAGCAGTGTGTGGTACTTGTTCTATTAGTCCATCTATACTAACCTCCACCAGGTTGCAAATTCAAAATAATTTTTATCTGCATCTAGCTCGGAAAAAGTATTCCGGCTTGGGCTTGTAGCAGTGTGTGGGACTTGTTCTATTAGTCCATCCATACTAACCTCCACCAGGTTGCAAATTCTACATAATTTTTATCTGCATCTAGCTCTGAAAAAATATTTGGGCTTTGGCTTGTAGCAGTGTGTGGGACTTGTTCTATTAGTCCATCTATACTATCCTCCACAAGGTTGCAAATTCAAAATAATTTTTATCTGCATCTAGCTCTGAAAAAATATTTCGGATTGGGCTTGTAGCAGTGTGTGGGACTTGTTCTATTAGTCCATCTATACTAACCTCCACCAGGTTGCAAATTCAAAATAATTTTTATCAGCATCTAGCTCTGAAAAAATATTTGGCTTGGGTTTGTAGCAGTGTGTGGGACTTGTTCTATTAGTCCATCTATTCTAACCTCCACCAGCTTGCAAATTCAAAATAATTTTTATCTGCATCTAGCTCTGAAAAAATATTTGGGCTTGGGCTTGTAGCAGTGTGTGGGACTTGTTCTTTTAGTCCATCCATACTAACCTCCACCAGGTTGCAAATTCTACATAATTTTTATCTGCATCTAGCTCTGAAAAAATACTTTGGCTTGGGCTTGTAGCAGTGTGTGGGACTTGTTCTATTAGTCCATCTATACTAACCTCCACCAGGTTGCAAATTCTAAATAATTTTTATCTACATCTAGCTCTGAAAAAATATTTGGGCTTGGGCTTGTAGCAGTGCGTGGGACTTGTTCTATTAGTCAATCTATACTAAACTCCACCAGGTTGCAAATTCAAAATAATTTTTATCTGCGTCTTGCTCTGAAAAAATATTTGGCTTAGGCTTGTAGCAGTGTGTGGGACTTGTTCGATTAGTCCATCTATACTAACCTCCACAAGGTTGCAAATTCAAAATAATTTTTATCTGCGTCTAGCTCTGAAAAAATATTTCGGCTTGGGCTTGTAGCATTGTGTGGGACTTGTTCTATTAGTCCATCTATACTAACCTCCACCAGATTGCAAATTCAAAATAATTTTTATCTCCATCCAGCTCTGAAAAAATATTTCGGCTTGGGCTTGAAGCAGTGTCTGGGAATTATTCTATTAGTCCATTTAAACTAACCTCCACCAGGTTGCAAATTCAAAATAATTTTTATCTGCATCTAGCTCTGAAAAAAAATTTCGGCTTGGGCTTGTAGCAGTGTGTGGGACTTGTTCTATTAGTCCATCTATACTAACCTCCACCAGGTTGCAAATTCTAAATAATTTTTATCTGCATCTAGCTCTGAAAAAATATTTCGGCTTGGGCTAGTAGCAGTGTGTGGGGGACTTGTTCTATGAGTCCATCTATACTAACCTCCACCAGGTTTCAAATTCAAAATAATTTTTATCTGCATCTATCTCTGAAAAAATATTTCGGCTTGGGCTTGTAGCAGTGTGTGGGACTTGTTCTATTTGTCCATCTATACTAACCTCCACAAGGTTGCAAACTCAAAATAATTTTTATCTGCATCTAGCTCTGAAAAAATATTTGGCTTGGGCTTGTAGCAGTGTGTGGGACTTGTTCTATTAGTCCATCTATAAAAACCTACACCAGGTTGCAAATTCAAAATAACTTTTATCTGCATCTAGCTCTGAAAAAATATTTCGGCATGGGCTTGTAGCAGTGTGTGGGTCTAGTTCTATTCGTCCACCTATACTAACCTCCACCAGGTTGCAAATTCAAAATAATTTTTATCTGCATCTAGCTCTGAAAATATATTTGGGCTTGGACTTGTAGCAGTGTGTGGGACTTTTTCTATTTGTCCACCTATTCTAACCTCCACCAGGTTGCAAATTCAAAATAATTTTTATCTGCATCTAGCTCTGAAAAAATATTTGGCTTGGGCTTGTAGCAGTGTGTGGGACTTGTTCTATTAGTCCATCTATACTAACCTCCACAAGGTTGCAAATTCAAAATAATTTTTATCTGCATCTAGCTCTGAATAAATATTTGGCTTGGGCTTGTAGCAGTGTGTGGGACTTGTTCTATTAGTCCATCTATACTAACCTCCACCAGATTGCAAATTCAAAATAATTTTTATCTCCATCTAGCTCTGAAAAAATATTTCGGCTTGGGCTTGAAGCAGTGTCTGGGACTTATTCTATTAGTCCATTTAAACTAACCTCCAACAGGTTGCAAATTCAAAATAATTTTTATCTGCATCTAGCTCTGAAAAAATATTTGGCTTGGTCTTGTAGCAGTTTGTGGGACTTGTTCTATTAGTCCATCTATAAAAACTTCCACCAGGTTGCAAATTCAAAATAATTTTTATCTGCATCTAGCTCTGAAAAAATAATTCGGCTTGGGCTTGTAGCAGTGTGTGGGTCTACTTCTATTAGTCCACCTATACTAACCTCCACCAGGTTGTAAATTCAAAATAATTTTTATCTGCATCTAGCTCTGAAAATATATTTGGGCTTGGACTTGTAGCAGTGTGTGGGACTTGTTCTATTAGTCCATCCATACTAACCTCCACCAGGTTGCAAATTCTACATAATTTTTATCAGCATCTATCTCTGAAAAAATATTTAGCTTGGGCTTGTAGCAGTGTGTGGGACTTGTTCTATTAGTCCATCTATACTAACCTCCACCAGGTTGCAAATTCAAAATAATTTGTATCTGCATCTAGCTCTGAATAAATATTTGGGCTTGGGCTTGTAGCAGTGTGTGGGACATGTTCTATTAGTCCATCCATACTAACCTCCACCAGGTTGCAAATTCTACATAATTTTTATCTGCATCTAGCTCTGAAAAAATATTTGGGCTTGGGCTTGTAGCAGTGTGTGGGACTTGTTCTATTAGTCCATCTATACTAACCTCCACCAGGTTGCAAATTCTAAATAATTTTTATCTGCATCTAGCTCTGAAAAAATATTTGGGCTTGGGCTATTAGCAGTTTGTGGGAATTGTTCTCTTAGTCCATCTATACTAACCTCCACCAGGTTGCAAATTCAAAATAATTTTTATCTGCATCTAGCACTGAAAAAATATTTTGGCTTGGGCTTGTAGCAGTGTGTGGGACTTGTTCTATTAGTCCATCTATACTAACCTCCACCAGGTTGCAAATTCAAAATAATTTTTATCTGCATCTAGCTCAGAAAAAGTATTCCGGCTTGGGCTTGTAGCAGTGTGTGGGACTTGTTCTATTAGTCCATCCATACTAACCTCCACCAGGTTGCAATTCTACATAATTTTTATCTGCATCTAGCTCTGAAAAAATATTTGGGCTTTGGCTTGTAGCAGTGTGTGAGACTTGTTCTATTAGTCCATCTATACTATCCTCCACAAGGTTGCAAATTCAAAATAATTTTTATCTGCATCTAGCTCTGAAAAAGTATTTCGGATTGGGCTTGTAGCAGTGTGTGGGACTTGTTCTATTAGTCCATCTATACTAACCTCCACCAGGTTGCAAATTCAAAATAATTTTTATCAGCATCTAGCTCTGAAAAAATATTTGGCTTGGGTTTGTAGCAGTGTGTGGGACTTGTTCTATTAGTCCATCTATTCTAACCTCCACCAGCTTGCAAATTCAAAATAATTTTTATCTGCATCTAGCTCTGAAAAAATATTTGGGCTTGGGCTTGTAGCAGTGTGTGGGACTTCTTCTTTTAGTCCATCCATACTAACCTCCACCAGGTTTCAAATTCTACATAATTTTTATCTGCATCTAGCTCTGAAAAAATATTTTGGCTTGGGCTTGTAGCAGTGTGTGGGACTTGTTCTATTAGTCCATGTATACTAACCTCCACCAGGTTGCAAATTCTAAATAATTTTTATCTACATCTAGCTCTGAAAAAATATTTGGGCTTGGGCTTGTAGCAGTGCGTGGGACTTGTTCTATTAGTCCATCTATACTAAACTCCACCAGGTTGCAAATTCAAAATAATTTTTATCTGCGTTTTGCTCTGAAAAAATATTTGGCTTAGGCTTGTAGCAGTGTGTGGGGCTTGTTCTATTAGTCCATCTATACTATCCTCCACCAGGTTGCAAATTCAAAATAATTTTTATCAGCATCTAGCTCAGAAAAAATATTTGGCTTGGGCTTGTAGCAGTGTGTGGGACTTGTTCTATTAGTCCATCTATACTAACCTCCACCAGGTTGCAAATTCAAAATAATTTGTATCTGCATCCAGCTCTGAAAAAATATTTGGGCTTGGGCTTGTAGCAGTGTGTGGGATTTGTTCTATTAGTCCATCTATACTAACCTCCACCAGGTTGCAAATTCTACATAATTTTTATCTGCATCTGGCTCTGAAAAAATATTTGGGCTTGGGCTTGTAGCAGTGTGTGGGACTTGTTCTATTAGTCCATCTATACTAACCTCCACCAGGTTGCAAATTCAAAATAATTTTTATCTGCATCTAGCTCTGAAAAAATATTTGGGCTTGGGCTATTAGCAGTTTGTGGGAATTGTTCTATTAGTCCATCTATACTAACCTCCACCAGGTTGCAAATTCAAAATAATTTTTATCTGCATCTAGCTCTGAAAAAATATTTGGCTTGGGCTTGTAGCATTGTGTGGGACTTGTTCTATTAGTCCATCTATGCTAACCTCCACCAGGCTGCAAATTCAAAATAATTTTTGTCTGCATCTAACTCTGAAAAAATATTTAGCTTGGGCTTGTAGCAGTGTGTTTGACTTGTTCTATTAGTCCTTCTATACTAAACTACACCAGGTTGCAAATTCAAAATAATTTTTATCTGCGTCTAGCTCTGAAAAAATATTTCGGCTTGGGCATGTAGCAGTGTGTGGGACTTGTTCTATTAGTCCATCTATACTAACCTCCACCAGGTTGCAAATTCAAAATAATTTTTATCTGCATCTAGCTCTGAAAAAAGATTTGGCTTGGGCTTGTAGCAGTGTGTGGGACTTGTTCTATTAGTCCATCTATACTAACCTCCACCAGGTTGCAAATTCAAAATAATTTTTATCTGCATCTAGCTCGGAAAAAGTATTCCGGCTTGGGCTTGTAGCAGTGTGTGGGACTTGTTCTATTAGTCCATCCATACTAACCTCCACCAGGTTGCAAATTCTACATAATTTTTATCTGCATCTAGCTCTGAAAAAGTATTTCGGATTGGGCTTGTAGCAGTGTGTGGGACTTGTTCTATTAGTCCATCTATACTAACCTCCACCAGGTTGCAAATTCAAAATAATTTTTATCAGCATCTAGCTCTGAAAAAAATATTTGGCTTGGGTTTGTAGCAGTGTGTGGGACTTGTTCTATTAGTCCATCTATTCTAACCTCCACCAGCTTGCAAATTCAAAATAATTTTTATCTGCATCTAGCTCTGAAAAAATATTTGGGCTTGGGCTTGTAGCAGTGTGTGGGACTTGTTCTTTTAGTCCATCCATACTAAACTCCACCAGTTTGCAAATTCTACATAATTTTTATCTGCATCTAGCTCTGAAAAAATATTTCGGCTTGGGCTTGTAGCAGTGTGTGGGACTTGTTCTATTAGTCCATCTATACCAACCTCCACCAGGTTGCAAATTCAAAATAATTTTTATCGGCATCTAGCTCAGAAAAAATATTTCGGCTTGGGCTTGTAGCAGTGTGTGGGACTTGTTCTATTAGTCCATCTATACTAACCTCAACCTGGTTGCAAATTCAAAATAATTTTTATCTGCATCTAGATCTGAAAAAAGAATTGGCTTGGGCTTGTAGCAGTGTATGGGACTTGTTCTATTAGTCCATCTATACTAACCTCCACCTGGTTGCAAATTCAAAATAATTTTTATCTGCATCTAGCTCTGAAAAAATATTTCGGCTTGGGCTTGTAGCAGTGTGTGGGACTTGTTCTATTAGTCCATCTATACTAACCTCCACCAGGTTGCAAATTCAAAATAATTTTTATCTGCATGTAGCTCTGAATAAATATTTCGGCTTGGGCTTGTAGCAGTGTGTGGGACTTGTTCTATTAGTCCATCTATACCAACCTCCACCAGGTTGCAAATTCAAATTAATTTTTATCTGCATCTAGCTCTGAATAAATATTTGGCTTGGGCTTGTAGCAGTGTGTGGGACTTGTTCTATTAGTCCATCTATACTAACCTCCACCAGTTTGCAAATTCAAAATAATTTCTATCTGCATCTAGCTCAGAATAAATATTTCGGCTTGGGCTTGTAGCAGTGTGTGGGACTTGTTCTATTAGTCCATCTATACTAACCTTCACCTGGTTGCAAATTCAAAATAATTTTTATCTGCGTCTAGCTCTGAAAAAATATTTCGGCTTGGGCTTGTAGCAGTGTGTGGGACTTGTTCTATTAGTCCATCTATACTAACCTCAACCAGGTTGCAAATTCAAAATAATTTTTATCTGCATCTAGCTCTGAAAAAATATTTCGGCTTGGGCTTGTAGCAGTGTGTGGGACTTGTTCTATTAGTCCATCTATACTAACCTCCACCAGGTTGCAAATTCAAAATAATTTTTATCTGCATCTAGCTCTGAAAAAAGATTTGGCTTGGGCTTGTAGCAGTGTATATGACTTGTTCTATTAGTCCATCTATACTAACCTCCACCTGGTTGCAAATTCAAAATAATTTTTTTCTGCATCTAGCTCTGAAAAAATATTTCGGCTTGGGCTTGTATCAGTGTGTGGGACTTGTTCTTTTAGTCCATCTATACTAACCTCCACCAGGTTGCAAATTCAAAATAATTTTTATCTGCATCTAGCTCTGAATAAATATTACGGCTTGGGCTTGTAGCAGTGTGTGGGACTTGTTCTATTTGTCCATCTATACTAACCTCCACCAGGTTGCAAATTCAAAATAATTTTTATCTGCATCTAGCTCTGAATAAATATTTGGCTTGGGCTTGTAGCAGTGTGTGGGACTTTTTCTATTAGTCCATCTATACTAACCTCCACCAGGTTGCAAATTCAAAATAATTTTTATCTGCATCTAGCTCTGAAAAAATAATTCGGCTTGGGCTTGTAGCAGTGTGTGGGACTTGTTCTATTAGTCCATCTATACTAACCTCCACCAGGTTAAAAATTCTAAATTATTTTTATCTGCACCTAGCTCTGAAAAAATATTTGGGCTTGGGCTTGTAGCAGTGTGTGGGACTTGTTCTATTAGTCCATCTATACTAACTTCCACCAGGTGGCAAATTCAAAAGAATTTTTATCTGCATCTAGCTCTGAAAAAATATTTGGCTTGGGCTTGTAGCAGTGTGTGGGACTAGTTCTATTAGTCCATCTATACTAACCTCCACCAGGTTGCAAATTCAAAATAATTTTTATCTGTATCTAGCTCTGAAAAAATATTTGGCTTGGGCTTGTAGCATTGTGTGGGACTTGTTCTATTAGTCCATCTATACTAACCTCCACCAGGTTGCAAATTCAGAATAATTTTTATCTGCATCTAGCTCTGAAAAAATATTTCGGCTTGGGCTTGTAGCAGTGTGTGGGACTTGTTCTATTAGTCCATCTATACTAACTTCCACCAGGTGGCAAATTCAAAAGAATTTTTGTCTGCATCTAGCTCTGAAAAAATATTTGGCTTGGGCTTGTAGCAGTGTGTGGGACTAGTTCTATTACTACAACTATACTAATCTCCACCAGGTTGCAAATTCAAAATAATTTTTATCTGCATCTAGCTCTGAAAAAATATTTTAGCTTGGGCTTGTAGCAGTGTGTGGGACTTGTTCTATTAGTGCATCTATACTAACCTCCACCAGGTTGCAAATTCAAAATAATTTTTATCTGCATCTAGCTCAGAAAAAATATTTCGGCTTGGGCTTGTAGCAGTGTGTGGGACTTGTTCTATTAGTCCATCTATACTAACCTCCACCAGGTTGAAAATTCTAAATAATTTTTATCTGCATCTAGCTCTGAAAAATATTTCGGCTAGGGCTTGTAGCAGTGTGTGGGACTTGTTCTATTAGTCCATCTATACTAACCTCCACCAGTTTGCAAATTCAAAATAATTTCTATCTGCATCTAGCTCTGAAAAAATATTTCGGCTTGGGCTTGTAGCAGTGTGTGGGACTTGTTCTATTAGTCCATCTATACTAACCTTCACCAGGTTGCAAATTCAAAATAATTTTTATCTGCGTCTAGCTCTGAAAAAATATTTCGACTTATGCATGTAGCAGTGTGTGGGACTTGTTCTATTAGTCCATCTATACTAACCTCCACCAGGTTGCAAATTCAAAATAATTTTTAACTGCATCTAGCTCAGAAAAAAGATTTGGCTTGGGCTTGTAGCAGTGTATGGGACTTGTTCTATTAGTCCATCTATACTAACCTCCACCTGGTTGCAAATTCAAAATAATTTTTATCTGCATCTAGCTCTGAAAAAATATTTCGGCTTGGGCTTGTAGCAGTGTGTGGGACTTGTTCTATTAGTCCATCTATACTAACCGCCACCAGGTTGCAAATTCAAAATAATTTTTATCTGCATCTAGCTCTGAATAAATATTACGGCTTGGGCTTGTAGCATTGTGTGGGACTTGTTCTATTAGTCCATCTATACTAACCTCCACCAGGTTGCAAATTTAAAATAATTTTTATCTGTATCTAGCTCTGAAAAAATATTTGGCTTGGGTTTGTAGCAGTGTGTGGGACTTGTTCTATTAGTCCATCTATACTAACCTCCACCAGCTTGCAAATTCAAAATAATTTTTATCTGCATCTAGCACTGAAAAAATATTTAGGCTTGGGCTTGTAGCAGTGTGTGGGACTTGTTTTATTAGTCCATCTATACTAACCTCCACCAGGTTGCAAATTCAAAATAATTTTTATCTGCATCTAGCTCTGAAAAAATATTTCGGCTTGGGCTTGTAGCAGTGTGTGAGACTTGTTCTATTAGTCCATCTATACTAACCTCCACCAGCTTGCAAATTCAAAATAATTTTTATCTGCATCTAGCACTGAAAAAATATTTAGGCTTGGGCTTGTAGCAGTGTGTGGGACTTGTTCTATTAGTCCATTTATACTAACCTCCACCAGGTTGCAAATTCAAAATAATTTTTATCTGCATCTAGCTCTGAAAAAATATTTGGGCTTGGACTTGCAGCAGTGTGTGGGACTTGTTCTATTAGTCCATCTATACTAAACTCCACCAGCTTGCGAATTCAAAATAATTTTTATCTGCATCTAGCTCTGAAAAAAGATTTGGCTTGCGCTTGTAGCAGTGTATGGGACTTGTTCTATTAGTCCATCTATACTAACCTCCACCTGGTTGCAAATTCAAAATAATTTTTATCTGCATCTAGCTCTGAAAAAATATTTCGGCTTGGGCTTGTAGCAGTGTGTGGGACTTGTTCTATTAGTCCATCTATACTAACCTCCACCAGGTTGCAAATTCAAAATAATTTTTATCTGCATCTAGCTCTGAATAAATATTACGGCTTGGGCTTGTAGCAGTGTGTGGGACTTGTTCTATTAGTCCATCTATACTAACCTCCACCAGGTTGCAAATTCAAAATAAATTTTATCTGCATCTAGCTCTGAATAAATATTTGGCTTGGGCTTGTTGCAGTGTGTGGGACTTGTTCTATTAGTCCATCTATACTAACCTCCACCAGGTTGCGAATTCAAAATAATTTTTATCTGCATCTAGCTCTGAAAAAATAATTCGGCTTGGGCTTGTAGCAGTGTGTGGGTCTTGTTCTATAAGTCCATCTATACTAACCTCCACCAGGTTGCAAATTCAAAATAATTTTTATCTGTATCTAGCTCTGAAAAAATATTTGGCTTGGGTTTGTAGCAGTGTGTGGGACTTGTTCTATTAGTCCATCTATACTAACCTCCACCAGCTTGCAAATTCAAAATAATTTTTATCTGCATCTAGCACTGAAAAAATATTTAGGCTTGGGCTTGTAGCAGTGTGTGGGACTTGTTCTATTAGTCCATCTATACTAACCTCCACCAGGTTGCAAATTCAAAATAATTTTTATCTGCATCTAGCTCTGAAAAAATATTTCGGCTTGGGCTTGTAGCAGTGTGTGAGACTTGTTCTATTAGTCCATCTATACTAACCTCCACCAGCTTGCAAATTCAAAATAATTTTTATCTGCATCTAGCACTGAAAAAATATTTAGGCTTGGGCTTGTAGAAGTGTGTGGGACTTGTTCTATTAGTCCATCTATACTAACCTCCACCAGGTTGCAAATTCAAAATAATTTTTATCTGCTTCTAGCTCTGAAAAAATATTTCGGCTTGGGCTTGTAGCAGTGTGTGGGACTTGTTCTATTAGTCCATCTATACTAACCTTCACCAGGTTGCAAATTCAAAATAATTTTTATCTGCATCTAGCTCAGAAAAAATATTTGGCTGTGGCTTGTAGCAGTGTGTGGGACTCTTTCTATTAGTACATCTATACTAACCTCCACCAGGTTGAAAATTCTAAATAATTTTTATCTGCATCTAGCTCTGAAAAAATATTTCGGCTTGGGCTTGTAGCAGTGTGTGGGACTTGTTCTATTAGTCCATCTATACTAACCTCCACCAGTTTGCAAATTCAAAATAATTTCTATCTGCATCTAGCTCAGAATAAATATTTCGGCTTGGGCTTGAAGCAGTGTGTGGGACTTGTTCTATTAGTCCATCTATACTAACCTCCACCTGGTTGCAAATTCAAAATAATTTTTATCTGCGTCTAGCTCTGAAAAAATATTTCGGCATGGGCATGTAGCAGTGTGTGGGACTTGTTCTATTAGTCCATCTATACTAACCTCCACCAGGTTGCAAATTCAAAATAATTTTTATCTGCATCTAGCTCTGAAAAAAGATTTGGCTTGGGCTTGTAGCAGTGTATGGTACTTGTTCTATTAGTCCATCTATACTAACCTCCACCTGGTTGCAAATTCAAAATAATTTTTATCTGCATCTAGCTCTGAAAAAATATTTCGGCTTGGGATTGTAGCAGTGTGTGGGACTTGTTCTATTAGTCCATCTATACTAACCTCCACCAGGTTGCAAATTCAAAATAATTTTTATCTGCATCTAGCTCTGAATAAATATTACGGCTTGGGCTTGTAGCATTGTGTGGGACTTGTTCTATTAGTCCATCTCTACTAACCTCCACCAGGTTGCAAATTCAAAATAATTTTTATCTGCATCTAGCTCTGAAAAAATATTTCGGCTTGGGCTTGTAGCAGTGTGTGGGACTTGTTCTATTAGTCCATCTATACTAACTTCCACCAGGTGGCAAATTCAAAAGAATTTTTACCTCCATCTAGCTCTGAAAAAATATTTGGCTTGGGCATGTAGCAGTGTGTGGGACTAGTTCTATTACTACAACTATACTAACCTCCACCAGGTTGCAAATTCAAAATAATTTTTATCTGCATCTAGCTCTGAAAAAATATTTTAGCTTGGGCTTGTAGCAGTGTGTGGGACTTGTTCTATTAGTCCATCTATACTAACTTCCACCAGGTGGCAAATTCAAAAGAATTTTTATCTGCATCTAGCTCTGAAAAAATATTTGGCTTGGGCTTGTAGCAGTGTGTGGGACTAGTTCTATTACTACAACTATACTAACCTCCACCAGGTTGCAAATTCAAAATAATTTTTATCTGCATCTAGCTCTGAAAAAATATTTCAGCTTGGGCTTGTAGCAGTGTGTGGGACTTGTTCTATTAGTGCATCTATACTAACCTCCACCAGGTTGCAAATTCAAAATAATTTTTATCTGCATCTAGCTCAGAAAAAATATTTCGGCTTGGGCTTGTAGTAGTGTGTGGGACTTGTTCTATTAGTCCATCTATACTAACCTCCACCAAGTTGAAAATTCTAAATAATTTTTATCTGCATCTAGCTCTGAAAAAATATTTTGGCTAGGGCTTGTAGCAGTGTGTGGGACTTGTTCTATTAGTCCATCTATACTAACCTCCACCAGTTTGCAAATTCAAAATAATTTCTATCTGCATCTAGCTCTGAATAAATATTTCGGATTGGGCTTGTAGCAGTGTGTGGGACGTGTTCTATTAGTCCATCTATACTAACCTTCACCTGGTTGCAAATTCTACATAATTTTTATCTGCGTCTAGCTCTGAAAAAATATTTCGGCTTGGGCATGTAGCAGTGTGTGGGACTTGTTCTATTAGTCCATCTATACTAACCTCCACCAGGTTGCAAATTCAAAATAATTTTTATCTGCATCTAGCTCTGAAAAAAGATTTGGCTTGGGCTTGTAGCAGTGTATGGGACTTGTTCTATTAGTCCATCTATACTAACCTCCCCCTGGTTGCAAATTCAAAATAATTTTTATCTGCATCTAGCTCTGAAAAAATATTTCGGCTTGGGCTTGTAGCAGTGTGTGGGACTTGTTCTATTAGTCCATCTATACTAACCTCCACCAGGTTGCAAATTCAAAATAATTTTTATCTGCATCTAGCTCTGAATAAATATTACGGCTTGGGCTTGTAGCATTGTGTGGGACTTGTTCTACTAGTCCATCTATACTAACGTCCACCAGGTTGCAAATTCAAAATAATTTTTATCTGCATCTAGCTCTGAAAAAATATTTCGGCTTGGGCTTGTAGCAGTGTGTGGGACTTGTTCTATTAGTCCATCTATACTAACTTCCACCAGGTGGCAAATTCAAAAGAATTTTTATCTGCATCTAGCTCTGAAAAAATATTTGGCTTGGGCTTGTAGCAGTGTGTGGGACTAGTTCTATTACTACAACTATACTAACCTCCACCAGGTTGCAAATTCAAAATAATTTTTATCTGCATCTAGCTCTGAAAAAATATTTTAGCTTGGGCTTGTAGCAGTGTGTGGGACTTGTTCTATTAGTGCATCTATACTAACCTCCACCAGGTTGCAAATTCAAAATAATTTTTATCTGCATCTAGCTCAGAAAAAATATTTCGGCTTGGGCTTGTAGTAGTGTGTGGGACTTGTTCTATTAGTCCATCTATACTAACCTCCACCAAGTTGAAAATTCTAAATAATTTTTATCTGCATCTAGCTCTGAAAAAATATTTTGGCTAGGGCTTGTAGCAGTGTGTGGGACTTGTTCTATTAGTGCATCTATACTAACCTCCACCAGTTTGCAAATTCAAAATAATTTCTATCTGCATCTAGCTGTGAATAAATTTTTCGGATTGGGCTTGTAGCAGTGTGTGGGACGTGTTCTATTCGTCCATCTATACTAACCTTCACCTGGTTGCAAATTCAAAATAATTTTTATCTGCGTCTAGCTCTGAAAAAATATTTCGGCTTGGGCATGTAGCAGTGTGTGGGACTTGTTCTATTAGTCCATCTATACTAACCTCCACCAGATTGCCAATTCAAATTATAATTTTTATCTGCATCTAGCTCTGAAAAAAGATTTGGCTTGGGCTTGTAGCAGTGTATGGGACTTGTTCTATTAGTCCATCTATACTAACCTCCACCTGGTTGCAAATTCAAAATAATTTTTATCTGCATCTAGCTCTGAAAAAATATTTCGGCTTGGGCTTGTAGCAGTGTGTGGGACTTGTTCTATTAGTCCATCTATACTAACCTCCACCAGGTTGCAAATTCAAAATAATTTTTATCTGCATCTAGCTCTGAATAAATATTACGGCTTGGGCTTGTAGTATTGTGTGGGACTTGTTCTATTAGTCCATCTATACTAACCTCCACCAGGTTGCAAATTCAAAATAATTTTTATCTGCATCTAGCTCTGAAAAAATATTTCGGCTTGGGCTTGTAGCAGTGTGTGGGACTTGTTCTATTAGTCCATCTATACTAACTTCCACCAGGTGGCAAATTCAAAAGAATTTTTATCTGCATCTAGCTCTGAAAAAATATTTGGCTTGGGCTTGTAGCAGTGTGTGGGACTAGTTCTATTACTACAACTATACTAACCTCCACCAGGTTGCAAATTCAAAATAATTTTTATCTGCATCTAGCTCTGAAAAAATATTTTAGCTTGGGCTTGTAGCAGTGTGTGGGACTTGTTCTATTAGTGCATCTATACTAACCTCCACCAGGTTGCAAATTCAACATAATTTTTATCTGCATCTAGCTCAGAAAAAATATTTCGGCTTGGGCTTGTAGTAGTGTGTGGGACTTGTTCTATTAGTCCATCTATACTAACCTCCACCAGGTTGAAAATTCTAAATAATTTTTATCTGCATCTAGCTCTGAAAAAATATTTTGGCTAGGGCTTGTAGCAGTGTGTGGGACTTGTTCTATTAGTCCATCTATACTAACCTCCACCAGTTTGCAAATTCAAAATAATTTCTATCTGCATCTAGCTCTGAATAAATATTTCGGCTTGGGCTTGTAGCAGTGTGTGGGACGTGTTCTATTAGTCCATCTATACTAACCTTCACCTGGTTGCAAATTCAAAATAATTTTTATCTGCGTCTAGCTCTGAAAAAATATTTCGGCTTGGGCATGTAGCAGTGTGTGGGACTTGTTCTATTAGTCCATCTATACTAACCTCCACCAGGTTGCAAATTCAAAATAATTTTTATCTGCATCTAGCTCTGAAAAAAGATTTGGCTTGGGCTTGTAGCAGTGTATGGGACTTGTTCTATTAGTCCATCTATACTAACCTCCACCTGGTTGCAAATTCAAAAAATTTTTATCTGCATCTAGCTCTGAAAAAATATTTCGGCTTGGGCTTGTAGCAGTGTGTGGGACTTGTTCTATTAGTCCATCTATACTAACCTCCACCAGGTTGCAAATTCAAAATAATTTTTATCTGCATCTAGCTCTGAATAAATATTATGGCTTGGTTTTGTAGCAGTGTGTGGGACTTGTTCTATTAGTCCATCTATACTAACCTCCACCAGGTTGCAAATTCAAAATAATTTGTATCTGCATCTAGCTCTGAAAAAATATTTCGGCTTGGGCTTGTAGCAGTGTGTGGGACTTGTTCTATTAGTCCATCTATACTAACTTCCACCAGGTGGCAAATTCAAAAGAATTTTTATCTGCATCTAGCTCTGAAAAAATATTTGGCTTGGGCTTGTAGCAGTGTGTGGGACTAGTTCTATTACTACAACTATACTAACCTCCACCAGGTTGCAAATTCAAAATAATTTTTATCTGCATCTAGCTCTGAATAAATATTACGGCTTGGTTTTGTAGCAGTGTGTGGGACTTGTTCTATTAGTCCATCTATACTAACCTCCACCAGGTTGCAAATTCAAAATAATTTTTATCTGCATCTAGCTCTGAATAAATATTACGGCTTGGTTTTGTAGCATTGTGTGGGACTTGTTCTATTAGTCCATCTATACTAACCTCCACCAGGTTGCAAATTCAAAATAATTTTTATCTGCATCTAGCTCTGAATAAATATTTGGCTTGGGCTTGTAGCAGTGTGTGGGACTTGTTCTATTAGTCCATCTATACTAACCTCCACCAGGTTGCAAATTTAAAATAATTTTTATCTGCATCTAGCTCTGAAAAAATATTTGGCTTGGGTTTGTAGCAGTGTGTGGGACTTGTTCTATTAGTCCGTCTATACTAACCTCCACCAGCTTGCAAATTCAAAAAATTTTTTATCTGCATCTAGCACTGAAAAAATATTTAGGCTTGGGCTTATAGCAGTGTGTGGGACTTGTTCTATTAGTCCATCTATACTAACCTCCACCAGGTTGCAAATTCAAAATAATTTTTATCTGCATCTAGCTCTGAAAAAATATTTGGGCTTGGACTTGCAGCATTGTGCGGGACTTGTTCTATTAGTCCATCTATACTAACCTCCACCAGCTTGCAAACTCAAAATAATTTTTATCTGCATCTAGCACTGAAAAAATATTTAGGCTTGGGCTTGTAGCAGTGTGTGGGACTTGTTCTATTAGTCCAACTATACTAACCTCCACCAGGTTGCAAATTCAAAATAATTTTTATCTGCTTTTAGCTCTGAAAAAATATTTCGGCTTGGGCTTGTAGAATTGTTTGGGACTTGTTCTATTAGTCCATCTATACTAACCTCCACCAGGTTGCAAATTCAAAATAATTTTTATCTGCATCTAGCTCTGAAAAAATATTTGGCTGGGGCTTGTAGCAGTGTGTGGGACTTGTTCTATTAGTACATCTATACTAACCTCCACCAGGTTGAAAATTCTAAATAATTTTTATCTGCATCTAGCTCTGAAAAAATATTTCGGCTTGGGCTTGTAGCAGTGTGTGGGACTTGTTCTATTAGTCCATCTATACTAACCTTCACCAGTTTGCAAATTCAAAATAATTTCTATCTGCATCTAGCTCAGAATAAATATTTCGGCTTGGGCTTGTAGCAGTGTGTGGGACTTGTTCTATTAGTCCATTTATACTAACCTCCACCTGGTTGCAAATTCAAAATAATTTTTATCTGCGTCTAGCTCTGAAATAATATTTCGGCTTGGGCATGTAGCAGTGTGTGGGACTTGTTCTATTAGTCCATCTATACTAACCTCCACCAGGTTGCAAATTCAAAATAATTTTTATCTGCATCTAGCTCTGAAAAAAAATTTGGCTTGGGCTTGTAGCAGTGTATGGGACTTGTTCTATTAGTCCATCTATACTAACCTCCACCTGGTTGCAAATTCAAAATAATTTTTATCTGCATCTAGCTCTGAAAAAATATTTCGGCTTGGGCTTGTAGCAGTGTGTGGGACTTGTTCTATTAGTCCATCTATACTAACCTCCACCAGGTTGCAAATTCAAAATAATTTTTATCTGCATCTAGCTCTGAAAAAATATTTGGGCTTGGGCTTGTAGCAGTGCGTGGGACTTGTTCTATTAGTCCATCTATACTAACCTCCACCAGGTTGCAAATTCAAAATAATTTTTATCTGTATCTAGCTCTGAAAAAATATTTGGCTTGGGCTTGTAGCATTGTGTGGGACTTGTTCTATTAGTCCATCTATACTAACCTCCACCAGGTTGCAAATTCAAAATAATTTGTATCTGCATCTAGCTCTGAAAAAATATTTCGGCTTGGGCTTGTAGCAGTGTGTGGGACTTGTTCTATTAGTCCATCTATACTAACTTCCACCAGGTGGCAAATTCAAAAGAATTTTTATCTGCATCTAGCTCTGAAAAAATATTTGGCTTGGGCTTGTAGCAGTGTGTGGGACTAGTTCTATTACTACAACTATACTAACCTCCACCAGGTTGCAAATTCAAAATAATTTTTATCTGCATCTAGCTCTGAAAAAATATTTTAGCTTGGGCTTGTAGCAGTGTGTGGGACTTGTTCTATTAGTCCATCTATACTAACCTCCACCAGGTTGCAAATTCAAAATAATTTTTATCTGCATCTAGCTCAGAAAAAATATTTCGACTTGGGCTTGTAGTAGTGTGTGGGACTTGTTCTATTAGTCCATCTATACTAACCTCCACCAGGTTGAAAATTCTAAATAATTTTTATCTGCATCTAGCTCTGAAAAAATATTTTGGCTAGGGCTTGTAGCAGTGTGTGGGACTTGTTCTATTAGTCCATCTATACTAACCTCCACCAGTTTGCAAATTCAAAATAATTTCTATCTGCATCTAGCTCTGAATAAATATTTCGGCTTGGGCTTGTAGCAGTGTGTGGGACGTGTTCTATTAGTACATCTATACTAACCTTCACCTGGTTGCAAATTCAAAATAATTTTTATCTGCGTCTAGCTCTGAAAAAATATTTCGGCTTGGGCATGTAGCAGTGTGTGGGACTTGTTCTATTAGTCCATCTATACTAACCTACACCAGGTTGCAAATTCAAAATAATTTTTATCTGCATCTAGCTCTGAAAAAAGATTTGGCTTGGGCTTGTAGCAGTGTATAGGACTTGTTCTATTAGTCCATCTATACTAACCTCCACCTGGTTGCAAATTCAAAATAATTTTTATCTGCATCTAGCTCTGAATAAATATTACGGCTTGGGCTTGTAGTATTGTGTGGGACTTGTTCTATTAGTCCATCTATACTAACCTCCACCAGGTTGCAAATTCAAAATAATTTTTATCTGCATCTAGCTCTGAAAAAATATTTCGGCTTGGGCTTGTAGCAGTGTGTGGGACTTGTTCTATTAGTCCATCTATACTAACTTCCACCAGGTGGCAAATTCAAAAGAATTTTTATCTGCATCTAGCTCTGAAAAAATATTTGGCTTGGGCTTGTAGCAGTGTGTGGGACTAGTTCTATTACTACAACTATACTAACCTCCACCAGGTTGCAAATTCAAAATAATTTTTATCTGCATCTAGCTCTGAAAAAATATTTTAGCTTGGGCTTGTAGCAGTGTGTGGGACTTGTTCTATTAGTGCATCTATACTAACCTCCACCAGGTTGCAAATTCAACATAATTTTTATCTGCATCTAGCTCAGAAAAAATATTTCGGCTTGGGCTTGTAGTAGTGTGTGGGACTTGTTCTATTAGTCCATCTATACTAACCTCCACCAGGTTGAAAATTCTAAATAATTTTTATCTGCATCTAGCTCTGAAAAAATATTTTGGCTAGGGCTTGTAGCAGTGTGTGGGACTTGTTCTATTAGTCCATCTATACTAACCTCCACCAGTTTGCAAATTCAAAATAATTTCTATCTGCATCTAGCTCTGAATAAATATTTCGGCTTGGGCTTGTAGCAGTGTGTGGGACGTGTTCTATTAGTCCATCTATACTAACCTTCACCTGGTTGCAAATTCAAAATAATTTTTATCTGCGTCTAGCTCTGAAAAAATATTTCGGCTTGGGCATGTAGCAGTGTGTGGGACTTGTTCTATTAGTCCATCTATACTAACCTCCACCAGGTTGCAAATTCAAAATAATTTTTATCTGCATCTAGCTCTGAAAAAAGATTTGGCTTGGGCTTGTAGCAGTGTATGGGACTTGTTCTATTAGTCCATCTATACTAACCTCCACCTGGTTGCAAATTCAAAAAATTTTTATCTGCATCTAGCTCTGAAAAAATATTTCGGCTTGGGCTTGTAGCAGTGTGTGGGACTTGTTCTATTAGTCCATCTATACTAACCTCCACCAGGTTGCAAATTCAAAATAATTTTTATCTGCATCTAGCTCTGAATAAATATTATGGCTTGGTTTTGTAGCAGTGTGTGGGACTTGTTCTATTAGTCCATCTATACTAACCTCCACCAGGTTGCAAATTCAAAATAATTTGTATCTGCATCTAGCTCTGAAAAAATATTTCGGCTTGGGCTTGTAGCAGTGTGTGGGACTTGTTCTATTAGTCCATCTATACTAACTTCCACCAGGTGGCAAATTCAAAAGAATTTTTATCTGCATCTAGCTCTGAAAAAATATTTGGCTTGGGCTTGTAGCAGTGTGTGGGACTAGTTCTATTACTACAACTATACTAACCTCCACCAGGTTGCAAATTCAAAATAATTTTTATCTGCATCTAGCTCTGAATAAATATTACGGCTTGGTTTTGTAGCAGTGTGTGGGACTTGTTCTATTAGTCCATCTATACTAACCTCCACCAGGTTGCAAATTCAAAATAATTTTTATCTGCATCTAGCTCTGAATAAATATTACGGCTTGGTTTTGTAGCATTGTGTGGGACTTGTTCTATTAGTCCATCTATACTAACCTCCACCAGGTTGCAAATTCAAAATAATTTTTATCTGCATCTAGCTCTGAATAAATATTTGGCTTGGGCTTGTAGCAGTGTGTGGGACTTGTTCTATTAGTCCATCTATACTAACCTCCACCAGGTTGCAAATTTAAAATAATTTTTATCTGCATCTAGCTCTGAAAAAATATTTGGCTTGGGTTTGTAGCAGTGTGTGGGACTTGTTCTATTAGTCCGTCTATACTAACCTCCACCAGCTTGCAAATTCAAAAAATTTTTTATCTGCATCTAGCACTGAAAAAATATTTAGGCTTGGGCTTATAGCAGTGTGTGGGACTTGTTCTATTAGTCCATCTATACTAACCTCCACCAGGTTGCAAATTCAAAATAATTTTTATCTGCATCTAGCTCTGAAAAAATATTTGGGCTTGGACTTGCAGCATTGTGCGGGACTTGTTCTATTAGTCCATCTATACTAACCTCCACCAGCTTGCAAACTCAAAATAATTTTTATCTGCATCTAGCACTGAAAAAATATTTAGGCTTGGGCTTGTAGCAGTGTGTGGGACTTGTTCTATTAGTCCAACTATACTAACCTCCACCAGGTTGCAAATTCAAAATAATTTTTATCTGCTTTTAGCTCTGAAAAAATATTTCGGCTTGGGCTTGTAGAATTGTTTGGGACTTGTTCTATTAGTCCATCTATACTAACCTCCACCAGGTTGCAAATTCAAAATAATTTTTATCTGCATCTAGCTCTGAAAAAATATTTGGCTGGGGCTTGTAGCAGTGTGTGGGACTTGTTCTATTAGTACATCTATACTAACCTCCACCAGGTTGAAAATTCTAAATAATTTTTATCTGCATCTAGCTCTGAAAAAATATTTCGGCTTGGGCTTGTAGCAGTGTGTGGGACTTGTTCTATTAGTCCATCTATACTAACCTTCACCAGTTTGCAAATTCAAAATAATTTCTATCTGCATCTAGCTCAGAATAAATATTTCGGCTTGGGCTTGTAGCAGTGTGTGGGACTTGTTCTATTAGTCCATTTATACTAACCTCCACCTGGTTGCAAATTCAAAATAATTTTTATCTGCGTCTAGCTCTGAAATAATATTTCGGCTTGGGCATGTAGCAGTGTGTGGGACTTGTTCTATTAGTCCATCTATACTAACCTCCACCAGGTTGCAAATTCAAAATAATTTTTATCTGCATCTAGCTCTGAAAAAAAATTTGGCTTGGGCTTGTAGCAGTGTATGGGACTTGTTCTATTAGTCCATCTATACTAACCTCCACCTGGTTGCAAATTCAAAATAATTTTTATCTGCATCTAGCTCTGAAAAAATATTTCGGCTTGGGCTTGTAGCAGTGTGTGGGACTTGTTCTATTAGTCCATCTATACTAACCTCCACCAGGTTGCAAATTCAAAATAATTTTTATCTGCATCTAGCTCTGAAAAAATATTTGGGCTTGGGCTTGTAGCAGTGCGTGGGACTTGTTCTATTAGTCCATCTATACTAACCTCCACCAGGTTGCAAATTCAAAATAATTTTTATCTGTATCTAGCTCTGAAAAAATATTTGGCTTGGGCTTGTAGCATTGTGTGGGACTTGTTCTATTAGTCCATCTATACTAACCTCCACCAGGTTGCAAATTCAAAATAATTTGTATCTGCATCTAGCTCTGAAAAAATATTTCGGCTTGGGCTTGTAGCAGTGTGTGGGACTTGTTCTATTAGTCCATCTATACTAACTTCCACCAGGTGGCAAATTCAAAAGAATTTTTATCTGCATCTAGCTCTGAAAAAATATTTGGCTTGGGCTTGTAGCAGTGTGTGGGACTAGTTCTATTACTACAACTATACTAACCTCCACCAGGTTGCAAATTCAAAATAATTTTTATCTGCATCTAGCTCTGAAAAAATATTTTAGCTTGGGCTTGTAGCAGTGTGTGGGACTTGTTCTATTAGTCCATCTATACTAACCTCCACCAGGTTGCAAATTCAAAATAATTTTTATCTGCATCTAGCTCAGAAAAAATATTTCGGCTTGGGCTTGTAGTAGTGTGTGGGACTTGTTCTATTAGTCCATCTATACTAACCTCCACCAGGTTGAAAATTCTAAATAATTTTTATCTGCATCTAGCTCTGAAAAAATATTTTGGCTAGGGCTTGTAGCAGTGTGTGGGACTTGTTCTATTAGTCCATCTATACTAACCTCCACCAGTTTGCAAATTCAAAATAATTTCTATCTGCATCTAGCTCTGAATAAATATTTCGGCTTGGGCTTGTAGCAGTGTGTGGGACGTGTTCTATTAGTACATCTATACTAACCTTCACCTGGTTGCAAATTCAAAATAATTTTTATCTGCGTCTAGCTCTGAAAAAATATTTCGGCTTGGGCATGTAGCAGTGTGTGGGACTTGTTCTATTAGTCCATCTATACTAACCTACACCAGGTTGCAAATTCAAAATAATTTTTATCTGCATCTAGCTCTGAAAAAAGATTTGGCTTGGGCTTGTAGCAGTGTATAGGACTTGTTCTATTAGTCCATCTATACTAACCTCCACCTGGTTGCAAATTCAAAATAATTTTTATCTGCATCTAGCTCTGAAAAAATATTTCGGCTTGGGCTTGTAGCAGTGTGTGGGACTTGTTCTATTAGTCCATCTATACTAACCTCCACCAGGTTGCAAATTCAAAATAATTTTTATCTGCATCTAGCTCTGAATAAATATTTGGCTTGGGCTTGTAGCAGTGTGTGGGACTTGTTCTATTAGTCCATCTATACTAACCTCCACCAGGTTGCGAATTCAAAATAATTTTTATCTGCATCTTGCTCTGAAAAAATATTTCGGCTTGGGCTTGTAGCAGTGTGTGAGACTTCTTCTATTAGTCCATCTATACTAACCTCCACCAGCTTGCAAACTCAAAATAATTTTTATCTGCATCTAGCACTGAAAAAATATTTAGGCTTGGGCTTGTAGCAGTGTGTGGGACTTGTTCTATTAGTCCATCTATACTAACCTCCACCAGGTTGCAAATTCAAAATAATTTTTATCTGCTTTTAGCTCTGAAAAAATATTTCGGCTTGGGCTTGTAGCAGTGTGTGGGACTTGTCCTATTAGTCCATCTATACTAACCTCCACCAGGTTGCAAATTCAAAATAATTTTTATCTGCATCTAGCTCTGAAAAAATATTTGGCTGGGGCTTGTAGCAGTGTGTGGGACTTGTTCTATTAGTACATCTATACTAACCTCCACCAGGTTGAAAATTCTAAATAATTTTTATCTGCATCTAGCTCTGAAAAAATATTTCGGCTTGGGCTTGTAGCAGTGTGTGGGACTTGTTCTATTAGTCCATCTATACTAACCTCCACCAGTTTGCAAATTCAAAATAATTTCTATCTGCATCTAGCTCAGAATAAATATTTCGGCTTGGGCTTGTAGCAGTGTGTGGGATTTGTTCTATTAGTCCATCTATACTAACCTCCACCTGGTTGCAAATTCAAAATAATTTTTATCTGCGTCTAGCTCTGAAAAAATATTTCGGCTTGGGCATGTAGCAGTGTGTGGGACTTGTTCTATTAGTCCATCTATACTAACCTCCACCAGGTTGCAAATTCAAAATAATTTTTATCTGCATCTAGCTCTGAAAAAAGATTTGGCTTGGGCTTGTAGCAGTGTATGGGACTTGTTCTATTAGTCCATCTATACTAACCTCCACCTGGTTGCAAATTCAAAATAATTTTTATCTGCATCTAGCTCTGAAAAAATATTTCGGCTTGGGCTTGTAGCAGTGTGTGGGACTTGTTCTATTAGTCCATCTATACTAACCTCCACCAGGTTGCAAATTCAAAATAATTTTTATCTGCATCTAGCTCTGAAAAAATATTTGGGCTTGGGCTTGTAGCAGTGCGTGGGACTTGTTCTATTAGTCCATCTATACTAACCTCCACCAGGTTGCAAATTCAAAATAATTTTTATCTGCATCTAGCTCTGAATAAATATTTGGCTTGGGCTTGTAGCAGTGTGTGGGACTTGTTCTATTAGTCCATCTATACTAACCTCCACCAGGTTACAAATTCAAAATAATTTTTATCTGCATCTAGCTCTGAAAAAATAATTCGGCTTGGGCTTGTAGCAGTGTGTGGGACTTCTTCTATAAGTCCATCTATACTAACCTCCACCAGGTTGCAAGTTCAAAATCATTTTTATCTGCATCTAGCTCTGAAAAAATATTTTGGCTTGGGCTTGTTGAGTGTGTGGGACTTGTTCTATTAGTCCATCTATACTGACCTCCACCTGGTTGCAATTTCAAAATAATTTTTATCTGCATCTAGCTCTGAAAAAATATTTCGGCTTGGGCTTGTAGCAGTGTGTGGGACTTGTTCTATTAGTCCATCTATACTAACCTCCACCAGGCTGCAAATTCTAAATAATTTTTATCTGCATCTAGCTTTGAAAAAATATTTGGGCTTGGGCTTGAAGCAGTGCGTGGGACTTGTTCTATTAGTCCATCTATACTAACCTCCACCAGGTTGCAAATTGAAAATAATTTTTATCTGTATCTAGCTCTGAAAAAATATTTGGCTTGGGCTTGTAGCATTGTGTGGGACTTGTTCTATTAGTCCATCTATACTAACCTCCACCAGGTTGCAAATTCAAAATAATTTTTATCTGCATCTAGCTCTGAAAAAATATTTCGGCTTGGGCTTGTAGCAGTGTGTGGGACTTGCTCTATTAGTCCATCTATACTAACTTCCACCAGGTGGCAAATTCAAAAGAATTTTTATCTGCATCTAGCTCTGAAAAAATATTTGGCTTGGGCTTGTAGCAGTGTGTGGGACTAGTTCTATTACTACAACTATACTAACCTCCACCAGGTTGCAAATTCAAAATAATTTTTATCTGCATCTAGCTCTGAAAAAATATTTTAGCTTGGGCTTGTAGCAGTGTGTGGGACTTGTTCTATTAGTGCATCTATACTAACCTCCACCAGGTTGCAAATTCAAAATAATTTTTATCTGCATCTAGCTCAGAAAAAATATTTTGGCTTGGGCTTGTAGCAGTGTGTGGGACTTGTTCTATTAGTCCATCTATACTAACCTCCACCTGGTTGCAAATTCAAAATAATTTTTATCTGCGTCTAGCTCTGAAAAAATATTTCGGCTTGGGCATGTAGCAGTGTGTGCGACTTGTTCTATTAGTCCATCAATACTAAACTCCACCAGGTTGCAAATTCAAAATAATTTTTATCTGCATCTAGCTCTGAAAAAATATTTTGGCTTGGGCTTGTAGCAGTGTGTGGGACTTGTTCTATTAGTCCATCTATACCAACCTCCACCAGGTTGCAAATTCAAAATAATTTTTATCTGCATCTAGCTCCGAATAAATATTTGGCTTGGGCTTGTAGCAGTGTGTGGGACTTGTTCTATTAGACCATCTATACTAACCTCCACCAGGTTGCAAATTCAAAATAATTTTTATCTGCATCTAGCTCTGAATAAATATTACGGCTTGGGCTTGTAGCAGTGTGTGGGACTTGTTCTATTAGTCCATCTATACTAACCTCCACCAGGTTGCAAATTCAAAATAATTTTTATCTGCATCTAGCTCTGAAAAAATATTTCAGCTTGGGCTTGTAGCAGTGTGTGGGACTTGTTCTATTAGTCCATCTATACTAACCTCCACCAGGTTGCAAATTCAAAATAATTTTTATCTGCATCTAGCTCTGAATAAATATTACGGCTTGGGCTTGTAGCAGTGTGTGGGACTTGTTCTATTAGTCCATCTATACTAACCTCCACCAGTTTGCAAATTCAAAATAATTTCTATCTGCATCTAGCTCTGAATAAATATTTCAGCTTGGGCTTGTAGCAGTGTGTGGGACTTGTTCTATTAGTCCATCTATACTAACCTCCACCAGGTTGCAAATTCAAAATAATTTTTATCTGCATCTAGCTCTGAAAAAATATTTGGCTTGGGCTTGTAGCAGTGTGTGGGACTAGTTCTATTAGTACAACTATACTAACCTCCACCAGGTTGCAAATTCAAAATAATTTTTATCTGCATCTAGCTCTGAAAAAATATTTTAGCTTGGGCTTGTAGCAGTGTGTGGGACTTGTTCTATTAGTCCATCTATACTAACCTCCACTAGGTTGCAAATTCAAAATAATTTTTATCTGCATCTAGCTCAGAAAAAATATTTCGGCTTGGGCTTGTAGCAGTGTGTGGGACTTGTTCTATTAGTCCATCTATACTAACCTCCACCTGGTTGCAAATTCAAAATAATTTTTATCTGCGTCTAGCTCTGAAAAAATATTTTGGCTTGGGCATGTAGCAGTGTGTGGGACTTGTTCTATTAGTCCATCTATACTAACCTCCACCAGGTTGCAAATTCAAAATAATTTTTATCTGCATCTAGCTCTGAAAAAAGATTTGGCTTGGGCTTGTAGCAGTGTATGGGACTTGTTTTATTAGTCCATCTATACTAACCTCCACCTGGTTGCAAATTCAAAATAATTTTTATCTGCATCTAGCTCTGAAAAAATATTTCGGCTTGGGCTTGTAGCAGTGTGTGGGACTTGTACTATTAGTCCATCTATACTAAACTCCACCAGGTTGCAAATTCAAAATAATTTTTATCTGCATCTAGCTCTGAATAAATATTACGTCTTGGGCTTGTAGCAGTGTGTGGGACTTGTTCTATTAGTCCATCTATTCTAACCTCCACCAGGTTGCAAATTCAAAATAATTTTTATCTGCATCTAGCTCTGAATAAATAATTGGCTTGGGCTTGTAGCAGTGTGTGGGACTTGTTCTATTTGTCCATCTATACTAACCTCCACCAGGTTGCAAATTCAAAATAATTTTTATCTGCATCTAGCTCTGAAAAAATATTTCGGCTTGGGCTTGTAGCAGTGTGTGGGACTTGATCTATAAGTCCATCTATACTAACCTCCACCAGGTTGCAAATTCAAAATAATTTTTATCTGCATCTAGCTCTGAAAAAATATTTTGGCTTGGGCTTGTAGCAGTGTGTGGGACTTGTTCTATTAGTCCATCTATACTAACCTCCACCTGGTTGCAAATTCAAAATAATTTTTATCTGCATCTAGCTCTGAAAAAATATTTCGGCATGGGCTTGTAGCAGTGCGTGGGACTTGTTCTATTAGTCCATCTATACTAACCTCCACCAGGTTGCAAATTCAAAATAATTTTTATCTGCATCTAGCTCTGAATAAATATTTCGGCTTGGGCGTGTAGCAGTGTGTGGGACTTGTTCTATTAGTCCATCTATACTAACCTCCACCAGGTTGCAAATTCAAAATAATTTTTATCTGCATCTAGCTCTGAATAAATATTTGGATTGGGCTTGTAGCAGTGTGTGGGACTTGTTCTATTAGTACATCTATACTAACCTCCACCTGGTTGCAAATTCAAAATAATTTTTATCTGCATCTAGCTCTGAAAAAATATTTTGGCTTGGGCTTGTAGCAGTGTGTGGGACTTGTTCTATTAGTCCATCTATACTAACCTCCACCAGGTTGCAAATTCACAATAATTTTTATCTGCATCTAGCTCTGAAAAAATATTTCGGCTTGGGCTTGTAGCAATGTGTGGGACTTGTTCTATTAGTCCATCTTTACTAACCTCCACCAGGTTGCAAATTCAAAATAATTTTTTTCTGCATCTAGCTCTGAAAAAATATTTGGCTGTGGCTTGTAGCAATGTGTGGGACTTGTTCTATTAGTACATCTATACTAACCTCCACCAGGTTGCAAATTCAAAATAATTTTTATCTGCATCTAGCTCTGAAAAAATATTTCGGCTTGGGCTTGTAGCAGTGTGTGGGACTTGTTCTATTAGTCCATCTATACTAACCTCCACCAGGTTGCAAATTCAAAATAATTTTTATCTGCATCTAGCTCTGAAAAAATATTTCGGCTTGGGCTTGTAGCAGTGTGTGGGACTTGTTCTACTAGTCCATCTATACTAACCTCCACCTGGTTGCAAATTCAAAATAATTTTTATCTGCATCTAGCTCTGAAAAAATATTTCGGCTTGGGCTTGTAGCAGTGCGTGGGACTTGTTCTATTAGTCCATCTATACTAACCTCCACCAGGTTGCAAATTCAAAATAATTTTTATCTGCATCTAGCTCTGAATAAATATTTCGGCTTGGGCGGGTAGCAGTGTGTGGGACTTGTTCTATTAGTCCATCTATACTAACCTCCACCAGGTTGCAAATTCAAAATAATTTTTATCTGCATCTAGCTCTGAAAAAATATTTGGCTTGAGCTTGTAGCAGTGTGTGGGACTTGTTCTATTAGTCCATCTATACTAACCTCCACCAGGTTGCAAATTCAAAACAATTTTTATCTGCATCTAGCTCTGAAAAAATATTTCGCTTGGGCTTGTAGCAGTGTGTGGGACTTGTTCTATTAATCCATCTATACTAACCTCCACCAGGTTGCAAATTCAAAATAATTTTTATCTGCATCTAGCTCTGAAAAAATATTTGGCTTGGGCTTGTAGCAGTGTGTGGTACTAGTTCTATTAGTCCATCTATACTAACCTCCACCAGGTTGCAAATTCTAAATAATTTTTATCTGCATCTAGCTCTGAAAAAATATTTGGGCTTGGGCTTGGAGCAGTATGTGGGACTTGTTCTATTAGTCCATCTATACTAACCTCCACCAGGTTGCAAATTCAAAATAATTTTTATCTGCATCTAGCTCTGAAAAAAGATTTGGCTTGGGCTTGTAGCAGTGTATGGGACTTGTTCTAGAAGTCCATCTATACTAACCTCCACCAGGTTGCAAATTCAAAACAATTTTTATCTGCATCTAGCTCTGAAAAAATATTTCGGCTTGGGCTTGTAGCAGTGTGTGGGACTTGTTCTATTAGTCCATCTAGACTAACCTCCACCAGGTTGAAAATTCAAAATAATTTTTATCTGCATCTAGCTCTGAAAAAATATTTGGCTGGGGCTTGTAGCAGTGTGTGGGACTTGTTCTATTAGTACATCTATACTAACCTCCACCAGGTTGCAAATTCTAAATAATTTTTATCTGCATCTAGATCTGAAAAAATATTTCGGCTTGGGCTTGTAGCAGTGTGTGGGACTTGTTCTATTAGTCCATCTATACTAGCCTCCACCAGGTTGCAAATTCAAAATAATTTTTATCTGCATCTAGCTCTGAATAAATATTTGGCTTGGGCTTGTAGCAGTGTGTGGTACTTGTTCTATTAGTCCATCTATACTAACCTCCACCAGGTTGCAAATTCAAAATAATTTTTATCTGCATCTAGCTCTAAAAAAATATTTCGGCTTGGGCTTGTAGCAGTGTGTGGGACTTGCTCTATTAGTCTATCTATACTAACCTCCACCAGGTTGCAAATTCAAAATAATTTATATCTGCATCTAGCTCTGAATAAATATTTGGCTTGGGCTTGTAGCAGTGTGTGGGACTTGTTCTATTAGTCCATCTATACTAACTTCCACCAGGTTGAAAATTCTAAATAATTTTTATCTGCATGTAGCTCTGAAAAATATTTTGGCTTGGGCTTGTAGCAGTGTGTGGGACTTGTTCTATTAGTCCATCTATACTAACCTCCACCAGTTTGCAAATTCAAAATAATTTCTATCTGCATCTAGCTCTGAATAAATATTTCAGCTTGGGCTTGTAGCAGTGTGTGGGACTTGTTCTATTAGTCCATCTATACTAACCTCCACCAGGTTGCAAATTCAAAATAATTTTTATCTGCATCTAGCTCTGAAAAAATATTTGGCTTGGGCTTGTAGCAGTGTGTGGGACTAGTTCAATTAGTACAACTATACTAACCTCCACCAGGTTGCAAATTCAAAATAATTTTTATCTGCATCTAGCTCTGAAAAAATATTTTAGCTTGGGCTTGTAGCAGTGTGTGGGACTTGTTCTATTAGTCCATCTATACTAACCTCCACTAGGTTGCAAATTCAAAATAATTTTTATCTGCATCTAGCTCAGAAAAAATATTTCGGCTTGGGCTTGTAGCAGTGTGTGGGACTTGTTCTATTAGTCCATCTATACTAACCTCCACCTGGTTGCAAATTCAAAATAATTTTTATTTGCGTCTAGCTCTGAAAAAATATTTTGGCTTGGGCATGTAGCAGTGTGTGGGACTTGTTCTATTAGTCCATCTATACTAACCTCCACCAGGTTGCAAATTCAAAATAATTTTTATCTGCATCTAGCTCTGAAAAAAGATTTGGCTTGGGCTTGTAGCAGTGTATGGGACTTGTTTTATTAGTCCATCTATACTAACCTCCACCTGGTTGCAAATTCAAAATAATTTTTATCTGCATCTAGCTCTGAAAAAATATTTCGGCTTGGGCTTGTAGCAGTGTGTGGGACTTGTTCTATTAGTCCATCTATACTAAACTCCACCAGGTTGCAAATTCAAAATAATTTTTATCTGCATCTAGCTCTGAATAAATATTACGTCTTGGGCTTGTAGCAGTGTGTGGGACTTGTTCTATTAGTCCATCTATTCTAACCTCCACCAGGTTGCAAATTCAAAATAATTTTTATCTGCATCTAGCTCTGAATAAATATTTGGCTTGGGCTTGTAGCAGTGTGTGGGACTTGTTCTATTTGTTCATCTATACTAACCTCCACCAGGTTGCAAATTCAAAATAATTTTTATCTGCATCTAGCTCTGAAAAAATATTTCGGCTTGGGCTTGTAGCAGTGTGTGGGACTTGATCTATAAGTCCATCTATACTAACGTCCACCAGGTTGCAAATTCAAAATAATTTTTATCTGCATCTAGCTCTGAAAAAATATTTTGGCTTGGGCTTGTAGCAGTGTGTGGGACTTGTTCTATTAGTCCATCTATACTAACCTCCACCTGGTTGCAAATTCAAAATAATTTTTATCTGCATCTAGCTCTGAAAAAATATTTCGGCTTGGGCTTGTAGCAGTGCGTGGGACTTGTTCTATTAGTCCATCTATACTAACCTCCACCAGGTTGCAAATTCAAAATAATTTTTATCTGCATCTAGCTCTGAATAAATATTTCGGCTTGGGCGTGTAGCAGTGTGTGGGACTTGTTCTATTAGTCCATCTATACTAACCTCCACCAGGTTGCAAATTCAAAATAATTTTTATCTGCATCTAGCTCTGAATAAATATTTGGATTGGGCTTGTAGCAGTGTGTGGGACTTGTTCTATTAGTACATCTATACTAACCTCCACCTGGTTGCAAATTCAAAATAATTTTTATCTGCATCTAGCTCTGAAAAAATATTTTGGCTTGGGCTTGTAGCAGTGTGTGGGACTTGTTCTATTAGTCCATCTATACTAACCTCCACCAGGTTGCAAATTCACAATAATTTTTATCTGCATCTAGCTCTGAAAAAATATTTCGGCTTGGGCTTGTAGCAATGTGTGGGACTTGTTCTATTAGTCCATCTATACTAACCTCCACCAGGTTGCAAATTCAAAATAATTTTTTTCTGCATCTAGCTCTGAAAAAATATTTGGCTGTGGCTTGTAGCAGTGTGTGGGACTTGTTCTATTAGTACATCTATACTAACCTCCACCAGGTTGCAAATTCAAAATAATTTTTATCTGCATCTAGCTCTGAAAAAATATTTCGGCTTGGGCTTGTAGCAGTGTGTGGGACTTGTTCTATTAGTCCATCTATACTAACCTCCACCAGGTTGCAAATTCAAAATAATTTTTATCTGCATCTAGCTCTGAAAAAATATTTCGGCTTGGGCTTGTAGCAGTGTGTGGTACTTGTTCTACTAGTCCATCTATACTAACCTCCACCTGGTTGCAAATTCAAAATAATTTTTATCTGCATCTAGCTCTGAAAAAATATTTCGGCTTGGGCTTGTAGCAGTGCGTGGGACTTGTTCTATTAGTCCATCGATACTAACCTCCACCAGGTTGCAAATTCTAAATAATTTTTATCTGCATCTAGCTCTGAAAAAATATTTGGGCTTGGGCTTGGAGCAGTATGTGGGACTTGTTCTATTAGTCCATCTATACTAACCTCCACCAGGTTGCAAATTCAAAATAATTTTTATCTGCATCTAGCTCTGAAAAAAGATTTGGCTTGGGCTTGTAGCAGTGTATGGGACTTGTTCTAGAAGTCCATCTATACTAACCTCCACCAGGTTGCAAATTCAAAACAATTTTTATCTGCATCTAGCTCTGAAAAAATATTTCGGCTTGGGCTTGTAGCAGTGTGTGGGACTTGTTCTATTAGTACATCTATACTAACCTCCACCAGGTTGCAAATTCTAAATAATTTTTATCTGCATCTAGATCTGAAAAAATATTTCGGCTTGGGCTTGTAGCAGTGTGTGGGACTTGTTCTATTAGTCCATCTATACTAGCCTCCACCAGGTTGCAAATTCAAAATAATTTTTATCTGCATCTAGCTCTGAATAAATATTTTGGCTTGGGCTTGTAGCAGTGTGTGGGACTTGTTCTATTAGTCCATCTATACTAACTTCCACCAGGTAGCAAATTCAAAATAATTTTTATCTGCATCTAGCTCTGAAAAAATATTAACGGCTTGGGCTTGTAGCAGTGTGTGGGACTTGTTCTATTAGTCCATCTAGACTAACCTCCACCAGGTTGCAAATTCAAAATAATTATTATCTGCATCTAGCTCTGAAAAAATATTTGGCTTGGGCTTGTAACAGTGTGTGGGACTTGTTCTATTAGTCCATCTATACTAACCTCCACCAGGTTGCAAATTCAAAATAATTTTTATCTGCATCTAGCTCTGAAAAAATATTTGGGCTTGGACTTGCAGCAGTGTGTGGGACTTGTTCTATTAGTCCATCTATACTAACCTCCACCAGGTTGCAAATTCAAAATAATTTTTATCTGCATCTAGCTCTGAAAAAATATTTGGCTTGGGCTTGTAGCAGTGTGTGGTACTAGTTCTATTAGTCCATCTATACTAACCTCCACCAGGTTGCAAATTGTAAATAATTTTTATCTGCATCTAGCTCTGAAAAAATATTTGGGCTTGGGCTTGGAGCAGTGTGTGGGACTTGTTCTATTAGTCCATCTATACTAACCTCCACCAGGTTGCAAATGCAAAATAAATTTTATCTGTATCTAGCTCTGAAAAAATATTTGGCTTGGGCTTGTAGCAGTGTGTGGGACTTGTTCTATTAGTACATCTATACTAACCTCAACCAGGTTGCAAATTCTAAATAATTTTTATCTGCATCTAGCTCTGAAAAAATATTTGGCTTGGGCTTCTAGCAGTGTGTGGGACTTGTTCTATTAGTCCATCTATACTAACCTCCACCAGGTTGCAAATTCAAAATAATTTTTATCTGCATCTAGCTCTGAAAAAATATTTGGCTTGGGCTTGTAGCAGTGTGTGGGACTTGTTCTATTAGTCCATCTATACTAACCTCCACCAGGTTGCAAATTCACAATAATTTTTATCTGCATCTAGCTCTGAAAAAATATTTGGGCTTGGGCTTGTAGCAATGTGTGGGACTTGTTCTATTAGTCCATCCATACTAACCTCCACCAGTTTGCAAATTCTGCATAATTTTTATCTGTATCTAGCTCTGAAAAAATATTTGAGCTTGGGCTTGTAGCAGTGTGTTGGACTTGTTCTATTAGTCCATCTATGCTAACCTCCACCAGGTTGCAAATTCTAAATAATTTTTATCTGCATCTAGCTATGAAAAAATATTTCGGCTTGGGCTTGTAGCAGTGTGTGGGACTTGTTCTATTAGTCCATCTATACTAACCTCTACCAGGTTGCAAATTCAAAATAATTTTTATCTGCATCTAGCTCTGAAAAAATATTTGGCTGGGGCTTGTAGCAGTGTGTGGGACTTGTTCTATTAGTACATCTATACTAACGTTCACCAGGTTGCAAATTCAAAATAATTTTTATCTGCATCTAGCTCTGAAAAAATATTTCAGCTTGGGCTTGTAGTAGTGTGTGGGACTTGTTCTATTAGTCCGTCTATACTAACCTCCACCAGGTTGCAAATTCAAAATAATGTTTATATGCATCTAGCTCTGAAAAAATATTTTGGCTTGGGCTTGTAGCAGTGTGTGGGACTTGTTCTATTAGTCCATCTATACTAACCTCCACCAGGTTGCAAATTCAAAATAATTTTTATCTGCATCTAGCTCTGAATAAATATTTGGCTTGGGCTTGTAGCAGTGTGTGGGACTTGTTCTATTAGTCCATCTATACTAACCTCCACCAGGTTGCAAGTTCAAAATAATTTTTATCTGCATCTAGCTCTGAAAAAATATTTGGCTGTGGCTTGTAGCAGTGAGTGGGACTTGTTCTATTAGTACATCTATACTAACATCCACAAGGTTGCAAATTCAAAATAATTTTTATCTGCATCTAGCTCTGAAAAAATATTTCGGCTTGGGCTTGTAGCAGTGTGTGGGACTTGTTCAATTAGTCCATCTATACTAACCTCCACCAGGTTGCAAATTCAAAATAAATTTTATCTGCATCTAGCTCTGAAAAAATATTTTGGCTTTGGCTTGTAGCAGTGTGTGGGACTTGTTCTATTAGTCCATCTATAGTAACCTCCACCAGGTTGCAAATTCAAAATAATTTTTTTTCTGCATCTAGCTCTGAAAAAATATTTTCAGCTTGAGCTTGTAGCAGTGTGTGGGACTTGTTCTATTAATCCATCTATACTAATCTCCACCAGATTGCAAATTCAAAATAATTTTTATCTGCATCTAGCTCTGAAAAAATATTTGGCTTGGGCTTGTGCCAGTGTGTGGGACTTGTTCTATTAGTCCATCTATACTAACCTCCACCAGGTTGCAAATTCAAAATAATTTTTATCTGCATCTAACTCTGAAAAAATATTTGGCTTGGGCTTGTAGCAGTGTGTGGGACTTGTTCTATTAGTCCATCCATGCTATCCTCCACCAGGTTGCAAATTCTGCATAACTTTTATCTGCATCTAGCTCTGAAAAAATATTTGAGCTTGGGCTTGTAGCAGTGTGTTGGACTTGTTCTATTAGTCCATCTATGCAAACCTCCACCAGGTTGCAAATTCAAAATAATTTTTATCTGCATCTAGCTCTGAAAAAATATTTAGTTTTGGGCTTGTAGCATTGTGTGGGACTTGTTCTATTAGTCCATCTATACTAACCTCCACCAGGTTGCAAATTCAAAATAATTTTTATCTGCATCTAGCTCTGAAAAAATATTAGGCTGTGGCTTGTAGCAGTGTGTGGGACTTGTTCTATTAGTACATCTATACTAACGTTCACCAGGTTGCAAATTCAAAATAATTTTTATCTGCATCTAGCTCTGAAAAAATATTTCGGCTTGGGCTTGTAGCAGTGTGTGGGACTTGTTCTATTAGTCCATCCATACTAACCTCCACCAGGTTGCAAATTCAAAATAATTTTTATCTGCATCTAGCTCTGAATAAATATTTCGGCTTAGGCTTGTAGCAGTTTGTGGGACTTGTTCTATTAGTCCATCTATACTAACCTCCACCAGGTTGCAAATTCAAAATAATTTTTTTTCTGCATCTAGCTCTGAAAAAATATTTTCAGCTTGAGCTTGTAGCAGTGTGTGGGACTTGTTCTATTAATCCATCTATACTAACCGCCACCAGGTTGCAAATTCAAAATAAATTTTATCTGCATCTAGCTCTGAAAAAATATTTCGGCTTTGGCTTGTAGCAGTGTGTGGGACTTGTTCTATTAATCAATCTATACTAACCTCCACCAGGTTGCAAATTCTAAATATTTTTTTTCTGCATCTAGCTCTGAAAAAATATTTTCAGCTTGAGCTTGTAGCAGTGTGTGGGACTTGTTCTATTAGTCCATCCATACTAACCTCCATCAGGTTGCAAATTCAAAATAATTTTTATCTGCATCTAGCTCCGAAAAAATATTTGGCTTGGGCTTGTATCAGTGTGTGGGACTTGTTCTAATAGTCCATCTATACTAACCTCCACCAGGTTGCAAATTCAAAATAATTTTTATCTGCATCTAGCTCTGAAAAAATATTTGGCTTGGGCTTGTAGCAGTGTGTGGGACTTGTTCTAATAATCCATCTATGCTAACCTCCACCAGGTTGCAAATTCAAAATAATTTTTATCTGCATCTAGCTCTGAAAAAATATTTCGGCTTGGGCTTGTAGCAGTGTGTGGGACTTGTTTAATTAGTCCATCTATACTAACCTCCACCAGGTTGCAAATTCAAAATAAATTTTATCTGCATCTAGGTCTGAAAAAATATTTTGGCTTTGGCTTGTAGCAGTGTGTGGGACTTGTTCTATTAGTCCATCTATAGTAACCTCCACCAGGTTGCAAATTCAAAATAATTTTTTTTCTGCATCTAGCTCTGAAAAAATATTTTCAGCTTGAGCTTGTAGCAGTGTGTGGGACTTGTTCTATTAATCCATCTATACTAACCTCCACCAGGTTGCAAATTCAAAATAATTTTTATATGCATCTAGCTCTGAAAAAATATTTGGCTTGGGCTTGTAGCAGTGTGTGGGACTTGTTCTATTAGTCCATCTATACTAACCTCCACCAGGTTGCAAATTCAAAATAATTTTTATCTGCATCTAGCTCTGAAAAAATATTTGGCTTGGGCTTGTAGCAATGTGTGGGACTTGTTCTATTAATCCATCTATACTAACCTCCACCAGGTTGCAAATTCAAAATAATTTTTTTCTGCATCTAGCTCTGAAAAAATATTTGGGCTTGGGCTTGTAGCAGTGTGTGGGACTTGTTCTATTAGTCCATCCATACTATCCTCCACCAGGTTGCAAATTCTGCATAATTTTTATCTGCATCTAGCTCTGAAAAAATATTTGAGCTTGGGCTTGTAGCAGTGTGTTGGACTTGTTCTATTAGTCCATCTATGCTAACCTCCACCAGGTTGCAAATTCAAAATAATTTTTATCTGCATCTAGCTCTGAAAAAATATTTTGTTTTGGGCTTGTAGCAGTGTGTGGGACTTGTTCTATTAGTCCATCTATACTAACCTCCACCAGGTTGCAAATTCAAAATAATTTTTATCTGCATCTAGCTCTGAAAAAATATTTGACTGGGGCTTGTAGCAGTGTGTGGGACATGTTCTATTAGTACATCTATACTAACGTTCACCAGGTTGCAAATTCAAAATAATTTTTGTCTTCATCTAGCTCTGAAAAAATATTTCGGCTTGGGCTTGTAGCAGTGTGTGGGACTTGTTCTATTAGTCCATCCATACTAACCTCCACCAGGTTGCAAATTCAAAATAATTTTTATCTGCATCTAGCTCTGAATAAATATTTCGGCTTGGGCTTGTAGCAGTTTGTGGGACTTGTTCTATTAGTCCATCTATACTAACCTCCACCAGGATGCAAATTCAAAATAATTTTTATCTGCATCTATCTCTGAATAAATATTTGGCTTGGGCTTGTAGCAGTGTGTGGGACTTGTTCTATTAGTCCATCTATACTAACCTCCACCAGGTTGCAAATTCAAAATAATTTTTATCTGCATCTAGCTCTGAAAAAATATTTGGGCTTGGACTTGCAGCAGTGTGTGGGACTTGTTCTATTAGTCCATCTATACTAACCTCCACCAGGTTGCAAATTCAAAATAATTTTTATCTGCATCTAGCTCCGAAAAAATATTTGACTTGGGCTTGTATCAGTGTGTGGGACTTGTTCTAATAGTCCATCTATACTGACCTCCACCAGGTTGCAAATTCAAAATAATTTTTATCTGCATCTAGCTCTGAAAAAATATTTGGCTTGGGCTTGTAGCAGTGTGTGGGACTTGTTCTAATAATCCATCTATGCTAACCTTCACCAGGTTGCAAATTCAAAATAATTTTTATCTGCATCTAGCTCTGAAAAAATATTTGGCTTGTGCTTGTAGCAGTGTGTGGTACTAGTTCTATTAGTCCATCTATACTAACCTCCACCAGGTTGCAAATTCTAAATATTTTTTATCTGCATCTAGCTCTGAAAAAATATTTGGGCTTGGGCTTGGAGCAGTGTGTGGGACTTGTTCTATTAGTCCATCTATACTAACCTCCACCAGGTTGCAAATGCAAAATAAATTTTATCTGTATCTAGCTCTGAAAAAATATTTGGCTTGGGCTTGTAGCAGTGTGTGGGACTTGATCTATTAGTCCATCTATACTAACCTCCACCAGGTTGCAAATTCTAAATAATTTTTATCTGCATCTAGCTCTGAAAAAATATTTGGCTTGGGCTTGTAGCAGTGTGTGGGACTTGTTCTATTAGTCCATCTATACTAACCTCCACCAGGTTGCAAATTCAAAATAATTTTTATCTGCATCTAGCTCTGAATAAATATTTGGCTTGGGCTTGTAGCAGTGTGTGGGACTTGTTCTATTAATCCATCTATACTAACCTCCACCAGGTTGCAAATTCTGCATAATTTTTATCTGCATCTAGCTCTGAAAAAATATTTGAGCTTGGGCTTGTAGCAGTGTGTTGGACTTGTTCTATTAGTCCATCTATGCTGACCTCCACTAGGTTGCAAATTCAAAATAATTTTTATCTGCATCTAGCTCTGAAAAAATATTTCGGCTTGGGCTTTTAGCAGTGTGTGGGATTTGTTCTATTAGTCCATCTATACTAACCTCCACCAGGTTGAAAATTCAAAATAAATTTTATCTGCATCTAGCTCTGAAAAAATATTTCGGCTTTGGCTTGTAGCAGTGTGTGGGACTTGTTCTATTAGTCAATCTATACTAACCTCCACCAGGTTGCAAATTCTAAATATTTTTTTTCTGCATCTAGCTCTGAAAAAATATTTCGGCTTGAGCTTGTGGCAGTGTTTGAGACTTGTTCTATTAGTCCATCTATACTAACCTCCACCAGGTTGCAAATTCAAAATAATTTTTATCTGCATCTAGCTCTGAAAAAATATGTGGCTTGGGCTTGTAGCAGTGTGTGGGACTTGTTCTATTAGTCCATCTATACTAACCTCCACCAGGTTGCAAATTCAAAATAATTTTTATCTGCATCTAGCTCTGAAAAAATATTTGGGCGTGGACTTGCAGCAGTGTGTGGGACTTGTTCTATTAGTCCATCTATACTAACCTCCACCAGGTTGCAAATTCAAAATAATTTTTATCTGCATCTAGCTCCGAAAAAATATTTGGCTTGGGCTTGTATCAGTGTGTGGGACTTGTTCTAATAGTCCATCTATACTAACCTCCACCAGGTTGCAAATTCAAAATAATTTTTATCTGCATCTAGCTCTGAAAAAATATTTGGCTTGGGCTTGCAGCAGTGTGTGGGATTTGTTCTAATAATCCATCTATGCTAACCTCCACCAGGTTGCAAATTCAAAATAATTTTTATCTGCATCTAGCTCTGAAAAAATATTTCGGCTTGGGCTTGTAGCAGTGTGTGGGACTTGTTCAATTAGTCCATCTATACTAACCTCCACCAGGTTGCAAATTCAAAATAAATTTTATCTGCATCTAGGTCTGAAAAAATATTTTGGCTTTGGCTTGTAGCAGTGTGTGGGACTTGTTCTATTAGTCCATCTATAGTAACCTCCACCAGGTTGCAAATTCAAAATAATTTTTTTCTGCATCTAGCTCTGAAAAAATATTTTCAGCTTGAGCTTGTAGCAGTGTGTGGGACTTGTTCTATTAATCCATCTATACTAACCTCCACCAGGTTGCAAATTCAAAATAATTTTTATATGCATCTAGCTCTGAAAAAATATTTGGCTTGGGCTTGTAGCAGTGTGTGGGACTTGTTCTATTAGTCCATCTATACTAACCTCCACCAGGTTGCAAATTCAAAATAATTTTTATCTGCATCTAGCTCTGAAAAAATATTTGGCTTGGGCTTGTAGCAATGTGTGGGACTTGTTCTATTAATCCATCTATACTAACCACCAGGTTGCAAATTCAAAATAATTTTTTTCTGCATCTAGCTCTGAAAAAATATTTGGGCTTGGGCTTGTAGCAGTGTGTGGGACTTGTTCTATTAGTCCATCCATACTATCCTCCACCAGGTTGCAAATTCTGCATAATTTTTATCTGCATCTAGCTCTGAAAAAATATTTGAGCTTGGGCTTGTAGCAGTGTGTTGGACTTGTTCTATTAGTCCATCTATGCTAACCTCCACCAGGTTGCAAATTCAAAATAATTTTTATCTGCATCTAGCTCTGAAAAAATATTTCGTTTTGGGCTTGTAGCAGTGTGTGGGACTTGTTCTATTAGTCCATCTATACTAACCTCCACCAGGTTGCAAATTCAAAATAATTTTTATCTGCATCTAGCTCTGAAAAAATATTTGACTGGGGCTTGTAGCAGTGTGTGGGACGTGTTCTATTAGTACATCTATACTAACGTTCACCAGGTTGCAAATTCAAAATAATTTTTGTCTTCATCTAGCTCTGAAAAAATATTTCGGCTTGGGCTTGTAGCAGTGTGTGGGACTTGTTCTATTAGTCCATCCATACTAACCTCCACCAGGTTGCAAATTCAAAATAATTTTTATCTGCATCTAGCTCTGAATAAATATTTCGGCTTGGGCTTGTAGCAGTTTGTGGGACTTGTTCTATTAGTCCATCTATACTAACCTCCACCAGGTTGCAAGTTCAAAATAATTTTTATCTGCATCTATCTCTGAATAAATATTTGGCTTGGGCTTGTAGCATTGTGTGGGACTTGTTCTATTAGTCCATCTATACTAACCTCCACCAGGTTGCAAGTTCAAAATAATTTTTATCTGCATCTAGCTCTGAAAAAATATTTGGGCTTTGACTTGTAGCAGTGTTTGGGACTTGTTCTATTAGTACATCTATACTAACATCCACAAGGTTGCAAATTCAAAATCATTTTTATCTGCATCTAGCTATGAAAAAATATTTCGGCTTGGGCTTGTAGCAGTGTGTGGGACTTGTTCAATCAGTCCATCTATACTAACCTCCACCAGGTTGCAAATTCAAAATAATTTTTTTTCTGCATCTAGCTCTGAAAAAATATTTCGGCTTGAGCTTGTAGCAGTGTTTCAGACTTGTTCTATTAGTCCATCTATACTAACCTCCACCAGGTTGCAAATTCAAAATAATTTTTATCTGCATCTAGCTCTGAAAAAATATGTGGCTTGGGCTTGTAGCAGTGTGTGGGACTTGTTCTATTAGTCCATCTATACTAACCTCCACCAGGTTGCAAATTCAAAATAATTTTTATCTGCATCTAGCTCTGAAAAAATATTTGGGCTTGGACTTGCAGCAGTGTGTGGGACTTGTTCTATTAGTCCATCTATACTAACCTCCACCAGGTTGCAAATTCAAAATAATTTTTATCTGCATCTAGCTCCGAAAAAATATTTGGCTTGGGCTTGTATCAGTGTGTGGGACTTGTTCTAATAGTCCATCTATACTGACCTCCACCAGGTTGCAAATTCAAAATAATTTTTATCTGCATCTAGCACTGAAAAAATATTTGGCTTGGGCTTGTAGCAGTGTGTGGGACTTGTTCTAATAATCCATCTATACTAACCTCCACCAGGTTGCAAATTCAAAATAATTTTTATCTGCATCTAGCTCTGAAAAAATATTTTGGCTTGGGCTTGTAGCAGTGTGTGGGACTTGTTCTATTTGTCCATCTATACTAACCTCCACCAGGTTGCAAATTCAAAATAATTTTTATCTGCATCTAGCTCTGAAAAAAGATTTGGCTGGGGCTTGTAGCAGTGTGTGGGACTGGTTCTATTAGTACATCTATACTAACGTTCACCAGGTTGCAAATTCAAAATAATTTTTATCTGCATCTATCTCTGAAAAAATATTTCGGCTCGTGCTTGTAGCAGTGTATGGGACTTGTTCAATTAGTCAATCTATACTAACCTCCACCAGGTTGCAAATTCAAAATAATTTTTATCTGCATCTAGCTCTGAATAAAAATTTCGGCTTAGGCTTGTAGCAGTGTGTGGGACTTGTTCTATTAGTCCATCTATACTAACCTCCACCAGGTTGCAAATTCAAAATAATTTTTATCTGCATCTAGCTCTGAATAAATATTTGGCTTGGGCTTGTAGCAGTGTGTGGAACTTGTTCTATTAGTCCATCTATACTAACCTCCACCAGGTTGCAAGTTCAAAATAATTTTCATCTGCATCTAGCTCTGAAAAAATATTTGGGCTTTGGCTTGTAGCAGTGTGTGGGACTTGTTCTATTAGTCCATCCATACTAACCTCCACCAGGTTGCAAATTCTGCATAATTTTTATCTGCATCTAACTCTGAAAAAATATTTGAGCATGGGCTTGTAGCAGTGTGTTGGACTTGTTCTATTAGTCCATCTATACTAACCTCCACCAGGTTGCAAATTCAAAATAATTTTTATCTGCATCTAGCTCTGAATAAATATTTGGCTTGGGCTTGTAGCAGTGTGTGGGACTTGTTCTATTAGTCCATCTATACTAACCTCCACCAGGTTGCAAGTTCAAAATAATCTTTATCTGCATCTAGCTCTGAAAAAATATTTTGGCTTTGGCTTGTAGCAGTGTGTGGGACTTGTTCTATTAGTCCATCTATACTAACCTCCACCAGGTTGCAAATTCAAAATATTTTTTTTTCTGCATCTAGCTCTGAAAAAATATTTTCGGCTGGAGCTTGTAGCAGTGTGTGGGACTTGTTCTATTAATCCATCTATACTAACCTCCACCAGGTTGCAAATTCAAAATAATTTTTATCTGCATCTAGCTCTGAAACAATATTTGGCTTGGGCTTGTAGCAGTGTGTGGGACTTGTTCTATTAGTCCATCTATACTAACCTCCACCTGGTTGCAAATTCAAAATAATTTTTATCTGCATCTAGCTCTGAAAAAATATTTGGGCTTGGGCTTGCAGCAGTGTGTGGGACTTGTTCTATTAGTCTATCTATACTAACCTCCACCTGGTTGCAAATTCTACCTAATTTTTATCTGCATCTAGCTCTGAAAAAATATTTGGGCTTGGGCTTGTAGCAGTGTGTGGGACTTGTTCTATTAGTCCATCTATACTAATCTCCACCAGGTTGCAACTTCTAAATAATTTTTATCTGCATCTATCTCTGAAAAAATATTTGGGCTTGGGCTTGTAGCAGTGTGTGGGACTTGTTCTATTAGTCCATCTGTATTAACCTCCACCAGGTTGTACAGGCAAAATAATTTTTATCTGCATCTAGCTCTGAAAAAATATTTGGCTTGGGCGGCTTGTAGCAGTGTGTGGGACTTGTTCTATTAGTCCATCTATACTAAACTCCACCAGGTTGCAAATTCAAAATAATTTTTATCTGCATCTAGCTCTGAAAAAATGTTTGGCTTGGGCTTGTAGCAGTGTGTGGGATTTGTTCTATTAGTCCATCTATACTAACCTGCACCAGGCTGAAAATTCAAAATAATTTTTATCTGCATATACCTCTGAAAAAATATTTGGCTTGGGCTTGTAGTAGTGTGTGGGACTTGTTCTATTAATCCAACTATACTAACCTCCACCAGGTTGCAAATTCAAAAATATTTTTATCTGCATTTAGCTCTGAAAAAATATTTGGGTTTGGGTTTGTAGCAGTGTGTGGGACTTGTACTATTAGTCCATCTATACTAACCTCCACCAGGTTGCAAATTCTAAATAATTTTTATCTGCATCTAGCTCTGAAAAAATATTTGGCTGTGGCTTGTAGCAGTGAGTGGGACTTGTTCTATTCTTACATCTATACTAACCTCCACCAGGTTGCAAATTCAAAATAATTTTTTTTCTGCATCTAGCTCTGAAAAAATATTTTCGGCTTCAGCTTGTAGCAGTGTGTGGGACTTGTTCTATTAATCCATCTATACTAACCTCCACCAGGTTGCAAATTCAAAATAATTTTTATCTGCATCTAGCTCTGAAAAAACTTTTCGGCTTGGGCTTGTAGCAGTGTCTGGGACTTGTTCTATTAGTCCATCTACACCAAACTCCACCAGGTTGAAAATTCAAAATAGTTTTTATCTGCATCTAGCTATGAAAAAATATTTCGGCTTGGGCTTGTAGCAGTGTGTGGGACTTGTTCTATTAGTCCATCTATACTAACCTCCATCAGGATGCAAATTGTAAATAATTTTTATCTGCATCTAGCTCTGAAAAAATATTTGGGCTTGGGCTTGGAGCAGTGTGTGGGACTTGTTCTATTAGTCCATCTATACTAACCTCCATCTGGTTGCAAATTCAAAATAATTTTTATCTGCATCTAGCTCTGAAAAAATATTTTGGCTTGGGCTTGTAGCAGTGCGTGGGACTTGTTCTATTAGTCCATCTATACTAACCTCCACCAGGTTGCAAATTCAAAATAATTTTTATCTGCATCTAGCTCTGAAAAAATATTTGGGCTTGGGCTTGCAGCAGTGTGTGGGACTTGTTCTATTAGTCCATCTATACTAACCTCCACCTGGTTGCAAATTCTACATAATTTTTATCTGCATCTAGCTCTGAAAAAATATTTGTTCTTGGGCTTGTAGCAGTGTGTGGGACTTGTTCTATTAGTCCATCTATACTAACCTCCACCAGGTTGCAACTTCTAAATAATTTTTATCTGCACCTATCTCTGAAAAAATATTTGGGCTTGGGCTTGTAGCAGTGTGTGGGACTTGTTCTATTAGTCCATCTGTATTAACCTCCACCAGATTGCACAGGCAAAATAATTTTTATCTGCATCTAGCTCTGAAAAAATATTTGGCTTGGGCGGCTTGTAGCAGTGTGTGGGACTTGTTCTATTAGTCCATCTATACTAACCTCCAATAGGTTGCAAATTCAAAATAATTTTTATCTGCATCTAGCTCTGAAAAAACATTTCGGCTTGGGCTTGTAGCAGTGTGTGGGACTTGTTCTATTAGTCCATCTACACTAAACTCCACCAGGTTGCAAATTCAAAATAGTTTTTATCTGCATCTAGCTATGAAAAAATATTTCGGCTTGGGCTTGTAGCAGTGTGTGGGACTTGTTCTATTAGTCCATCTATACTAACCTCCATCAGGATGCAAATTGTAAATAATTTTTATCTGCATCTAGCTCTGAAAAAATATTTGGGCTTGGGCTTGGAGCAGTGTGTGGGACTTGTTCTATTAGTCCATTTATACTAACCTCCACCAGGTTGCAAATGCAAAATAATTTTTATCTGTATCTAGCTCTGAAAAAATATTTGGCTTGGGCTTGTAGCAGTGTGTGGGACTTGTTCTATTAGTCCATCTATACTAAACTCCACCAGGTTGCAAATTCAAAATAATTTTTATCTGCATCTAGCTCTGAAAAAATATTTGGCTTGGGCTTGTAGCAGTGTGTGGGATTTGTTCTATTAGTCCATCTATACTAACCTGCACCAGGCTGTAAATTCAAAATAATTTTTATCTGCATATAGCTCTGAAAAAATGTTTGGCTTGGGCTTGTAGTAGTGTGTGGGACTTGTTCGATTAATCCAACTATACTAACATCCACCAGGTTGCAAATTCAAAATTATTTTTATCTGCATCTAGCTCTGAAAAAATATTTGGGCTTGGGCTTGTAGCAGTGTGTGGGACTTGTACTATTAGTCCATCTATACTAACCTCCACCAGGTTGCAAATTCTAAATAATTTTTATCTGCATCTAGCTCTGAAAAAATATTTGGCTGTGGCTTGTAGCAGTGAGTGGGACTTGTTCTATTAGTACATCTATACTAACCTCCACAAGGTTGCAAATTCAAAATAATTTTTATCTGCATCTAGCTCTGAAAAAATATTTCGGCTTGAGCTTGTAGCAGTGTGTGGGACTTGTTCTATTTGTCCATCTATACTAACCTCCACCAGGTTGCAAATTCAAAATAATTTTTTTTCTGCATCTAGCTCTGAAAAAATATTTTCGGCTTGAGCTTGTAGCAGTGTGTGGGACTTGTTCTATTAATCCATCTATACAAACCTCCACCACGTTGCAAATTCAAAATAATTTTTATCTGCATCTAGCTCAGAAAAAATATTTGGTTTGGGCTTGTATCAGTGTGTGGGACTAGTTCTATTAGTCCATCTATACTAACCTCCACCAGGTTGCAAATTCAAAATAATTTTTATCTGCATCTAGCTCTGAAAAAATATTTGGGCTTGGGCTTGTAGCAGTGTGTGGGACTTGTTCTGTTAGTCCATCTATACTAACCTCCACCTGGTTGCAAATTCTACATAATTTTTATCTGCATCTAGCTCTGAAAAAATATTTGGGCTTGGGCTTGTAGCAGTGTGTGGGACTTGTTCTATTAGTCCATCTATATTAACCTCCACCAGGTTGCACATGCAAAATAATTTTTATCTGTATCTAGCTCTGAAAAAATATTTGGGCTTGGGCTTGTAGCAGTGTGTGGGACTTGTTCTGTTAGTCCATCTATACTAACCTCCACCTGGTTGCAAATTCTACATAATTTTTATCTGCATCTAGCTCTGAAAAAATATTTGGGCTTGGGCTTGGAGCAGTGTGTGGGACTTGTTCTATTAGTCCATCTATACTAACCTCCACCAGGTTGCAACTTCTAAATAATTTTTATCTGCATCTAGCTCTGAAAAAATATTTGGGCTTGGGCTTGTAGCATTGTGTGGGACTTGTTCTATTAGTCCATCTATATTAACCTCCACCAGGTTGCACATGCAAAATAATTTTTATCTGTATCTAGCTCTGAAAAAATATTTGGCTTGGGCGGCTTGCAGCATTGTGTGGGACTTGTTCTATTAGTCCATCTATGCTAACCTCCATCAGGTTGCAAATTCTAAATAATTTTTATCTGCATCTAGCTCTGAAAAAATATTTGGGCTTGGGCTTGGAGCAGTGTGTGGGACTTGTTCTATTAGTCCATCTATACTAACCTCCACCAGGTTGCAAATGCAAAATAATTTTTATCTGTATTTAGCTCTGAAAAAATATTTGGCTTGGGCTTGTAGCAGTGTGTGGGACTTGTTCTATTAGTCCATCTATACTAACCTCCACCAGGTTGCAAATTCAAAATAATTTTTATCTGCATCTAGCTCTGAAAAAATATTTAGCTTTGGGCTTGTAGCAGTGTGTGGGACTTGTTCTATTAGTCCATCTATACTAACCTCCACCAGGTTGCAAATTCAAAATAATTTTTATCTGCATCTAGCTCTGAAAAAATATTTAGCTTGGGCTTGTAGCAGTGTGTGGGACTTGTTCTATTAGTCCATCTATACTAACCTCCACCAGGCTGCAAATTCAAAATAATTTTTATCTGCATCTAGCTCTGAAAAAATATTTGGCTTGGGCTTGTAGTATTGTGTGGGACTTGTTCTATTAATCCATCTATACTAACCTCCACCAGGTTGCAAATTCAAAAATTATTTTTTTTTGCATCTAGTTCTGAAAAAATATCTGGGCTTGGGCTTGTAGCAGTGTGTGGGAATTGTTCTATTAGTCCATCCATACTAACCTCCACCAGGTTGCAAATTCTACATAATTTTTATCTGCATCTAGCTCTGAAAAAATATTTGGACTTGGGCTTGTAGCAGTGTGTGGGACTTGTTCTATTAGTCCAACTATACTAACCTCCACCAGGTTGCAAATTCTAAATAATTTTTTTCTGCATCTAGCTCTGAAAAAATATTTGGGCTTGGGCTTGTAGCAGTGTGTGGGACTTGTTCTATTAGTCCATCTATACTAACCTCCACCAGGTTGCAAATTCAAAATAATTTTTATCTGTTTCTAGCTCTGAAAAAATATTTGGCTTGGGCTTTTAGCAGTGTGTGGGACTTGTTCTATTAGTCCATCTATACTAACCTCCACCAGGTTGCAAATTCAAAATAATTTTTATCTGCATCTAGCTCTGAAAAAATATTTCGGCTTTGGCTTGTAGCAGTGTGTGGGACTTGATCTATTAGTCCATCTATACTAACCTCCACCAGGTTGCAAATTCAAAATAATTTTTATCTGCATCTAGCTCTGAAAAAATATTTGGCTTGGACTTGTAGCAGTGTGTGGGACTTGTTCTATTAGTCCATCTATACTAACCTCCACCAGGTTGCAAATTCAAAATAATTTTTATCTGCATCTAGCACTGAAAAAATATTTCGGCTTGGGCCTGTAGCAGTGTGTGGGACTTGTTCTATTAGTCCATCTATACTAACCTCCACCAGGTTGCAAATTCAAAATAATTTTTATCTGCATCTAGCTCTGAAAAAATATTTGGCTTGGGCTTGTATCAGTGTGTGGGACTAGTTCTATTAGTCCATCTATACTAACCTCCACCAGGTTGCAAATTCAAAATAATTTTTATCTGCATCTAGCTCTGAAAAAATATTTGGGCTTGGGCTTGTAGCAGTGTGTGGGACTTGTTCTGTTAGTCCATCTATACTAACCTCCACCTGGTTGCAAATTCTACATAATTTTTATCTGCATCTAGCTCTGAAAAAATATTTGGGCTTGGGCTTGTAGCAGTGTGTGGGACTTGTTCTATTAGTCCATCTATACTAATCTCCACCAGGTTGCAACTTCTAAATAATTTTTATCTGCATCTATCTCTGAAAAAATATTTGGGCTTGGGCTTGTAGCAGTGTGTGGGACTTGTTCTATTAGTCCATCTGTATTAACCTCCACCAGGTTGTACAGGCAAAATAATTTTTATCTGCATCTAGCTCTGAAAAAATATTTGGCTTGGGCGGCTTGTAGCAGTGTGTGGGACTTGTTCTATTAGTCCATCTATACTAAACTCCACCAGGTTGCAAATTCAAAATAATTTTTATCTGCATCTAGCTCTGAAAAAATATTTGGCTTGGGCTTGTAGCAGTGTGTGGGATTTGTTCTATTAGTCCATCTATACTAACCTGCACCAGGCTGAAAATTCAAAATAATTTTTATCTGCATATACCTCTGAAAAAATATTTGGCTTGGGCTTGTAGTAGTGTGTGGGACTTGTTCTATTAATCCAACTATACTAACCTCCACCAGGTTGCAAATTCAAAAATATTTTTATCTGCATTTAGCTCTGAAAAAATATTTGGGTTTGGGTTTGTAGCAGTGTGTGGGACTTGTACTATTAGTCCATCTATACTAACCTCCACCAGGTTGCAAATTCTAAATAATTTTTATCTGCATCTAGCTCTGAAAAAATATTTGGCTGTGGCTTGTAGCAGTGAGTGGGACTTGTTCTATTCTTACATCTATACTAACCTCCACCAGGTTGCAAATTCAAAATAATTTTTTTTCTGCATCTAGCTCTGAAAAAATATTTTCGGCTTCAGCTTGTAGCAGTGTGTGGGACTTGTTCTATTAATCCATCTATACTAACCTCCACCAGGTTGCAAATTCAAAATAATTTTTATCTGCATCTAGCTCTGAAAAAACTTTTCGGCTTGGGCTTGTAGCAGTGTCTGGGACTTGTTCTATTAGTCCATCTACACTAAACTCCACCAGGTTGCAAATTCAAAATAGTTTTTATCTGCATCTAGCTATGAAAAAATATTTCGGCTTGGGCTTGTAGCAGTGTGTGGGACTTGTTCTATTAGTCCATCTATACTAACCTCCATCAGGATGCAAATTGTAAATAATTTTTATCTGCATCTAGCTCTGAAAAAATATTTGGGCTTGGGCTTGGAGCAGTGTGTGGGACTTGTTCTATTAGTCCATCTATACTAACCTCCATCTGGTTGCAAATTCAAAATAATTTTTATCTGCATCTAGCTCTGAAAAAATATTTTGGCTTGGGCTTGTAGCAGTGCGTGGGACTTGTTCTATTAGTCCATCTATACTAACCTCCACCAGGTTGCAAATTCAAAAAATTTTTTATCTGCATCTAGCTCTGAAAAAATATTTGGGCTTGGGCTTGCAGCAGTGTGTGGGACTTGTTCTATTAGTCCATCTATACTAACCTCCACCTGGTTGCAAATTCTACATAATTTTTATCTGCATCTAGCTCTGAAAAAATATTTGGGCTTGGGCTTGTAGCAGTGTGTGGGACTTGTTCTATTAGTCCATCTATACTAACCTCCACCAGGTTGCAACTTCTAAATAATTTTTATCTGCACCTATCTCTGAAAAAATATTTGGGCTTGGGCTTGTAGCAGTGTGTGGGACTTGTTCTATTAGTCCATCTGTATTAACCTCCACCAGATTGCACAGGCAAAATAATTTTTATCTGCATCTAGCTCTGAAAAAATATTTGGCTTGGGCGGCTTGTAGCAGTGTGTGGGACTTGTTCTATTAGTCCATCTATACTAACCTCCAATAGGTTGCAAATTCAAAATAATTTTTATCTGCATCTAGCTCTGAAAAAACATTTCGGCTTGGGCTTGTAGCAGTGTGTGGGACTTGTTCTATTAGTCCATCTACACTAAACTCCACCAGGTTGCAAATTCAAAATAGTTTTTATCTGCATCTAGCTATGAAAAAATATTTCGGCTTGGGCTTGTAGCAGTGTGTGGGACTTGTTCTATTAGTCCATCTATACTAACCTCCATCAGGATGCAAATTGTAAATAATTTTTATCTGCATCTAGCTCTGAAAAAATATTTGGGCTTGGGCTTGGAGCAGTGTGTGGGACTTGTTCTATTAGTCCATTTATACTAACCTCCACCAGGTTGCAAATGCAAAATAATTTTTATCTGTATCTAGCTCTGAAAAAATATTTGGCTTGGGCTTGTAGCAGTGTGTGGGACTTGTTCTATTAGTCCATCTATACTAAACTCCACCAGGTTGCAAATTCAAAATAATTTTTATCTGCATCTAGCTCTGAAAAAATATTTGGCTTGGGCTTGTAGCAGTGTGTGGGATTTGTTCTATTAGTCCATCTATACTAACCTGCACCAGGCTGTAAATTCAAAATAATTTTTATCTGCATATAGCTCTGAAAAAATGTTTGGCTTGGGCTTGTAGTAGTGTGTGGGACTTGTTCTATTAATCCAACTATACTAACCTCCACCAGGTTGCAAATTCAAAATTATTTTTATCTGCATCTAGCTCTGAAAAAATATTTGGGCTTGGGCTTGTAGCAGTGTGTGGGACTTGTACTATTAGTCCATCTATACTAACCTCCACCAGGTTGCAAATTCTAAATAATTTTTATCTGCATCTAGCTCTGAAAAAATATTTGGCTGTGGCTTGTAGCAGTGAGTGGGACTTGTTCTATTAGTACATCTATACTAACCTCCACAAGGTTGCAAATTCAAAATAATTTTTATCTGCATCTAGCTCTGAAAAAATATTTCGGCTTGAGCTTGTAGCAGTGTGTGGGACTTGTTCTATTTGTCCATCTATACTAACCTCCACCAGGTTGCAAATTCAAAATAATTTTTTTTCTGCATCTAGCTCTGAAAAAATATTTTCGGCTTGAGCTTGTAGCAGTGTGTGGGACTTGTTCTATTAATCCATCTATACAAACCTCCACCACGTTGCAAATTCAAAATAATTTTTATCTGCATCTAGCTCAGAAAAAATATTTGGCTTGGGCTTGTATCAGTGTGTGGGACTAGTTCTATTAGTCCATCTATACTAACCTCCACCAGGTTGCAAATTCAAAATAATTTTTATCTGCATCTAGCTCTGAAAAAATATTTGGGCTTGGGCTTGTAGCAGTGTGTGGGACTTGTTCTGTTAGTCCATCTATACTAACCTCCACCTGGTTGCAAATTCTACATAATTTTTATCTGCATCTAGCTCTGAAAAAATATTTGGGCTTGGGCTTGTAGCAGTGTGTGGGACTTGTTCTATTAGTCCATCTATATTAACCTCCACCAGGTTGCACATGCAAAATAATTTTTATCTGTATCTAGCTCTGAAAAAATATTTGGGCTTGGGCTTGTAGCAGTGTGTGGGACTTGTTCTGTTACTCCATCTATACTAACCTCCACCTGGTTGCAAATTCTACATAATTTTTATCTGCATCTAGCTCTGAAAAAATATTTGGGCTTGGGCTTGGAGCAGTGTGTGGGACTTGTTCTATTAGTCCATCTATACTAACCTCCACCAGGTTGCAACTTCTAAATAATTTTTATCTGCATCTAGCTCTGAAAAAATATTTGGGCTTGGGCTTGTAGCATTGTGTGGGACTTGTTCTATTAGTCCATCTATATTAACCTCCACCAGGTTGCACATGCAAAATAATTTTTATCTGTATCTAGCTCTGAAAAAATATTTGGCTTTGGCGGCTTGCAGCAGTGTGTGGGACTTGTTCTATTAGTCCATCTATACTAACCTCCACCAGGTTGCAAATTCAAAATAATTTTTATCTGCATCTTGCTCTGAAAAAACATTTCGGCTTGGGCTTGTAGCAGTGTGTGGGACTTGTTCTATTAGTCCATCTACACTAACCTCCACCAGGTTGCAAATTCAAAATAGTTTTTATCTGCATCTAGCTATGAAAAAATATTTCGGCTTGGGCTTGTAGCAGTATGTGGGACTTTTTCTATTAGTCCATCTATGCTAACCTCCATCAGGTTGCAAATTCTAAATAATTTTTATCTGCATCTAGCTCTGAAAAAATATTTGGGCTTGGGCTTGGAGCAGTGTGTGGGACTTGTTCTATTAGTCCATCTATACTAACCTCCACCAGGTTGCAAATGCAAAATAATTTTTATCTGTATTTAGCTCTGAAAAAATATTTGGCTTGGGCTTGTAGCAGTGTGTGGGACTTGTTCTATTAGTCCATCTATACTAACCTCCACCAGGTTGCAAATTCAAAATAATTTTTATCTGCATCTAGCTCTGAAAAAATATTTAGCTTTGGGCTTGTAGCAGTGTGTGGGACTTGTTCTATTAGTCCATCTATACTAACCTCCACCAGGTTGCAAATTCAAAATAATTTTTATCTGCATCTAGCTCTGAAAAAATATTTAGCTTGGGCTTGTAGCAGTGTGTGGGACTTGTTCTATTAGTCCATCTATACTAACCTCCACCAGGCTGCAAATTCAAAATAATTTTTATCTGCATCTAGCTCTGAAAAAATATTTGGCTTGGGCTTGTAGTATTGTGTGGGACTTGTTCTATTAATCCATCTATACTAACCTCCACCAGGTTGCAAATTCAAAAATTATTTTTTTTTGCATCTAGTTCTGAAAAAATATCTGGGCTTGGGCTTGTAGCAGTGTGTGGGAATTGTTCTATTAGTCCATCCATACTAACCTCCACCAGGTTGCAAATTCTAAATAATTTTTTTCTGCATCTAGCTCTGAAAAAATATTTGGGCTTGGGCTTGTAGCAGTGTGTGGGACTTGTTCTATTAGTCCATCTATACTAACCTCCACCAGGTTGCAAATTCAAAATAATTTTTATCTGTTTCTAGCTCTGAAAAAATATTTGGCTTGGGCTTTTAGCAGTGTGTGGGACTTGTTCTATTAGTCCATCTATACTAACCTCCACCAGGTTGCAAATTCAAAATAATTTTTATCTGCATCTAGCTCTGAAAAAATATTTCGGCTTTGGCTTGTAGCAGTGTGTGGGACTTGATCTATTAGTCCATCTATACTAACCTCCACCAGGTTGCAAATTCAAAATAATTTTTATCTGCATCTAGCTCTGAAAAAATATTTGGCTTGGACTTGTAGCAGTGTGTGGGACTTGTTCTATTAGTCCATCTATACTAACCTCCACCAGGTTGCAAATTCAAAATAATTTTTATCTGCATCTAGCACTGAAAAAATATTTCGGCTTGGGCCTGTAGCAGTGTGTGGGACTTGTTCTATTAGTCCATCTATACTAACCTCCACCAGGTTGCAAATTCAAAATAATTTTTATCTGCATCTAGCTCTGAAAAAATATTTGGCTTGGGCTTGTAGCAGTGTGTGGGATTTGTTCTATTAGTCCATCTATACTAACCTGCACCAGGCTGTAAATTCAAAATAATTTTTATCTGCATATAGCTCTGAAAAAATGTTTGGCTTGGGCTTGTAGTAGTGTGTGGGACTTGTTCTATTAATCCAACTATACTAACCTCCACCAGGTTGCAAATTCAAAATTATTTTTATCTGCATCTAGCTCTGAAAAAATATTTGGGCTTGGGCTTGTAGCAGTGTGTGGGACTTGTACTATTAGTCCATCTATACTAACCTCCACCAGGTTGCAAATTCTAAATAATTTTTATCTGCATCTAGCTCTGAAAAAATATTTGGCTGTGGCTTGTAGCAGTGAGTGGGACTTGTTCTATTAGTACATCTATACTAACCTCCACAAGGTTGCAAATTCAAAATAATTTTTATCTGCATCTAGCTCTGAAAAAATATTTCGGCTTGAGCTTGTAGCAGTGTGTGGGACTTGTTCTATTTGTCCATCTATACTAACCTCCACCAGGTTGCAAATTCAAAATAATTTTTTTTCTGCATCTAGCTCTGAAAAAATATTTTCGGCTTGAGCTTGTAGCAGTGTGTGGGACTTGTTCTATTAATCCATCTATACAAACCTCCACCAGGTTGCAAATTCAAAATAATTTTTATCTGCATCTAGCTCAGAAAAAATATTTGGCTTGGGCTTGTATCAGTGTGTGGGACTAGTTCTATTAGTCCATCTATACTAACCTCCACCAGGTTGCAAACTCAAAATAATTTTTATCTGCATCTAGCTCTGAAAAAATATTTGGGCTTGGGCTTGTAGCAGTGTGTGGGACTTGTTCTGTTAGTCCATCTATACTAACCTCCACCTGGTTGCAAATTCTACATAATTTTTATCTGCATCTAGCTCTGAAAAAATATTTGGGCTTGGGCTTGTAGCAGTGTGTGGGACTTGTTCTATTAGTCCATCTATATTAACCTCCACCAGGTTGCACATGCAAAATAATTTTTATCTGTATCTAGCTCTGAAAAAATATTTGGGCTTGGGCTTGTAGCAGTGTGTGGGACTTGTTCTGTTAGTCCATCTATACTAACCTCCACCTGGTTGCAAATTCTACATAATTTTTATCTGCATCTAGCTCTGAAAAAATATTTGGGCTTGGGCTTGTAGCAGTGTGTGGGACTTGTTCTATTAGTCCATCTATACTAACCTCCACCAGGTTGCAACTTCTAAATAATTTTTATCTGCATCTAGCTCTGAAAAAATATTTGGGCTTGGGCTTGTAGCATTGTGTGGGACTTGTTCTATTAGTCCATCTATATTAACCTCCACCAGGTTGCACATGCAAAATAATTTTTATCTGTATCTAGCTCTGAAAAAATATTTGGCTTGGGCGGCTTGCAGCAGTGTGTGGGACTTGTTCTATTAGTCCATCTATACTAACCTCCACCAGGTTGCAAATTCAAAATAATTTTTATCTGCATCTTGCTCTGAAAAAACATTTCGGCTTGGGCTTGTAGCAGTGTGTGGGACTTGTTCTATTAGTCCATCTACACTAACCTCCACCAGGTTGCAAATTCAAAATAGTTTTTATCTGCATCTAGCTATGAAAAAATATTTCGGCTTGGGCTTGTAGCAGTATGTGGGACTTTTTCTATTAGTCCATCTATGCTAACCTCCATCAGGTTGCAAATTCTAAATAATTTTTATCTGCATCTAGCTCTGAAAAAATATTTGGGCTTGGGCTTGGAGCAGTGTGTGGGACTTGTTCTATTAGTCCATCTATACTAACCTCCACCAGGTTGCAAAGGCAAAATAATTTTTATCTGTATTTAGCTCTGAAAAAATATTTGGCTTGGGCTTGTAGCAGTGTGTGGGACTTGTTCTATTAGTCCATCTATACTAACCTCCACCAGGTTGCAAATTCAAAATAATTTTTATCTGCATCTAGCTCTGAAAAAATATTTAGCTTTGGGCTTGTAGCAGTGTGTGGGACTTGTTCTATTAGTCCATCTATACTAACCTCCACCAGGTTGCAAATTCAAAATAATTTTTATCTGCATCTAGCTCTGAAAAAATATTTAGCTTGGGCTTGTAGCAGTGTGTGGGACTTGTTCTATTAGTCCATCTATACTAACCTCCACCAGGCTGCAAATTCAAAATAATTTTTATCTGCATCTAGCTCTGAAAAAATATTTGGCTTGGGCTTGTAGTATTGTGTGGGACTTGTTCTATTAATCCATCTATACTAACCTCCACCAGGTTGCAAATTCAAAATTATTTTTTTTTGCATCTAGTTCTGAAAAAATATCTGGGCTTGGGCTTGTAGCAGTGTGTGGGAATTGTTCTATTAGTCCATCCATACTAACCTCCACCAGGTTGCAAATTCAAAATAATTTTTATCTGCATCTAGCACTGAAAAAATATTTCGGCTTGGGCCTGTAGCAGTGTGTGGGACTTGTTCTATTAGTACATCTATACTAACCTCCACCAGGTTGCAAATTCAAAATAATTTTTATCTGCATCTAGCTCTGAAAAAGTATTTCGGCTTGAGCTTGTAGCAGTGTGTGGGACTTATTCTATTAGTCCATCTATACTAACCTCCACCTGGTTGCAAATTCAAAATAATTTTTATCAGCATCTAGCTCTGAAAAAATATTTTGCTTGGGCTTGTAGCAGTGTGTGGGACTTGTTCTATTAGTCCATCTATACTAACCTCCACCAGGTTGCAAATTCAAAATAATTTTTACCTGCATCTAGCTCTGAAAAAATATTTGGGCTTTGACTTGTAGCAGTGTGTGGGACTTGTTCTATTAGTCCATCTATACTAACCTCCACCAGGTTGCAAATTCAAAATAATTTTTATCTGCATCTAGCTCTAAAAAAATATTTGGGCTTGGGCTTGTAGCAGTGTGTGGGAATTGTTCTATTAGTCCTTCTATACTAACCTCCACCAGGTTGCAAATTCAAAATAATTTTTATCTGCATCTAGCTCTGAAAAAATATTTGGCTTGGACTTGTAGCAGTGTGTGGGACTTGTTCTATTAGTCCATCTATACTAACCTCCACCAGGTTGCAAATTCAAAATAATTTTTATCTGCATCTAGCACTGAAAAAATATTTCGGCTTGGGCCTGTAGCAGTGTGTGGGACTTGTGCTATTAGTCCATCTATACTAACCTCCACCAGGTTGCAAATTCAAAATAATTTTTATCTGCATCTAGCTCTGAAAAAGTATTTCGGCTTGAGCTTGTAGCAGTGTGTGGGACTTATTCTATTAGTCCATCTATACTAACCTCCACCTGGTTGCAAATTCAAAATAATTTTTATCAGCATCTAGCTCTGAAAAAATATTTGGCTTGGGCTTGTAGCAGTGTGTGGGACTTGTTCTATTAGTCCATCTATACTAACCTCCTCCAGGTTGCAAATTCAAAATAATTTTTATCTGCATCTAGCTCTGAAAAAATATTTGGGCTTTGACTTGTAGCAGTGTGTGGGACTTGTTCTATTAGTACATCTATACTAACCTCCACCAGGTTGCAAATTCAAAATAATTTTTATCTGCATCTAGCTCTAAAAAAATATTTCGGCTTGGGCTTGTAGCAGTGTGTGGGAATTGTTCTATTAGTCCTTCTATACTAACCTCCACCAGGTTGCAAATTCAAAATAATTTTTATCTGTATCTAGCTCTGAAAAAATATTTGGCTTGGGCTTGTAGCAGTGTGTGGGACTTGTTCTAATTGTCCATCTATACTAACCTCCACCAGGTTGGAAATTCTAAATAATTTTTATCTGCATCTAGCACTGAAAAAATATTTCGGCTTGGGCTTGGAGCAGTGTGTGGGACTTGTTCTATTAGTCCATCTATACTAACCTCCACCAGGTTGCAAATTCAAAATAATTTTTATCAGCATCTAGCTCTGAAAAAATATTTGGCTTGGGCTTGTAGCAGTGTGTGGGACTTGTTCTATTAGTCCATCTATACTAACCTCCACCAGGTTGCACATGCAAAATAATTTTTATCTGTATCTAGCTCTGAAAAAATATTTGGCTTGGGCTTGTAGCAGTGTGTGGGACTTGTTCTATTAGTCCATCTTATACAAACCTCCACCAGGTTGCACATGCAAAATAATTTTTATCTGTATCTAGCTCTGAAAAAATATTTGGCTTGGGCTTGTAGCAGTGTGTGGGACTTGTTCTATTAGTCCATCTATACTAACCTCCACCAGGTTGCAAATTCAAAATAATTTTTACCTGCATCTAGCTCTGAAAAAATATTTGGGCTTGGGCTTGGAGCAGTGTGTGGGACTTGTTCTATTAGTCCATCTATACTAATCTCCAACAGGTTGCAAATGCAAAATAATTTTTATCTGTATCTAGCTCTGAAAAAATATTTGGCTTGGGCTTGTAGCAGTGTGTGGGACTTGTTCTATTAGTCCATCTATACTAACCTCCACCTGGTTGCAAATTCAAAATAATTTTTATCTGCATCTAGCTCTGAAAATATATTTGGGCTTGGGCTTGTAGCAGTGTGTGTGACTTGTTCTATTGGTCCATCTATACTAACCTACACCAGGTTGGAAATTCTAAATAATTTTTATCTGTATCTAGCACTGAAAAAATATTTCGGCTTGGGCTTGTAGCAGTGTGTGGGACTTGTTCTATTAGTCCATCTATACTAACCTCCATCAGGTTGCAAATTCAAAATAATTTTTATCTGCATCTAGCTCTGAAAAAGTATTTTGGTTTGGGCTTGTAGCAGTGTGTGGGACTTGTTCTATTAGTCCATCTGTACTAACCTCCACCAGGTTGCAAATTCAAAATAATTTTTATCAGCATGTAGCTCTGAAAAAATATTTGGCTTGGGCTTGTAGCAGTGTGTGGGACTTGTTCTATTAGTCCATCTATACTAACCTCCACCAGGTTGCACATGCAAAATAATTTTTATCTGCATCTAGCTCTGCAAAAATATTTGGCTTGGGCTTGTAGCAGTGTTTGGGGCTTGTTCTATTAGTCCATCTATACTAACCTCCACCAGGTTGCAAATTCAAAATAATTTTTATCTGCATCTAGCTCTGAAAAAATATTTAGGCTTGGGCTTGTAGCAGTGTGTGGGACTTGTTCTATTAGTCCATCTACACTAACCTCCACCAGGTTGCAAATTCAAAATAGTTTTTATCTGCATCTAGCTATGAAAAAATATTTCGGCTTGGGCTTGTAGCAGTGTGTGGGACTTGTTCTATTAGTCCATCTGTACTAACCTCCACCAGGTTGCAAATTCTAAACAATTTTTATGTGCATCTAGCTCTGAAAAAATATTTGGGCTTGGGCTTGGAGCAGTGTGTGGGACTTGTTCTATTAGTCCATCTATACTAACCTCCAACAGGTTGCAAATGCAAAATTATTTTTATCTGTATCTAGCTCTGAAAAAATATTTGGCTTGGGCTTGTAGCAGTGTGTGGGACTTGTTCTATTAGTCCATCTATACTAACCTCCACCTGGTTGCAAATTCAACATAATTTTTTATCAGCATCTAGCTCTGAAAAAATATTTGGGCTTGGGCTTGTAGCAGTGTGTGGGACTTGTTCTATTGGTCCATCTATACTAACCCCTACCAGGTTGCAAATTCAAAATAATTTTTATCTGCATCTAGCTCTGAAAAAATATTTGGCTTGGGCTTGTAGCAGTGTGTGGGACTTGTTCTATTAATCCATCTATACTAACCTCCACCAGGTTGCAAATTCAAAATCATTTTTATCTGCATCTAGCTCTGAAAAAATATTTGGGCCTGGGCTTGTAGCAATGTGTGGGACTTGTTATATTAGTCCATCCATACTAACCTCCACCAGGTTGCAAATTCTACATAATTTTTATCTGCATCTAGCTCTGAAAAAATATTTGGGCTTGGGCTTGTAGCAGTGTGTGGGACTTGTTCTATTAGTCCATCTATACTAACCTCCACCAGGTTGCAAATTCTAAATAATTTTTATTTGTATCTAGCTTTGAAAAAATATTTGGCTTGGGCTTGTAGCAGTGTGTGGGACTTTTTCTATTAGTCCATCTATACTAACCTCCACCAGGTTGCAAATTCAAAACAATTTTTATCTGCATCTAGCTCTGAAAAAATATTTCGGCTTGGGCTTGTAGCAGTGTGTGGGACTTGATCTATTAGTCCATCTATACTAACCTCCACCAGGTTGCAAATTCAAAATAATTTTTATCTGCATCTAGCTCTGAAAAAATATTTGGCTTGGACTTGTAGCAGTGTGTGGGACTTGTTCTATTAGTCCATCTATACTAACCTCCACCAGGTTGCAAATTCAAAATAATTTTTATCTGCATCTAGCTCTGAAAAAATATTTGGGCTTGGTCTTATAGCAGTGTGTGGGACTTTTTTCTATTAGTCCATCTATACTAACCTCCACCAGGTTGCAAATTCTAAATAATTTTTATCTGCATCTAGCTCTGAAAAATATTTGGGCTTGGGCTTCTAGCAGTGTGTGGGAATTGTTCTATTAGTCCATCTATACTAACCTCCACCAGGTTGCAAATTCAAAATAATTTTTATCTGTATCTAGCTCTGAAAATATATTTGGCTTCGGCTTGTAGCAGTGTGTGGGACTTGTTCTATTAGTCCATCTATACTAACCTCCACCAGGTTGCAAATTCAAAATCATTTTTATCTCCATCTAGCTCTGAAAAAATATTTCGGCTTGGGCTTGTAGCAGTGTGTGGGACTTGATCTATTAGTCCATCTATACTAACCTCCACCAGGTTGCAAATTCAAAATAATTTTTATCTGCATCTAGCTCTGAAAAAATATTTGGCTTGGACTTGTAGCAGTGTGTGGGACATGTTCTATTAGTCCATGTATACTAACCTCCACCAGGTTGCAAATTCAAAATAATTATTATCTGCATCTAGCTCTGAAAAAATATTTCAGCTTGGGCTTGTAGCAGTGTGTGGGACTTGTTCTATTAGTCCATCTATACTAACCTACACCAGGTTGCAAATTCAAAATATTTTTTATCTGCATCTAGCTCTGAAAAAATATTTGGGCTTTGACTTGTAGCAGTGTGTGGTACTTTTTCTATTAGTCCATCTATAGTAACCTCCACCAGGTTGCAAATTCAAAATAATTTTTTTCTTCATATAGCTCTGAAAAAATATTTCGGCTTGGGCTTATAGCATAGTGTTGGACTTGTTCTATTAGTCCATCTATACTAACCTCCACCAGGTTGCAAATTCTAAATAATTTTTATCTGCATCTAGCTCTGAAAAATATTTGGGCTTGGGCTTGTAGCAGTGTGTGGGAATTGTTCTATTAGTCCATCTATACCAACCTCCACCAGGTTGCAAATTGAAAATAATTTTTATCTGCATATAGCACTGAAAAAATATTTTGGCTTGGGCTTGTAGCAGTGTGTGGGACTTGTTCTATTAGTCCATCTATACTAACCTCCACCAGGTTGCAAATTCAAAAGAATTTTTATCTGCATCTAGCTCTGAAAAAGTATTTCTGTTATGTTCTGCTACCAAAGCTAAGGAAAGAGAGGAGATCTGTCCCTACTATAGGACTCAGCTGAATCCCTACGATGTAACAGGGAACCTGATCCTGCGATCAGACCTGCTAAAGTCCTAATCTAGTCTGTACGGAGACCTATAGATGTGGGGAGGGAATCCCTACAAGTACTAAGGACTGGGAGGAAAATGGGACACCTCCTAACAGAAATAGTAGCAGACAGACGAACAAACAAAATAGATAGAACATAGAGGTCCGTAGACCAAGCAAACTAACAGAGTTAGATACAGAGCACAGGCTAGCTAGAAAGTAGATATACAATGTAGTCCAGCAAAGCCAGAAGGGCGGAGCAGGATTAAATAGGCCAACAAGGTCATGTGACCAGCAAAGGAAAAAAAAACTAACAGCAAGGTTCTAACAGTACCCCCCCTTCTAAGAGGATCCTCCGGATCCCCTAGGACCAGGCTTATCAGGAAATCTCCTGTGAAACGCTCTGATAAGTCTGGACGCGGAAACATCATCTGACCTCACCCAAGAGTTATCCTCGGGTCCAAAACCTTTCCAGGCCACAAGATACTGCAAACTACCTCTATACCGTCTAGAGTCAAGGATGCGAGAAATTTCATATTCCCCGTCCTCCACCACCGGAGGAACAGAGGCAGAGGCGTCACCATCCGACACAACAGCTTTTTTTAACAGAGAGACATGAAAGACCGGATTAATTCTCCAGGAGGTAGGAACCTCCAACCTAACAGCAGATTGGTTGACAACCTGAAGCACCTTAAAGGGCCCTACAAACTTGGGACCCAATTTCTTAGAAGGAATCCTCAACCGCAGATTCCTAGAGGACAACCAAACCATGTCACCAACAGCGAACAAAACCTCCTGTCGTTTCCTATCAAAGTAGTCTTTAGATTTTCTGTTGGCCTCCTGAAGATTACCACGCACATCCGTCCAAACTCTTTCCAAATCACCGGAAAAATTCTCCTCCTCAGGCACGGCAGATCCCAACTTGGAGAACGACCCAAACGACGGATGTCTCCCAGAACAACAAAAAAAAGGCGAACAACCAGCAGAAGAAGATGTATGATTGTTCAGAGCAAATTCGGCAAGTGGCAGAAACTCAGACCACCCCTCTTGATTGTCTGCCACAAAACAACGCAAGAACTGCTCAACATCCTGGTTTTTCCTTTCTGTCTGGCCATTAGATTCAGGATGATATCCGGACGAAAACGACAAATGAATTCCCAACCTGTCACAAAAGGCACGCCAAAAACGAGCCACGAACTGAGGACCCCTATCAGAAACAATGTCAGTAGGAACGCCATGAAGTCTGACAATTTCCTTGACAAAGGCCTTAGCGAGAGTTTTAGCGCAGGGCAGTTTGACGAAGGGAACCAAGTGACACATCTTGCTAAAACGGTCCACGACCACCCAGATGACAGTAAAACCCTCAGAGGGGGGAAGGTCAGTTATAAAGTCCATAGCCAAATGTGTCCAAGGAGCACTGGGGACCTCCAAAGGACAAAGCAACCCCGCAGCAGGAGTATGTGAGGACTTAGATCTAGCACATATAGTACATTGGCGCACCCACTTAATGACTTCCTTCTGCCATCCAGGCCACCAAAAACTGCGACCCACCAGTCTCTTGTAGAGATGAGCGGTGTTCGACTAGAACTGTTCGCCAATCTCAAATTCGAGCTGTTTTGGGCGGTGTTCGAGTTGTTCGACGAACCCGAACGATTTGCAAAAAATTCGGCTGTTCGAGGTTATGTTCGATAACTGTTCGTACACCAAAAGCGTGTCCTGCATGGATTGTCTGCCACTCACTGTAATGCCACAGCCATGGTGGTTGTGGCATTACAGTGATTGCCCAAATCGATGGGAACAGTGCCAACAGTGAAACATGAAAAACCGGCAATTCAGCAGCGGCATACACCTGTACCCGACAATTTAGAACCGAAAGAATAGAGCTTCACACATAGATTAGATAGATATAAACATGTCAGCCACATATATACGAAGTACAGTGAAAGTGCTGCTTACTGTACTTGTCATTTAGCGTAAAGGATTTATCAAAAAAAATAATAGTGTTTTCATGCACCGTCTCTTTAAAAAAGCCGGCCGGCAATTCAGCAGCGGTACCCGACAATTTATAACAGACAGAATAGAGCTTCACACATAGATTAGATAGATAGAAACATGTCAGTCACATATATATGAAGTACAGTGATAGTGTTGGTTACTGTACTTGTCATTTAGTATTAAAATAAAGGATTTATTATTAAAAAAATTGGCGTGGGGTTCCCCTTAATTTTAGGCTCTAGCGGAGGTTAAGCAGACGGCTGGGGCAGATGTTTGAAGCCTGGGAAGGGGGTAATACCCACGGAGCTTCCCAGGCTACTAATATCAGCCCCCAGCTGAATACATAGCCTTTACTAGCTATTAAAATGGGGGACCCCCCAAAAAAAATGACGTGGGGTCCCCCCTAATTTAATAGCTAGCAAAGGCTAGGCAGACAGCTGGGGGCTGATATTAATAGCCCAGGAAGGGAGCCATGAATATTGGCCCCCTCCCAGGCTAGAAACACCAGCCGTCAGCCGCCCCAGAAATGGCGCATTCATAGGATGCGCCAATTCTGGCACTTAGCCTCGCTCTTCCACGCTGCCCTGGTGCGGTGGCAGGGGGTAATAGGGTTGGGGTTGATGTCAGCTTATAATGCCAGCTGACATCAAGCCCAGGTTAGTAATGGAGAGGCGTCTATAAGACACCCCCATTACTAACCCCATAGTCAAAGTTAAAAAAAACACAAACACCCAGAATAAAGTCCTTTAATTGAAATAAAGACACAGTCCTTTATTGTTCTAAATTAAACCATACTTACCGTCACGCCCATTCCAGCTGAAGCCAACGATCTCCTGCAATAAAAGAAAAATAATAAAGCAACCTCATCCTTACCTTTCCATTGTTCCCACGACAGCTTCAGCTCTGCTACATCGAGATGACAGGCTGGACCGCAGCAGAACGCTGCCATCCAGCCTCTCATCCCGCAGACACTGAGAAGCGCAGGCTTGCTTGCGCTGCTCAGCGTCTCTCTGTGACGACATCCAGATGAGCCGAGTTCATGTCCAATGAACTCGGCTCACCTCATGCACGTCACTGACAGCGTGGGAAAATTCTCAAGCTGAAGCGCTGAGTGCAGGAGAATTTTCCCACGCTGTCAGTGACGTGCATAAGGTGAGCTCATGTCCAATGAACTCAGCTCACCTCCTGCACGTCACTGACAGCGTGGGAGAATTCTCCTGCACTCAGCGCTTCAGTGTGAGAATTCTCCCACGCTGAAGCGCTGAGTGCAGGAGAATTTTCCCACGCTGTCAGTGACGTGCATGAGGTGAGCCGAGTTCATTGGACATTAACTCGGCTCATCTGGATGCCCTCACAGAGAGACACTGTGGAGCGCAAGCAAGCCTGCGCTTCTCAGTGTCTGCGGGATGACAGACTGGATGGCAGCGTTCTGCTGCGGTCCAGCCTGTCATCTCGATGTAGCAGAGCTGAAGCTGTCATGGGAACCATGGAAAGGTAAGGATGATGTTGCTTTATTATTTTTCTTTTATTTCAGGAGATCGTTGGCTTCAGCTGGAATGGGCGTGATGGTAAGTATGGTTTAATTTAGAACAATAAAGAATTGTGTGTTTATTTCAATTAAAGGACTTTTTTCTGGGTGTTGTGTTTTTTTTAAATTCTTTACTAGAAATTCATGGTGGTCATGTCTAATATTGGCGTGACCCCATGAATTTCGGGCTTAGGGCCAGCTGATAATGCCAAGCTGGCCCTAACCCCTTTATTACCCAGTGAGCCACCGCATCAGGGCCCTGGATGAGTTGGGTACAGCGCCAGAAGATGGCGCTTCTATGAACGCGCCATTTTCCGGGGTGGCTGCGGACTGCAATTTGCAGCGGGGGTGGCCCAGAAAGCTTGGGCCTCCCTGCGCTGCGGATTCCAGCCCCCAGCTGCCTAGTTGTACCTGGCTGGACACAAAAACAGGGCGAAGCCCCACGTCAATTTTCTTTAAATTATTTCATGAAATAATTAAGAAAAAAGGGCTTCCCTATATTGTTGTGTCCGGCCAGGTACAAATAGGCAGCTGGTGGTTGGGGGCAGCCCGTTCCTGCCTGCTGTACCTGGCTGGACACAAATATAGTGCGAAGCCCCACGTCAATTTTTTTAAAATTATTTCATGAATTTCCTGAAATAATTTAAAAAAATTTAAGTGGGGCTTCGCACTATATTTGTGTCCAGCCAGGTACAGCAGGCAGGAACGGGCTGCCCCCATCCACCAGCTGCCTATTTGTACCTGGCCGGACACAACAATATAGGGAAGCCCTTTTTTTCTTAATTATTTCATGAATTTCATGAAATAATTAAAAAAAATTGAAGTGGGGCTTCGCACAATATTTGTGTCCAGCCAGGTACAGCAGGCAGGAACGGGCTGCCCCCAACCACCAGCTGCCTATTTGTACCTGGCCGGACATAACAATATAGGGAAGGCCTTTTTTTCTTAATTATTTCATGAATTTCATGAAATAATTAAAAAAAAAGTACGTGGGGCTTCGCCCTATTTTTGTGTCCAGCCAGGTACAACTAGGCAGCTGGGGGCTGGAATCTGCAGCGCAGGGAGGCCCAAGCTTTCTGGGCCCCCCCCCGCTACAAATTGCAGTCCGCAGCCACCCCGGAAAATGGCGCGTTCATAGAAGCGCCATCTTCTGGCGCTGTACCCAACTCATCCAGGGCCCTGGTGCGGTGGCTCACTGGGTAATAAAGGGGTTAGGGCCAGCTTGGTATTATCAGCTGGCCCCAAGCCCAAAATTCATGGGGTCACGCCAGTATTAGACATGACCGCCATGAATTTCTAGTAAAGTATTTAAAAAAAACACAACACCCAGAATAAAGTCCTTTAATTGAAATAAAGACACAATTCTTTATTGTTCTAAATTAAACCATACTTACCATCACACCCATTCCAGCTGAAGCCAACGATCTCCTGCAATAAAAGAAAAATAATAAACCAACCTCATCCTTACCTTTCCATGGTTCCCACGACAGCTTCAGCTCTGCTACATCGAGATGACTGGCTGGACCGCAGCAGAACGCTGCCATCCAGTCTGTCATCCCGCAGACACTGAGAAGCGCAGGCATGCTTGCGCTCCTCACTGTCTCGCTGTGACGGCATCCAGATGAGCCGAGGTCATGTCCAATGAACTTGGCTCACCTCATGCACGTCACTGACAGCGTGGAAAATTCTCACGCTGAAGTGCTGAGTGCAGGAGAATTCTCCCACGCTGTCAGTGACGTGAATGAGGTGAGCCGAGTTCATTGGACATGAACTCGGCTCATCTGGATGTCGTCACAGAGAGACGCTGAGCAGCGCAAGCAAGCCTGCGCTTCTCAGTGTCTGCGGGATGACAGGCTGGATGGCAGCGTTCTGCTGCGGTCCAGCCTGTCATCTCGATGTAGCAGAGCTGAAGCTGTCGTGGGAACCATGGAAAGGTAAGGATGAGGTTGCTTTATTATTTTTCTTTTATTGCAGGAGATCGTTGGCTTCAGCTGGAATGGGCGTGACGGTAAGTATGGTTTAATTTAGAACAATAAAGGACTGTGTCTTTATTTCAATTAAAGGACTTTATTCTGGGTGTTTGTGTTTTTTTTAACTTTGACTATGGGGTTAGTAATGGGGGTGTCTTATAGACGCCTCTCCATTACTAACCTGGGCTTGATGTCAGCTGGCATTATAAGCTGACATCAACCCCAACCCTATTACCCCCTGCCACCGCACCAGGGCAGCGTGGAAGAGCGAGGCTAAGTGCCAGAATTGGCGCATCCTATGAATGCGCTATTTCTGGGGCGGCTGACGGCTGGTGTTTCTAGCCTGGGAGGGGGCCAATATTCATGGCTCCCTTCCTGGGCTATTAATATCAGCCCCCAGCTGTCTGCCTAGCCTTTGCTAGCTATTAAATTAGGGGGGACCCCACGTCATTTTTTTTGGGGGGTCCCCCATTTTAATAGCTAGTAAAGGCTATGTATTCAGCTGGGGGCTGATATTAGTAGCCTGGGAAGCTCCGTGGGTATTACCCCCTTCCCAGGCTTCAAACATCTGCCCCAGCCGTCTGCTTAACCTCCGCTAGAGCCTAAAATTAAGGGGAACCCCACGCCAATTTTTTTTAATAATAAATCCTTTATTTTAATACTAAATGACAAGTACAGTAACCAACACTATCACTGTACTTCATATATATGTGACTGACATGTTTCTATCTATCTAATCTATGTGTGATGCTCTATCTTTCTGTTCTAAATTGTCGGGTACCACTGCTGAATTGCCGGCCGGCTTTTTTAAAGAGACAGTGCATGAAAACACTATTATTTTTTTAAATAAATCCTTTACACTAAATGACAAGTACAGTAAGCAACACTATCACTGTACTTATTATATATGTGGCTGACATGTTTCTATCTATCTAATCTATGTGTGAAGCTCTATTCTTTCTGTTCTAAATTGTGGGGTACAGATGCTGAATTGCCGGCCGGCTTTTTTAAAGAGACGGTGCATGAAAACACTAATATTTTTTTTAATAAATCCTTTACACTAAATGACAAGTGCAGTAACCAACACTGTCACTGTGCTTCTTATATGTGTGACTGACATGTTTCTATCTATCTAATCTATGTGTGATGCTCTATTCCTTCTTGTCTAAATTGTCGGGTACCGGTGTATGCCGCTGCTGAATTTGCCGGCCGGCTTTTTTAAAGAGAGTGTCTTCTGAGCAGTTTGTCAGCTTTTGGACACCTTTGCAGGTGTTTTCTATGTGTTTCTATGTGTTTTTGTTTGCCTGCCATTGGTTTTAACGGTGTTCGACGGTGTTCTAAGGTGTTCGACGAACAGTTCGACGAACAGTTCCTCGAACATCCCGGTGTTCGACGAACCGAACCGAACCCGAACACTACGGGGGTGGCTCAACACTAGTCTCTTGGTCTCAGAGATTCCGGGATGACCTGCCAACCGAGATTCGTGACACTCAACAAACAAATCTCTCCTAAAGGTCCCAGGCACAAACAACCTCCCATGAGGAGTGTTAGATGGGGCATTCTCCTGAACTTTAAGAATCTCATCTTCCAAAACGGAGTCTAAAGCAGCTATCACAACACCTTCTTGTAAAATGTTTTCCTCTTTCTCAGCACCGACTATGGGAGAAAAACTGCGAGACAAGGCATCTGCCTTAACATTCTTAGTACCAGGGATGTAAGTAACGGAGAAATTAAACCGCGAGAAAAACAGTGCCCACCTAGCCTGACGGGCATTCAGGCGCTTGGCAGCATCAAGATATATCAGATTTTTATGATCCGTAAGAACCTGAACGGGAAATTCCGCACCTTCCAAGAAGTGGCGCCAGTGTTCAAATGCGAGTTTAATAGCCAATAATTCCCGATTACCAATATCGTAATTCAGTTCAGTCTCCGAAAAATTTTTTGAAAAAAAGGCACAGGGATGTAATCCATCCCCGTTATCCTGAGACAATACTGCGCCAACCCCCACAGAGGAAGCATCAACCTCAACCAAAAACGGCCTAGTAACATCAGGCTGCATAAGGATGGGAGCAGAGGTGAACCTCTCCTTGAGATACACAAAAGCTTCAATGGCCTCAGAAGACCACTGAACCGCATCAGCACCTTTCCTGGTGAGATCGGTCAGAGGTTTGACAATACTAGAAAAATTTTTTATGAATTTTCTGTAGTAATTGGCGAAACCCAAAAACCTCTGTATCGATTTCAAACCAATAGGCCTAGGCCATTCCTGCACAGCCTGAACCTTAACCGGATCCATCTCAAAACCTTTGCTGGAGATAATGTAGCCCAAAAAACTAATTCTCTGTACAGCGAACTCACATTTCTCCAGCTTAGCAAAAAGCGAATTGTCCATTAATAACTGTAATACCTCACGCACGCTCCGCCAATGAGACTCCAGATCTGGCGAATAAATCAAAATGTCATCCAAATACACAACCACATTTTTACCGATCAAAGGTCTAAGGATGTCATTAATCAGATTCTGAAAAAATGCAGGAGCATTAGTAAGACCAAAAGGCATAACCAGATTCTCAAAATGACCCACAGGAGTGTTAAAAGCAGTCTTCCATTCATCACCCTCCTTCATGCGCAACAGATTGTATGCCCCCTTAAGGTCAATTTTAGAGAACCACTTGGCCCCCAATAACTGGTTAAACAGATCAGGAATCAATGGCAGTGGGTAAGGATTGCGTACCGTAATTTTGTTAATCTCACGAAAATCCAGACAAGGACGTAAACCGCCGTCCTTTTTTTTTTACAAAAAAAAATCCAACCGCCACAGGAGACTTAGAGGGCCTAATGTGACCGGCGGCCAAACTTGTCTGTATGTATTCCTCCAAAGCCTTCCTCTCAGGAATAGTAAGGTTAAATAAACGACTTTTAGGAAGAGTCGCTCCAGGGACAAATTCAATAGAACAATCATAGTCTCTATGGGGAGGCAAAACCTGCGATTCCTTCTCAGAAAAAACTCTCCAAAAATCCTGAATAGGAACAGGCAATTCTCCCCTATCCAAAGCTGCAATACGCCCGTTACAACACTTGTCATAACATTTATGGCTCCAGGATTTAATTTCACTGGTAGACCAATCCAGTACAGGATTGTGAAATTTTAACCAGGGCAAACCCAATATTACTGGAGAAGGCAAGTTATTCAACACTACCAAATCCAATTTCTCATGGTGAACACCATTAATAGTGAGAGGAAATTCACTGACCTTGAGAGTAATATTCTTCAAAGGGGAGCCATCCACAGAAACCACAGCAATGGGGGATGATAAAGGTTCAGGTTTTAAATTGAGTTTTTCCACGAATCCCCCATCAATTACATTCAGTGTAGACCCGCAATCAACAAACACCCGAAATTCCATTAATTTTTCCTGAGCAATCGTGGAAGCAGCTAAAAATATACCCTTGGAATTTAAACAGGCAATACGGGCGTGACTGACCATTTTTTTTTCTTTCTTCATACGAAGCTCACAGCCTTTAATCAAATGACCAGATTTTCCGCAATAGAAACACAAGCCTTCCGAAAAACGACGGTCTTTTTCTTGAGAGCGAGGTGCCACCGATCCAATCTCCATCGGTTCACCACTGTTAGTACACACATTATCATAACCAGAAACTGACATAGCAGAGGATTTGCTCTCATTAACCCTAGCACGCAGTCTTCTATCCACCCGTATAGCTAATTGCATAGCCTGTTGCAAATCCTCAGGTGTAGGATAAGCAATTAGCAGGTCTTTAACCCTTTCACTGAGCCCAGCAAGAAATAGACTTTTCAGAGCAGAATCGTTCCACCCTGTTTGAGTGGACCAACGACGAAAATGAGTACAATATTTTTCGACATTACCTGATCCTTGTTTTAAACGTCTCAACTCAGTCTCAGCTGATGCCACACGGTCAGGATCATCATATAATAGTCCTAAAGCAGAAAAAAAACTATCTACTGATCTGAAGCATGTATCACTAGGTTGCAAAGAAAAGGCCCACTCCTGAGGCTCTTTGCGCAAAAGTGACATTATGAACCCTACGCGCTGGGATTCATCCCCAGAGGACTTGGGTCTCAAACGAAAATACAATAAGCAAGCATTTTTAAATGAAAAAAATTCTCGATGTTCACCAAAAAATAAATCCGGCAAACATACCTTAGGCTCCAAGAAATATGCTCCAGGACAGTTACTCACGTGCTGACGGAGCTCGGCCACTTCCAGAGAGAGTCCCTGCAGGTGTTTAGCCAAATCCTGAACCGACACCATGATGGAACAAAAAAAAAAAAATCTTTCCTTAGAGAATTTGCAGGCTGGACTTACTGTTATGTTCTGCTACCAAAGCTAAGGAAAGAGAGGAGATCTGTCCCTACTATAGGACTCAGCTGAATCCCTACGATGTAACAGGGAACCTGATCCTGCGATCAGACCTGCTAAAGTCCTAATCTAGTCTGTACGGAGACCTATAGATGTGGGGAGGGAATCCCTACAAGTACTAAGGACTGGGAGGAAAATGGGACACCTCCTAACAGAAATAGTAGCAGACAGACGAACAAACAAAATAGATAGAACATAGAGGTCCGTAGACCAAGCAAACTAACAGAGTTAGATACAGAGCACAGGCTAGCTAGAAAGTAGATATACAATGTAGTCCAGCAAAGCCAGAAGGGCGGAGCAGGATTAAATAGGCCAACAAGGTCATGTGACCAGCAAAGGAAAAAAAAACTAACAGCAAGGTTCTAACAATTTCGGCTTGGGCTTGTAGCAGTGTGTGGGACTTGTTCTATTAGTCCATCTGTACTAACCTCCACCAGGTTGCAAATCCAAAATAATTTTTATCAGCATCTAGCTCTGAAAAAATATTTGGCTTGGGCTTGTAGCAGTGTGTGGGACTTGTTCTATTAGTCCATCTATACTAACCTCCACCAGGTTGCAAATTCAAAATAATTTTTATCTGCATCTAGCCCTGAAAAAATATTTCAGCTTTGGCTTGTAGCAGTGTGTGGGACTTGTTCTATTAGTCCATCTATACTAACCTACACCAGGTTGCAAACTCAAAATAATTTTTATCTGCATCTAGCTCTGAAAAAATATTTGGGCTTTGACTTGTAGCAGTGTGTGGGTCTTGTTCTATTAGTCCATCTATACTAACCTCCACCAGGTTGCAAATTCAAAATAATTATTATCTGCTTCTAGCTCTGAAAAAATATTTGGGCTTGCGTTTGTAGCAGCGTGTGGGTCTTGTTCTATTAGTCCATCTATACTAACCTCCACCAGGTTGCAAATTCAAAATAATTTTTATCTGTATCTAGCTCTGAAAAATATTTGGCTTGGGCTTGTAGCAGTGTGTGGGACTTGTTCTATTAGTCCATCTATGCTAACCTCCACCAGGTTGCAAATTCAAAATAATTTTTATCTGCATCTAGCACTGAAAAAATATTTCGGCTTGGGCTTGTAGCAGTGTGTGGGACTTGTTCTATTAGTCCATCTATACTAACCTCCACCAGGTTGCAAATTCAAAATAATTTTTATCTGCATCTAGCTCTGAAAAAATATTTCGGCTTGGGCTTGTAGAAGTGTGTGAGACTTGTTCTATTAGTCCATCTATACTAACCTCCACCAGGTTGCAAATTCAAAATAATTTTTATCTGCATCTAGCTCTGAAAAAATATTTCGGCTTGGGCTTGTAGCAGTGTGTGGGACTTGTTCTATTAGTCCATCCATACTAACCTCCACCAGGTTGCAAATTCTACATAATTTTTATCTGCATCTAGCTCTGAAAAAATATTTGGCTTGGGCTTGTAGCAGTGTGTGGGACTTGTTCTATTAGTCCATATATACTAACCTCCACCAGGTTGCAAATTCAAAATAATTTTTATCTGCATCTAGCTCTGAAAAAATATTTCTGCTTGGTCTTGTAGCAGTGTGTGGGACTTGTTCTATTAGTCCATCTTTACTAACCTCCACCAGGTTGCAAATTCAAAATAATTTTTATCTGCATCTAACTCTGAAAAAATATTTCGGCTTGGGCTTGTAGCAGTGTGTGGGACTTGTTCTATTAGTCCATCTATACTAACCTACACCAGGTTGCAAATTCAAAATAATTTTTTATTTGCTTCTAGCTCTGAAAAAATATTTGGGCTTGGGTTTGTAGCAGTGTGTGGGTCTTGTTCTATTAGTCCATCTATACTAACCTCCACCAGGTTGCAAATTCAAAATAATTTTTATCTGCATCTAGTTCTGAAAAAATATTTGGGCTTGGTCTTATAGCAGTGTGTGGGACTTTTTTCTATTAGTCCATCTATACTAACCTCCACCAGGTTGCAAATTCTAAATAATTTTTATCTGCATCTAGCTCTGAAAAAATATTTGGCTTGGGCTTGTAGCAGTGTGTGGGACTTGTTCTATTAGTCCATCTATGCTAACCTCCACCAGGTTGCAAATTCAAAATAATTTTTATCTGCATCTAGCACTGAAAAAATATTTCGGCTTGGGCTTGTAGCAGTGTGTGGGACTTGTTCTATTAGTCCATCTATACTAACCTCCACCAGGTTGCAAATTCAAAATAATTTTTATCTGCATCTAGCTCTGAAAAAATATTTCGGCTTGGGCTTGTAGAAGTGTGTGAGACTTGTTCTATTAGTCCATCTATACTAACCTCCACCAGGTTGCAAATTCAAAATAATTTTTATCTGCATCTAGCTCTGAAAAAATATTTCGGCTTGGGCTTGTAGCAGTGTGTGGGACTTGTTCTATTAGTCCATCCATACTAACCTCCACCAGGTTGCAAATTCTACATAATTTTTATCTGCATCTAGCTCTGAAAAAATATTTGGCTTGGGCTTGTAGCAGTGTGTGGGACTTGTTCTATTAGTCCATATATACTAACCTCCACCAGGTTGCAAATTCAAAATAATTTTTATCTGCATCTAGCTCTGAAAAAATATTTCTGCTTGGTCTTGTAGCAGTGTGTGGGACTTGTTCTATTAGTCCATCTTTACTAACCTCCACCAGGTTGCAAATTCAAAATAATTTTTATCTGCATCTAACTCTGAAAAAATATTTCGGCTTGGGCTTGTAGCAGTGTGTGGGACTTGTTCTATTAGTCCATCTATACTAACCTACACCAGGTTGCAAATTCAAAATAATTTTTTATTTGCTTCTAGCTCTGAAAAAATATTTGGGCTTGGGTTTGTAGCAGTGTGTGGGTCTTGTTCTATTAGTCCATCTATACTAACCTCCACCAGGTTGCAAATTCAAAATAATTTTTATCTGCATCTAGTTCTGAAAAAATATTTGGGCTTGGTCTTATAGCAGTGTGTGGGACTTTTTTCTATTAGTCCATCTATACTAACCTCCACCAGGTTGCAAATTCTAAATAATTTTTATCTGCATCTAGCTCTGAAAAAATATTTGGGCTTGGGCTTCTAGCAGTGTGTGGGAATTGTTCTATTAGTCCATCTATACTAACCTCCACCAGGTTGCAAATTCAAAATAATTTTTATCTGTATCTAGCTCTGAAAATATATTTGGCTTCGGCTTGTAGCAGTGTGTGGGACTTGTTCTATTAGTCCATCTATACTAACCTCCACCAGGTTGCAAATTCAAAATCATTTTTATCTGCATCTAGCTCTGAAAAAATATTTCGGCTTGGGCTTGTAGCAGTGTGTGGGACTTGATCTATTAGTCCATCTATACTAACCTCCACCAGGTTGCAAATTCAAAATAATTTTTATCTGCATCTAGCTCTGAAAAAATATTTGGCTTGGACTTGTAGCAGTGTGTGGGACATGTTCTATTAGTCCATCTATACTAACCTCCACCAGGTTGCAAATTCAAAATAATTATTATCTGCATCTAGCTCTGAAAAAATATTTCAGCTTGGGCTTGTAGCAGTGTGTGGGACTTGTTCTATTAGTCCATCTATACTAACCTACACCAGGTTGCAAATTCAAAATAATTTTTATCTGCATCTAGCTCTGAAAAAATATTTGGGCTTTGACTTGTAGCAGTGTGTGGTACTTGTTCTATTAGTCCATCTATAGTAACCTCCACCAGGTTGCAAATTCAAAATAATTTTTATCTTCATATAGCTCTGAAAAAATATTTCGGCTTGGGCTTATAGCATAGTGTTGGACTTGTTCTATTAGTCCATCTATACTAACCTCCACCAGGTTGCAAATTCTAAATAATTTTTATCTGCATCTAGCTCTGAAAAATATTTGGGCTTGGGCTTGTAGCAGTGTGTGGGAATTGTTCTATTAGTCCATCTATACCAACCTCCACCAGGTTGCAAATTGAAAATAATTTTTATCTGCATATAGCACTGAAAAAATATTTTGGCTTGGGCTTGTAGCAGTGTGTGGGACTTGTTCTATTAGTCCATCTATACTAACCTCCACCAGGTTGCAAATTCAAAAGAATTTTTATCTGCATCTAGCTCTGAAAAAGTATTTCGGCTTGGGCTTGTAGCAGTGTGTGGGACTTATTCTATTAGTCCATCTGTACTAACCTCCACCAGGTTGCAAATCCAAAATAATTTTTATCAGCATCTAGCTCTGAAAAAATATTTGGCTTGGGTTTGTAGCAGTGTGTGGGACTTGTTCTATTAGTCCATCTATACTAACCTCCACCAGGTTGCAAATTCAAAATAATTTTTATCTGCATCTAGCCCTGAAAAAATATTTCAGCTTGGGCTTGTAGCAGTGTGTGGGACTTGTTCTATTAGTCCATCTATACTAACCTACACCAGGTTGCAAATTCAAAATAATTTTTATCTGCATCTAGCTCTGAAAAAATATTTGGGCTTTCACTTGTAGCAGTGTGTGGGTCTTGTTCTATTAGTCCATCTATACTAACCTCCACCAGGTTGCAAATTCAAAATAATTATTATCTGCTTCTAGCTCTGAAAAAATATTTGGGCTTGCGTTTGTAGCAGCGTGTGGGTCTTGTTCTATTAGTCCATCTATACTAACCTCCACCAGGTTGCAAATTCAAAATAATTTTTATCTGTATCTAGCTCTGAAAAATATTTGGCTTGGGCTTGTAGCAGTGTGTGGGACTTGTTCTATTAGTCCATCTATGCTAACCTCCACCAGGTTGCAAATTCAAAATAATTTTTATCTGCATCTAGCACTGAAAAAATATTTCGGCTTGGGCTTGTAGCAGTGTGTGGGACTTGTTCTATTAGTCCATCTATACTAACTTCCACCAGGTTGCAAATTCAAAATAATTTTTATCTGCATCTAGCTCTGAAAAAATATTTCGGCTTGGGCTTGTAGCAGTGTGTGAGACTTGTTCTATTAGTCCATCTATACTAACCTCCACCAGGTTGCAAATTCAAAATAAATTTTATCTGCATCTAGCTCTGAAAAAATATTTCGGCTTGGGCTTGTAGCAGTGTGTGGGACTTGTTCTATTAGTCCATCCATACTAACCTCCACCAGGTTTCAAATTCTACATAATTTTTATCTGCATCTAGCTCTGAAAAAATATTTTGGCTTGGGCTTGCAGCAGTGTGTGGGACTTGTTCTATTAGTCCATATATACTAACCTCCACCAGGTTGCAAATTCAAAATAATTTTTATCTGCATCTAGCTCTGAAAAAATATTTCTGCTTCGTCTTGTAGCAGTGTGTGGGACTTGTTCTATTAGTCCATCTTTACTAACCTCCACCAGGTTGCAAATTCAAAATAATTTTTATCTGCATCTAACTCTGAAAAAATATTTCGGCTTGGGCTTGTAGCAGTGTGTGGGACTTGTTCTATTAGTCCATCTATACTAACCTACACCAGGTTGCAAATTCAAAATAATTTTTTATTTGCTTCTAGCTCTGAAAAAATATTTGGGCTTGGGTTTGTAGCAGTGTGTGGGTCTTGTTCTATTAGTCCATCTATACTAACCTCCACCAGGTTGCAAATTCAAAATAATTATTATCTGCTTCTAGCTCTGAAAAAATATTTGGGCTTGCGTTTGTAGCAGCGGGTGGGTCTTGTTCTATTAGTCCATCTATACTAACCTCCACCAGGTTGCAAATTCAAAATAATTTTTATCTGCATCTAGCTCTGAAAAAATATTTCTGCTTGGTCTTGTAGCAGTGTGTGGGACTTGTTCTATTAGTCCATCTTTACTAACCTCCACCAGGTTGCAAATTCAAAATAATTTTTATCTGCATCTAGCACTGAAAAAATATTTCGGCTTGGGCTTGTAGCAGTGTGTGGGACTTGTTCTATTAGTCCATCTATACTAACCTCCACCAGGTTGCAAATTCAAAATACTTTTTATCTGCATCTAGCTCTGAAAAAATATTTCGGCTTGGGCTTGTAGCAGTGTGTGAGACTTGTTCTATTAGTCCATCTATACTAACCTCCACCAGGTTGCAAATTCAAAATAATTTTTATCTGCATCTAGCTCTGAAAAAATATTTCGGCTTGGGCTTGTAGCAGTGTGTGGGACTTGTTCTATTAGTCCATCCATACTAACCTCCACCAGGTTGCAAATTCTAAATAATTTTTATCTGCATCTAGCTCTGAAAAAATATTTCGGCTTGGGCTTGTAGCAGTGTGTGGGACTTGTTCTATTAGTCCATCTATACTAACCTACACCAGGTTGCAAATTCAAAATAATTTTTTATTTGCTTCTAGCTCTGAAAAAATATTTGGGCTTGGGTTTGTAGCAGTGTGTGGGTCTTGTTCTATTAGTCTATCTATACTAACCTCCACCAGGTTGCAAATTCAAAATAATTATTATCTGCTTCTAGCTCTGAAAAAATATTTGGGCTTGCGTTTGTAGCAGCGGGTGGGTCTTGTTCTATTAGTCCATCTATACTAACCTCCACCAGGTTGCAAATTCAAAATAATTTTTATCTGCATCTAGCTCTGAAAAAATATTTCTGCTTGGTCTTGTAGCAGTGTGTGGGACTTGTTCTATTAGTCCATCTTTACTAACCTCCACCAGGTTGCAAATTCAAAATAATTTTTATCTGCATCTAGCACTGAAAAAAATATTTCGGCTTGGGCTTGTAGCAGTGTGTGGGACTTGTTCTATTAGTCCATCTATACTAACCTCCACCAGGTTGCAAATTCAAAATACTTTTTATCTGCATCTAGCTCTGAAAAAATATTTCGGCTTGGGCTTGTAGCAGTGTGTGAGACTTGTTCTATTAGTCCATATATACTAACTTCCACCAGGTTGCAAATTCAAAATAATTTTTATCTGCATCTAGCTCTGAAAAAATATTTCGGCTTGGGCTTGTAGCAGTGTGTGAGACTAGTTCTATTAGTCCATCTATACTAACCTCCACCAGGTTGCAAATTCAAAATAATTTTTATCTGCATCTAGCTCTGAAAAAATATTTCGGCTTGGGCTTGTAGCAGTGTGTGGGACTTGTTCTATTAGTCCATCCATACTAACCTCCACCAGGTTGCAAATTCTACATAATTTTTATCTGCATCTAGCTCTGAAAAAATATTTCGGCTTGGGCTTGCAGCAGTGTGTGGGACTTGTTCTATTAGTCCATCCATACTAACCTCCACCAGGTTGCAAATTCAAAATAATTTTTCTCTGTATCTATCTCTGAAAAAATATTTCGGCTTGGGCTTGTAGCAGTGTGTGGGACTTGTTCTATTAGTCCATCTATACTAACCTCCACCAGGTTGCAAATTCAAAATACTTTTTATCTGTATCTATCTCTGAAAAAATATTTGGCTTGGGCTTGTAGCAGTGTGTGGGACTTGTTCTATTAGTCCATATATACTAACCTCCACCAGGTTGCAAATTCAAAATAATTTTTATCTGCATCTAGCTCTGAAAAAATATTTCTGCTTGGTCTTGTAGCAGTGTGTGGAACTTGTTCTATTAGTCCATCTTTACTAACCTCCACCAGGTTGCAAATTCAAAATAATTTTTATCTGCATCTATCTCTGAAAAAATATTTCGGCTTGGGCTTGTAGCAGTGTGTGAGACTTGTTCTATTAGTCCATCTATACTAACCTCCACCAGGTTGCAAATTCAAAATAATTTTTATCTGCATCTAGCTCTGAAAAAATATTTCGGCTTGGGCTTGTAGCAGTGTGTGGGACTTGTTCTATTAGTCCATCCATACTAACCTCCACCAGGTTGCAAATTCTACATAATTTTTATCTGCATCTAGCTCTGAAAAAATATTTCGGCTTGGGCTTGCAGCAGTGTGTGGGACTTGTTCTATTAGTCCATCCATACTAACCTCCACCAGGTTGCAAATTCAAAATAATTTTTCTCTGTATATATCTCTGAAAAAATATTTCGGCTTGGGCTTGTAGCAGTGTGTGGGACTTGTTCTATTAGTCCATCTATACTAACCTCCACCAGGTTGCAAATTCAAAATACTTTTTATCTGTATCTATCTCTGAAAAAATATTTGGCTTGGGCTTGTAGCAGTGTGTGGGACTTGTTCTATTAGTCCATATATACTAACCTCCACCAGGTTGCAAATTCTAAATAATTTTTATCTGCATCTAGCTCTGAAAAAATATTTCGGCTTGGTCTTGTAGCAGTGTGTGGGACTTGTTCTATTAGTCCATCTATACTAACCTACACCAGGTTGCAAATTCAAAATAATTTTTTATTTGCTTCTAGCTCTGAAAAAATATTTGGGCTTGGGTTTGTAGCAGTGTGTGGGTCTTGTTCTATTAGTCCATCTATACTAACCTCCACCAGGTTGCAAATTCAAAATAATTATTATCTGCTTCTAGCTCTGAAAAAATATTTGGGCTTGCGTTTGTAGCAGCGGGTGTGTCTTGTTCTATTAGTCCATCTATACTAACCTCCACCAGGTTGCAAATTCAAAATAATTTTTATCTGCATCTAGCTCTGAAAAAATATTTCTGCTTGGTCTTGTAGCAGTGTGTGGGACTTGTTCTATTAGTCCATCTTTACTAACCTCCACCAGGTTGCAAATTCAAAATAATTTTTATCTGCATCTAGCACTGAAAAAATATTTCGGCTTGGGCTTGTAGCAGTGTGTGGGACTTGTTCTATTAGTCCATCTATACTAACCTCCACCAGGTTGCAAATTCAAAATACTTTTTATCTGCATCTAGCTCTGAAAAAATATTTCGGCTTGGGCTTGTAGCAGTGTGTGAGACTTGTTCTATTAGTCCATATATACTAACTTCCACCAGGTTGCAAATTCAAAATAATTTTTATCTGCATCTAGCTCTGAAAAAATATTTCGGCTTGGGCTTGTAGCAGTGTGTGAGACTTGTTCTATTAGTCCATCTATACTAACCTCCACCAGGTTGCAAATTCAAAATAATTTTTATCTGCATCTAGCTCTGAAAAAATATTTCGGCTTGGGCTTGTAGCAGTGTGTGGGACTTGTTCTATTAGTCCATCCATACTAAACTCCACCAGGTTGCAAATTCTACATAATTTTTATCTGCATCTAGCTCTGAAAAAATATTTCGGCTTGGGCTTGCAGCAGTGTGTGGGACTTGTTCTATTAGTCCATCCATACTAACCTCCACCAGGTTGCAAATTCAAAATAATTTTTCTCTGTATCTATCTCTGAAAAAATATTTCGGCTTGGGCTTGTAGCAGTGTGTGGGACTTGTTCTATTAGTCCATCTATACTAACCTCCACCAGGTTGCAAATTCAAAATAATTTTTATCTGCATCTAGCTCTGAAAAAATATTTTGGCTTGGGCTTGTAGCAGTGTGTGGGACTTGTTCTATTAGTCCATCCATACTAACCTCCACCAGGTTGCAAATTCTACATAATTTTTATCTGCATCTAGCTCTGAAAAAATATTTCGGCTTGGGCTTGCAGCAGTGTGTGGGACTTGTTCTATTAGTCCATCCATACTAACCTCCACCAGGTTGCAAATTCAAAATAATTTTTCTCTGTATATATCTCTGAAAAAATATTTCGGCTTGGGCTTGTAGCAGTGTGTGGGACTTGTTCTATTAGTCCATCTATACTAACCTCCACCAGGTTGCAAATTCAAAATACTTTTTATCTGTATCTATCTCTGAAAAAATATTTGGCTTGGGCTTGTAGCAGTGTGTGGGACTTGTTCTATTAGTCCATATATACTAACCTCCACCAGGTTGCAAATTCTAAATAATTTTTATCTGCATCTAGCTCTGAAAAAATATTTCGGCTTGGTCTTGTAGCAGTGTGTGGGACTTGTTCTATTAGTCCATCTATACTAACCTACACCAGGTTGCAAATTCAAAATAATTTTTTATTTGCTTCTAGCTCTGAAAAAATATTTGGGCTTGGGTTTGTAGCAGTGTGTGGGTCTTGTTCTATTAGTCCATCTATACTAACCTCCACCAGGTTGCAAATTCAAAATAATTATTATCTGCTTCTAGCTCTGAAAAAATATTTGGGCTTGCGTTTGTAGCAGCGGGTGGGTCTTGTTCTATTAGTCCATCTATACTAACCTCCACCAGGTTGCAAATTCAAAATAATTTTTATCTGCATCTAGCTCTGAAAAAATATTTCTGCTTGGTCTTGTAGCAGTGTGTGGGACTTGTTCTATTAGTCCATCTTTACTAACCTCCACCAGGTTGCAAATTCAAAATAATTTTTATCTGTATCTAGCTCTGAAAAATATTTGGCTTGGGCTTGTAGCAGTGTGTGGGACTTGTTCTATTAGTCCATCTATGCTAACCTCCACCAGGTTGCAAATTCAAAATAATTTTTATCTGCATCTAGCACTGAAAAAATATTTCGGCTTGGGCTTGTAGCAGTGTGTGGGACTTGTTCTATTAGTCCATCTATACTAACCTCCACCAGGTTGTAAATTCAAAATAATTTTTATCTGCATCTAGCTCTGAAAAAATATTTCGGCTTGGGCTTGTAGCAGTGTGGGACTTGTTCTATTAGTCCATCCATACTAACCTCCACCAGGTTGCAAATTCTACATAATTTTTATCTGCATCTAGCTCTGAAAAAATATTTCGGCTTGGGCTTGTAGCAGTGTGTGGGACTTGTTCTATTAGTCCATCCATACTAACCTCCACCAGGTTGCAAATTGAAAATAATTTTTATCTGCATATAGCACTGAAAAAATATTTTGGCTTGGGCTTGTAGCAGTGTGTGGGACTTGTTCTATTAGTCCATCTGTACTAACCTCCACCAGGTTGCAAATCCAAAATAATTTTTATCAGCATCTAGCTCTGAAAAAATATTTGGCTTGGGCTTGTAGCAGTGTGTGGGACTTGTTCTATTAGTCCATCTATACTAACCTCCAACAGGTTGCAAATTCAAAATAATTTTTATCTGCATCTAGCCCTGAAAAAATATTTCAGCTTGGGCTTTTAGCAGTGTGTGGGACTTGTTCTATTAGTCAATCTATACTAACCTACACCAGGTTGCAAATTCAAAATAATTTTTATCTGCATCTAGCTCTGAAAAAATATTTGGGCTTTGACTTGTAGCAGTGTGTGGGTCTTGTTCTATTAGTCCATCTATACTAACCTCCACCAGGTTGCAAATTCAAAATAATTATTATCTGCTTCTAGCTCTGAAAAAATATTTGGGCTTGCGTTTGTAGCAGCGTGTGGGTCTTGTTCTATTAGTCCATCTATACTAACCTCCACCAGGTTGCAAATTCAAAATAATTTTTATCTGTATCTAGCTCTGAAAAATATTTGGCTTGGGCTTGTAGCAGTGTGTGGGACTTGTTCCATTAGTCCATCTATGCTAACCTCCACCAGGTTGCAAATTCAAAATAATTTTTATCTGCATCTAGCACTGAAAAAATATTTCGGCTTGGGCTTGTAGCAGTGTGTGGGACTTGTTCTATTAGTCCATCTATACTAACCCCCACCAGGTTGCAAATTCAAAATAATTTTTATCTGCATCTAGCTCTGAAAAAATATTTTGGCTTGGGCTTGTAGCAGTGTGTGAGACTTGTTCTATTAGTCCATCTATACTAACCTCCACCAGGTTGCAAATTCAAAATAATTTTTATCTGCATCTAGCTCTGAAAAAATATTTCGGCTTGGGCTTGTAGCAGTGTGTGGGACTTGTTCTCTCAGTCCATCCATACTAACCTCCACCAGGTTGCAAATTCTACATAATTTTTATCTGCATCTAGCTCTGAAAAAATATTTCGGCTTGGGCTTGCAGCAGTGTGTGGGACTTGTTCTATTAGTCCATCCATACTAACCTCCACCAGGTTGCAAATTCAAAATAATTTTTATCTGTATCTATCTCTGAAAAAATATTTGGCTTGGGCTTGTAGCAGTGTGTGGGACTTGTTCTATTAGTCCATATATACTAACCTCCACCAGGTTGCAAATTCAAAATAATTTTTATCTGCATCTAGCTCTGAAAAAATATTTCTGCTTGGTCTTGTAGCAGTGTGTGGGACTTGTTCTATTAGTCCATCTTTACTAACCTCCACCAGGTTGCAAATTCAAAATAATTTTTATCTGCATCTAACTCTGAAAAAATATTTCGGCTTGGGCTTGTATCAGTGTGTGGGACTTGTTCTATTAGTCCATCTATACTAACCTACACCAGGTTGCAAATTCAAAATAATTTTTTATTTGCTTCTAGCTCTGAAAAAATATTTGGGCTTGGGTTTGTAGCAGTGTGTGGGTCTTGTTCTATTAGTCCATCTATACTAACCTCCACCAGGTTGCAAATTCAAAATAATTATTATCTGCTTCTAGCTCTGAAAAAATATTTGGGCTTGCGTTTGTAGCAGCGGGTGGCTCTTGTTCTATTAGTCCATCTATACTAACCTCCACCAGGTTGCAAATTCAAAATAATTTTTATCTGTTTCTAGCTCTGAAAAATATTTGGCTTGGGCTTGTAGCAGTGTGTGGGACTTGTTCTATTAGTCCATCTATGCTAACCTCCACCAGGTTGCAAATTCAAAATAATTTTTATCTGCATCTAGCACGGAAAAAATATTTCGGCTTGGGCTTGTAGCAGTGTGTGGGACTTGTTCTATTAGTCCATCTATACTAACCTCCACCAGGTTGCAAATTCAAAATACTTTTTATCTGCATCTAGCTCTGAAAAAATATTTCGGCTTGGGCTTGTAGCAGTGTGTGAGACTTGTTCTATTAGTCCATCTATACTAACCTCCACCAGGTTGCAAATTCAAAATAATTTTTATCTGCATCTAGCTCTGAAAAAATATTTCGGCTTGGGCTTGTAGCAGTGTGTGAGACTTGTTCTATTAGTCCATCCATACTAACCTCCACCAGGTTGCAAATTCTACATAATTTTTATCTGCATCTAGCTCTGAAAAAATATTTCGGCTTGGGCTTGCAGCAGTGTGTGGGACTTGTTCTATTAGTCCATCCATACTAACCTCCACCAGGTTGCAAATTCAAAATAATTTTTATCTGTATCTATCTCTGAAAAAATATTTGGCTTGGGCTTGTAGCAGTGTGTGGGACTTGTTCTATTAGTCCATATATACTAACCTCCACCAGGTTGCAAATTCAAAATAATTTTTATCTGCATCTAGCTCTGAAAAAATATTTCTGCTTGGTCTTGTAGCAGTGTGTGGGACTTGTTCTATTAGTCCATCTTTAATAACCTCCACCAGGTTGCAAATTCAAAATAATTTTTATCTGCATCTAACTCTGAAAAAATATTTCGGCTTGGGCTTGTAGCAGTGTGTGGGACTTGTTCTATTAGTCCATCTATACTAACCTACACCAGGTTGCAAATTCAAAATAATTTTTTATTTGCTTCTAGCTCTGAAAAAATATTTGGGCTTGGGTTCGTAGCAGTGTGTGGGTCTTGTTCTATTAGTCCATCTATACTAACCTCCACCAGGTTGCAAATTCAAAATAATTATTATCTGCTTCTAGCTCTGAAAAAATATTTGGGCTTGCGTTTGTAGCAGCGTGTGGGTCTTGTTCTATTAGTCCATCTATACTAACCTCCACCAGGTTGCAAATTCAAAATAATTTTTATCTGTATCTAGCTCTGAAAAATATTTGGCTTGGGCTTGTAGCAGTGTGTGGGACTTGTTCTATTAGTCCATCTATGCTATCCTCCACCAGGTTGCAAATTCAAAATAATTTTTATCTGCATCTAGCACTGAAAAAATATTTCGGCTTGGGCTTGTAGCAGTGTGTGGGACTTGTTCTATTAGTCCATCTATACTAACTTCCACCAGGTTGCAAATTCAAAATAATTTTTATCTGCATCTAGCTCTGAATAAATATTTCGGCTTGGGCTTGTAGCAGTGTGTGAGACTTGTTCTATTAGTCCATCTATACTAACCTCCACCAGGTTGCAAATTCAAAATAATTTTTATCTGCATCTAGCTCTGAAAAAATATTTCGGCTTGGGCTTGTAGCAGTGTGTGGGACTTGTTCTATTAGTCCATCCATACTAACCTCCACCAGGTTGCAAATTCAAAATAATTTTTATCTGTATCTATCTCTGAAAAAATATTTGGCTTGGGCTTGTAGAAGTGTGTGGGACTTGTTCTATTAGTCCATATATACTAACCTCCACCAGGTTGCAAATTCAAAATAATTTTTATCTGCATCTAGCTCTCAAAAAATATTTCTGCTTGGTCTTGTAGCAGTGTGTGGGACTTGTTCTATTAGTTCATCTTTACTAACCTCCACCAGGTTGCAAATTCAAAATAATTTTTATCTGCATCTAACTCTGAAAAAATATTTCGGCTTGGGCTTGTAGCAGTGTGTGGGACTTGTTCTATTAGTCCATCTATACTAACCTACACCAGGTTGCAAATTCAAAATAATTTTTTATTTGCTTCTAGCTCTGAAAAAATATTTGGGCTTGGGTTTGTAGCAGTGTGTGGGTCTTGTTCTATTAGTCCATCTATACTAACCTCCACCAGGTTGCAAATTCAAAATAATTTTATCTGTATCTAGCTCTGAAAAATATTTGGCTTGAGCTTGTAGCAGTGTGTGGGACTTGTTCTATTAGTCCATCTATGCTAACCTCCACCAGGTTGCAAATTCAAAATAATTTTTATCTGCATCTAGCACTGAAAAAATATTTCGGCTTGGGCTTGTAGCAGTGTGTGGGACTTGTTCTATTAGTCCATCTATACTAACCTCCACCAGGTTGCAAATTCAAAATAATTTTTATCTGCATCTAGCTCTGAAAAAATATTTTGGCTTGGGCTTGTAGCAGTGTGTGAGACTTGTTCTATTAGTCCATATATACTAACCTCCACCAGGTTGCAAATTCAAAATAATTTTTATCTGCATCTAGCTCTGAAAAAATATTTTGGCTTGGGCTTGCAGCAGTGTGTGGGACTTGTTCTATTAATCCATCTATACTAACCTCCCCCAGGCTGCAAATTCTAAATAATTTTTATCTGCATCTTGCTCTGAAAAAATATTTTTGGGCTTGGGCTTGTAGCAGTGTGTGGGGCTTGTTCTATTAGTCCATCCATACTAACCTCCACCAGGTTGCAAATTCTACATAATTTTTATCTGCATCTAGCTCTGAAAAAATATTTGGGCTTGGGCTTGTAGCAGTGTGTGGGACTTGTTCTATTAGTCCATCTATACTAACCTCCACCAGGTTGCAAATTCAAAATAATTTTTATCTGCATCTAGCTCTAAAAAAGATTTTGCTTGGGCTTGTAGCAGTGTATGGGACTTGTTCTATTAGTCCATCTCTACTAACCTCCACCAGGTTGCAAATTCAAAATAATTTTTATCTGCATCTAGGTCTAAAAAAATATTTCGGCTTAGGCTTGTAGCAGTGTGTGGGACTTGATCTATTAGTCCATCTATACTAACCTCCACCAGGTTGCAAATTCAAAATAATTTTTATCTGCATCTAGCTCTGAATAAATATTTCAGCTTGGGCTTGTAGCAGTGTGTGGGACTTGTTCTATTAGTCCATCTATACTAACCTCCACCAGGTTGAAAATTCAAAATAATTTTTATCTGCATCTATCTCTGTATAAATATTTGCCTTGGGCTTGTAGCAGTGTGTGGGACTTGATCTATTAGTCCATCTATACTAACCTCCACCAGGTTGCAAATTCAAAATAATTTTTATCTGTATCTAGCTCTGAAAAATATTTGGCTTGGGCTTGTAGCAGTATGTGGGACTTGTTCTATTAGTCCATCTATGCTAACCTCCACCAGGTTGCAAATTCAAAATAATTTTTATCTGCATCTAGCACTGAAAAAATATTTTGGCTTGGGCTTGTAGCAGTGTGTGGGACTTGTTCTATTAGTCCATCTATACTAACCTCCACCAGGTTGCAAATTCAAAATAATTTTTATCTGCATCTAGCTCTGAAAAAATATTTCGGCTTGGGCTTGTAGCAGTGTGTGAGACTTGTTCTATTAGTCCATCTATACTAACCTCCACCAGGTTGCAAATTCAAAATAATTTTTATCTGCATCTAGCTCTGAAAAAATATTTCGGCTTGGGCTTGTAGCAGTGTGTGGGACTTGTTCTATTAGTCCATCCATACTAACCTCCACCAGGTTGCAAATTCTACATAATTTTTATCTGCATCTAGCTCTGAAAAAATATTTCGGCTTGGCTTGTAGCAGTGTGTGGGACTTGTTCTATTAGTCCATCTATACTAACCTCCACCAGGTTGCAAATTCTACATAATTTTTAACTGCATCTAGCTCTGAAAAAATATTTTGGCTTGGGCTTATAGCAGAGTGTTGGACTTGTTCTATTAGTCCATCTATACTAACCTCCACCAGGTTGCAAATTCTAAATAATTTTTATCAGCATCTAGCTCTGAAAAAATATTTCGGCTTGGGCTTGTAGCAGTGTGTGGGACTTGTTCTATTAGTCCATCCATACTAACCTCCAACAGGTTGCAAATTCTGCATAATTTTTATCTGCATCTAGCTCTGAAAAAATATTTCGGCTTGTTCTTGTAGCAGTTTGTGGGACTTGTTCTATTAGTCCATCTATACTAACCTCCACCAGGTTGCAAATTCTACATAATTTTTAACTGCATCTAGCTCTGAAAAAATATTTTGGCTTGGGCTTATAGCAGAGTGTTGGACTTGTTCTATTAGTCCATCTATACTAACCTCCACCAGGTTGCAAATTCTAAATAATTTTTATCAGCATCTAGCTCTGAAAAAATATTTCGGCTTGGGCTTGTAGCAGTGTGTGGGACTTGTTCTATTAGTCCATCCATACTAACCTCCAACAGGTTGCAAATTCTGCATAATTTTTATCTGCATCTAGCTCTGAAAAAATATTTCGGCTTGTTCTTGTAGCAGTTTGTGGGACTTGTTCTATTAGTCCATCTATACTAACCTCCACCAGGTTGCAAATTCTAAATAATTTTTATCTACATCTAGCTCTGAAAAAATATTTGGGCTTGGGCTTGTAGCAGTGTGTGGGACTTGTTCTATTAGTCCATCTATACTAACCTCCACCAGATTGCAAATTCAAAATAATTTTTATCTGTATCTAGCTATGAAAAAATATTTGGCTTGGGCTTGTAGCAGTGTGTGGGACTTGTTCTATTAGTCCATGTATACTAACCTCCACCAGGTTGCAAATTCAAAATAATTTTTATCTGCATCTAGCTCTGAAAAAATATTTTGGCTTGGTATTGTAGCAGTGTGTGGGACTTGTTCTATTAGTCCATCTATACTAACCTCAACCAGGTTGCAAATTCAAAATAATTTTTATCTGCTTCTAGCTCTGAAAAAATATTTGGCTTGGGCTTATAGTAGTGTGTGGGACTACTTCAATTAGTCCATCTATACAAACCTCCACCAGGTTGCAAATTGTAAATAATTTTTATATGTATCTAGCTCTAAAAAAATATTTTGGCTTGGGCTTGTAGCAGTGTGTGGGACTTGTTCTATTAGTCCATCTATACTAACCTCCACCAGGTTGCAAATTCAAAATAATTTTTATCTGCATCTAGCTCAGAAAAAATATTTCGGCTTGGGCTTGTAGCAATGTGTGGGACTTGTTCTATTAGTCCATCTATACTAACCTCCACCAGGTTGCAAATTCAAAATAATTTTTATCTGTGTCTAGCTCTGAAAAAAAATTTTGGCTTGGGCTTGTAGCAGTGTGTGGGACTTGTTCTATTAGTCCATCTATACTAACCTCCACCAGGTTGCAAATTCAAAATAATTTTTATCTGCATCTAGCTCTGAATAAATATATGGCTTGGGCTTGTAGCAGTGTGTGGGACTTGTTCTATTAGTCCATCTATACTAACCTCCACCAGGTTGCAAATTCAAAATAATTTTTATCTGCATCTAGCTCTGAAAAAATATTTCGGCTTGGGCTTGTAGCAGTGTGTGGGACTTGTTCTATTAGTCCATCTATACTACCATCCACCAGGCTGCAAATTCAAAATAAATTTTATCTGCATCTAGCTCTGAAAAAATATTTCGGCTTTAGCTTGTAGCAGTGTGTGGGACTTGTTCTATTAGTCCATCTATACTAACCTCCACTAGGTTGCAAATTCAAAATAATTTTTTTCTGCATCTAGCTCTGAAAAAATATTTCGGCTTGAGCTTGTAGCAGTGTGTGGGACTTGTTCTATTAGTCCATCTATACTAACCTCCACCAGGTTGCAAATTCAAAATAATTTTTATCTGCATCTAGCACTGAAAAAATATTTGGCTTGGGCTTGTAGCAGTGTGTGGGACTTGTTCTATTAGTCCATCTATACTAACCTCCACCAGGTTGCAAATTCAAATTCATTTTTATCTGTATCTAGCTCTGAAAAAATATTTGGCTTGGGCTTGTATCAGTGTGTGGGACTTGTTCTATTAGTCCATCTATACTAACCTCCACCAGGTTGCAAATTCAAAATAATTTTTATCTGAATCTAGCTCTGAAAAAATATTTGGCATGGGCTTGCAGCAGTGTGTGGGACTTGTTCTATTAATCCATCTATACTAACCTCCACCAGGTTGCAAATTTAAAATAATTTTTATCTGCATCTAGCTCTGAAAAAATATTTGGGCTTGGGCTTGTAGCAGTGTGTGGGACTTGTTCTATTAGTCCATCCATACTAACCTCCACCAGGCTGCAAATTCTACATAATTTTTATCTGCATCTAGCTCTGAAAAAATATTTGGGCTTGGACTTGTAGCAGTGTGTGGGACTTGTTCTATTAGTCCATCCATACTAACCTCCACCAGGTTGCAAATTCTACATAATTTTTATCTGCATCTAGCTCTGAAAAGATATTTGGGCTTGGGCTTGTAGCAGTGTGTGGGACTTGTTCTATTAGTCCATCTATACTAACCTCCACCAGGTTGCAAATTCAAAATAATTTTTATCTGCATCTAGCTCTGAAAAAAGATTTGGCTTGGGCTTGTAGCAGTGTATGGGACTTGTTCTATTAGTCCATCTCTACTAACCTCCACCAGGTTGCAAATTCAAAATAATTTTTATCTGCATCTAGCTCTGAAAAAATATTTCGGCTTGGGCTTGTAGCAGTGTGTGGGACTTGATCTATTAGTCCATCTATACTAACCTCCACCAGGTTGCAAATTCAAAATAATTTTTATCTGCATCTAGCTCTGAATAAATATTTCGGCTTGGGCTTGTAGCAGCGTGTGGGACTTGTTCTATTATTCCATCTATACTCACCTCCACCAGGTTGAAAATTCAAAATAATTTTTATCTGCATCTATCTCTGAATAAATATTTGCCTTGGGCTTGTAGCAGTGTGTGGGACTTGATCTATTAGTCCATCTATACTAACCTCCACCAGGTTGCAAATTCAAAATAATATTTATCTGCATCTAGCTCTGAAAAAATATTTCAGCTTGGGCTTGTAGCAGTGTGTGGGACTTGTTCTATTAGTCCATCTATACTAACCTCCACCAGGTTGCAAATTCAAAATAATTTTTATCTGCATCTAGCTCTGAAAAAATATTTGGCTGTGGCTTGTAGCAGTGTGTAGGACTTGTTCTATTAGTACATCTAAACTAACCTCCACCAGGTTGCAAATTCAAAATAATTTTTATCTGCATCTAGCTCTGAAAAAATATTTCGGCTTGGGCTTGTAGCAGTGTGTGGGACTTGTTCTATTAGTCCATCTACACTAACCTCCACCAGGTTGCAAATTCAAAATAATTTTTTTATGCATCTAGCTCTGAAAAAATATTTCGGCTTGAGCTTGTAGCAGTGTGTGGGACTTGTTCCATTAGTCCATCTATACTAACCTCCACCAGGTTGCAAATTCAAAATAATTTTTATCTGCATCTAGCTCTGAAAAAATATTTCGGCTTGGGCTTGTAGCAGTGTGTGAGACTTGTTCTATTAGTCCATCTATACTAACCTCCACCAGGTTGCAAATTCAAAATAATTTTTATCTGCATCTAGCTCTGAAAAAATATTTCGGCTTGGGCTTGTAGCAGTGTGTGGGACTTGTTCTATTAGTCCATCCATACTAACCTCCACCAGGTTGCAAATTCTACATAATTTTTATCTGCATCTATCTCTGAAAAAATATTTCGGCTTGGGCTTGTAGCAGTGTGTGGGACTTCTTCTATTAGTCCATCTATACTAACCTCCACCAGGTTGCAAATTCTAAATTATTTTTATCTGCATCTAGCTCTGAAAAAATATTTGGGCTTGGGCTTGTAGCAGTGTGTGGGACTTGTTCTATTAGTCCATCTATACTAACCTCCACCAGGTTGCAAATTCAAAATAATTTTTATCTGTATCTAGCTATGAAAAAATATTTGGCTTGGGCTTGTAGCAGTGTGTGGGACTTGTTCTATTAGTCCATCTATACTAATCTCCACCAGGTTGCAAATTCAAAATAATTTTTATCTGCATCTAGCTCTGAAAAAATATTTCGGCTTGGTCTTGTAGCAGTGTGTGGGACTTGTTCTATTAGTCCATCTATACTAACCTCCACCAGGTTGCAAATTCAAAATAATTTTTATCTGCATCTAGCTCTGAAAAAATATTTGGGCTTGGGCTTGTAGCAGTGTGTGGGACTTGTTCTATTAGTCCATCCATACTAACCTCCACCAGGCTGCAAATTCTACATAATTTTTATCTGCATCTAGCTCTGAAAAAATATTTGGGCTTGGACTTGTAGCAGTGTGTGGGACTTGTTCTATTAGTCCATCCATACTAACCTCCACCAGGTTGCAAATTCTACATAATTTTTATCTGCATCTAGCTCTGAAAAAATATTTGGGCTTGGGCTTGTAGCAGTGTGTCGGACTTGTTCTATTAGTCCATCTATACTAACCTCCACCAGGTTGCAAATTCAAAATAATTTTTATCTGCATCTAGCTCTGAAAAAAGATTTGGCTTGGGCTTGTAGCAGTGTATGGGACTTGTTCTATTAGTCCATCTCTACTAACCTCCACCAGGTTGCAAATTCAAAATAATTTTTATCTGCATCTAGCTCTGAAAAAATATTTCGGCTTGGGCTTGCAGCAGTGTGTGGGACTTGTTCTATTAATCCATCTATACTGACCTCCACCAGGTTGCAAATTCAAAATAATTTTTATCTGCATCTAGCTCTGAAAAAATATTTGGGCTTGGGCTTGTAGCAGTGTGTGGGACTTGTTCTATTAGTCCATCCATACTAACCTCCACCAGGCTGCAAATTCTACATAATTTTTATCTGCATCTAGCTCTGAAAAAATATTTGGGCTTGGACTTGTAGCAGTGTGTGGGACTTGTTCTATTAGTCCATCCATACTAACCTCCACCAGGTTGCAAATTCTACATAATTTTTATCTGCATCTAGCTCTGAAAAGATATTTGGGCTTGGGCTTGTAGCAGTGTGTGGGACTTGTTCTATTAGTCCATCTATACTAACCTCCACCAGGTTGCAAATTCAAAATAATTTTTATCTGCATCTAGCTCTGAAAAAAGATTTGGCTTGGGCTTGTAGCAGTGTATGGGACTTATTCTATTATTCCATCTCTACTAACCTCCACCAGGTTGCAAATTCAAAATAATTTTTATCTGCATCTAGCTCTGAAAAAATATTTCGGCTTTGGCTTGTAGCAGTGTGTGGGACTTGATCTATTAGTCCATCTATACTAACCTCCACCAGGTTGCAAATTCAAAATAATTTTTATCTGCATCTAGCTCTGAATAAATATTTCGGCTTGGGCTTGTAGCAGCGTGTGGGACTTGTTCTATTATTCCATCTATACTCACCTCCACCAGGTTGAAAATTCAAAATAATTTTTATCTGCATCTATCTCTGAATAAATATTTGCCTTGGGCTTGTAGCAGTGTGTGGGACTTGATCTATTAGTCCATCTATACTAACCTCCACCAGGTTGCAAATTCAAAATAATATTTATCTGCATCTAGCTCTGAAAAAATATTTCAGCTTGGGCTTGTAGCAGTGTGTGGGACTTGTTCTATTAGTCCATCTATACTAACCTCCACCAGGTTGCAAATTCAAAATAATTTTTATCTGCATCTAGCTCTGAAAAAATATTTGGCTGTGGCTTGTAGCAGTGTGTGGGACTTGTTCTATTAGTACATCTATACTAACCTCCACCAGGTTGCAAATTCAAAATAATTTTTATCTGCATCTAGCTCTGAAAAAATATTTCGGCTTGGGCTTGTAGCAGTGTGTGGGACTTGTTCTATTAGTCCATCTATACTAACCTCCACCAGGTTGCAAATTCAAAATAATTTTTTTATGCATCTAGCTCTGAAAAAATATTTCGGCTTGAGCTTGTAGCAGTGTGTGGGACTTGTTCCATTAGTCCATCTATACTAACCTCCACCAGGTTGCAAATTCAAAATAATTTTTATCTGCATCTAGCTCTGAAAAAATATTTCGGCTTGGGCTTGTAGCAGTGTGTGAGACTTGTTCTATTAGTCCATCTATACTAACCTCCACCAGGTTGCAAATTCAAAATAATTTTTATCTGCATCTAGCTCTGAAAAAATATTTCGGCTTGGGCTTGTAGCAGTGTGTGGGACTTGTTCTATTAGTCCATCCATACTAACCTCCACCAGGTTGCAAATTCTACATAATTTTTATCTGCATCTAGCTCTGAAAAAATATTTGGGCTTGGGCTTGTAGCAGTGTGTGGGACTTGTTCTATTAGTCCATCTATACTAACCTCCACCAGGTTGCAAATTCAAAATAATTTTTATCTGTATCTAGCTATGAAAAAATATTTGGCTTGGGCTTGTAGCAGTGTGTGGGACTTGTTCTATTAGTCCATCTATACTAACCTCCACCAGGTTGCAAATTCAAAATAATTTTTATCTGCATCTAGCTCTGAAAAAATATTTCGGCTTGGTCTTGTAGCAGTGTGTGGGACTTGTTCTATTAGTCCATCTATACTAACCTCCACCAGGTTGCAAATTCAAAATAATTTTTATCTGCATCTAGCTCTGAAAAAATATTTGGGCTTGGGCTTGTAGCAGTGTGTGGGACTTGTTCTATTAGTCCATCCATACTAACCTCCACCAGGCTGCAAATTCTACATAATTTTTATCTGCATCTAGCTCTGAAAAAATATTTGGGCTTGGACTTGTAGCAGTGTGTGGGACTTGTTCTATTAGTCCATCCATACTAACCTCCACCAGGTTGCAAATTCTACATAATTTTTATCTGCATCTAGCTCTGAAAAAATATTTGGGCTTGGGCTTGTAGCAGTGTGTGGGACTTGTTCTATTAGTCCATCTATACTAACCTCCACCAGGTTGCAAATTCAAAATAATTTTTATCTGCATCTAGCTCTGAAAAAAGATTTGGCTTGGGCTTGTAGCAGTGTATGGGACTTGTTCTATTAGTCCATCTCTACTAACCTCCACCAGGTTGCAAATTCAAAATAATTTTTATCTGCATCTAGCTCTGAAAAAATATTTCGGCTTGGGCTTGTAGCAGTGTGTGGGACTTGATCTATTAGTCCATCTATACTAACCTCCACCAGGTTGCAAATTCAAAATAATTTTTATCTGCATCTAGCTCTGAATAAGTATTTCGGCTTGGGCTTGTAGCAGCGTGTGGGACTTGTTCTATTATTCCATCTATACTCACCTCCACCAGGTTGAAAATTCAAAATAATTTTTATCTGCATCTATCTCTGAATAAATATTTGCCTTGGGCTTGTAGCAGTGTGTGGGACTTGATCTATTAGTCCATCTATACTAACCTCCACCAGGTTGCAAATTCAAAATAATATTTATCTGCATCTAGCTCTGAAAAAATATTTCAGCTTGGGCTTGTAGCAGTGTGTGGGACTTGTTCTATTAGTCCATCTATACTAACCTCCACCAGGTTGCAAATTCAAAATAATTTTTATCTGCATCTAGCTCTGAAAAAATATTTGGCTGTGGCTTGTAGCAGTGTGTGGGACTTGTTCTATTAGTACATCTATACTAACCTCCACCAGGTTGCAAATTCAAAATAATTTTTATCTGCATCTAGCTCTGAAAAAATATTTCGGCTTGGGCTTGTAGCAGTGTGTGGGACTTGTTCTATTAGTCCATCTATACTAACCTCCACCAGGTTGCAAATTCAAAATAATTTTTTTATGCATCTAGCTCTGAAAAAATATTTCGGCTTGAGCTTGTAGCAGTGTGTGGGACTTGTTCCATTAGTCCATCTATACTAACCTCCACCAGGTTGCAAATTCAAAATAATTTTTATCTGCATCTAGCTCTGAAAAAATATTTCGGCTTGGGCTTGTAGCAGTGTGTCAGACTTGTTCTATTAGTCCATCTATACTAACCTCCACCAGGTTGCAAATTCAAAATAATTTTTATCTGCATCTAGCTCTGAAAAAATATTTCGGCTTGGGCTTGTAGCAGTGTGTGGGACTTGTTCTATTAGTCCATCCATACTAACCTCCACCAGGTTGCAAATTCTACATAATTTTTATCTGCATCTAGCTCTGAAAAAATATTTGGGCTTGGGCTTGTAGCAGTGTGTGGGACTTGTTCTATTAGTCCATCTATACTAACCTCCACCAGGTTGCAAATTCAAAATAATTTTTATCTGTATCTAGCTATGAAAAAATATTTGGCTTGGGCTTGTAGCAGTGTGTGGGACTTGTTCTATTAGTCCATCTATACTAACCTCCACCAGGTTGCAAATTCAAAATAATTTTTATCTGCATCTAGCTCTGAAAAAATATTTCGGCTTGGTCTTGTAGCAGTGTGTGGGACTTGTTCTATTAGTCCATCTATACTAACCTCCACCAGGTTGCAAATTCAAAATAATTTTTATCTGCATCTAGCTCTGAAAAAATATTTGGGCTTGGGCTTGTAGCAGTGTGTGGGACTTGTTCTATTAGTCCATCCATACTAACCTCCACCAGGCTGCAAATTCTACATAATTTTTATCTGCATCTAGCTCTGAAAAAATATTTGGGCTTGGACTTGTAGCAGTGTGTGGGACTTGTTCTATTAGTCCATCCATACTAACCTCCACCAGGTTGCAAATTCTACATAATTTTTATCTGCATCTAGCTCTGAAAAAATATTTGGGCTTGGGCTTGTAGCAGTGTGTGGGACTTGTTCTATTAGTCCATCTATACTAACCTCCACCAGGTTGCAAATTCAAAATAATTTTTATCTGTATCTAGCTATGAAAAAATATTTGGCTTGGGCTTGTAGCAGTGTGTGGGACTTGTTCTATTAGTCCATCTATACTAACCTCCACCAGGTTGCAAATTCAAAATAATTTTTATCTGCATCTAGCTCTGAAAAAATATTTCGGCTTGGTCTTGTAGCAGTGTGTGGGACTTGTTCTATTAGTCCATCTATACTAACCTCCACCAGGTTGCAAATTCAAAATAATTTTTATCTGCATCTAGCTCTGAAAAAATATTTGGGCTTGGGCTTGTAGCAGTGTGTGGGACTTGTTCTATTAGTCCATCCATACTAACCTCCACCAGGCTGCAAATTCTACATAATTTTTATCTGCATCTAGCTCTGAAAAAATATTTGGGCTTGGACTTGTAGCAGTGTGTGGGACTTGTTCTATTAGTCCATCCATACTAACCTCCACCAGGTTGCAAATTCTACATAATTTTTATCTGCATCTAGCTCTGAAAAAATATTTGGGCTTGGGCTTGTAGCAGTGTGTGGGACTTGTTCTATTAGTCCATCTATACTAACCTCCACCAGGTTGCAAATTCAAAATAATTTTTATCTGCATCTAGCTCTGAAAAAAGATTTGGCTTGGGCTTGTAGCAGTGTATGGGACTTGTTCTATTAGTCCATCTCTACTAACCTCCACCAGGTTGCAAATTCAAAATAATTTTTATCTGCATCTAGCTCTGAAAAAATATTTCGGCTTGGGCTTGTAGCAGTGTGTGGGACTTGATCTATTAGTCCATCTATACTAACCTCCACCAGGTTGCAAATTCAAAATAATTTTTATCTGCATCTAGCTCTGAATAAGTATTTCGGCTTGGGCTTGTAGCAGCGTGTGGGACTTGTTCTATTATTCCATCTATACTCACCTCCACCAGGTTGAAAATTCAAAATAATTTTTATCTGCATCTATCTCTGAATAAATATTTGCCTTGGGCTTGTAGCAGTGTGTGGGACTTGATCTATTAGTCCATCTATACTAACCTCCACCAGGTTGCAAATTCAAAATAATATTTATCTGCATCTAGCTCTGAAAAAATATTTCAGCTTGGGCTTGTAGCAGTGTGTGGGACTTGTTCTATTAGTCCATCTATACTAACCTCCACCAGGTTGCAAATTCAAAATAATTTTTATCTGCATCTAGCTCTGAAAAAATATTTGGCTGTGGCTTGTAGCAGTGTGTGGGACTTGTTCTATTAGTACATCTATACTAACCTCCACCAGGTTGCAAATTCAAAATAATTTTTATCTGCATCTAGCTCTGAAAAAATATTTCGGCTTGGGCTTGTAGCAGTGTGTGGGACTTGTTCTATTAGTCCATCTATACTAACCTCCACCAGGTTGCAAATTCAAAATAATTTTTTTATGCATCTAGCTCTGAAAAAATATTTCGGCTTGAGCTTGTAGCAGTGTGTGGGACTTGTTCCATTAGTCCATCTATACTAACCTCCACCAGGTTGCAAATTCAAAATAATTTTTATCTGCATCTAGCTCTGAAAAAATATTTCGGCTTGGGCTTGTAGCAGTGTGTCAGACTTGTTCTATTAGTCCATCTATACTAACCTCCACCAGGTTGCAAATTCAAAATAATTTTTATCTGCATCTAGCTCTGAAAAAATATTTCGGCTTGGGCTTGTAGCAGTGTGTGGGACTTGTTCTATTAGTCCATCCATACTAACCTCCACCAGGTTGCAAATTCTACATAATTTTTATCTGCATCTAGCTCTGAAAAAATATTTGGGCTTGGGCTTGTAGCAGTGTGTGGGACTTGTTCTATTAGTCCATCTATACTAACCTCCACCAGGTTGCAAATTCAAAATAATTTTTATCTGTATCTAGCTATGAAAAAATATTTGGCTTGGGCTTGTAGCAGTGTGTGGGACTTGTTCTATTAGTCCATCTATACTAACCTCCACCAGGTTGCAAATTCAAAATAATTTTTATCTGCATCTAGCTCTGAAAAAATATTTCGGCTTGGTCTTGTAGCAGTGTGTGGGACTTGTTCTATTAGTCCATCTATACTAACCTCCACCAGGTTGCAAATTCAAAATAATTTTTATCTGCATCTAGCTCTGAAAAAATATTTGGGCTTGGGCTTGTAGCAGTGTGTGGGACTTGTTCTATTAGTCCATCCATACTAACCTCCACCAGGCTGCAAATTCTACATAATTTTTATCTGCATCTAGCTCTGAAAAAATATTTGGGCTTGGACTTGTAGCAGTGTGTGGGACTTGTTCTATTAGTCCATCCATACTAACCTCCACCAGGTTGCAAATTCTACATAATTTTTATCTGCATCTAGCTCTGAAAAAATATTTGGGCTTGGGCTTGTAGCAGTGTGTGGGACTTGTTCTATTAGTCCATCTATACTAACCTCCACCAGGTTGCAAATTCAAAATAATTTTTATCTGCATCTAGCTCTGAAAAAAGATTTGGCTTGGGCTTGTAGCAGTGTATGGGACTTGTTCTATTAGTCCATCTCTACTAACCTCCACCAGGTTGCAAATTCAAAATAATTTTTATCTGCATCTAGCTCTGAAAAAATATTTCGGCTTGGGCTTGTAGCAGTGTGTGGGACTTGATCTATTAGTCCATCTATACTAACCTCCACCAGGTTGCAAATTCAAAATAATTTTTATCTGCATCTAGCTCTGAATAAGTATTTCGGCTTGGGCTTGTAGCAGCGTTTGGGACTTGTTCTATTATTCCATCTATACTCACCTCCACCAGGTTGAAAATTCAAAATAATTTTTATCTGCATCTATCTCTGAATAAATATTTGCCTTGGGCTTGTAGCAGTGTGTGGGACTTGATCTATTAGTCCATCTATACTAACCTCCACCAGGTTGCAAATTCAAAATAATATTTATCTGCATCTAGCTCTGAAAAAATATTTCAGCTTGGGCTTGTAGCAGTGTGTGGGACTTGTTCTATTAGTCCATCTATACTAACCTCCACCAGGTTGCAAATTCAAAATAATTTTTATCTGCATCTAGCTCTGAAAAAATATTTGGCTGTGGCTTGTAGCAGTGTGTGGGACTTGTTCTATTAGTACATCTATACTAACCTCCACCAGGTTGCAAATTCAAAATAATTTTTATCTGCATCTAGCTCTGAAAAAATATTTCGGCTTGGGCTTGTAGCAGTGTGTGGGACTTGTTCTATTAGTCCATCTATACTAACCTCCACCAGGTTGCAAATTCAAAATAATTTTTTTATGCATCTAGCTCTGAAAAAATATTTCGGCTTGAGCTTGTAGCAGTGTGTGGGACTTGTTCCATTAGTCCATCTATACTAACCTCCACCAGGTTGCAAATTCAAAATAATTTTTATCTGCATCTAGCTCTGAAAAAATATTTCGGCTTGGGCTTGTAGCAGTGTGTCAGACTTGTTCTATTAGTCCATCTATACTAACCTCCACCAGGTTGCAAATTCAAAATAATTTTTATCTGCATCTAGCTCTGAAAAAATATTTCGGCTTGGGCTTGTAGCAGTGTGTGGGACTTGTTCTATTAGTCCATCCATACTAACCTCCACCAGGTTGCAAATTCTACATAATTTTTATCTGCATCTAGCTCTGAAAAAATATTTGGGCTTGGGCTTGTAGCAGTGTGTGGGACTTGTTCTATTAGTCCATCTATACTAACCTCCACCAGGTTGCAAATTCAAAATAATTTTTATCTGTATCTAGCTATGAAAAAATATTTGGCTTGGGCTTGTAGCAGTGTGTGGGACTTGTTCTATTAGTCCATCTATACTAACCTCCACCAGGTTGCAAATTCAAAATAATTTTTATCTGCATCTAGCTCTGAAAAAATATTTCGGCTTGGTCTTGTAGCAGTGTGTGGGACTTGTTCTATTAGTCCATCTATACTAACCTCCACCAGGTTGCAAATTCAAAATAATTTTTATCTGCATCTAGCTCTGAAAAAATATTTGGGCTTGGGCTTGTAGCAGTGTGTGGGACTTGTTCTATTAGTCCATCCATACTAACCTCCACCAGGCTGCAAATTCTACATAATTTTTATCTGCATCTAGCTCTGAAAAAATATTTGGGCTTGGACTTGTAGCAGTGTGTGGGACTTGTTCTATTAGTCCATCCATACTAACCTCCACCAGGTTGCAAATTCTACATAATTTTTATCTGCATCTAGATCTGAAAAAATATTTGGGCTTGGGCTTGTAGCAGTGTGTGGGACTTGTTCTATTAGTCCATCTATACTAACCTCCACCAGGTTGCAAATTCAAAATAATTTTTATCTGCATCTAGCTCTGAAAAAAGATTTGGCTTGGGCTTGTAGCAGTGTATGGGACTTGTTCTATTAGTCCATCTCTACTAACCTCCACCAGGTTGCAAATTCAAAATAATTTTTATCTGCATCTAGCTCTGAAAAAATATTTCGGCTTGGGCTTGTAGCAGTGTGTGGGACTTGATCTATTAGTCCATCTATACTAACCTCCACCAGGTTGCAAATTCAAAATAATTTTTATCTGCATCTAGCTCTGAATAAGTATTTCGGCTTGGGCTTGTAGCAGCGTTTGGGACTTGTTCTATTATTCCATCTATACTCACCTCCACCAGGTTGAAAATTCAAAATAATTTTTATCTGCATCTATCTCTGAATAAATATTTGCCTTGGGCTTGTAGCAGTGTGTGGGACTTGATCTATTAGTCCATCTATACTAACCTCCACCAGGTTGCAAATTCAAAATAATATTTATCTGCATCTAGCTCTGAAAAAATATTTCAGCTTGGGCTTGTAGCAGTGTGTGGGACTTGTTCTATTAGTCCATCTATACTAACCTCCACCAGGTTGCAAATTCAAAATAATTTTTATCTGCATCTAGCTCTGAAAAAATATTTGGCTGTGGCTTGTAGCAGTGTGTGGGACTTGTTCTATTATTCCATCTATACTCACCTCCACCAGGTTGAAAATTCAAAATAATTTTTATCTGCATCTATCTCTGAATAAATATTTGCCTTGGGCTTGTAGCAGTGTGTGGGACTTGATCTATTAGTCCATCTATACTAACCTCCACCAGGTTGCAAATTCAAAATAATATTTATCTGCATCTAGCTCTGAAAAAATATTTCAGCTTGGGCTTGTAGCAGTGTGTGGGACTTGTTCTATTAGTCCATCTATACTAACCTCCACCAGGTTGCAAATTCAAAATAATTTTTATCTGCATCTAGCTCTGAAAAAATATTTGGCTGTGGCTTGTAGCAGTGTGTGGGACTTGTTCTATTAGTACATCTATACTAACCTCCACCAGGTTGCAAATTCAAAATAATTTTTATCTGCATCTAGCTCTGAAAAAATATTTCGGCTTGGGCTTGTAGCAGTGTGTGGGACTTGTTCTATTAGTCCATCTATACTAACCTCCACCAGGTTGCAAATTCAAAATAATTTTTTTATGCATCTAGCTCTGAAAAAATATTTCGGCTTGAGCTTGTAGCAGTGTGTGGGACTTGTTCCATTAGTCCATCTATACTAACCTCCACCAGGTTGCAAATTCAAAATAATTTTTATCTGCATCTAGCTCTGAAAAAATATTTCGGCTTGGGCTTGTAGCAGTGTGTCAGACTTGTTCTATTAGTCCATCTATACTAACCTCCACCAGGTTGCAAATTCAAAATAATTTTTATCTGCATCTAGCTCTGAAAAAATATTTCGGCTTGGGCTTGTAGCAGTGTGTGGGACTTGTTCTATTAGTCCATCCATACTAACCTCCACCAGGTTGCAAATTCTACATAATTTTTATCTGTATCTAGCTCTGAAAAAATATTTGGGCTTGGGCTTGTAGCAGTGTGTGGGACTTGTTCTATTGGTCCATCTATACTAACCTCCACCAGGTTGCAAATTCAAAATAATTTTTATCTGTATCTAGCTATGAAAAAATATTTGGCTTGGGCTTGTAGCAGTGTGTGGGACTTGTTCTATTAGTCCATCTATACTAACCTCCACCAGGTTGCAAATTCAAAATAATTTTTATCTGCATCTAGCTCTGAAAAAATATTTCGGCTTGGTCTTGTAGCAGTGTGTGGGACTTGTTCTATTAGTCCATCTATACTAACCTCCACCAGGTTGCAAATTCAAAATAATTTTTATCTGCATCTAGCTCTGAAAAAATATTTGGGCTTGGGCTTGTAGCAGTGTGTGGGACTTGTTCTATTAGTCCATCCATACTAACCTCCACCAGGCTGCAAATTCTACATAATTTTTATCTGCATCTAGCTCTGAAAAAATATTTGGGCTTGGACTTGTAGCAGTGTGTGGGACTTGTTCTATTAGTCCATCCATACTAACCTCCACCAGGTTGCAAATTCTACATAATTTTTATCTGCATCTAGCTCTGAAAAAATATTTGGGCTTGGGCTTGTAGCAGTGTGTGGGACTTGTTCTATTAGTCCATCTATACTAACCTCCACCAGGTTGCAAATTCAAAATAATTTTTATCTGCATCTAGCTCTGAAAAAATATTTGGCTGTGGCTTGTAGCAGTGTGTGGGACTTGTTCTATTAGTACATCTATACTAACCTCCACCAGGTTGCAAATTCAAAATAATTTTTATCTGCATCTAGCTCTGAAAAAATATTTCGGCTTGGGCTTGTAGCAGTGTGTGGGACTTGTTCTATTAGTCCATCTATACTAACCTCCACCAGGTTGCAAATTCAAAATAATTTTTTTATGCATCTAGCTCTGAAAAAATATTTCGGCTTGAGCTTGTAGCAGTGTGTGGGACTTGTTCCATTAGTCCATCTATACTAACCTCCACCAGGTTGCAAATTCAAAATAATTTTTATCTGCATCTAGCTCTGAAAAAATATTTCGGCTTGGGCTTGTAGCAGTGTGTCAGACTTGTTCTATTAGTCCATCTATACTAACCTCCACCAGGTTGCAAATTCAAAATAATTTTTATCTGCATCTAGCTCTGAAAAAATATTTCGGCTTGGGCTTGTAGCAGTGTGTGGGACTTGTTCTATTAGTCCATCCATACTAACCTCCACCAGGTTGCAAATTCTACATAATTTTTATCTGCATCTAGCTCTGAAAAAATATTTGGGCTTGGGCTTGTAGCAGTGTGTGGGACTTGTTCTATTAGTCCATCTATACTAACCTCCACCAGGTTGCAAATTCAAAATAATTTTTATCTGTATCTAGCTATGAAAAAATATTTGGCTTGGGCTTGTAGCAGTGTGTGGGACTTGTTCTATTAGTCCATCTATACTAACCTCCACCAGGTTGCAAATTCAAAATAATTTTTATCTGCATCTAGCTCTGAAAAAATATTTCGGCTTGGTCTTGTAGCAGTGTGTGGGACTTGTTCTATTAGTCCATCTATACTAACCTCCACCAGGTTGCAAATTCAAAATAATTTTTATCTGCATCTAGCTCTGAAAAAATATTTGGGCTTGGGCTTGTAGCAGTGTGTGGGACTTGTTCTATTAGTCCATCCATACTAACCTCCACCAGGCTGCAAATTCTACATAATTTTTATCTGCATCTAGCTCTGAAAAAATATTTGGGCTTGGACTTGTAGCAGTGTGTGGGACTTGTTCTATTAGTCCATCCATACTAACCTCCACCAGGTTGCAAATTCTACATAATTTTTATCTGCATCTAGCTCTGAAAAAATATTTGGGCTTGGGCTTGTAGCAGTGTGTGGGACTTGTTCTATTAGTCCATCTATACTAACCTCCACCAGGTTGCAAATTCAAAATAATTTTTATCTGCATCTAGCTCTGAAAAAAGATTTGGCTTGGGCTTGTAGCAGTGTATGGGACTTGTTCTATTAGTCCATCTCTACTAACCTCCACCAGGTTGCAAATTCAAAATAATTTTTATCTGCATCTAGCTCTGAAAAAATATTTCGGCTTGGGCTTGTAGCAGTGTGTGGGACTTGATCTATTAGTCCATCTATACTAACCTCCACCAGGTTGCAAATTCAAAATAATTTTTATCTGCATCTAGCTCTGAATAAGTATTTCGGCTTGGGCTTGTAGCAGCGTTTGGGACTTGTTCTATTATTCCATCTATACTCACCTCCACCAGGTTGAAAATTCAAAATAATTTTTATCTGCATCTATCTCTGAATAAATATTTGCCTTGGGCTTGTAGCAGTGTGTGGGACTTGATCTATTAGTCCATCTATACTAACCTCCACCAGGTTGCAAATTCAAAATAATATTTATCTGCATCTAGCTCTGAAAAAATATTTCAGCTTGGGCTTGTAGCAGTGTGTGGGACTTGTTCTATTAGTCCATCTATACTAACCTCCACCAGGTTGCAAATTCAAAATAATTTTTATCTGCATCTAGCTCTGAAAAAATATTTGGCTGTGGCTTGTAGCAGTGTGTGGGACTTGTTCTATTAGTACATCTATACTAACCTCCACCAGGTTGCAAATTCAAAATAATTTTTATCTGCATCTAGCTCTGAAAAAATATTTCGGCTTGGGCTTGTAGCAGTGTGTGGGACTTGTTCTATTAGTCCATCTATACTAACCTCCACCAGGTTGCAAATTCAAAATAATTTTTTTATGCATCTAGCTCTGAAAAAATATTTCGGCTTGAGCTTGTAGCAGTGTGTGGGACTTGTTCCATTAGTCCATCTATACTAACCTCCACCAGGTTGCAAATTCAAAATAATTTTTATCTGCATCTAGCTCTGAAAAAATATTTCGGCTTGGGCTTGTAGCAGTGTGTCAGACTTGTTCTATTAGTCCATCTATACTAACCTCCACCAGGTTGCAAATTCAAAATAATTTTTATCTGCATCTAGCTCTGAAAAAATATTTCGGCTTGGGCTTGTAGCAGTGTGTGGGACTTGTTCTATTAGTCCATCCATACTAACGTCCACCAGGTTGCAAATTCTACATAATTTTTATCTGCATCTAGCTCTGAAAAAATATTTGGGCTTGGGCTTGTAGCAGTGTGTGGGACTTGTTCTATTAGTCCATCTATACTAACCTCCACCAGGTTGCAAATTCAAAATAATTTTTATCTGTATCTAGCTATGAAAAAATATTTGGCTTGGGCTTGTAGCAGTGTGTGGGACTTGTTCTATTAGTCCATCTATACTAACCTCCACCAGGTTGCAAATTCAAAATAATTTTTATCTGCATCTAGCTCTGAAAAAATATTTCGGCTTGGTCTTGTAGCAGTGTGTGGGACTTGTTCTATTAGTCCATCTATACTAACCTCCACCAGGTTGCAAATTCAAAATAATTTTTATCTGCATCTAGCTCTGAAAAAATATTTGGGCTTGGGCTTGTAGCAGTGTGTGGGACTTGTTCTATTAGTCCATCCATACTAACCTCCACCAGGCTGCAAATTCTACATAATTTTTATCTGCATCTAGCTCTGAAAAAATATTTGGGCTTGGACTTGTAGCAGTGTGTGGGACTTGTTCTATTAGTCCATCCATACTAACCTCCACCAGGTTGCAAATTCTACATAATTTTTATCTGCATCTAGCTCTGAAAAAATATTTGGGCTTGGGCTTGTAGCAGTGTGTGGGACTTGTTCTATTAGTCCATCTATACTAACCTCCACCAGGTTGCAAATTCAAAATAATTTTTATCTGCATCTAGCTCTGAAAAAAGATTTGGCTTGGGCTTGTAGCAGTGTATGGGACTTGTTCTATTAGTCCATCTCTACTAACCTCCACCAGGTTGCAAATTCAAAATAATTTTTATCTGCATCTAGCTCTGAAAAAATATTTCGGCTTGGGCTTGTAGCAGTGTGTGGGACTTGATCTATTAGTCCATCTATACTAACCTCCACCAGGTTGCAAATTCAAAATAATTTTTATCTGCATCTAGCTCTGAATAAGTATTTCGGCTTGGGCTTGTAGCAGCGTTTGGGACTTGTTCTATTATTCCATCTATACTCACCTCCACCAGGTTGAAAATTCAAAATAATTTTTATCTGCATCTATCTCTGAATAAATATTTGCCTTGGGCTTGTAGCAGTGTGTGGGACTTGATCTATTAGTCCATCTATACTAACCTCCACCAGGTTGCAAATTCAAAATAATATTTATCTGCATCTAGCTCTGAAAAAATATTTCAGCTTGGGCTTGTAGCAGTGTGTGGGACTTGTTCTATTAGTCCATCTATACTAACCTCCACCAGGTTGCAAATTCAAAATAATTTTTATCTGCATCTAGCTCTGAAAAAATATTTGGCTGTGGCTTGTAGCAGTGTGTGGGACTTGTTCTATTAGTACATCTATACTAACCTCCACCAGGTTGCAAATTCAAAATAATTTTTATCTGCATCTAGCTCTGAAAAAATATTTCGGCTTGGGCTTGTAGCAGTGTGTGGGACTTGTTCTATTAGTCCATCTATACTAACCTCCACCAGGTTGCAAATTCAAAATAATTTTTTTATGCATCTAGCTCTGAAAAAATATTTCGGCTTGAGCTTGTAGCAGTGTGTGGGACTTGTTCCATTAGTCCATCTATACTAACCTCCACCAGGTTGCAAATTCAAAATAATTTTTATCTGCATCTAGCTCTGAAAAAATATTTCGGCTTGGGCTTGTAGCAGTGTGTGAGACTTGTTCTATTAGTCCATCTATACTAACCTCCACCAGGTTGCAAATTCAAAATAATTTTTATCTGCATCTAGCTCTGAAAAAATATTTCGGCTTGATCTTGTAGCAGTGTGTGGGACTTGTTCTATTAGTCCATCCATACTAACCTCCACCAGGTTGCAAATTCTACATAATTTTTATCTGCATCTAGCTCTGAAAAAATATTTCGGCTTGAGCTTGTAGCAGTGTGTGGGACTTGTTCTATTAGTCCATCTATACTAACCTCCACCATGTTGCAAATTCAAAATAATTTTTATCTGCATCTAGCTCTGAAAAAATATTTGGCTGGGGCTTGTAGCAGTGTGTGGGACTTGTTCTATTAGTCCATCTATACTAACCTCCACCAGGTTGCAAATTCAAAATAATTTTTATCTGCATCTAGCTCTGAAAAAATATTTCGGCTTGGGCTTGTAGCAGTGTGTGGGACTTGTTCTATTAGTCCATCTATACTAACCTCCACCAGGTTGCAAATTCAAAATAATTTTTATCTGCATCTAGCTCTGAATAAATATTTCGGCTTGGGCTTGTAGCAGTGTGTGGGACTTGTTCTATTAGTCCATCTATACTAACCTCCACCAGGTTGCAAATTCAAAATAAATTTTATCTGCATCTAGCTCTGAATAAATATTTGGCTTGGGCTTATAGCAGTGTGTGGGACTTGTTCTATTAGTCCATCTATACTAACCTCCACCAGCTTGCAAGTTCAAAATATTTTTTATCTGCATCTAGCTCTGAAAAAATATTTCGGCTTGGGCTTGTAGCAATGTGTGGGACTTGTTCTATTAGTCCATCTATACTAACCTCCACCAGGTTGCAAATTCAAAATTATTTTTATCTGCATCTAGCTCTGAAAAAATATTTGGCTGTGGCTTGTAGCAGTGTGTGGGACTTGTTCTATTAGTACATCTATACTAACCTCCACCAGGTTGCAAATTCAAAATAATTTTTTTCTGCATCTAGCTCTGAAAAAATATTTCGGCTTGAGCTTGTAGCAGTGTGTGGGACTTGTTCCATTAGTCCATCTATACTAACCTTCACCTGGTTGCAAAATCAAAATAATTTTTATCTGCATATAGCTCTGAAAAAATATTTGGCTTGGGCTTGTAGCAGTGTGTGGGACTTGTTCTATTAGTCCATCTATACTAACCTCCACCAGGTTGCAAATTCAAAATAATTTTTTTCTGCATCTAGCTCTGAAAAAATATTTCGGCTTGAGCTTGTAGCAGTGTGTGGGACTTGTTCCATTAGTCCATCTATACTAACCTTCACCTGGTTGCAAAATCAAAATAATTTTTATCTGCATCTAGCTCTGAAAAAATATTTGGCTTGGGCTTGTAGCAGTGTGTGGGACTTGTTCTATTAGTCCATCTATACTAACCTCCACCAGGTTGCAAATTCAAAATAATTTTTTTCTGCATCTAGCTCTGAATAACTATTTCTTCTTGGGCTTGTAGCAGTGTGTGGGACTTGTTCTATTAATCCATCTACACAAACCTCCACCAGATTGCAAATTCAAAATAATTTTTATCTGCATCTAGCTCTGAATAACTATTTCTTCTTGGGCTTGTAGCAGTGTGTGGGACTTGTTCTATTAGTCCATCTATACTAACCTCCACCAGGTTGCAAATTCAAAATAATTTTTATCTGCATCTAGCTCTGAAAAAATATTTCGGCCTGGGCTTGTAGCAGTGTGTGGGACTTGTTCTATTAGTCCATCTATACTACCATCCACCAGGTTGCAACTTCAAAATAAATTTTATCTGCATCTAGCTCTGAAAAAATATTTCGGCTTTGGCTTGTAGCAGTGTGTGGGACTTGCTCTATTAGTCCATCTATACTAACCTCCACCAGGTTGCAAATTCAAAATAATTTTTTTCTGCATCTAGCTCTGAAAAAATATTTCGGCTTGAGCTTGTAGCAGTGTGTGGGACTGGTTCTATTAGTCCATCTATACTAACCTCCACCAGGTTGCAAATTCAAAATAATTTTTATCTGCATCTAGCGCTGAAAAAATATTTGGCTTGGGCTTGTAGCAGTGTGTGGGACTTGTTCTATTAGTCCATCTATACTAACCTCCACCAGGTTGCAAATTCAAAATAATTTTTATCTGAATCTAGCTCTGAAAAAATATTTGGCTTGGGCTTGCAGCAGTGTGTGGGACTTGTTCTATTAGTCCATCTATACTAACCTCCACCAGGTTGCAAATTCAAAATAATTTTTATCTGCATCTAGCTCTGAAAAAATATTTCGGCTTGGGCTTGTAGCAGTGTGTGGGACTTGTTGTATTAGTCCATCTATACTACCATCCACCAGGTTGCAAATTCAAAATAAATTTTATCTGCATCTAGCTCTGAAAAAATATTTCGGCTTTGGCTTGTAGCAGTGTGTAGGACTTGTTCTATTAGTCCATCTATACTAACCTCCACCAAGTTGCAAATTCAAAATAATTTTTTTCTGCATCTAGCTCTGAAAAAATATTTCGGCTTGAGCTTGTAGCAGTGTGTGGGACTTGTTCTATTAGTCCATCTATACTAACCTCCACCAGGTTGCAAATTCAAAATAATTTTTATCTGCATCTAGCACTGAAAAAATATTTGGCTTGGGCTTGTAGCAGTGTGTGGGACTTGTTCTATTAGTCCATCTATACTAACCTCCACCAGGTTGCAAATTCAAAATAATTTTTATCTGCATCTAGCTCTGCAAAAATATTTGGCTTGGGCTTGTATCAGTGTGTGGGACTTGTTCTATTAGTCCATCTATACTAACCTCCACCAGGTTGCAAATTCAAAATAATTTTTATCTGCATCTAGCTCTAAAAAAGATTTTGCTTGGGCTTGTAGCAGTGTATGACACTTGTTCTATTAGTCCATCTCTACTAACCTCCACCAGGTTGCAACTTCAAAATAATTTTTATCTGCATCTAGCTCTAAAAAAATATTTCGGCTTGGGCTTGTAGCAGTGTGTGGGACTTGATCTATTAGTCCATCTATACTAACCTCCACCAGGTTGCAAATTCAAAATAATTTTTATCTGCATCTAGCTCTGAATAAATATTTCAGCTTGGGCTTGTAGCAGTGTGTGGGACTTGTTCTATTAGTCCATCTATACTAACCTCCACCAGGTTGAAAATTCAAAATAATTTTTATCTGCATCTATCTCTGAATAAATATTTGCCTTGGGCTCGTAGCAGTGTGTGGGACTTGATCTATTAGTCCATCTACACTAACCTCCACCAGGTTGCAAATTCAAAATAATATTTATCTGCATCTAGCTCTGAAAACATATTTCGGCTTGGGCTTGTAGCAGTGTGTGGGACTTGTTCTATTAGTCCATCTTTACTAACCTCCACCAGGTTGCAAATTCAAGATAATTTTTATCTGCATCTAGCTCTGAAAAAATATTTGTCTGGGGCTTGTAGCAGTGTGTCGGACTTGTTCTATTAGTCCATCTATACTAACCTCCACCAGGTTGCAAATTCAAAATAATTTTTATCTGCATCTACCTCTGAAAAAATATTTCGGCTTGGGCTTGTAGCAGTGTGTGGGACTTGTTCTATTAGTCCATCTATACTAACCTCCACCAGGTTGCAAATTCAAAATAATTTTTATCTGTATCTAGCTCTGAAAAATATTTGGCTTGGGCTTGTAGCAGTGTGTGGGACTTGTTCTATTAGTCCATCTATGCTAACCTCCACCAGGTTGCAAATTCAAAATAATTTTTATCTGCATCTAGCAGTGAAAAAATATTTCGGATTGGGCTTGTAGCAGTGTGTGGGACTTGTTCTATTAGTCCATCTATACTAACCTCCACCAGGTTGCAAATTCAAAATAATTTTTATCTGCATCTAGCTCTGAAAAAATATTTCGGCTTGGGCTTGTAGCAGTGTGTGAGACTTGTTCTATTAGTCCATCTATACTAACCTCCACCAGGTTGCAAATTCAAAATAATTTTTATCTGCATCTAGCTCTGAAAAAATATTTCGGCTTGGGCTTGTAGCAGTGTGTGGGACTTGTTCTATTAGTCCATCCATACTAACCTCCACCAGGTTGCAAATTCTACATAATTTTTATCTGCATCTAGCTCTGAAAAAATATTTCGGCTTGGGCTTGTAGCAGTGCGTGGGACTTGTTCTATTAGTCCATCTATACTAACCTCCACCAGGTTGCAAATTCTACATAATTTTTATCTGCATCTAGCTCTGAAAAAATATTTTGGCTTGGGCTTATAGCAGAGTGTTGGACTTGTTCTATTAGTCCATCTATACTAACCTCCACCAGGTTGCAAATTCTAAATAATTTTTATCAGCATCTAGCTCTGAAAAAATATTTCGGCTTGGGCTTGTAGCAGTGTGTGGGACTTGTTCTATTAGTCCATCCATACTAACCTCCAACAGGTTGCAAATTCTGCATAATTTTTATCTTCATCTAGCTCTGAAAAAATATTTCGGCTTGTTCTTGTAGCAGTTTGTGGGACTTGTTCTATTAGTCCATCTATACTAACCTCCACCAGGTTGCAAATTCTAAATAATTTTTATCTGCATCTAGCTCTGAAAAAATATTTGGGCTTGGGCTTGTAGCAGTGTGTGGGACTTGTTCTATTAGTCCATCTATACTAACCTCCACCAGGTTGCAAATTCAAAATAATTTTTATCTGTATCTAGCTATGAAAAAATATTTGGCTTGGGCTTGTAGCAGTGTGTGGGACTTGTTCTATTAGTCCATGTATACTAACCTCCACCAGGTTGCAAATTCAAAATAATTTTTATCTGCATCTAGCTCTGAAAAATATTTTGGCTTGGTATTGTAGCAGTGTGTGGGACTTGTTCTATTAGTCCATCTATACTAACCTCCACCAGGTTGCAAATTCAAAATAATTTTTATCTGCATCTAGCTCTGAAAAAATATTTGGCTTGGGCTTATAGTAGTGTGTGGGACTACTTCTATTAGTCCATCTATACAAACCTCCAACAGGTTGCAAATTGTAAATAATTTTTATGTGTATCTAACTCTAAAAAAATATTTTGGCTTGGGCTTGTAGCAGTGTGTGGGACTTGTTCTATTAGTCCATCTATACTAACCTCCACCAGGTTGCAAATTCAAAATAATTTTTATCTGCATCTAGCTCAGAAAAAATATTTCGGCTTGGGCTTGTAGCAATGTGTGGGACTTGTTCTATTAGTCCATCTATACTAACCTCCACCAGGTTGCAAATTCTAAATAATTTTTATCTGTGTCTAGCTCTGAAAAAATATTTTGGCTTGGGCTTGTAGCAGTGTGTGGGACTTGTTCTATTAGTCCATCTATACTAACATCCACCAGGTTGCAAATTCAAAATAATTTTTATCTGCATCTAGCTCTGAATAAATATTTGGCTTGGGCTTGTAGCAGTGTGTGGGACTTGATCTATTAGTCCATCTATACTAACCTCCACCAGGTTGCAAATTCAAAATAATTTTTATCTGCATCTAGCTCTGAAAAAAATTTCGGCTTGGGCTTGTAGCAGTGTGTGGGACTTGTTCTATTAGTCCATCTATACTACCATCCACGAGGTTGCAAATTCAAAATAAATTTTATCTGCATCTAGCTCTGAAAAAATATTTCGGCTTTAGCTTGTAGCAGTGTGTGGGACTTGTTCTATTAGTCCATCTATACTAACCTCCACCAGGTTGCAAATTCAAAATTATTTTTTTCTGCATCTAGCTCTGAAAAAATATTTCGGCTTGAGCTTGTAGCAGTGTGTGGGACTTGTTCTATTAGTCCATCTATACTAACCTCCACCAGGTTGCAAATTCAAAATAATTTTTATCTGCATCTAGCTCTGAAAAAATATTTGGCTTGGGCTTGTAGCAGTGTGTGGGACTTGTTCTATTAGTCCATCTATACTAACCTCCACCAGGTTGCAAATTCAAAATAATTTTTATCTGTATCTAGCTCTGAAAAAATATTTGGCTTGGGCTTGTATCAGTGTGTGGGACTTGTTCTATTAGTCCATCTATACTAACCTCCACCAGGTTGCAAATTCAAAATAATTTTTATCTGAATCTAGCTCTGAAAAAATATTTGGGCTTGGGCTTGCAGCAGTGTGTGGGACTTGTTCTATTAGTCCATCTATACTAACCTCCACCAGGTTGCAAATTCAAAATAATTTTTATCTGCATCTAGCTCTGAAAAAAGATTTGGCTTGGGCTTGTAGCAGTGTATGGGACTTGTTCTATTAGTCCATCTCTACTAACCTCCACCAGGTTGCAAATTCAAAATAATTTTTATCTGCATCTAGCTCTGAAAAAATATTTCGGCTTGGGCTTGTAGCAGTGTGTGGGACTTGTTCTATTAGTCCATCTATACTAACCTCCACCAGGTTGCAAATTCAAAATAATTTTTATCTGCATCTAGCTCTGAAAAAATATTTGGCTTGGGCTTATAGTAGTGTGTGGGACTACTTCTATTAGTCCATCTATACAAACCTCCAACAGGTTGCAAATTGTAAATAATTTTTATGTGTATCTAGCTCTAAAAAAATATTTTGGCTTGGGCTTGTAGCAGTGTGTGGGACTTGTTCTATTAGTCCATCTATACTAACCTCCACCAGGTTGCAAATTCAAAATAATTTTTATCTGCATCTAGCTCAGAAAAAATATTTCGGCTTGGGCTTGTAGCAATGTGTGGGACTTGTTCTATTAGTCCATCTATACTAACCTCCACCAGGTTGCAAATTCAAAATAATTTTTATCTGTGTCTAGCTCTGAAAAAATATTTTGGCTTGGGCTTGTAGCAGTGTGTGGGACTTGTTCTATTAGTCCATCTATACTAACATCCACCAGGTTGCAAATTCAAAATAATTTTTATCTTCATCTAGCTCTGAATAAATATTTGGCTTGGGCTTGTAGCAGTGTGTGGGACTTGATCTATTAGTCCATCTATACTAACCTCCACCAGGTTGCAAATTCAAAATAATTTTTATCTGCATCTAGCTCTGAAAAAAATTTCGGCTTGGGCTTGTAGCAGTGTGTGGGACTTGTTCTATTAGTCCATCTATACTACCATCCACGAGGTTGCAAATTCAAAATAAATTTTATCTGCATCTAGCTCTGAAAAAATATTTCGGCTTTAGCTTGTAGCAGTGTGTGGGACTTGTTCTATTAGTCCATCTATACTAACCTCCACCAGGTTGCAAATTCAAAATAATTTTTTTCTGCATCTAGCTCTGAAAAAATATTTCGGCTTGAGCTTGTAGCAGTGTGTGGGACTTGTTCTATTAGTCCATCTATACTAACCTCCACCAGGTTGCAAATTCAAAATAATTTTTATCTGCATCTACCTCTGAAAAAATATTTGGCTTGGGCTTGTATCAGTGTGTGGGACTTGTTCTATTAGTCCATCTATACTAACCTCCACCAGGTTGCAAATTCAAAATAATTTTTATCTGAATCTAGCTCTGAAAAAATATTTGGGCTTGGGCTTGCAGCAGTGTGTGGGACTTGTTCTATTAGTCCATCTATACTAACCTCCACCAGGTTGCAAATTCAAAATAATTTTTATCTGCATCTAGCTCTGAAAAAAGATTTGGCTTGGGCTTGTAGCAGTGTATGGGACTTGTTCTATTAGTCCATCTCTACTAACCTCCACCAGGTTGCAAATTCAAAATAATTTTTATCTGCATCTAGCTCTGAAAAAATATTTCGGCTTGGGCTTGTAGCAGTGTGTGGGACTTGATCTATTAGTCCATCTATACTAACCTCCACCAGGTTGCAAATTCAAAATAATTTTTATCTGCTTCTAGCTCTGAATAAATATTTCGGCTTGGGCTTGTAGCAGCATGTGGGACTTGTTCTATTATTCCATCTATCCTCACCTCTACCAGGTTGAAAATTCAAAATAATTTTTATCTGCATCTATCTCTGAATAAATATTTGCCTTGTGCTTGTAGCAGTGTGTGGGACTTGATCTATTAGTCCATCTATACTAACCTCCACCAGGTTGCACATTCAAAATAATATTTATCTGCATCTAGCTCTGAAAAAATATTTCAGCTTGGGCTTCTAGCAGTGTGTGGGACTTGTTCTATTAGTCCATCTATACTAACCTCCACCAGGTTGCAAATTCAAAATAATTTTTATCTGCATCTAGCTCTGAAAAAATATTTGGCTGTGGCTTGTAGCAGTGTGTGGGACTTGTTCTATTAGTACATCTATACTAACCTCCACCAGGTTGCAAATTCAAAATAATTTTTATCTGCATCTAGCTCTGAAAAAATATTTCGGCTTGGGCTTGTAGCAGTGTGTGGGACTTGTTCTATTAGTCCATCTATACTAACCTCCACCAGGTTGCAAATTCAAAATAATTTTTTTATGCATCTAGCTCTGAAAAAATATTTCGGCTTGAGCTTGTAGCAGTGTGTGGGACTTGTTCCATTAGTCCATCTATACTAACCTCCACCAGGTTGCAAATTCAAAATAATTTTTATCTGCATCTAGCTCTGAAAAAATATTTCGGCTTGGGCTTGTAGCAGTGTGTGAGACTTGTTCTATTAGTCCATCTATACTAACCTCCACCAGTTTGCAAATTCAAAATAATTTTTATCTGCATCTAGCTCTGAAAAAATATTTCGGCTTGGGCTTGTAGCAGTGTGTGGGACTTGTTCTATTAGTCCATCCATACTAACCTCCACCAGGTTGCAAATTCTACATAATTTTTATCTGCATCTAGCTCTGAAAAAATATTTCGGCTTGGGCTTGTAGCAGTGTGTGAGACTTGTTCTATTAGTCCATCTATACTAACCTCCACCAGGTTGCAAATTCAAAATAATTTTTATCTGCATCTAGCTCTGAAAAAATATTTCGGCTTGGGCTTGTAGCAGTGTGTGGGACTTGTTCTATTAGTCCATCCATACTAACCTCCACCAGGTTGCAAATTCTACATAATTTTTATCTGCATCTAGCTCTGAAAAAATATTTGGCTTGGGCTTGTAGCAGTGTGTGGGACTAGTTCTATTAGTCCATCTATACAAACCTCCACCAGGTTGCAAATTGAAAACAATTTTCAAGTGTATCTAGCTCTAAAAAAATATTTTGGCTTGGGCTTGTAGCAGTGTGTGGGACTTGTTCTATTAGTCCATCTATACTAACCTCCACCAGGTTGCAAATTCAAAACAATTTTTATCTGCATCTAGCTCAGAAAAAATATTTCGGCTTGGGCTTGTAGCAATGTGTGGGACTTGTTCTATTAGTCCATCTATACTAACCTCCACCAGGTTGCAAATTCAAAATAATTTTTAACTGCGTCTAGCTCTCAAAAAATATTTCGGCTTGGGCTTGTAGCAGTGTGTGGGACTTGTTCTATTAGTCCATCTATACTAACCTCTACCAGGTTGCAAATTCAAAATAATTTTTATCTGCATCTAGCTCTGAAAAAATATTTCGGCTTGGGCTTGTAGCAGTGTGTGGGACTTGATCTATTAGTCCATCTATACTACCTTCCACCAGGTTGCAAATTCAAAATACATTTTATCTGCATCTAGCTCTGAAAAAATATTTCGGCTTTGGCTTGTAGCAGTGTGTGGGACTTGTTCTATTAGTCCATCTATACTAACCTCCACCAGGTTGAAAATTCAAAATAATTTTTTTCTGCATCTAGCTCTGAAAAAATATTTCGGCTTGAGCTTGTAGCAGTGTGTGGGACTTTTTCTATTAGTCCATCTATACTAACCTCCACCAGGTTGCAAATTCAAAATAATTTTTATCTGCATCTAGCACAGAAAAAATATTTGGCTTGGGCTTGTAGCAGTGTGTGGGACTTGTTCTATTAGTCCATCTATACTAACCTCTACCAGGTTGCAAATTCAAAATAATTTTTATCTGCATCTAGCTCTAAAAAAATATTTGCCTTGGGCTTGTAGCAGTGTGTCGGACTTGTTCTATTAGTTCATCTATACTAACCTCCACCAGGTTGCAAATTCAAAATAATTTTTATCTGCATCTAGCTCTGAAAAAATATTTCGGCTTGGGCTTGTAGCAGTGTGTGGGACTTGTTCTATTAGTCCATCTATACTACCTTCCACCAGGTTGCAAATTCAAAATACATTTTATCTGCATCTAGCTCTGAAAAAATATTTCGGCTTTGGCTTGTAGCAGTGTGTGGGACTTGTTCTATTAGTCCATCTATACTAACCTCCACCAGGTTGAAAATTCAAAATAATTTTTTTCTGCATCTAGCACAGAAAAAATATTTGGCTTGGGCTTGTAGCAGTGTGTGGGACTTGTTCTATTAGTCCATCTATACTAACCTCCACCAGGTTGCAAATTCAAAATAATTTTTATCTGTATCTAGCTCTGAAAAAATATTTGGCTTGGGCTTGTATCAGTGTGTGGGACTTGTTCTATTAGTCCATCTATACTAACCTCCACCAGGTTGCAAATTCAAAATAATTTTTATTTGAATCTAGCTCTGAAAAAATATTTGGCTTGGGCTTGCAGCAGTGTGTGGGACTTGTTCTATTAATCCATCTATACTAACCTCCACCAGGTTGCATATTCAAAATAATTTTTATCTGCATCTAGCTCTGAAAAAATATTTGGGCTTGGGGTTGTAGCAGTGTGTGGGACTTGTTCTATTAGTCAATCCATACTAACCTCCACCAGGCTGCAAATTCTACATAATTTTTATCTGCATCTAGCTCTGAAAAAATATTTGGGCTTGGACTTGTAGCAGTGTGTGGGACTTGTTCTATTAGTCCATCCATACTAACCTCCACCAGGTTGCAAATTCTACATAATTTTTATCTGCATCTAGCTCTGAAAAAATATTTGGGTTTGGGCTTGTAGCAGTTTGTGGGACTTGTTCTATTAGTCTATCTATACTAACCTCCACCAGGTTGCAAATTCAAAATAATTTTTATCTGCATCTAGCTCTGAAATAAGATTTGGCTTGGGCTTGTAGCAGTGTATGGGACTTGTTCTATAAGTCCATCTCTACTAACCTCCACCAGGTTGCAAATTCAAAATAATTTTTATCTGCATCTAGCTCTGAAAAAATATTTCGGCTTGGGCTTGAAGCAGTGTGTGGGACTTGATCTATTAGTCCATCTATAGTAACCTCCACCAGGTTGCAAATTCAAAATAATTTTTATCTGCATCTAGCTCTGAATAAATATTTCGGCTTGGGCTTGTAGCAGTGTGTGGGACTTGTTCTATTAGTCCATCTATACTAACCTCCACCAGGTTGAAAATTCAAAATAATTTTTATCTGCATCTATCTGTGAATAAATATTTGCCTTGGGCTTGTAGCAGTGTGTGGGACTTGATCTATTAGTCCATCTGTACTAACCTCCACCAGGTTGCAAATTCAAAATAATATTTATCTGCATCTAGCTTTGAAAAAATATTTTGGCTTGGGCTAGTAGCAGTGTGTGGGACTTGTTCTATTAGTCCATCTATACTAACCTCCACCAGGTTGCAAATTCAAAATAATTTTTATCTGCATCTAGCTCTGAAAAAATATTTGGCTGGGGCTTGTAGCAGTGTGTGGGACTTGTTCTATTAGTCCATCTATACTAACCTCCACCAGGTTGCAAATTCAAAATAATTTTTATCTGCATCTCACTCTGAAAAAAGATTTGGCTTGGCCTTGTAGCAGTGTATGGGACTTGTTCTATTAGTCCATCCCTACTAATCTCCACCAGGTTGCAAATTCTACATAATTTTTATCTGCATCTAGCTCGGAAAAAATATTTTGGCTTGGGCTTGTAGCAGTGTGTGGGACTTGTTCTATTAGTCCATCTATACTAACCTCCACCAGGTTGAAAATTCAAAATAATTTTTATCTGCATCTAGCTCTGAAAAAATATTTCGGCTTGGGCTTGTAGCAGTGTGTGGGACTTGTTCTATTAGTCCATCTATACTAACCTCCACCAGGTTGCAAATTCAAAATAATTTTTATCTTCATCTAGCTCTGAATAAATATTTCGGCTTGGGCTTGTAGCAGTGTGTGGGACTTGTTCTATTAGTCCATCTATACTAACCTCCACCAGGTTGCAATTTTAAAATAAATTTTATCTGCATCTAGCTCTGAATAAATATTTGGCTTGGGTTTGTAGCAGTGTGTGGGACTTGTTCTATTAGTCCATCTATACTAACCTCCACCAGGTTGCAAGTTCAAAATATTTTTTATCTGTATCTAGCTCTGAAAAAATATTTCGGCTTGGGCTTGTGGCAATGTGTGGGACTTGTTCTATTAGTCCATCTATACTAACCTCCACCAGGTTGCAAATTCAAAATAATTTTTATCTGCATCTAGCTCTGAAAAAATATTTGGCTGTGGCTTGTAGCAGTGTGTGGGACTTGTTCTATTAGTAAATCTATACTAACCTCCACCAGGTTGCAAATTCAAAATAATTTTTATCTGCATCTAGCTCTGAATAAATATTTCGGCTTGGGCTTGTAGCAGTGTGTGGGACTTGTTCTATTAGTCCATCTATACTAACCTCCACCAGGTTGCAAATTCAAAATAAATTTTATCTGCATCTAGCTCTGAATAAATATTTGGCTTGGGCTTGTAGCAGTGCGTGGGACTTGTTCTATTAGTCCATCTATACTAAGCTCCACCAGGTTGCAAGTTCAAAATATTTTTTATCTGCATCTAGCTCTGAAAAAATATTTCGGCTTGGGCTTGTAGCAATGTGTGGGACTTGTTCTATTAGTCCATCTATACTAACCTCCACCAGGTTGCAAATTCAAAATAATTTTTATCTGCATCTAGCTCTGAAAAAATATTTGGCTGTGGCTTGTAGCAGTGTGTGGGACTTGTTCTATTAGTACATCTATACTAACCTCCACCAGGTTGCAAATTCAAAATAATTTTTATCTGCATCTAGCTCTGAAAAAATATTTGGGCTTGGGCTTGTAGCAGTGTGTGGGACTTGTTCTATTAGTCCATCTATACTAACCTCCACCAGGTTGCAAATTCAAAATAATTTTTTTCTGCATCTAGCTCTGAAAAAATATTTCGGCTTGAGCTTGTAGCAGTGTGTGGGACTTGTTCCATTAGTCCATCCATACTAACCTCCACCAGGTTGCAAATTCTACATAATTTTTATCTGCATCTAGCTCTGAAAAAATATTTGGGTTTGGGCTTGTAGCAGTTTTTGGGACTTGTTCTATTAGTCTATCTATACTAACCTCCACCAGGTTGCAAATTCAAAATAATTTTTATCTGCATCTAGCTCTGAAAAAAGATTTGGCTTGGGCTTGTAGCAGTGTATGGGACTTGTTCTATAAGTCCATCTCTACTAACCTCCACCAGGTTGCAAATTCAAAATAATTTTTATCTGCATCTAGCTCTGAAAAAGTATTTCGGCTTGGGCTTGAAGCAGTGTGTGGGACTTGATCTATTAGTCCATCTATAGTAACCTCCACCAGGTTGCAAATTCAAAATAATTTTTATCTGCATCTAGCTCTGAATAAATATTTCGGCTTGGGCTTGTAGCAGTGTGTGGGACTTGTTCTATTAGTCCATCTATACTAACCTCCACCAGGTTGAAAATTCAAAATAATTTTTATCTGCATCTATCTGTGAATAAATATTTGCCTTGGGCTTCTGGCAGTGTGTGGGACTTGATCTATTAGTCCATCTATACTAACCTCCACCAGGTTGCAAATTCAAAATAATATTTATCTGCATCTAGCTCTGAAAAAATATTTTGGCTTGGGCTAGTAGCAGTGTGTGGGACTTGTTCTATTAGTCCATCTATACTAACCTCCACCAGGTTGCAAATTCAAAATAATTTTTATCTGCATCTAGCTCTGAAAAAATATTTGGCTGGGGCTTGTAGCAGTGTGTGGGACTTGTTCTATTAGTCCATCTATACTAACCTCCACCAGGTTGCAAATTCAAAATAATTTTTATCTGCATCTAGCTCTGAAAAAATATTTCGGCTTGGGCTTGTAGCAGTGTGTGGGACTTGTTCTATTAGTCCATCTATACTAACCTCCACCAGGTTGCAAATTCAAAATAATTTTTATCTGCATCTAGCTCTGAATAAATATTTCGGCTTGGGCTTGTAGCAGTGTGTGGGACTTGTTCTATTAGTCCATCTATACTAACCTCCACCAGGTTGCAAATTCAAATTAAATTTTATCTGCATCTAGCTCTGAATAAATATTTGGCTTGGGCTTGTAGCAGTGTGTGGGACTTGTTCTATTAGTCCATCTATACTAACATCCACCAAGTTGCAAGTTCAAAATATTTTTTATCTGCATCTAGCTCTGAAAAAATATTTCAGCTTGGGCTTGTAGCAATGTGTGGGACTTGTTCTATTAGTCCATCTATACTAACCTCCACCAGGTTGGAAATTCAAAATAATTTTTATCTGCATCTAGCTCTGAAAAAATATTTGGCTGTGGCTTGTAGCAGTGTGTGGGACTTGTTCTATTAGTACATCTATACTAACCTCCACCAGGTTGCAAATTCAAAATAATTTTTATCTGCATCTAGCTCTGAAAAAATATTTGGGCTTGGGCTTGTAGCAGTGTGTGGGACTTGTTCTATTAGTCCATCTATACTAACCTCCACCAGGTTGCAAATTCAAAATAATTTTTATCTGCATTAAGGCTCTGAAAAAATATTTGGCTGTGGCTTGTAGCAGTGTGTGGGACTTGTTCTATTAGTACATCTATACTAACCTCCACCAGGTTGCAAATTCAAAATAATTTTTATCTGCATCTAGCTCTGAAAAAATATTTGGGCTTGGGCTTGTAGCAGTGTGTGGGACTTGTTCTATTAGTCCATCTATACTAACCTCCACCAGGTTGCAAATTCAAAATAATTTTTTTCTGCATCTAGCTCTGAAAAAATATTTCGGCTTGAGCTTGTAGCAGTGTGTGGGACTTGTTCCATTAGTCCATCCATACTAACCTCCACCAGGTTGCAAATTCTACATAATTTTTATCTCCATCTAGCTCTGAAAAAATATTTGGGTTTGGGCTTGTAGCAGTTTGTGGGACTTGTTCTATTAGTCTATCTATACTAACCTCCACCAGGTTGCAAATTCAAAATAATTTTTATCTGCATCTAGCTCTGAAAAAAGATTTGGCTTGGGCTTGTAGCAGTGTATGGGACTTGTTCTATAAGTCCATCTCTACTAACCTCCACCAGGTTGCAAATTCAAAATAATTTTTATCTGCATCTAGCTCTGAAAAAGTATTTCGGCTTGGGCTTGAAGCAGTGTGTGGGACTTGATCTATTAGTCCATCTATAGTAACCTCCACCAGGTTGCAAATTCAAAATAATTTTTATCTACATCTAGCTCTGAATAAATATTTCGGCTTGGGCTTGTAGCAGTGTGTGGGACTTGTTCTATTAGTCCATCTATACTAACCTCCACCAGGTTGAAAATTCAAAATAATTTTTATCTGCATCTATCTGTGAATAAATATTTGCCTTGGGCTTGTAGCAGTGTGTGGGACTTGATCTATTAGTCCATCTATACTAACCTCCACCAGGTTGCAAATTCAAAATAATATTTATCTGCATCTAGCTCTGAAAAAATATTTTGGCTTGGGCTAGTAGCAGTGTGTGGGACTTGTTCTATTAGTCCATCTATACTAACCTCCACCAGGTTGCAAATTCAAAATAATTTTTATCTGCATCTAGCTCTGAAAAAATATTTGGCTGGGGCTTGTAGCAGTGTGTGGGACTTGTTCTATTAGTCCATCTATACTAACCTCCACCAGGTTGCAAATTCAAAATAATTTTTATCTGCATCTAGCTCTGAAAAAATATTTCGGCTTGGGCTTGTAGCAGTGTGTGGGACTTGTTCTATTAGTCCATCTATACTAACCTCCACCAGGTTGCAAATTCAAAATAATTTTTATCTGCATCTAGCTCTGAATAAATATTTCGGCTTGGGCTTGTAGCAGTGTGTGGGACTTGTTCTATTAGTCCATCTATACTAACCTCCACCAGGTTGCAAATTCAAAATAAATTTTATCTGCATCTAGCTCTGAATAAATATTTGGCTTGGGCTTGTAGCAGTGTGTGGGACTTGTTCTATTAGTCCATCTATACTAACATCCACCAAGTTGCAAGTTCAAAATATTTTTTATCTGCATCTAGCTCTGAAAAAATATTTCGGCTTGGGCTTGTAGCAATGTGTGGGACTTGTTCTATTAGTCCATCTATACTAACCTCCACCAGGTTGGAAATTCAAAATAATTTTTATTTGCATCTAGCTCTGAAAAAATATTTGGCTGTGGCTTGTAGCAGTGTGTGGGACTTGTTCTATTAGTACATCTATACTAACCTCCACCAGGTTGCAAATTCAAAATAATTTTTATCTGCATCTAGCTCTGAAAAAATATTTGGGCTTGGGCTTGTAGCAGTGTGTGCGACTTGTTCTATTAGTCCATCTATACTAACCTCCACCAGGTTGCAAATTCAAAATAATTTTTTTCTGCATCTAGCTCTGAAAAAATATTTCGGCTTGAGCTTGTAGCAGTGTGTGGGACTTGTTCCATTAGTCCATCTATACTAACCTTCACCTGGTTGCAAAATCAAAATAATTTTTATCTGCATCTAGCTCTGAAAAAATATTTGGCTTGGGCTTGTAGCAGTGTGTGGGACTTGTTCTATTAGTCCATCTATACTAACCTCCATCAGGTTGCAAATTCAAAATAATTTTTTTCTGCATCTAGCTCTGAAAAAATATTTCGGCTTGAGCTTGCAGCAGTGTGTGGGACTTGTTCCATTAGTCCATCTATACTAACCTCCACCAGGTTGCAAATTCAAAATAATTTTTATCTGCATCTAGCTCTGAAAAAATATTTGGCTTGGGCTTGTAGCATTGTGTGGGACTTGTTCTATTAGTCCATCTATACTAACCTCCACCAGGTTGCAAATTCAAAATAATTTTAATCTGCATCTAGCTATGAATAAATATTTCGGCTTGGGCTTGTAGCAGTGTGTGGGACTTGTTCTATTAGTCCATCTATACTAACCTCCACCAGGTTGCAAATTCAAAACAATTTTTATCTGCATCTAGCTCTGAATAACTATTTCTTCTTGGGCTTGTAGCAGTGTGTGGGACTTATTCTATTAATCCATCTACACTAACCTCCACCAGGTTGCAAATTCAAAATAATTTTTATTTGCATCTAGCTCTGAAAAAATATTTGGGCTTGGGCTTGTAGCAGTGTGTGGGACTTGCTCTATTAGTCCATCCCTACTAATCTCCACCAGGTTGCAAATTCTACATAATTTTTATCTGCATCTAGCTCGGAAAAAATATTTTGGCTTGGGCTTGTAGCAGTGTGTGGGACTTGTTCTATTAGTCCATCTATACTAACCTCCACCAGGTTGAAAATTCAAAATAATTTTTATCTGCATCTAGCTCTGAAAAAATATTTCGGCTTGGGCTTGTAGCAGTGTGTGGGACTTGTTCTATTAGTCCATCTATACTAACCTCCACCAGGTTGCAAATTCAAAATAATTTTTATCTGCATCTAGCTCTGAATAAATATTTCGGCTTGGGCTTGTAGCAGTGTGTGGGACTTGTTCTATTAGTCCATCTATACTAACCTCCACCAGGTTGCAATTTTAAAATAAATTTTATCTGCATCTAGCTCTGAATAAATATTTGGCTTGGGCTTGTAGCAGTGTGTGGGACTTGTTATATTAGTCCATCTATACTAACCTCCACCAGGTTGCAAGTTCAAAATATTTTTTATCTGTATCTAGCTCTGAAAAAATATTTCGGCTTGGGCTTGTGGCAATGTGTGGGACTTGTTCTATTAGTCCATCTATACTAACCTCCACCAGGTTGCAAATTCAAAATAATTTTTATCTGCATCTAGCTCTGAAAAAATATTTGGCTGTGGCTTGTAGCAGTGTGTGGGACTTGTTCTATTAGTAAATCTATACTAACCTCCACCAGGTTGCAAATTCAAAATAATTTTTATCTGCATCTAGCTCTGAAAAAATATTTCTTCTTGGGCTTGTAGCAGTGTTTGGGACTTGTTCTATTAATCCATCTACACTAACCTCCACCAGGTTGCAAATTCAAAATAATTTTTATCTGCATCTAGCTCTGAAAAAATATTTGGGCTTGGGCTTGTAGCAGTGTGTGGGACTTGTTCTATTAGTCCATCCCTACTAACCTCCACCAGGTTGCAAATTCTACATAATTTTTATCTGCATCTAGCTCGGAAAAAATATTTCGGCTTGGGCTTGTAGCAGTGTGTGGGACTTGTTCTATTAGTCCATCTATACTAACCTCCACCAGGTTGCAATTTCAAAATAATTTTTATCTGCATCTAGCTCTGAAAAAATATTTCGGCTTGGGCTTGTAGCAGTGTGTGGGACTTGTTCTATTATTCCATCTATACTAACCTCCACCAGGTTGCAAATTCAAAATAATTTTTATCTGCATCTAGCTCTGAATACATATTTCGGCTTGGGCTTGTAGCAGTGTGTGGGTCTTGTTCTATTAGTCCATCTATACTAACCTCCACCAGGTTGCAAATTCAAAATAATTTTTATCTGCATCTAGCTCTTAAAAAATATTTGGCTGTGGCTTGTAGCAGTGTGTGGGACTTGTTCTATTAGTCCATCTATACTAACCTCCACCAGGTTGCAAATTCAAAATAATTTTTTTCTGCATCTAGCTCTGAAAAAATATTTTGGCTTGAACTTGTAGCAGTGTTTGGGACTTGTTCCATTAGTCCATCTATACTAACCTCCACCAGGTTGCAAATTCAAAATAAATTTTATCTGCATCTAGCTCTGAAAAAATATTTGGCTTGGGCTTGAAGCAGTGTGTGGGACTTGATCTATTAGTCCATCTATAGTAACCTCCACCAGGTTGCAAATTCAAAATAATTTTTATCTGCATCTAGCTCTGAATAAATATTTCAGCTTGGGCTTGTAGCAGTGTGTGGGACTTGTTCTATTAGTCCATCTATACTAACCTCCACCAGGTTGAAAATTCAAAATAATTTTTATCTGCATCTATCTGTGAATAAATATTTGCCTTGGGCTTGTAGCAGTGTGTGGGACTTGATCTATTAGTCCATCTATACTAACCTCCACCAGGTTGCAAATTCAAAATAATATTTATCTGCATCTAGCTCTGAAAAAATATTTGGCTTGGGCTTGTAGCAGTGTGTGGGACTTGTTCTATTAGTCCATCTATACCAACCTCCACCAGGTTGCAAATTCAAAATAATTTTTATCTGCATCTAGCTCTGAAAAAATATTTGGGCTTTGACTTGTAGCAGTGTGTGGGACTTGTTCTATTAGTCCATCTATACTAGCCTCCACCAGGTTGCAAATTCAAAATAATTTTTATCTGCATCTAGGTCTGAAAAAATATTTTGGCTTGGGCTTGTAGCCGTGTGTGGGACTTGTTCTATTAGTCCATCCATACTAACCTCCACCAGGTTGCAAATTCTACATAATTTTTATCTGCATCTAGCTCTGAAAAAATATTTCGGCTTGGGCTTGTAGCAGTGTGTGGGACTTGTTCTATTAGTCCATCCATACTAACCTCCACCAGGTTGCAAATTCAAAATAATTTTTATCTGTATCTATCTCTGAAAAAATATTTGGCTTGGGCTTGTAGCAGTGTGTGGGACTTGTTCTATTAGTCCATATATACTAACCTCCACCAGGTTGCAAATTCAAAATAATTTTTATCTGCATCTAGCTCTGAAAAAATATTTCTGCTTGGTCTTGTAGCCGTGTGTGGGACTTGTTCTATTAGTCCATCTTTACTAACCTCCACCAGGTTGCAAATTCAAAATAATTTTTATCTGCATCTAACTCTGAAAAAATATTTCGGCTTGGGCTTGTAGCAGTGTGTGGGACTTGTTCTATTAGTCCATCTATACTAACCTACACCAGGTTGCAAATTCAAAATAATTTTTTATTTGCTTCTAGCTCTGAAAAAATATTTGGGCTTGGGTTTGTAGCAGTGTGTGGGTCTTGTTCTATTAGTCCATCTATACTAACCTCCACCAGGTTGCAAATTCAAAATAATTTTTATCTGTATCTAGCTCTGAAAAATATTTGGCTTGAGCTTGTAGCAGTGTGTGGGACTTGTTCTATTAGTCCATCTATACTAACCTCCACCAGGTTGCAAATTCAAAATAATTTTTATCTGCATCTAGCTCTGAAAAAATATTTTGGCTTGGGCTTGTAGCAGTGTGTGAGACTTGTTCTATTAGTCCATATATACTAACCTCCACCAGGTTGCAAATTCAAAATAATTTTTATCTGCATCTAGCTCTGAAAAAATATTTCGGCTTGGGCTTGTAGCAGTGTGTGGGACTTGTTCTATTAGTCCATCTATACTAACCTCCACCAGGTTGAAAATTCAAAATAATTTTTATCTGCATCTATCTGTGAATAAATATTTGCCTTGGGCTTGTAGCAGTGTGTGGGACTTGATCTATTAGTCCATCTATACTAACCTCCACCAGGTTGCAAATTCAAAATAATATTTATCTGCATCTAGCTCTGAAAAAATATTTTGGCTTGGGCTAGTAGCAGTGTGTGGGACTTGTTCTATTAGTCCATCTATACTAACCTCCACCAGGTTGCAAATTCAAAATAATTTTTATCTGCATCTAGCTCTGAAAAAATATTTGGCTGGGGCTTGTAGCAGTGTGTGGGACTTGTTCTATTAGTCCATCTATACTAACCTCCACCAGGTTGCAAATTCAAAATAATTTTTATCTGCATCTAGCTCTGAAAAAATATTTCGGCTTGGGCTTGTAGCAGTGTGTGGGACTTGTTCTATTAGTCCATCTATACTAACCTCCACCAGGTTGCAAATTCAAAATAATTTTTATCTGCATCTAGCTCTGAATAAATATTTCGGCTTGGGCTTGTAGCAGTGTGTGGGACTTGTTCTATTAGTCCATCTATACTAACCTCCACCAGGTTGCAAATTCAAAATAAATTTTATCTGCATCTAGCTCTGAATAAATATTTGGCTTGGGCTTGTAGCAGTGTGTGGGACTTGTTCTATTAGTCCATCTATACTAACATCCACCAAGTTGCAAGTTCAAAATATTTTTTATCTGCATCTAGCTCTGAAAAAATATTTCGGCTTGGGCTTGTAGCAATGTGTGGGACTTGTTCTATTAGTCCATCTATACTAACCTCCACCAGGTTGGAAATTCAAAATAATTTTTATCTGCATCTAGCTCTGAAAAAATATTTGGCTGTGGCTTGTAGCAGTGTGTGGGACTTGTTCTATTAGTACATCTATACTAACCTCCACCAGGTTGCAAATTCAAAATAATTTTTATCTGCATCTAGCTCTGAAAAAATATTTGGGCTTGGGCTTGTAGCAGTGTGTGCGACTTGTTCTATTAGTCCATCTATACTAACCTCCACCAGGTTGCAAATTCAAAATAATTTTTTTCTGCATCTAGCTCTGAAAAAATATTTCGGCTTGAGCTTGTAGCAGTGTGTGGGACTTGTTCCATTAGTCCATCTATACTAACCTTCACCTGGTTGCAAAATCAAAATAATTTTTATCTGCATCTAGCTCTGAAAAAATATTTGGCTTGGGCTTGTAGCAGTGTGTGGGACTTGTTCTATTAGTCCATCTATACTAACCTCCATCAGGTTGCAAATTCAAAATAATTTTTTTCTGCATCTAGCTCTGAAAAAATATTTCGGCTTGAGCTTGCAGCAGTGTGTGGGACTTGTTCCATTAGTCCATCTATACTAACCTCCACCAGGTTGCAAATTCAAAATAATTTTTATCTGCATCTAGCTCTGAAAAAATATTTGGCTTGGGCTTGTAGCATTGTGTGGGACTTGTTCTATTAGTCCATCTATACTAACCTCCACCAGGTTGCAAATTCAAAATAATTTTAATCTGCATCTAGCTATGAATAAATATTTCGGCTTGGGCTTGTAGCAGTGTGTGGGACTTGTTCTATTAGTCCATCTATACTAACCTCCACCAGGTTGCAAATTCAAAACAATTTTTATCTGCATCTAGCTCTGAATAACTATTTCTTCTTGGGCTTGTAGCAGTGTGTGGGACTTATTCTATTAATCCATCTACACTAACCTCCACCAGGTTGCAAATTCAAAATAATTTTTATTTGCATCTAGCTCTGAAAAAATATTTGGGCTTGGGCTTGTAGCAGTGTGTGGGACTTGCTCTATTAGTCCATCCCTACTAATCTCCACCAGGTTGCAAATTCTACATAATTTTTATCTGCATCTAGCTCGGAAAAAATATTTTGGCTTGGGCTTGTAGCAGTGTGTGGGACTTGTTCTATTAGTCCATCTATACTAACCTCCACCAGGTTGAAAATTCAAAATAATTTTTATCTGCATCTAGCTCTGAAAAAATATTTCGGCTTGGGCTTGTAGCAGTGTGTGGGACTTGTTCTATTAGTCCATCTATACTAACCTCCACCAGGTTGCAAATTCAAAATAATTTTTATCTGCATCTAGCTCTGAATAAATATTTCGGCTTGGGCTTGTAGCAGTGTGTGGGACTTGTTCTATTAGTCCATCTATACTAACCTCCACCAGGTTGCAATTTTAAAATAAATTTTATCTGCATCTAGCTCTGAATAAATATTTGGCTTGGGCTTGTAGCAGTGTGTGGGACTTGTTATATTAGTCCATCTATACTAACCTCCACCAGGTTGCAAGTTCAAAATATTTTTTATCTGTATCTAGCTCTGAAAAAATATTTCGGCTTGGGCTTGTGGCAATGTGTGGGACTTGTTCTATTAGTCCATCTATACTAACCTCCACCAGGTTGCAAATTCAAAATAATTTTTATCTGCATCTAGCTCTGAAACAATATTTGGCTGTGGCTTGTAGCAGTGTGTGGGACTTGTTCTATTAGTAAATCTATACTAACCTCCACCAGGTTGCAAATTCAAAATAATTTTTATCTGCATCTAGCTCTGAAAAAATATTTCTTCTTGGGCTTGTAGCAGTGTTTGGGACTTGTTCTATTAATCCATCTACACTAACCTCCACCAGGTTGCAAATTCAAAATAATTTTTATCTGCATCTAGCTCTGAAAAAATATTTGGGCTTGGGCTTGTAGCAGTGTGTGGGACTTGTTCTATTAGTCCATCCCTACTAACCTCCACCAGGTTGCAAATTCTACATAATTTTTATCTGCATCTAGCTCGGAAAAAATATTTCGGCTTGGGCTTGTAGCAGTGTGTGGGACTTGTTCTATTAGTCCATCTATACTAACCTCCACCAGGTTGCAATTTCAAAATAATTTTTATCTGCATCTAGCTCTGAAAAAATATTTCGGCTTGGGCTTGTAGCAGTGTGTGGGACTTGTTCTATTATTCCATCTATACTAACCTCCACCAGGTTGCAAATTCAAAATAATTTTTATCTGCATCTAGCTCTGAATACATATTTCGGCTTGGGCTTGTAGCAGTGTGTGGGTCTTGTTCTATTAGTCCATCTATACTAACCTCCACCAGGTTGCAAATTCAAAATAATTTTTATCTGCATCTAGCTCTTAAAAAATATTTGGCTGTGGCTTGTAGCAGTGTGTGGGACTTGTTCTATTAGTCCATCTATACTAACCTCCACCAGGTTGCAAATTCAAAATAATTTTTTTCTGCATCTAGCTCTGAAAAAATATTTTGGCTTGAACTTGTAGCAGTGTTTGGGACTTGTTCCATTAGTCCATCTATACTAACCTCCACCAGGTTGCAAATTCAAAATAAATTTTATCTGCATCTAGCTCTGAAAAAATATTTGGCTTGGGCTTGAAGCAGTGTGTGGGACTTGATCTATTAGTCCATCTATAGTAACCTCCACCAGGTTGCAAATTCAAAATAATTTTTATCTGCATCTAGCTCTGAATAAATATTTCAGCTTGGGCTTGTAGCAGTGTGTGGGACTTGTTCTATTAGTCCATCTATACTAACCTCCACCAGGTTGAAAATTCAAAATAATTTTTATCTGCATCTATCTGTGAATAAATATTTGCCTTGGGCTTGTAGCAGTGTGTGGGACTTGATCTATTAGTCCATCTATACTAACCTCCACCAGGTTGCAAATTCAAAATAATATTTATCTGCATCTAGCTCTGAAAAAATATTTGGCTTGGGCTTGTAGCAGTGTGTGGGACTTGTTCTATTAGTCCATCTATACCAACCTCCACCAGGTTGCAAATTCAAAATAATTTTTATCTGCATCTAGCTCTGAAAAAATATTTGGGCTTTGACTTGTAGCAGTGTGTGGGACTTGTTCTATTAGTCCATCTATACTAGCCTCCACCAGGTTGCAAATTCAAAATAATTTTTATCTGCATCTAGGTCTGAAAAAATATTTTGGCTTGGGCTTGTAGCCGTGTGTGGGACTTGTTCTATTAGTCCATCCATACTAACCTCCACCAGGTTGCAAATTCTACATAATTTTTATCTGCATCTAGCTCTGAAAAAATATTTCGGCTTGGGCTTGTAGCAGTGTGTGGGACTTGTTCTATTAGTCCATCCATACTAACCTCCACCAGGTTGCAAATTCAAAATAATTTTTATCTGTATCTATCTCTGAAAAAATATTTGGCTTGGGCTTGTAGCAGTGTGTGGGACTTGTTCTATTAGTCCATATATACTAACCTCCACCAGGTTGCAAATTCAAAATAATTTTTATCTGCATCTAGCTCTGAAAAAATATTTCTGCTTGGTCTTGTAGCCGTGTGTGGGACTTGTTCTATTAGTCCATCTTTACTAACCTCCACCAGGTTGCAAATTCAAAATAATTTTTATCTGCATCTAACTCTGAAAAAATATTTCGGCTTGGGCTTGTAGCAGTGTGTGGGACTTGTTCTATTAGTCCATCTATACTAACCTACACCAGGTTGCAAATTCAAAATAATTTTTTATTTGCTTCTAGCTCTGAAAAAATATTTGGGCTTGGGTTTGTAGCAGTGTGTGGGTCTTGTTCTATTAGTCCATCTATACTAACCTCCACCAGGTTGCAAATTCAAAATAATTTTTATCTGTATCTAGCTCTGAAAAATATTTGGCTTGAGCTTGTAGCAGTGTGTGGGACTTGTTCTATTAGTCCATCTATACTAACCTCCACCAGGTTGCAAATTCAAAATAATTTTTATCTGCATCTAGCTCTGAAAAAATATTTTGGCTTGGGCTTGTAGCAGTGTGTGAGACTTGTTCTATTAGTCCATATATACTAACCTCCACCAGGTTGCAAATTCAAAATAATTTTTATCTGCATCTAGCTCTGAAAAAATATTTCGGCTTGGGCTTGTAGCAGTGTGTGAGACTTGTTCTATTAGTCCATCCATACTAACCTCCACCAGGTTGCAAATTCTACATAATTTTTATCTGCATCTAGCTCTGAAAAAATATTTCGGCTTGGGCTTGTAGCAGTGTGTGGGACTTGTTCTATTAGTCCATCTATACTAACCTCCACCAGGTTGCAAATTCTAAATAATTTTTATCTGCATCTAGCTCTGAAAAATATTTGGGCTTGGGCTTGTAGCAGTGTGTGGGACTTGTTCTATTAGTCCATCTATACTAACCTCCACCAGGTTGCAAATTCAAAATAATTTTTATCTGTATCTAGCTATGAAAAAATATTTGGCTTGGGCTTGTAGCAGTGTGTGGGACTTGTTCTATTAGTCCATCTATACTAACCTCCACCAGGTTGCAAATTCAAAATAATTTTTATCTGCATCTAGCTCTGAAAAAATATTTCGGCTTGGTCTTGTAGCAGTGTGTGGGACTTGTTCTATTAGTCCATCTATACTAACCTCCACCAGGTTGCAAATTCAAAATAATTTTTATCTGCATCTAGCTCTGAAAAAATATTTGGCTTGGGCTTGGTGCAGTGTGTGGGACTAGTTCAATTTGTCCATCTATACAAACCTCCACCAGGTTGCAAATTCAAAATAATTTTTATGTGCATGTAGTTCTAAAAAAATATTTTGGCTTGGGCTTGTAGCAGTGTGTGGGACTTGTTCTATTAGTCCATCTATACTAACCTCCACCAGGTTGCAAATTCTAAATAATTTTTATCAGCATCTAGCTCTGAAAAAATATTTCGGCTTGGGCTTGTAGCAGTGTGTGGGACTTGTTCTATTAGTCCATCCATACTAACCTCCACCAGGTTGCAAATTCTACATAATTTTTATCTGCATCTAGCTCTGAAAAAATATTTCGGCTTGTTCTTGTAGCAGTTTGTGGGACTTGTTCTATTAGTCCATCTATACAAACCTCCACCAGGTTGCAAATTCTAAATAATTTTTATCTGCATCTAGCTCTGAAAAAATATTTGGGCTTGGGCTTGTAGCAGTGTGTGGGACTTGTTCTATTAGTCCATCTATACTAACCTCCACCAGGTTGCAAATTCAAAATAATTTTTATCTGTATCTAGCTATGAAAAAATATTTGGCTTGGGCTTGTAGCAATGTGTGGGACTTGTTCTATTAGTCCATCTATACTAACCTCCACCAGGTTGCAAATTCAAAATAATTTTTATCTGCGTCTCGCTCTGAAAAAATATTTCGGCTTGGGCTTGTAGCAGTGTGTGGGACTTGTTCTATTAGTCCATCTATACTAACCTCCACCAGGTTGCAATTTCAAAATTATTTTTATCTGCATCTAGCTCTGAATAAATATTTGGCTTGGGCTTGTAGCAGTGTGTGGGACTTGTTCTATTAGTCCATCTATACTAACCTCCACCAGGTTGCAAATTCAAAATAATTTTTATCTGCATCTAGCTCTGAAAAAATATTTCGGCTTGGGCTTGTAGCAGTGTGTGGGACTTGTTCTATTAGTCCATCTATACTACCATCCACCAGGTTGCAAACTCAAAATAAATTTTATCTGCATCTAGCTCTGAAAAAATATTTCGGCTTTGGCTTGTAGCAGTGTGTGGGACTTGTTCTATTAGTCCATCTATACTAACCTCCACCAGGTTGCAAATTCAAAATAATTTTTATCTGCATCTAGCTCTGAAAAAATATTTTGGCTTGGGCTTGTAGCAGTGTGTGAGACTTGTTCTATTAGTCCATATATACTAACCTCCACCAGGTTGCAAATTCAAAATAATTTTTATCTGCATCTAGCTCTGGAAAAATATTTTGGCTTGGGCTTGTAGCAGTGTGTGAGACTTGTTCTATTAGTCCATCCATACTAACCTCCACCAGGTTGCAAATTCTACATAATTTTTATCTGCATCTAGCTCTGAAAAAATATTTCGGCTTGGGCTTGTAGCAGTGTGTGGAACTTGTTCTATTAGTCCATCTATACTAACCTCCACCAGGTTGCAAATTCTAAATAATTTTTATCTGCATCTAGCTCTGAAAACTATTTGGGCTTGGGCTTGTAGCAGTGTGTGGGACTTGTTCTATTAGTCCATCTATACTAACCTCCACCAGGTTGCAAATTCAAAATAATTTTTATCTGTATCTAGCTATGAAAAAATATTTGGCTTGGGCTTGTAGCAGTGTGTGGGACTTGTTCTATTAGTCCATCTATACTAACCTCCACCAGGTTGCAAATTCAAAATAATTTTTATCTGCATCTAGCTCTGAAAAAATATTTCGGCTTGGTCTTGTAGCAGTGTGTGGGACTTGTTCTATTAGTCCATCTATACTAACCTCCACCAGGTTGCAAATTCAAAATAATTTTTATCTGCATCTAGCTCTGAAAAAATATTTGGCTTGGGCTTGGTGCAGTGTGTGGGACTAGTTCAATTAGTCCATCTATACAAACCTCCACCAGGTTGCAAATTCAAAATAATTTTTATGTGCATGTAGTTCTAAAAAATTATTTTGGCTTGGGCTTGTAGCAGTGTGTGGGACTTGTTCTATTAGTCCAACTATACTAACCTCCACCAGGTTGCAAATTCTAAATAATTTTTATCAGCATCTAGCTCTGAAAAAATATTTCGGCTTGGGCTTGTAGCAGTGTGTGGGACTTGTTCTATTAGTCCATCCATACTAACCTCCACCAGGTTGCAAATTCTACATAATTTTTATCTGCATCTAGCTCTGAAAAAATATTTCGGCTTGTTCTTGTAGCAGTTTGTGGGACTTGTTCTATTAGTCCATCTATACAAACCTCCACCAGGTTGCAAATTCTAAATAATTTTTATCTGCATCTAGCTCTGAAAAAATATTTCGGCTTGGGCTTGTAGCAGTGTGTGGGACTTGTTCTATTAGTCCATCTATACTAACCTCCACCAGGTTGCAAATTGAAATTAATTTTTATCTGTATCTAGCTATGAAAAAATATTTGGCTTGGGCTTGTAGCAATGTGTGGGACTTGTTCTATTAGTCCATCTATACTAACCTCCACCAGGTTGCAAATTCAAAATAATTTTTATCTGCATCTAGCTCTGAAAAAATTTTTCGGCTTGGGCTTGTAGCAGTGTGTGGGACTTGTTCTATTAGTCCATCTATACTACCATCCACCAGGTTGCAAATTCAAAATAAATTTTATCTGCATCTAGCTCTGAAAAAATATTTCGGCTTTGGCTTGTAGCAGTGTGTGGGACTTGTTCTATTAGTCCATCTATACTAACCTCCACCAGGTTGCAAATTCAAAATAATTTTTTTCTGCATCTAGCTCTGAAAAAATATTTCGGCTTGAGCTTGTAGCAGTGTGTGGGACTTGTTCTATTAGTCCATCTATACTAACCTCCACCAGGTTGCAAATTCAAAATAATTTCTATCTGCATCTAGCACTGAAAAAATATTTGGCTTGGGCTTGTAGCAGTGTTTGGGACTTGTTCTATTAGTCCATCTATACTAACCTCCACCAGGTTGCAAATTCAAAATAATTTTTATCTGAATCTAGCTCTGAAAAAAAATTTGGCTTGGGCTTGCAGCAGTGTGTGGGACTTGTTCTATTAGTCCATCTATACTAACCTCCACCAGGTTGCAAATTCAAAATAATTTTTATCTGCATCTAGCTCTGAAAAAATATTTCGACTTGGGCTTGTAGCAGTGTGTGGGACTTGTTCTATTAGTCCATCTATACTACCATCCACCAGGTTGCAAATTCAAAATAAATTTTATCTGCATCTAGCTCTGAAAAAATATTTGGGCTTTGGCTTGTAGCAGTGTGTAGGACTTGTTCTATTAGTCCATCTATACTAACCTCCACCAGGTTGCAAATTCAAAATAATTTTTTTCTGCATCTAGCTCTGAAAAAATATTTCGGCTTGAGCTTGTAGGAGTGTGTGGGACTTGTTCTATTAGTCCATCTATACTAACCTCCACCAGGTTGCAAATTCAAAATAATTTTTATCTGCATCTAGCTCTGAAAAAATATTTCGGCTTGGGCTTGTAGCAGTGTGTGGGACTTGTTCTATTAGTCCATCCATACTAACCTCCACCAGGTTGCAAATTCTACATAATTTTTATCTGCATCTAGCTCTGAAAAAATATTTCGGCTTGGGCTTGTAGCAGTGCGTGGAACTTGTTCTATTAGTCCATCTATACTAACCTCCACCAGGTTGCAAATTCTAAATAATTTTTATCTGCATCTAGCTCTGAAAACTATTTGGGCTTGGGCTTGTAGCAGTGTGTGGGACTTGTTCTATTAGTCCATCTATACTAACCTCCACCAGGTTGCAAATTCAAAATAATTTTTATCTGTATCTAGCTATGAAAAAATATTTGGCTTGGGCTTGTAGCAGTGTGTGGGACTTGTTCTATTAGTCCATCTATACTAACCTCCACCAGGTTGCAAATTCAAAATAATTTTTATCTGCATCTAGCTCTGAAAAAATATTTCGGCTTGGTCTTGTAGCAGTGTGTGGGACTTGTTCTATTAGTCCATCTATACTAACCTCCACCAGGTTGCAAATTCAAAATAATTTTTATCTGCATCTAGCTCTGAAAAAATATTTGGCTTGGGCTTGGTGCAGTGTGTGGGACTAGTTCAATTAGTCCATCTATACAAACCTCCACCAGGTTGCAAATTCAAAATAATTTTTATGTGCATGTAGTTCTAAAAAATTATTTTGGCTTGGGCTTGTAGCAGTGTGTGGGACTTGTTCTATTAGTCCATCTATACTAACCTCCACCAGGTTGCAAATTCTAAATAATTTTTATCAGCATCTAGCTCTGAAAAAATATTTCGGCTTGGGCTTGTAGCAGTGTGTGGGACTTGTTCTATTAGTCCATCCATACTAACCTCCACCAGGTTGCAAATTCTACATAATTTTTATCTGCATCTAGCTCTGAAAAAATATTTCGGCTTGTTCTTGTAGCAGTTTGTGGGACTTGTTCTATTAGTCCATCTATACAAACCTGCACCAGGTTGCAAATTCAAAATAATTTTTATCTGAATCTAGCTCTGAAAAAAAATTTGGCTTGGGCTTGCAGCAGTGTGTGGGACTTGTTCTATTAGTCCATCTATACTAACCTCCACCAGGTTGCAAATTCAAAATAATTTTTATCTGTATTTAGCTCTGAAAAAATATTTCGACTTGGGCTTGTAGCAGTGTGTGGGACTTGTTCTATTAGTCCATCTATACTACCATCCACCAGGTTACAAATTCAAAATAAATTTTATCTGCATCTAGCTCTGAAAAAATATTTGGGCTTTGGCTTGTAGCAGTGTGTAGGACTTGTTCTATTAGTCCATCTATACTAACCTCCACCAGGTTGCAAATTCAAAATAATTTTTTTCTGCATCTAGCTCTGAAAAAATATTTCGGCTTGAGCTTGTAGCAGTGTGTGGGACTTGTTCTATTAGTCCATCTATACTAACCTCCACCAGGTTGCAAATTCAAAATAATTTTTATCTGCATCTAGCACTGAAATAATATTTCGGCTTGGGCTTGTAGCAGTGTGTGGGACTTGTTCTATTAGTCCATCCATACTAACCTCCACCAGGTTGCAAATTCTACATAATTTTTATCTGCATCTAGCTCTGAAAAAATATTTCGGCTTGGGCTTGTAGCAGTGTGTGGAACTTGTTCTATTAGTCCATCTATACTAACCTCCACCAGGTTGCAAATTCTAAATAATTTTTATCTGCATCTAGCTCTGAAAACTATTTGGGCTTGGGCTTGTAGCAGTGTGTGGGACTTGTTCTATTAGTCCATCTATACTAACCTCCACCAGGTTGCAAATTCAAAATAATTTTTATCTGTATCTAGCTATGAAAAAATATTTGGCTTGGGCTTGTAGCAGTGTGTGGGACTTGTTCTATTAGTCCATCTATACTAACCTCCACCAGGTTGCAAATTCAAAATAATTTTTATCTGCATCTAGCTCTGAAAAAATATTTCGGCTTGGTTTTGTAGCAGTGTGTGGGACTTGTTCTATTAGTCCATCTATACTAACCTCCACCAGGTTGCAAATTCAAAATAATTTTTATCTGCATCTAGCTCTGAAAAAATATTTGGCTTGGGCTTGGTGCAGTGTGTGGGACTAGTTCAATTAGTCCATCTATACAAACCTCCACCAGGTTGCAAATTCAAAATAATTTTTATGTGCATGTAGTTCTAAAAAATTATTTTGGCTTGGGCTTGTAGCAGTGTGTGGGACTTGTTCTATTAGTCCATCTATACTAACCTCCACCAGGTTGCAAATTCTAAATAATTTTTATCTGCATCTAGCTCTGAAAACTATTTGGGCTTGGGCTTGTAGCAGTGTGTGGGACTTGTTCTATTAGTCCATCTATACTAACCTCCACCAGGTTGCAAATTCAAAATAATTTTTATCTGCATCTAGCTCTGAAAAAATATTTCGGCTTGGGCTTGTAGCAGTGTGTGGGACTTGTTCTATTAGTCCATCTATACTACCATCCACCAGGTTGCAAATTCAAAATAAATTTTATCTGCATCTAGCTCTGAAAAAATATTTCGGCTTTGGCTTGTAGCAGTGTGTGGGACTTGTTCTATTAGTCCATCTATACTAACCTCCACCAGGTTGCAAATTCAAAATAATTTTTTTCTGCATCTAGCTCTGAAAAAATATTTCGGCTTGAGCTTGTAGCAGTGTGTGGGACTTGTTCTATTAGTCCATCTATACTAACCTCCACCAGGTTGCAAATTCAAAATAATTTCTATCTGCATCTAGCACTGAAAAAATATTTGGCTTGGGCTTGTAGCAGTGTGTGGGACTTGTTCTATTAGTCCATCTATACTAACCTCCACCAGGTTGCAAATTCAAAATAATTTTTATCTGAATCTAGCTCTGAAAAAATATTTGGCTTGGGCTTGCAGCAGTGTGTGGGACTTGTTCTATTAGTCCATCTATACTAACCTCCACCAGGTTGCAAATTCAAAATAATTTTTATCTGAATCTAGCTCTGAAAAAATATTTCGGCTTTGGCTTGTAGCAGTGTGTGGGACTTGTTCTATTAGTCCATCTATACTAACCTCCACCAGGTTGCAAATTCAAAATAATTTTTTTCTGCATCTAGCTTTGAAAAAATATTTCGGCTTGAGCTTGTAGCAGTGTGTGGGACTTGTTCTATTAGTCCATCTATACTAACCTCCACCAGGTTGCAAATTCAAAATAATTTTTATCTGAATCTAGCTCTGAAAAAAAATTTGGCTTGGGCTTGCAGCAGTGTGTGGGACATGTTCTATTAGTCTATCTATACTAACCTCCACCAGGTTGCAAATTCAAAATAATTTTTATCTGCATCTAGCTCTGAAAAAATATTTCGACTTGGGCTTGTAGCAGTGTGTGGGACTTGTTCTATTAGTCCATCTATACTACCATCCACCAGGTTGCAAATTCAAAATAAATTTTATCTGCATCTAGCTCTGAAAAAATATTTGGGCTTTGGCTTGTAGCAGTGTGTAGGACTTGTTCTATTACTCCATCTATACTAACCTCCACCAGGTTGCAAATTCAAAATAATTTTTTTCTGCATCTAGCTCTGAAAAAATATTTCGGCTTGAGCTTGTAGCAGTGTGTGGGACTTGTTCTATTAGTCCATCTATACTAACCTCCACCAGGTTGCAAATTCAAAATAATTTTTATCTGCATCTAGCACTGAAAAAATATTTCGGCTTGGGCTTGTAGCAGTGTGGGGACTTGTTCTATTAGTCCATCTATACTAACATCCACCAGGTTGCAAATTCAAAATAATTTTTATCTGTATCTAGCTCTGAAAAAATTTTTGGCTTGGACTTGTATCAGTGTGTGGGACTTGTTCTATTAGTCCATCTATACTAACCTCCACCAGGTTGCAAATTCAAAATAATTTTTATCTGAATCTAGCTCTGAAAAAATATTTGGCTTGGGCATGCAGCAGTGTGTGGGACTTGTTCTATTAATCCATCTATACTAACCTCCACCAGGCTGCAAATTCTAAATAATTTTTATCTGCATCTACCTCTGAAAAAATATTTGGGCTTGGGCTTGTAGCAGTGTGTGGGACTTGTTCTATTAGTCCATCCATACTAACCTCCACCAGGTTGCAAATTCTACATAATTTTTATCTGCATCTAGCTCTGAAAAAATATTTGGGCTTGGGCTTGTAGCAGTGTGTGGGACTTGTTCTATTAGTCCATCTATACTAACCTCCACCAGGTTGCAAATTCAAAATAATTTTTATCTGCATCTAGCTCTAAAAAAGATTTGGCTTGGGCTTGTAGCAGTGTATGGGACTTGTTCTATTAGTCCATCTATACTAACCTCCACCAGGTTGCAAATTCAAAATAATTTTTATCTGCATCTAGCTCTGAAAAAATATTTGGCTGGGGCTTGTAGCAGTGTGTGGGACTTGTTCTATTAGTCCATCTATACTAACCTCCACCAGGTTGCAAATTCAAAATAATTTTTATCTGCATCTAGCTCTGAAAAAATATTTCGGCTTGGGCTAGTAGCAGTGTGTGGGACTTGTTCTATTAGTCCATCTATACTAACCTCCACCAGGTTGCAAATTCAAAATATTTTTTATCTGTATCTAGCTCTGAAAAATATTTGGCTTGGGCTTGTAGCAGTGTGTGGGACTTGTTCTATTAGTCCATCTATGCTAACCTCCACCAGGTTGCAAATTCAAAATAATTTTTATCTGCATCTAGCTCTGAAAAAATATTTCGAATTGGGCTTGTAGCAGTGTGTGGGACTTGTTCTATTAGTCCATCTATACTAACCTCCACCAGGTTGCAAATTCAAAATAATTTTTATCTGCATCTAGCTCTGAAAAAATATTTCGGCTTGGACTTGTAGCAGTGTGTGGGACTTGTTCTATTAGTCCATCCATACTAACCTCCACCAGGTTGCAAATTCTACATAATTTTTATCTGCATCTAGCTCTGAAAAAATATTTCGGCTTGGGCTTGTAGCAGTGTGTGGGACTTGTTCTATTAGTCCATCTATACTAACCTCCACCAGGTTGCAAATTCTACATAATTTTTATCTGCATCTAGCTCTGAAAAAATATTTCGGCTTGGGCTTATAGCAAAGTTTTGGACTTGTTCTATTAGTCCATCTATACTAACCTCCACCAGGTTGCAAATTCTAAATAATTTTTATCAGCATCTAGCTTTGAAAAAATATTTCGGCTTGGGCTTGTAGCAGTGTGTGGGACTTGTTCTATTAGTACTTCCATACTAACCTCCAACAGGTTGCAAATTCTAAATAATTTTTTCTGCATCTAGCTCTGAAAAAATATTTGGGCTTGGGCTTGTAGCAGTGTGTGGGACTTGTTCTATTAGTCCATCTATACTAACCTCCACCAGGTTGCAAATTCAAAATAATTTTTATCTGCATCTAGCTCTGAAAAAATATTTCGGCTTGGGCTTGTAGCAGTGTGTGGGACTTGTTCTATTAGTCCATCTATACTAACCTCCACCAGGTTGCAAATTCAAAATAATTTTTATCTGCATCTAGCTCTGAAAAAATATTTGGCTTGGGCTTGTAGTAGTGTGTGGGACTACTTCTATTAGTCCATCTATACAAACCTACACCAGGTTGCAAATTGAAAACAATTTTTATGTGTATCTAGCTCTAAAAAAATATTTTGGCTTGGGCTTGTAGCAGTGTGTGGGACTTGATCTATTAGTCCATCTATACTAACCTCCACCAGGTTGCAAATTCAAAATAATTTTTATCTGCATCTAGCTCTGAATAAATATTTGGCTTGGGCTTGTAGCAGTGTGTGGGACTTGTTCTATTAGTCCATCTATACTAACCTCCACCAGGTTGCAAATTCAAAATAATTTTTATCTGCATCTAGCTCTGAAAAAATATTTCGGCTTGGGCTTGTAGCAGTGTGTGGGACTTGTTCTATTAGTCCATCTATACTACCATCCACCAGGTTGCAAATTCAAAATAAATTTTATCTGCATCTAGCTCTGAAAAAATATTTCGGCTTTAGCTTGTAGCAGTGTGTGGGCCTTGTTCTATTAGTCCATCTATACTAACCTCCACCAGGTTGCAAATTCAAAATAATTTTTTTCTGCATCTGGCTCTGAAAAAATATTTCGGCTTGAGCTTGTAGCAGTGTGTGGGACTTGTTCTATTAGTCCATCTATACTAACCTCCACCAGGTTGCAAATTCAAAATAATTTTTATCTGCATCTAGCACTGAAAAAATATTTGGCTTGGGCTTGTAGCAGTGTGTGGGACTTGTTCTATTAGTCCATCTATACTAACCTCCACCAGGTTGCAAATTCAAAATAATTTTTATCTGTATCTAGCTCTGAAAAAATATTTGGCTTGGCTTGTATCAGTGTGTGGGACTTTTTCTATTAGTCGATCTATACTAACCTCCACCAGGTTGCAAATTCAAAATAATTTTTATCTGCATCTAGCTCTGAAAAAATATTTGGCTTGGGCTTGCAGAAGTGTGTGGGACTTTTTCTATTAATCCATCTATACGAACCTCCACCAGGTTGCAAATTCAAAATAATTTTTATCTGCATCTAGCTCTGAAAAAATATTTGGGCTTGGGCTTGTAGCAGTGTGTGGGACTTGTTCTATTAGTCCATCCATACTAACCTCCACCAGGCTGCAAATTCTACATAATTTTTATCTGCATCTAGCTATGAAAAAATATTTGGGCTTGGACTTGTAGCAGTGTGTGGGACTTGTTCTATTAGTCCATCCATACTTACCTCCACCAGGTTGCAAATTCTACATAATTTTTATCTGCCTCTAGATCTGAAAAAATATTTGGGCTTGGGCTTGTAGCAGTGTGTGGGACTTGTTCTATTAGTCCATCTATACTAACCTCCACCAGGTTGCAAATTCAAAATAATTTTTATCTGCATCTAGCTCTGAAAAAATATTTGGGCTTGGGCTTGTAGCAGTGTGTGGGACTTGTTCTATTAGTCCATCTATACTAACCTCCACCAGGTTGCAAATTCAAAATAATTTTTATCTGCATCTAGCTCTGAAAAAATATTTGGCTGGGGCTTGTAGCAGTGTGTGGGACTTGTTCTATTAGTCCATCTATACTAACCTCCACCAGGTTGCAAATTCAAAATAATTTTTATCTGCATCTAGCTCTGAAAAAATATTTCGGCTTGGCCTTGTAGCAGTGTGTGGGACTTGTTCTATTAGTCCATATATACTAACCTCCACCAGGTTGCAAATTCAAAATAATTTTTATCTTCATCTAGCTCTGAAAAAATATTTGGCTGTGGCTTGTAGCAGTGTGTGGGACTTGTTCTATTAGTACATCTATACTAACCTCCACCAGGTTGCAAATTCAAAATAATTTTTATCTGCATCTAGCTCTGAAAAAATATTTCGGCTTGGGCTTGTAGCAGTGTGTGGGACTTGTTCTATTAGTCCATCTATACTAACCTCCACCAGGTTGCAAATTCAAAATAATTTTTTTCTGCATCTAGCTCTGAAAAGATATTTCGGCTTGAGCTTGTAGCAGTGTGTGGGACTTGTTCCATTAGTCCATCTATACTAACCTCCACCAGGTTGCAAATTCAAAATAATTTTTATCTGCATCTAGCTCTGAAAAAATATTTCGGCTTGGGCTTGTAGCAGTGTGTGAGACTTGTTCTATTAGTCCATCTATACTAACCTCCACCAGGTTGCAAATTCAAAATAATTTTTATCTGCATCTAGCTCTGAAAAAATATTTCGGCTTGGGCTTGTAGCAGTGTGTGGGACTTGTTCTATTAGTCCATCCATACTAACCTCCACCAGGTTTCAAATTCTACATAATTTTTATCTGCATCTAGCTCTGAAAAAATATTTCGGCTTGGGCTTGTAGCAGTGTGTGGGACTTGTTCTATTAGTCCATCTATACTAACCTCCACCAGGTTGCAAATTCTAAAAAATTTTTATCTGCATCTAGCTCTGAAAAAATATTTGGGCTTGGGCTTGTAGCAGTGTGTGGGACTTCTTCTATTAGTCCATCCATACTAACCTCCACCTGGTTGCAAATTCAAAATAATTTTTATCTGTATCTAGCTATGAAAAAATATTTGGCTTGGGCTTGTAGCAGTGTGTGGGACTTGTTCTATTAGTCCATCTATACTAACCTCCACCAGGTTGCAAATTCAAAATAATTTTTATCTGCATCTAGCTCTGAAAAAATATTTCGGCTTGGTCTTGTAGCAGTGTGTGGGACTTGTTCTATTAGTCCATCTATACTAACCTCCACCAGGTTGCAAATTCAAAACAATTTTTATCTGCATCTAGCTCTGAAAAAATATTTCGGCTTGGTCTTGTAGCAGTGTGTGGGACTTGTTCTATTAGTCCATCTATACTAACCTCCACCAGGTTGCAAATTCAAAATAATTTTTATCTGCATCTAGCTCTGAAAAAATATTTGGCTTGGGCTTGGTGCAGTGTGTGGGACTAGTTCTATTAGTCCATCTATACAAACCTTCACCAGGTTGCAAATTCAAAATAATTTTTATGCGCATCTAGTTCTAAAAAAATATTTTGACTTGGGCTTGTAGAAGTGTATGGGACTTGTTCTATTAGTCCATCTATACTAACCTCCCCCAGGTTGCAAATTCAAAATAATTTTTATCTGCATCTAGCTCTGGAAAAATATTTCGGCTTGGGCTTATAGCAGAGTGTTGGACTTGTTCTATGAGTCCATCTATACTAACCTCCACCAGGTTGCAAATTTTAAATAATTTTTATCAGCATCTAGCTATGAAAAAATATTTTGGCTTGGGCTTGTAGCAGTGTGTGGGACTTGTTCTATTAGTCCATTCATACTAACCTCCACCAGGTTGCAAATTCAAAATAATTTTTATCTGCATCTAGCTCTGAAAAAATATTTGGCTTGGGCTTGCAGAAGTGTGTGGGACTTTTTCTATTAATCCATCTATACGAACCTCCACCAGGTTGCAAATTCAAAATAATTTTTATCTGCATCTAGCTCTGAAAAAATATTTGGGCTTGGGCTTGTAGCAGTGTGTGGGACTTGTTCTATTAGTCCATCCATACTAACCTCCACCAGGCTGCAAATTCTACATAATTTTTATCTGCATCTAGCTATGAAAAAATATTTGGGCTTGGACTTGTAGCAGTGTGTGGGACTTGTTCTATTAGTCCATCCATACTTACCTCCACCAGGTTGCAAATTCTACATAATTTTTATCTGCCTCTAGATCTGAAAAAATATTTGGGCTTGGGCTTGTAGCAGTGTGTGGGACTTGTTCTATTAGTCCATCTATACTAACCTCCACCAGGTTGCAAATTCAAAATAATTTTTATCTGCATCTAGCTCTGAAAAAATATTTGGGCTTGGGCTTGTAGCAGTGTGTGGGACTTGTTCTATTAGTCCATCTATACTAACCTCCACCAGGTTGCAAATTCAAAATAATTTTTATCTGCATCTAGCTCTGAAAAAATATTTGGCTGGGGCTTGTAGCAGTGTGTGGGACTTGTTCTATTAGTCCATCTATACTAACCTCCACCAGGTTGCAAATTCAAAATAATTTTTATCTGCATCTAGCTCTGAAAAAATATTTCGGCTTGGCCTTGTAGCAGTGTGTGGGACTTGTTCTATTAGTCCATATATACTAACCTCCACCAGGTTGCAAATTCAAAATAATTTTTATCTTCATCTAGCTCTGAAAAAATATTTGGCTGTGGCTTGTAGCAGTGTGTGGGACTTGTTCTATTAGTACATCTATACTAACCTCCACCAGGTTGCAAATTCAAAATAATTTTTATCTGCATCTAGCTCTGAAAAAATATTTCGGCTTGGGCTTGTAGCAGTGTGTGGGACTTGTTCTATTAGTCCATCTATACTAACCTCCACCAGGTTGCAAATTCAAAATAATTTTTTTCTGCATCTAGCTCTGAAAAAATATTTCGGCTTGGGCTTGTAGCAGTGTGTGAGACTTGTTCTATTAGTCCATCTATACTAACCTCCACCAGGTTGCAAATTCAAAATAATTTTTATCTGCATCTAGCTCTGAAAAAATATTTCGGCTTGGGCTTGTAGCAGTGTGTGGGACTTGTTCTATTAGTCCATCCATACTAACCTCCACCAGGTTTCAAATTCTACATAATTTTTATCTGCATCTAGCTCTGAAAAAATATTTCGGCTTGGGCTTGTAGCAGTGTGTGGGACTTGTTCTATTAGTCCATCTATACTAACCTCCACCAGGTTGCAAATTCTAAAAAATTTTTATCTGCATCTAGCTCTGAAAAAATATTTGGGCTTGGGCTTGTAGCAGTGTGTGGGACTTCTTCTATTAGTCCATCCATACTAACCTCCACCTGGTTGCAAATTCAAAATAATTTTTATCTGTATCTAGCTATGAAAAAATATTTGGCTTGGGCTTGTAGCAGTGTGTGGGACTTGTTCTATTAGTCCATCTATACTAACCTCCACCAGGTTGCAAATTCAAAATAATTTTTATCTGCATCTAGCTCTGAAAAAATATTTCGGCTTGGTCTTGTAGCAGTGTGTGGGAGTTGTTCTATTAGTCCATCTATACTAACCTCCACCAGGTTGCAAATTCAAAACAATTTTTATCTGCATCTAGCTCTGAAAAAATATTTCGGCTTGGTCTTGTAGCAGTGTGTGGGACTTGTTCTATTAGTCCATCTATACTAACCTCCACCAGGTTGCAAATTCAAAATAATTTTTATCTGCATCTAGCTCTGAAAAAATATTTGGCTTGGGCTTGGTGCAGTGTGTGGGACTAGTTCTATTAGTCCATCTATACAAACCTTCACCAGGTTGCAAATTCAAAATAATTTTTATGCGCATCTAGTTCTAAAAAAATATTTTGACTTGGGCTTGTAGAAGTGTATGGGACTTGTTCTATTAGTCCATCTATACTAACCTCCCCCAGGTTGCAAATTCAAAATAATTTTTATCTGCATCTAGCTCTGGAAAAATATTTCGGCTTGGGCTTATAGCAGAGTGTTGGACTTGTTCTATGAGTCCATCTATACTAACCTCCACCAGGTTGCAAATTTTAAATAATTTTTATCAGCATCTAGCTATGAAAAAATATTTTGGCTTGGGCTTGTAGCAGTGTGTGGGACTTGTTCTATTAGTCCATCCATACTAACCTCCACCAGGTTGCAAATTCTACATAATTTTTATCTGCATCTAGCTCTGAAAAAATATTTCGGCTTGTTCTTGTAGCAGTTTGTGGGACTTGTTCTATTAGTCCATCTATACTAACCTCCACCAGGTTGCAAATTCTAAATAATTTTTATCTGCATCTAGCTCTGAAAAAATAATTGGGCTTGGGCTTGTAGCAGTGTGTGGGACTTGTTCTATTAGTCCATCTATACTAACCTCCACCAGGTTGCAAATTCAAAATAATTTTTATCTGTGTCTAGCTATGAAAAAATATTTGGCTTGGGCTTGAAGCAGTGTGTGGGACTTGTTCTATTAGTCCATGTATGCTAACCTCCACCAGGTTGCAAATTCAAAATAATTTTTATCTGCATCTAGCTCTGAATAAATATTTCGGCTTGGTCTTGTAGCAGTGTGTGGGACTTGTTCTATTAGTCCATCTATACTAACCTCCACCAGGTTGCAAATTCAAAATAATTTTTATCTGCATCTAGCTCTGAAAAAATATTTGGCTTGGGCTTGTAGCAGTGTGTGGGACTAGTTCTATTAGTCCATCTATACAAACCTCCACCAGGTTGCAAATTGAAAACAATTTTTATATGTATCTAGCTCTAAAAAAATATTTTGGCTTGGGCTTGTGGCAGTGTGTGGGACTTGTTCTATTAGTCCATCTATACTAACCTCCAACAGGTTGCAAATTCAAAATAATTTTTATCTGCGTCTAGCTCTGAAAAAATATTTCGGCTTGGGCTTGTAGCAGTGTGTGGGACTTGTTCTATTAGTCCATCTATACTAACCTCTACCAGGTTGCAAATTCAAAATAATTTTTATCTGCATCTAGCTCTGAATAAATATTTGGCTTGGGCTTGTAGCAGTGTGTCGGACTTGTTCTATTAGTCCATCTATACTAACCTCCACCAGGTTGCAAATTCAAAATAATTTTTATCTGCATCTATCTCTGAAAAAATATTTTGGCTTGGGCTTGTAGCAGTGTGTGGGACTTGTTCTATTAGTCCATCTATACTACCATCCACCAGGTTGCAAATTCAAAATAATTTTTATCTGCATCTAGCTCTGAAAAAATATTTCGGCTTTAGCTTGTAGCAGTGTGTGGGACTTGTTCTATTAGTCCATCTATACTAACCTCCACCAGGTTGCAAATTCAAAATAATTTTTTTCTGCATCTAGCTCTGAAAAAATATTTCGGTTTGAGCTTGTAGCAGTGTGTGGGACTTGTTCTATTAGTCCATCTATACTAACCTCCACCAGGTTGCAAATTCAAAATAATTTTTATCTGCATCTAGCACAGAAAAAACATTTGGCTTGGGCTTGTAGCAGTGTGTGGGACTTGTTCTATTAGTCCATCTATACTAACCTCCACCAGGTTGCAAATTCAAAATAATTTTTATCTGTATCTAGCTCTGAAAAAATATTTGGCTTGGGCTTGTATCAGTGTGTGGGACTTGTTCTATTAGTCCATCTATACTAACCTCCACCAGGTTGCAAATTCAAAATAATTTTTATCTGAATCTAGCTCTGAAAAAATATTTGGCTTGGGCTTGCAGCAGTGTGTGGGACTTGTTCTATTAATCCATCTATACTAACCTCCACCAGGTTGCATATTCAAAATAATTTTTATCTGCATCTAGCTCTGAAAAAATATTTGGGCTTGGGGTTGTAGCAGTGTGTGGGACTTGTTCTATTAGTCCATCCATACTAACCTCCACCAGGCTGCAAATTCTACATAATTTTTATCTGCATCTAGCTCTGAAAAAATATTTGGGTTTGGGCTTGTAGCAGTTTGTGGGACTTGTTCTATTAGTCCATCTATACTAACCTCCACCAGGTTGCTAATTCAAAATAATTTTTATCTGCATCTAGCTCTGAAAAAAGATTTGGCTTTGGCTTGTAACAGTGTATGGGACTTGTTCTATTAGTCCATCTCTACTAACCTCCACCAGGTTGCAAATTCAAAATAATTTTTATCTGCATCTAGCTCTGAAAAAATATTTCGGCTTGGGCTTGTAGCAGTGTGTGGGACTTGATCTATTAGTCCATCTATAGTAACCTCCACCAGGTTGCAAATTCAAAATAATTTTTACCTGCATCTAGCTCTGAATAAATATTTCGGCTTGGGCTTGTAGCAGTGTGTGGGACTTGTTCTATTAGTCCATCTATACTAACCTCCACCAGGTTGAAAATTCAAAATAATTTTTATCTGCATCTATCTGTGAATAAATATTTGCCTTGGGCTTGTAGCAGTGTGTGGGACTTGATCTATTAGTCCATCTATACTAACCTCCACCAGGCTGCAAATTCAAAATAATATTTATCTGCATCTAGCTCTGAAAAAATATTTTGGCTTGGGCTTGTAGCAGTGTGTGGGACTTGTTCTATTAGTCCATCTATACTAACCTCCACCAGGTTGCAAATTCAAAATAATTTTTATCTGCATCTAGCTCTGAAAAAATATTTGGCTGGGGCTTGTAGCAGTGTGTGGGACTTGTTCTATTAGTCCATCTATACTAACCTCCACCAGGTTGCAAATTCAATATAATTTTTATCTGCATCTAGCTCTGAAAAAATATTTCGGCTTGGGCTTGTAGCAGTGTGTGGGACTTGTTCTATTAGTCCATCTATACTAACCTCCACCAGGTTGCAAATTCAAAATAATTTTTATCTGCATCTAGCTCTGAATAAATATTTCGGCTTGGGCTTGTAGCAGTGTGTGGGACTTGTTTTATTAGTCCATCTATACTAACCTACACCAGGTTGCAAATTCAAAATAAATTTTATCTGCATCTAGCTCTGAATAAATTTTTGGCTTGGGCTTCTAGCAGTGTGTGGGACTTGTTCTATTAGTCCATCTATACTAACCTCCACCAGGTTGCAAGTTCAAAATATTTTTTATCTGCATCTAGCTCTGAAAAAATATTTCGGCTTGGGCTTGTAGCAGTGTGTGGAACTTGTTCTATTAGTACATCTATACTAACCTCCACCAGGTTGCAAATTCAAAATAATTTTTATCTGCATCTAGCTCTGAAAAAATATTTTGGCTTGGGCTTGTAGCAGTGTGTGGGACTTGTTCTATTAGTCCATCTATACTAACCTCCACCAGGTTGCAAATTCAAAATAATTTTTTTCTGCATCTAGCTCTGAAAAAATATTTCGGCTTGAGCTTGTAGCAGTGTGTGGGACTTGTTCCATTAGTCCATCTATACTAACCTCCACCTGGTTGCAAAATCAAAATAATTTTTATCTGCATCTAGCTCTGAAAAAATATTTGGCTTGGGCTTGTAGCAGTGTGTGGGACTTGTTCTATTAGTCGATCTATACTAACCTCCACCAGGTTGCAAATTCAAAATAATTTTTTTCTGCATCTAGCTCTGAAAAAATATTTCGGCTTGAGCTTGTAGCAGTGTGTGGGACTTGTTCCATTAGTCCATCTATACTAACCTCCACCAGGTTGCAAATTCAAAATAATTTTTATCTGCAACTAGCTCTGAAAAAATATTTGGCTTGGGCTTGTAGCATTGTGTGGGACTTGTTCTATTAGTCCATCTATACTAACCTCCACCAGGTTGCAAATTCAAAATAATTTTAATCTGCATCTAGCTATGAATAAATATTTCGGCTCGGGCTTGTAGCAGTGTGTGGGACTTGTTCTATTAGTCCATCTATACTAACCTCCACCAGGTTGCAAATTCAAAATAATTTTTATCTGCATCTAGCTCTGAATAACTATTTCTTCTTGGGCTTGTAGCAGTGTGTGGGACTTGTTCTATTAATCCATCTACACTAACCTCCACCAGGTTGCAAATTCAAAATAATTTTTATCTGCATCTAGCTCTGAAAAAATATTTGGGCTTGGGCTTGTAGCAGTGTGTGGGACTTGTTCTATTAGTCCATCCCTACTAATCTCCACCAGGTTGCAAATTCTACATAATTTTTATCTGCTTCTAGCTCTGAAAAAATATTTCGGCTTGAGCTTGTAGCAGTGTGTGGGACTTGTTCCATTAGTCCATCTATACTAACCTCCACCAGGTTGCAAATTCAAAATAATTTTTATCTGCATCTAGCTCTGAAAAAATATTTGGCTGTGGCTTGTAGCAGTGTGTGGGACTTGATCTATTAGTCCATCTATACTAACCTCCACCAGGCTGCAAATTCAAAATAATATTTATCTGCATCTAGCTCTGAAAAAATATTTTGGCTTGGGCTTGTAGCAGTGTGTGGGACTTTTTCTATTAGTCCATCTATACTAACCTCCACCAGGTTGCAAATTCAATATAATTTTTATCTGCATCTAGCTCTGAAAAAATATTTCGGCTTGGGCTTGTAGCAGTGTGTGGGACTTGTTCTATTAGTCCATCTATACTAACCTCCACCAGGTTGCAAATTCAAAATAATTTTTATCTGCATCTAGCTCTGAATAAGTATTTCGGCTTGGGCTTGTAGCAGTGTGTGGGACTTGTTTTATTAGTCCATCTATACTAACCTACACCAGGTTGCAAATTCAAAATAAATTTTATCTGCATCTAGCTCTGAATAAATTTTTGGCTTGGGCTTCTAGCAGTGTGTGGGACTTGTTCTATTAGTCCATCTATACTAACCTCCACCAGGTTGCAAGTTCAAAAAAATATTTTTTATCTGCATCTAGCTCTGAAAAAATATTTCGGCTTGAGCTTGTAGCAGTGTGTGGGACTTGTTCCATTAGTCCATCTATACTAACCTCCACCAGGTTGCAAATTCAAAATAATTTTTATCTGCAACTAGCTCTGAAAAAATATTTGGCTTGGGCTTGTAGCATTGTGTGGGACTTGTTCTATTAGTCCATCTATACTAACCTCCACCAGGTTGCAAATTCAAAATAATTTTAATCTGCATCTAGCTATGAATAAATATTTCGGCTCGGGCTTGTAGCAGTGTGTGGGACTTGTTCTATTAGTCCATCTATACTAACCTCCACCAGGTTGCAAATTCAAAATAATTTTTATCTGCATCTAGCTCTGAATAACTATTTCTTCTTGGGCTTGTAGCAGTGTGTGGGACTTGTTCTATTAATCCATCTACACTAACCTCCACCAGGTTGCAAATTCAAAATAATTTTTATCTGCATCTAGCTCTGAAAAAATATTTGGGCTTGGGCTTGTAGCAGTGTGTGGGACTTGTTCTATTAGTCCATCCCTACTAATCTCCACCAGGTTGCAAATTCTACATAATTTTTATCTGCATCTAGCTCTGAAAAAATATTTCGGCTTGAGCTTGTAGCAGTGTGTGGGACTTGTTCCATTAGTCCATCTATACTAACCTCCACCAGGTTGCAAATTCAAAATAATTTTTATCTGCATCTAGCTCTGAAAAAATATTTGGCTGTGGCTTGTAGCAGTGTGTGGGACTTGTTCTATTAGTAAATCTATACTAACCTCCACCAGGTTGCAAATTCAAAATAATTTTTATCTGCATCTAGCTTTGAAAAAATATTTCGGCTTGGGCTTGTAGCAGTGTGTGGGACTTGTTCTATTAGTCCATCTATACTAACCTCCACCAGGTTGCAAATTCAAAATAATTTTTTTCTGCATCTAGCTCTGAAAAAATATTTCTGTTTGAGCTTGTAGCAGTGTGTGGGACTTGTTCTATTAGTCCATCTATACTAACCTCCACCAGGTTGCAAATTCAAAATAATTTTTATCTGCATCTAGCACAGAAAAAACATTTGGCTTGGGCTTGTAGCAGTGTGTGGGACTTGTTCTATTAGTCCATCTATACTAACCTCCACCAGGTTGCAAATTCAAAATAATTTTTATCTGTATCTAGCTCTGAAAAAATATTTGGCTTGGGCTTGTATCAGTGTGTGGGACTTGTTCTATTAGTCCATCTATACTAACCTCCACCAGGTTGCAAATTCAAAATAATTTTTATCTGAATCTAGCTCTGAAAAAATATTTGGCTTGGGCTTGCAGCAGTGTGTGGGACTTGTTCTATTAATCCATCTATACTAACCTCCACCAGGTTGCATATTCAAAATAATTTTTATCTGCATCTAGCTCTGAAAAAATATTTGGGCTTGGGGTTGTAGCAGTGTGTGGGACTTGTTCTATTAGTCCATCCATACTAACCTCCACCAGGCTGCAAATTCTACATAATTTTTATCTGCATCTAGCTCTGAAAAAATATTTGGGCTTGGACTTGTAGCAGAGTGTGGGACTTGTTCTATTAGTCCATCCATACTAACCTCCACCAGGTTGCAAATTCTACATAATTTTTATCTGCATCTAGCTCTGAAAAAATATTTGGGTTTGGGCTTGTAGCAGTGTGTGGGACTTGTTCTATTAGTCCATCTATACTAACCTCCACCAGGTTGCAAGTTCAAAATATTTTTTATCTGCATCTAGCTCTGAAAAAATATTTCGGCTTGGGCTTGTAGCAATGTGTGGGACTTGTTCTATTAGTCCATCTATACTAACCTCCACCAGGTTGCAAATTCAAAATAATTTTTATCTGCATCTAGCTCTGAAAAAATATTTGGCTGTGGCTTGTAGCAGTGTGTGGGACTTGTTCTATTAGTACATCTATACTAACCTCCACCAGGTTGCAAATTCAAAATAATTTTTATCTGCATCTAGCTCTGAAAAAATATTTCGGCTTGGGCTTGTAGCAGTGTGTGGGACTTGTTCTATTAGTCCATCTATACTAACCTCCACCAGGTTGCAAATTCAAAATAATTTTTTTCTGCATCTAGCTCTGAAAAAATATTTCGGCTTGAGCTTGTAGCAGTGTGTGGGACTTGTTCCATTAGTCCATCTATACTAACCTCCACCTGGTTGCAAAATCAAAATAATTTTTATCTGCATCTAGCTCTGAAAAAATATTTGGCTTGGGCTTGTAGCAGTGTGTGGGACTTGTTCTATTAGTCCATCTATACTAACCTCCACCAGGTTGCAAATTCAAAATAATTTTTTTCTGCATCTAGCTCTGAAAAAATATTTCGGCTTGAGCTTGTAGCAGTGTGTGGGACTTGTTCCATTAGTCCATCTATACTAACCTCCACCAGGTTGCAAATTCAAAATAATTTTTATCTGCATCTAGCTCTGAAAAAATATTTGGCTTGGGCTTGTAGCATTGTGTGGGACTTGTTCTATTAGTCCATCTATACTAACCTCCACCAGGTTGCAAATTCAAAATAATTTTAATCTGCATCTAGCTATGAATAAATATTTCGGCTCGGGCTTGTAGCAGTGTGTGGGACTTGTTCTATTAGTCCATCTATACTAACCTCCACCAGGTTGCAAATTCAAAATAATTTTTATCTGCATCTAGCTCTGAATAACTTTTTCTTCTTGGGCTTGTAGCAGTGTGTGGAACTTGTTCTATTAATCCATCTACACTAACCTCCACCAGGTTGCAAATTCAAAATAATTTTTATCTGCATCTAGCTCTGAAAAAATATTTGGGCTTGGGCTTGTAGCAGTGTGTGGGACTTGTTCTATTAGTCCATCCCTACTAATCTCCACCAGGTTGCAAATTCTACATAATTTTTATCTGCATCTAGCTCTGAAAAAATATTTCGGCTTGAGCTTGTAGCAGTGTGTGGGACTTGTTCCATTAGTCCATCTATACTAACCTCCACCAGGTTGCAAATTCAAAATAATTTTTATCTGCATCTAGCTCTGAAAAAATATTTGGCTGTGGCTTGTAGCAGTGTGTGGGACTTGTTCTATTAGTAAATCTATACTAACTTCCACCAGGTTGCAAATTCAAAATAATTTTTATCTGCATCTAGCTTTGAAAAAATATTTCGGCTTGGGCTTGTAGCAGTGTGTGGGACTTGTTCTATTAGTCAATCTATACTAACCTCCACCAGGTTGCAAATTGAAAATAATATTTTTCTGCATCTAGCTCTGAAAAAATATTTCGGCTTGAGCTTGTAGCAGTGTGTGGGACTTGTTCCATTAGTCCATCTATACTAACCTCCACCAGGTTGCAAATTCAAAATAATTTTTATCTGCATCTAGCTCTGAAAAAATATTTGGCTTGGGCTTGTAGCAGTGTGTGGGACTTGTTCTATTAGTCCATCTATACTAACCTCCACCAGGTTGCAAATTCAAAATAATTTTTATCAGCATCTAGCTCTGAAAAAATATTTGGGATTGGACTTGTAGCAGTGTGTGGGACTTGTTCTATTAGTCCATTTATACTACCCTCCACCAGGTTGCAAATTCAAAATAATTTTTATCTGCATCTAGCTCTGAAACAATATTTGGCTTGGGCTTGCATCAGTGTGTGGGAGTGGTTCTATTAGTCCATCTATGCTAACCTCCACCAGGTTGCAAATTCAAAATAATTTTTATCTGCATCTAGCTCTGAAAAAATATTTGGGCTTGGGCTTGTAGCAGTGTGTGGGACTTTTTCTATTAGTCCATCCATACTAACCTCCATTAGGTTGCAAATTCAAAATAATTTTTATCTGCATCTAGCTCTGAATAAATATTTCGGCTTGGGCTTGTAGCAGTGTGTGGGACTTGTTCTATTAGTCCATCTATACTAACCTCCACCAGGTTGCAAATTCAAAAAAATTTTTATCTGCATCTAGCTCTCAATAACTATTTCTTCTTGGGCTTGTAGCAGTGTGTGGGACTTGTTCTATTAATCCATCTACACTAACCTCCACCAGGATGCAAATTCAAAATAATTTTTATCTGCATCTAGCTCTGAAAAAATATTTGGGCTTGGGCTTGTAGCAGTGTGTGGGACTTGTTCTATTAGTCCATCCCTACTTACCTCCACCAGGTTGCAAATTCTACATAATTTTTATCTGCATCTAGCTCGGAAAAAATATTTCGGCTTGGGCTTGTAGCAGTGTGTGGGACTTGTTCTATTAGTCCATCTATACTAACCTCCACCAGGTTGCAAATTCAAAATAATTTTTATCTGCATCTAGCTCTGAATAAATATTTCGGCTTGGGCTTGTAGCAGTGTGTGGGACTTGTTCTATTAGTACATCTATACTAACCTCCAACAGGTTGCAAATTCAAAATAAATTTTATCTGCATCTAGCTCTGAATAAATATTTGGCTTGGGCTTGTAGCAGTGTGTGGGACTTGTTCTATTAGTCCATCTATACTAACCTCCACCAGGTTGCAAGTTCAAAATATTTTTTATCTGCATCTAGCTCTGAAAAAATATTTCGGCTTGGGCTTGTGGCAATGTGTGGGACTTGTTCTATTAGTCCATCTATACTAACCTCCACCAGGTTGCAAATTCAAAATAATTTTTATCTGCATCTAGCTCTTAAAAAATATTTGGCTGTGGCTTGTAGCAGTGTGTGGGACTTGTTCTATTAGTCCATCTATACTAACCTCCACCAGGTTGCAAATTCAAAATAATTTTTTTCTGCATCCAGCTCTGAAAAAATATTTCGGCTTGAGCTTGTAGCAGTGTGTGGGACTTGTTCCATTAGTCCATCTATACTAACCTCCACCAGGTTGCAAGTTCAAAATATTTTTTATCTGCATCTAGCTCTGAAAAAATATTTCGGCTTGGGCTTGTGGCAATGTGTGGGACTTGTTCTATTAGTCCATCTATACTAACCTCCACCAGGTTGCAAATTCAAAATAAATTTTATCTGCATCTAGCTCTGAAAAAATATTTGGCTTGGGCTTGTAGCAGTGTGTGGGACTTGTTCTATTAGTCCATCTATACTAACCTCCACCAGGTTGCAAATTCAAAATAATTTTTATCAGCATCTAGCTCTGAAAAAATATTTGGGATTGGACTTGTAGCAGTGTGTGGGACTTGTTCTATTAGTCCATCTATACTAACCTCCACCAGGTTGCAAATTCAAAATAATTTTTATCTGCATCTAGCTCTGAAAAAATATTTGGCTTGGGCTTGCATCAGTGTGTGGGAGTTGTTCTATTAGTCCATCTATGCTAACCTCCACCAGGTTGCAAATACAAAATAATTTTTATCTGCATCTAGCTCTGAAAAAATATTTGGGCTTGGGCTTGTAGCAGTGTGTGGGACTTGTTCTTTTAGTCCATCCGTACTAACCTCCACCAGGTTGCAAATTCTACATAATTTTTATCTGCATCTAGCTCTGAAAAAATATTTGGGCTTGGGCTTGTAGCAGTGTGTGGGACTTGTTCTATTAGTCCATCCATACCAACCTCCACCAGGTTGCAAATTCTACATAATTTTTATCTGCATCTAGCTCGGAAAAAATATATGGGCTTGGGCTTGTAGCAGTGTGTGGGACTTGTTCTATTAGTCCATCTATACTAACCTCCACCAGGTTGCAAATTCAAAATAATTTTTATCTGCATCTAGCTCTGAAAAAATATTTTGGCTTGGGCTTGTAGCAGTGTGTGGGACTTGTTCTATTAGTCCATCTATTCTAACCTCCACCAGGTTGCAAATTCAAAATAATTTTTATTTGCATCTAGCGCTGAACAAATATTTCGGCTTGGGTTTGTAGCAGTGTGTGGGACTTGTTCTATTAGTCCATCTATACTAACCTCCACCAGGTTGCAAATTCAAAATAATTTTTATCTGCATCTAGCTCTGAAAAAATATTTGGGATTGGACTTGTAGCAGTGTGTGGGACTTGTGCTATTAGTCCATCTATACTAACCTCCACCAGGTTGCAAATTCAAAATAATTTTTATCTGCATCTAGCTCTGAAAAAATATTTGGGATTGGACTTATAGCAGTGTGTGGGACTTGTTCTATTAGTCCATCTATACTAACCTCCACCAGGTTGCAAAATCAAAATAATTTTTATCTGCATCTAGCTCTGAAAAAATATTTGGCTTGGGCTTGTATCAGTGTGTGGGAGTTGTTCTATTAGTCCATCTATACTAACCTCCACCAGGTTGCAAATTCAAAATAATTTTTATCTGCATCTAGTTCTGAAAAAATATTTGGGCTTGGGCTTGTAGCATTGTGTGGGACTTGTTCTATTAGTCCATCCATACTAACCTCCACCAGGTTGCAAATTCAAAATAATTTTTATCTGCATCTAGCTCTGAAAAAATATTTGGGCTTGGGCTTGTAGCAGTGTGTGGGACTTGTTCTATTAGTCCATCTATACTAACCTCCACCAGGTTGCAAATTCAAAATAATTTTCATCTGCATCTAGCTCTGAATAAATATTTGGCTTGGGCTTGTAGCAGTGTGTGGGACTTGTTCTATTAGTCCATCTATACTAACCTCCACCAGGTTGCAAATTCAAAATAATTTTTATCTGCATCTAGCTCTGAAAACATATTTGGGCTTGGGCTTGTGGCAATGTGTGGGACTTGTTCTATTAGTCCATCTATACTAACCTCCACCAGGTTGCAAATTCAAAATAATTTTTATCTGCATCTAGCTCTGAAAAATATTTTGGCTTGGGCTTGTGGCAATGTGTGGGACTTGTTCTATTAGTCCATCTATACTAACCTCCACCAGGTTGCAAATTCAAAATAAATTTTATCTGCATCTAGCTCTGAAAAAATATTTGGCTTGGGCTTGTAGCAGTGTGTGGGACTTGTTCTAGTAGTCCATCTATACTAACCTCCACCAGGTTGCAAATTCAAAATAATTTTTATCAGCATCTAGCTCTGAAAAAATATTTGGGATTGGACTTGTAGCAGTGTGTGGGACTTGTTCTATTAGTCCATCTATACTAACCTCCACCAGGTTACAAATTCAAAATAATTTTTATCAGCATCTAGCTCTGAAAAAATATTTGGCTTGGGCTTGCATCAGTGTGTGGGAGTTGTTCTATTAGTCCATCTATGCTAACCTCCACCAGGTTGCAAATTCAAAATAATTTTTATCTGCATCTAGCTCTGAAAAAATATTTGGGCTTGGGCTTGTAGCAGTGTGTGGGACTTGTTCTATTAGTCCATCCATACTAACCTCCACCAGGTTGCAAATTCTACATAATTTTTATCTGCATCTAGCTCTGAAAAAATATTTGGGCTTGGGCTTGTAGCAGTGTGTGGGACTTGTTCTATTAGTCCATCCATACCAACCTCCACCAAGTTGCAAATTCTACATAATTTTTATCTGCATCTAGCTCGGAAAAAATATATGGGCTTGGGCTTGTAGCGGTGTGTGGGACTTGTTCTATTAGTCCATCTATACTAACCTCCACCAGGTTGCAAATTCAAAATAATTTTTATCTGTATCTAGCTCTGAAAAAATATTTTGGCTTGGGCTTGTAGCAGTGTGTGGGACTTGTTCTATTAGTCCATCTATACTAACCTCCACCAGGTTGCAAATTCAAAATAATTTTTATCTGCATCTAGCTCTGAATAAATATTTCGGCTTGGGTTTGTAGCAGTGTGTGGGACTTGTTCTATTAGTCCATCTATACTAACCTCCACCAGGTTGCAAATTCAAAATAATTTTTATCTGCATCTAGCTCTGAATAAATATTTGGCTTGGGCTTGTAGCAGTGTGTGGGACTTGTTCTATTAGTCCATCTATACTAACCTCCACCAGGTTGCAAGTTCAAAATATTTTTTATCTGCATCTAGCTCTGAAAAAATATTTCGGCTTGGGCTTGTGGCAATGTGTGGGACTTGTTCTATTAGTCCATCTATACTAACCTCCACCAGGTTGCAAATTCAAAATAAATTTTATCTGCATCTAGCTCTGAAAAAATATTTGGCTTGGGCTTGTAGCAGTGTGTGGGACTTGTTCTATTAGTCCATCTATACTAACCTCCACCAGGTTGAAAATTCAAAATAATTTTTATCAGCATCTAGCTCTGAAAAAATATTTGGGATTGGACTTGTTGCAGTGTGTGGGACTTGTTCTATTAGTCCATCTATACTAACCTCCACCAGGTTGCAAATTCAAAATAATTTTTATCTGCATCTTGCTCTGAAAAAATATTTGGCTTGGGCTTGCATCAGTGTGTGGGAGTTGTTCTATTAGTCCATCTATGCTAACCTCCACCAGGTTGCAAATACAAAATAATTTTTATCTGCATCTAGCTCTGAAAAAATATTTGGGCTTGGGCTTGTAGCAGTGTGTGGGACTTGTTCTATTCGTCCATCCATACTAACCTCCACCAGGTTGCAAATTCTACATAATTTTTATCTGCATCTAGCTCTGAAAAAATATTTGGGCTTGGCTTGTAGCAGTGTGTGGAACTTGTTCTATTAGTCCATCCATACCAACCTCCACCAGGTTGCAAATTCTACATAATTTTTATCTGCATCTAGCTCGGAAAAAATATATGGGCTTGGGCTTGTAGCAGTGTGTGGGACTTGTTCTATTAGTCCATCTATACTAACCTCCACCAGGTTGCAAATCCAAAATAATTTTTATCTGCATTTAGCTCTGAAAAAATATTTTGGCTTGGGCTTGTAGCAGTGTGTGGGACTTGTTCTATTAGTCCATCTATTCTAACCTCCACCAGGTTGCAAATTCAAAATAATTTTTATTTGCATCTAGCGCTGAATAAATATTTCGGCTTGGGTTTGTAGCAGTGTGTGGGACTTGTTCTATTAGTCCATCTATACTAACCTCCACCAGGTTGCAAATTGAAAATAAATTTTATCTGCATCTAGCTCTGAATAAATATTTGGCTTGGGCTTGTAGCAGTGTGTGGGACTTGTTCTATTAGTCCATCTATACTAACCTCCACCAGGTTGCAAATTCAAAATAATTTTTATCTGCATCTAGCTCTGAAAAAATATTTGGGATTGGACTTGTAGCAGTGTGTGGGACTTGTGCTATTAGTCCATCTATACTAACCTCCACCAGGTTGCAAATTCAAAATAATTTTTATCTGCATCTACCTCTGAAAAAATATTTGGGATTGGACTTATAGCAGTGTGTGGGACTTGTTCTATTAGTCCATCCATACTAACCTCCACCAGGTTGCAAATTCAAAATAATTTTTATCTGCATCTAGCTCTGAAAAAATATTTGGGCTTGGGCTTGTAGCATTGTGTGGGACTTGTTCTATTAGTCCATCCATACTAACCTCCACCAGGTTGCAAATTCAAAATAATTTTTATCTGCATCTAGCTCTGAAAAAATATTTGGGCTTGGGCTTGTAGCAGTGTGTGGGACTTGTTCTATTAGTCCATCTATACTAACCTCCACCAGGTTGCAAATTCAAAATAATTTTCATCTGCATCTAGCTCTGAATAAATATTTGGCTTGGGCTTGTAGCAGTGTGTGGGACTTGTTCTATTAGTCCATCTATACTAACCTCCACCAGGTTGCAAGTTCAAAATATTTTTTATCTGCATCTAGCTCTGAAAAAATATTTTGGCTTGGGCTTGTGGCAATGTGTGGGACTTGTTCTATTAGTCCATCTAAACTAACCTCCACCAGGTTGCAAATTCAAAATAATTTTTATCTGCATCTAGCTCTGAAAACATATTTGGGCTTGGGCTTGTGGCAATGTGTGGGACTTGTTCTATTAGTCCATCTATACTAACCTCCACCAGGTTGCAAATTCAAAATAATTTTTATCTGCATCTAGCTCTTAAAAAATATTTGGCTGTGGCTTGTAGCAGTGTGTGGGACTTGTTCTATTAGTCCATCTATACTAACCTCCACCAGGTTGCAAATTCAAAATATTTTTTTCTGCATCTAGCTCTGAAAAAATATTTCAGCTTGAGCTTGTAGCAGTGTGTGGGACTTGTTCCATTAGTCCATCTATACTAACCTCCAACAGGTTGCAAGTTCAAAATATTTTTTATCTGCATCTAGCTCTGAAAAAATATTTCGGCTTCGGCTTGTGGCAATGTGTGGGACTTGTTCTATTAGTCCATCTATACTAACCTCCACCAGTTTGCAAATTCAAAATAATTTTTATCTGCATCTAGCTCTGAAAAAATATTTGGCTTGGGCTTGCATCAGTGTGTGGAAGTTGTTCTATTAGTCCATCTATGCTAACCTCCACCAGGTTGCAAATTCAAAATAATTTTTATCTGCATCTAGCTCTGAAAAAATATTTGGGCTTGGGCTTGTAGCAGTGTGTGGGACTTGTTCTATTAGTCCATCCATACTAACCTCCACCAGGTTGCAAATTCTACATAATTTTTATCTGCATCTAGCTCTGAAAAAATATTTGGGCTTGGGCTTGTAGCAGTGTGTGGGACTTGTTCTATTAGTCCATCCATACCAACCTCCACCAAGTTGCAAATTCTACATAATTTTTATCTGCATCTAGCTCGGAAAAAATATATGGGCTTGGGCTTGTAGCAGTGTGTGGGACTTGTTCTATTAGTCCATCTATACTAACCTCCACCAGGTTGCAAATTCAAAATAAATTTTATCTGCATCTAGCTCTGAAAAAATATTTGGCTTGGGCTTGTAGCAGTGTGTGGGACTTGTTCTATTAGTCCATCTATACTAACCTCCACCAGGTTGCAAATTCAAAATAATTTTTATCAGCATCTAGCTCTGAAAAAATATTTGGGATTGGACTTGTAGCAGTGTGTGGGACTTGTTCTATTAGTCCATCTATACTAACCTCCACCAGGTTGCAAATTCAAAATAATTTTTATCTGCATCTAGCTCTGAAAAAATATTTGGCTTGGGCTTGCATCAGTGTGTGGGAGTTGTTCTATTAGTCCATCTATGCTAACCTCCACCAGGTTGCAAATACAAAATAATTTTTATCTGCATCTAGCTCTGAAAAAATATTTGGGCTTGGGCTTGTAGCAGTGTGTGGGACTTGTTCTATTAGTCCATCCATACTAACCTCCACCAGGTTGCAAATTCTACATAATTTTTATCTGCATCTAGCTCTGAAAAAATATTTGGGCTTGGGCTTGTAGCAGTGTGTGGGACTTGTTCTATTAGTCCATCCATACCAACCTCCACCAGGTTGCAAATTCTACATAATTTTTATCTGCATCTAGCTCGGAAAAAATATATGGGCTTGGGCTTGTAGCAGTGTGTGGGACTTGTTCTATTAGTCCATCTATACTAACCTCCACCAGGTTGCAAATTCAAAATAATTTTTATCTGCATCTAGCTCTGAAAAAATATTTTGGCTTGGGCTTGTAGCAGTGTGTGGGACTTGTTCTATTAGTCCATCTATTCTAACCTCCACCAGGTTGCAAATTCAAAATAATTTTTATTTGCATCTAGCGCTGAACAAATATTTCGGCTTGGGTTTGTAGCAGTGTGTGGGACTTGTTCTATTAGTCCATCTATACTAACCTCCACCAGGTTGCAAATTCAAAATAATTTTTATCTGCATCTAGCTCTGAAAAAATATTTGGGATTGGACTTGTAGCAGTGTGTGGGACTTGTGCTATTAGTCCATCTATACTAACCTCCACCAGGTTGCAAATTCAAAATAATTTTTATCTGCATCTAGCTCTGAAAAAATATTTGGGATTGGACTTATAGCAGTGTGTGGGACTTGTTCTATTAGTCCATCTATACTAACCTCCACCAGGTTGCAAAATCAAAATAATTTTTATCTGCATCTAGCTCTGAAAAAATATTTGGCTTGGGCTTGTATCAGTGTGTGGGAGTTGTTCTATTAGTCCATCTATACTAACCTCCACCAGGTTGCAAATTCAAAATAATTTTTATCTGCATCTAGTTCTGAAAAAATATTTGGGCTTGGGCTTGTAGCATTGTGTGGGACTTGTTCTATTAGTCCATCCATACTAACCTCCACCAGGTTGCAAATTCAAAATAATTTTTATCTGCATCTAGCTCTGAAAAAATATTTGGGCTTGGACTTGTAGCAGTGTGTGGGACTTGTTCTATTAGTCCATCTATACTAACCTCCACCAGGTTGCAAATTCAAAATAATTTTCATCTGCATCTAGCTCTGAATAAATATTTGGCTTGGGCTTGTAGCAGTGTGTGGGACTTGTTCTATTAGTCCATCTATACTAACCTCCACCAGGTTGCAAATTCAAAATAATTTTTATCTGCATCTAGCTCTGAAAACATATTTGGGCTTGGGCTTGTGGCAATGTGTGGGACTTGTTCTATTAGTCCATCTATACTAACCTCCACCAGGTTGCAAATTCAAAATAATTTTTATCTGCATCTAGCTCTTAAAAAATATTTGGCTGTGGCTTGTAGCAGTGTGTGGGACTTGTTCTATTAGTCCATCTATACTAACCTCCACCAGGTTGCAAATTCAAAATAATTTTTTTCTGCATCTAGCTCTGAAAAAATATTTCAGCTTGAGCTTGTAGCAGTGTGTGGGACTTGTTCCATTAGTCCATCTATACTAACCTCCACCAGGTTGCAAGTTCAAAATATTTTTTATCTGCATCTAGCTCTGAAAAATATTTTGGCTTGGGCTTGTGGCAATGTGTGGGACTTGTTCTATTAGTCCATCTATACTAACCTCCACCAGGTTGCAAATTCAAAATAAATTTTATCTGCATCTAGCTCTGAAAAAATATTTGGCTTGGGCTTGTAGCAGTGTGTGGGACTTGTTCTAGTAGTCCATCTATACTAACCTCCACCAGGTTGCAAATTCAAAATAATTTTTATCAGCATCTAGCTCTGAAAAAATATTTGGGATTGGACTTGTAGCAGTGTGTGGGACTTGTTCTATTAGTCCATCTATACTAACCTCCACCAGGTTGCAAATTCAAAATAATTTTTATCAGCATCTAGCTCTGAAAAAATATTTGGCTTGGGCTTGCATCAGTGTGTGGGAGTTGTTCTATTAGTCCATCTATGCTAACCTCCACCAGGTTGCAAATTCAAAATAATTTTTATCTGCATCTAGCTCTGAAAAAATATTTGGGCTTGGGCTTGTAGCAGTGTGTGGGACTTGTTCTATTAGTCCATCCATACTAACCTCCACCAGGTTGCAAATTCTACATAATTTTTATCTGCATCTAGCTCTGAAAAAATATTTTGGCTTGGGCTTGTAGCAGTGTGTGGGACTTGTTCTATTAGTCCATCCATACCAACCTCCACCAAGTTGCAAATTCTACATAATTTTTATCTGCATCTAGCTCGGAAAAAATATATGGGCTTGGGCTTGTAGCAGTGTGTGGGACTTGTTCTATTAGTCCATCTATACTAACCTCCACCAGGTTGCAAATTCAAAATAATTTTTATCTGTATCTAGCTCTGAAAAAATATTTTGGCTTGGGCTTGTAGCAGTGTGTGGGACTTGTTCTATTAGTCCATCTATACTAACCTCCACCAGGTTGCAAATTCAAAATAATTTTTATCTGCATCTAGCTCTGAATAAATATTTCGGCTTGGGTTTGTAGCAGTGTGTGGGACTTGTTCTATTAGTCCATCTATACTAACCTCCACCAGGTTGCAAATTCAAAATAATTTTTATCTGCATCTAGCTCTGAATAAATATTTGGCTTGGGCTTGTAGCAGTGTGTGGGACTTGTTCTATTAGTCCATCTATACTAACCTCCACCAGGTTGCAAGTTCAAAATATTTTTTATCTGCATCTAGCTCTGAAAAAATATTTCGGCTTGGGCTTGTGGCAATGTGTGGGACTTGTTCTATTAGTCCATCTATACTAACCTCCACCAGGTTGCAAATTCAAAATAAATTTTATCTGCATCTAGCTCTGAAAAAATATTTGGCTTGGGCTTGTAGCAGTGTGTGGGACTTGTTCTATTAGTCCATCTATACTAACCTCCACCAGGTTGAAAATTCAAAATAATTTTTATCAGCATCTAGCTCTGAAAAAATATTTGGGATTGGACTTGTAGCAGTGTGTGGGACTTGTTCTATTAGTCCATCTATACTAACCTCCACCAGGTTGCAAATTCAAAATAATTTTTATCTGCATCTAGCTCTGAAAAAATATTTGGCTTGGGCTTGCATCAGTGTGTGGGAGTTGTTCTATTAGTCCATCTATGCTAACCTCCACCAGGTTGCAAATACAAAATAATTTTTATCTGCATCTAGCTCTGAAAAAATATTTGGGCTTGGGCTTGTAGCAGTGTGTGGGACTTGTTCTATTCGTCCATCCATACTAACCTCCACCAGGTTGCAAATTCTACATAATTTTTATCTGCATCTAGCTCTGAAAAAATATTTGGGCTTGGCTTGTAGCAGTGTGTGGGACTTGTTCTATTAGTCCATCCATACCAACCTCCACCAGGTTGCAAATTCTACATAATTTTTATCTGCATCTTGCTCGGAAAAAATATATGGGCTTGGGCTTGTAGCAGTGTGTGGGACTTGTTCTATTAGTCCATCTATACTAACCTCCACGAGGTTGCAAATCCAAAATAATTTTTATCTGCATCTAGCTCTGAAAAAATATTTTGGCTTGGGCTTGTAGCAGTGTGTGGGACTTGTTCTATTAGTCCATCTATTCTAACCTCCACCAGGTTGCAAATTCAAAATAATTTTTATTTGCATCTAGCGCTGAATAAATATTTCGGCTTGGGTTTGTAGCAGTGTATGGGACTTGTTCTATTAGTCCATCTATACTAACCTCCACCAGGTTGCAAATTGAAAATAAATTTTATCTGCATCTAGCTCTGAATAAATATTTGGCTTGGGCTTGTAGCAGTGTGTGGGACTTGTTCTATTAGTCCATCTATACTAACCTCCACCAGGTTGCAAGTTCAAAATATTTTTTATCTGCATCTAGCTCTGAAAAAATATTTTGGCTTGGGCTTGTGGCAATGTGTGGGACTTGTTCTATTAGTCCATCTATACTAACCTCCACCAGGTTGCAATTTCAAAATAATTTTTATCTGCATCTAGCTCTGAAAAAATATTTCGGCTTGGGCTTGTAGCAGTGTGTGGGACTTGTTCTATTAGTCCATCTATACTAACCTCCACCAGGTTGCAAATTCAAAATAATTTTTTTCTGCATCTAGCTCTGAAAAAATATTTCGGCTTGAGCTTGTAGCAGTGTGTGGGACTTGTTCCATTAGTCCATCTATACTAACCTCCACCAGGTTGCAAATTCAAAATAATTTTTATCTGCATCTAGCTCTGAAAAAATATTTGGCTTGGGCTTGTAGCAGTGTGTGGGACTTGTTCTATTAGTCCATCTATACTAACCTCCACCAGGTTGCAAATTCAAAATAATTTTTATCTGCATCTAGCTCTGAAAAAATATTTGGGATTGGACTTGTAGCAGTGTGTGGGACTTGTGCTATTAGTCCATCTATACTAACCTCCACCAGGTTGCAAATTCAAAATAATTTTTATCTGCATCTAGCTCTGAAAAAATATTTGGGATTGGACTTATAGCAGTGTGTGGGACTTGTTCTATTAGTCCATCTATACTAACCTCCACCAGGTTGCAAATACAAAATAATTTTTATCTGCATCTAGCTCTGAAAAAATATTTGGGCTTGGGCTTGTAGCATTGTGTGGGACTTGTTCTATTAGTCCATCCATACTAACCTCCACCAGGTTGCAAATTCAAAATAATTTTTATCTGCATCTAGCTCTGAAAAAATATTTGGGCTTGGGCTTGTAGCAGTGTGTGGGACTTGTTCTATTAGTCCATCTATACTAACCTCCACCAGGTTGCAAATTCAAAATAATTTTCATCTGCATCTAGCTCTGAATAAATATTTGGCTTGGGCTTGTAGCAGTGTGTGGGACTTGTTCTATTAGTCCATCTATACTAACCTCCACCAGGTTGCAAGTTCAAAATATTTTTTATCTGCATCTAGCTCTGAAAAAATATTTTGGCTTGGGCTTGTGGCAATGTGTGGGACTTGTTCTATTAGTCCATCTAAACTAACCTCCACCAGGTTGCAAATTCAAAATAATTTTTATCTGCATCTAGCTCTGAAAACATATTTGGGCTTGGGCTTGTGGCAATGTGTGGGACTTGTTCTATTAGTCCATCTATACTAACCTCCACCAGGTTGCAAATTCAAAATAATTTTTATCTGCATCTAGCTCTTAAAAAATATTTGGCTGTGGCTTGTAGCAGTGTGTGGGACTTGTTCTATTAGTCCATCTATACTAACCTCCACCAGGTTGCAAATTCAAAATAATTTTTTCTGCATCTAGCTCTGAAAAAATATTTCAGCTTGAGCTTGTAGCAGTGTGTGGGACTTGTTCCATTAGTCCATCTATACTAACCTCCACCAGGTTGCAAGTTCAAAATATTTTTTATCTGCATCTAGCTCTGAAAAAATATTTCGGCTTCGGCTTGTGGCAATGTGTGGGACTTGTTCTATTAGTCCATCTATACTAACCTCCACCAGGTTGCAAATTCAAAATAAATTTTATCTGCATCTAGCTCTGAAAAAATATTTGGCTTGGGCTTGTAGCAGTGTGTGGGACTTGTTCTATTAGTCCATCTATACTAACCTCCACCAGGTTGCAAATTCAAAATAATTTTTATCTGCATCTAGCTCTGAAAAAATATTTGGCTTGGGCTTGCATCAGTGTGTGGGAGTTGTTCTATTAGTCCATCTATGCTAACCTCCACCAGGTTGCAAATTCAAAATAATTTTTATCTGCATCTAGCTCTGAAAAAATATTTGGGCTTGGGCTTGTAGCAGTGTGTGGGACTTGTTCTATTAGTCCATCCATACTAACCTCCACCAGGTTGCAAATTCTACATAATTTTTATCTGCATCTAGCTCTGAAAAAATATTTGGGCTTGGGCTTGTAGCAGTGTGTGGGACTTGTTCTATTAGTCCATCCATAATAACCTCCACCAAGTTGCAAATTCTACATAATTTTTATCTGCATCTAGCTCGGAAAAAATATATGGGCTTGGGCTTGTAGCAGTGTGTGGGACTTGTTCTATTAGTCCATCTATACTAACCTCCACCAGGTTGCAAATTCAAAATAAATTTTATCTGCATCTAGCTCTGAAAAAATATTTGGCTTGGGCTTGTAGCAGTGTGTGGGACTTGTTCTATTAGTCCATCTATACTAACCTCCACCAGGTTGCAAATTCAAAATAATTTTTATCAGCATCTAGCTCTGAAAAAATATTTGGGATTGGACTTGTAGCAGTGTGTGGGACTTGTTCTATTAGTCCATCTATACTAACCTCCACCAGGTTGCAAATTCAAAATAATTTTTATCTGCATCTAGCTCTGAAAAAATATTTGGCTTGGGCTTGCATCAGTGTGTGGGAGTTGTTCTATTAGTCCATCTATGCTAACCTCCACCAGGTTGCAAATACAAAATAATTTTTATCTGCATCTAGCTCTGAAAAAATATTTGGGCTTGGGCTTGTAGCAGTGTGTGGGACTTGTTCTATTAGTCCATCCATACTAACCTCCACCAGGTTGCAAATTCTACATAATTTTTATCTGCATCTAGCTCTGAAAAAATATTTGGGCTTGGGCTTGTAGCAGTGTGTGGGACTTGTTCTATTAGTCCATCCATACCAACCTCCACCAGGTTGCAAATTCTACATAATTTTTATCTGCATCTAGCTCGGAAAAAATATATGGGCTTGGGCTTGTAGCAGTGTGTGGGACTTGTTCTATTAGTCCATCTATACTAACCTCCACCAGGTTGCAAATTCAAAATAATTTTTATCTGCATCTAGCTCTGAAAAAATATTTTGGCTTGGGCTTGTAGCAGTGTGTGGGACTTGTTCTATTAGTCCATCTATTCTAACCTCCACCAGGTTGCAAATTCAAAATAATTTTTATTTGCATCTAGCGCTGAACAAATATTTCGGCTTGGGTTTGTAGCAGTGTGTGGGACTTGTTCTATTAGTCCATCTATACTAACCTCCACCAGGTTGCAAATTCAAAATAATTTTTATCTGCATCTAGCTCTGAAAAAATATTTGGGATTGGACTTGTAGCAGTGTGTGGGACTTGTGCTATTAGTCCATCTATACTAACCTCCACCAGGTTGCAAATTCAAAATAATTTTTATCTGCATCTAGCTCTGAAAAAATATTTGGGATTGGACTTATAGCAGTGTGTGGGACTTGTTCTATTAGTCCATCTATACTAACCTCCACCAGGTTGCAAATTCAAAATAATTTTTATCTGCATCTAGCTCTGAAAACATATTTGGCTTGGGCTTGTATCAGTGTGTGGGAGTTGTTCTATTAGTCCATCTATACTAACCTCCACCAGGTTGCAAATTCAAAATAATTTTTATCTGCATCTAGTTCTGAAAAAATATTTGGGCTTGGGCTTGTAGCATTGTGTGGGACTTGTTCTATTAGTCCATCCATACTAACCTCCACCAGGTTGCAAATTCAAAATAATTTTTATCTGCATCTAGCTCTGAAAAAATATTTGGGCTTGGGCTTGTAGCAGTGTGTGGGACTTGTTCTATTAGTCCATCTATACTAACCTCCACCAGGTTGCAAATTCAAAATAATTTTCATCTGCATCTAGCTCTGAATAAATATTTGGCTTGGGCTTGTAGCAGTGTGTGGGACTTGTTCTATTAGTCCATCTATACTAACCTCCACCAGGTTGCAAATTCAAAATAATTTTTATCTGCATCTAGCTCTGAAAACATATTTGGGCTTGGGCTTGTGGCAATGTGTGGGACTTGTTCTATTAGTCCATCTATACTAACCTCCACCAGGTTGCAAATTCAAAATAATTTTTATCTGCATCTAGCTCTTAAAAAATATTTGGCTGTGGCTTGTAGCAGTGTGTGGGACTTGTTCTATTAGTCCATCTATACTAACCTCCACCAGGTTGCAAATTCAAAATAATTTTTTTCTGCATCTAGCTCTGAAAAAATATTTCAGCTTGAGCTTGTAGCAGTGTGTGGGACTTGTTCCATTAGTCCATCTATACTAACCTCCACCAGGTTGCAAGTTCAAAATATTTTTTATCTGCATCTAGCTCTGAAAAATATTTTGGCTTGGGCTTGTGGCAATGTGTGGGACTTGTTCTATTAGTCCATCTATACTAACCTCCACCAGGTTGCAAATTCAAAATAAATTTTATCTGCATCTAGCTCTGAAAAAATATTTGGCTTGGGCTTGTAGCAGTGTGTGGGACTTGTTCTAGTAGTCCATCTATACTAACCTCCACCAGGTTGCAAATTCAAAATAATTTTTATCAGCATCTAGCTCTGAAAAAATATTTGGGATTGGACTTGTAGCAGTGTGTGGGACTTGTTCTATTAGTCCATCTATACTAACCTCCACCAGGTTGCAAATTCAAAATAATTTTTATCAGCATCTAGCTCTGAAAAAATATTTGGCTTGGGCTTGCATCAGTGTGTGGGAGTTGTTCTATTAGTCCATCTATGCTAACCTCCACCAGGTTGCAAATTCAAAATAATTTTTATCTGCATCTAGCTCTGAAAAAATATTTGGGCTTGGGCTTGTAGCAGTGTGTGGGACTTGTTCTATTAGTCCATCCATACTAACCTCCACCAGGTTGCAAATTCTACATAATTTTTATCTGCATCTAGCTCTGAAAAAATATTTGGGCTTGGGCTTGTAGCAGTGTGTGGGACTTGTTCTATTAGTCCATCCATACCAACCTCCACCAAGTTGCAAATTCTACATAATTTTTATCTGCATCTAGCTCGGAAAAAATATATGGGCTTGGGCTTGTAGCAGTGTGTGGGACTTGTTCTATTAGTCCATCTATACTAACCTCCACCAGGTTGCAAATTCAAAATAATTTTTATCTGTATCTAGCTCTGAAAAAATATTTTGGCTTGGGCTTGTTGCAGTGTGTGGGACTTGTTCTATTAGTCCATCTATACTAACCTCCACCAGGTTGCAAATTCAAAATAATTTTTATCTGCATCTAGCTCTGAATAAATATTTCGGCTTGGGTTTGTAGCAGTGTGTGGGACTTGTTCTATTAGTCCATCTATACTAACCTCCACCAGGTTGCAAATTCAAAATAATTTTTATCTGCATCTAGCTCTGAATAAATATTTGGCTTGGGCTTGTAGCAGTGTGTGGGACTTGTTCTATTAGTCCATCTATACTAACCTCCACCAGGTTGCAAGTTCAAAATATTTTTTATCTGCATCTAGCTCTGAAAAAATATTTCGGCTTGGGCTTGTGGCAATGTGTGGGACTTGTTCTATTAGTCCATCTATACTAACCTCCACCAGGTTGCAAATTCAAAATAAATTTTATCTGCATCTAGCTCTGAAAAAATATTTGGCTTGGGCTTGTAGCAGTGTGTGGGACTTGTTCTATTAGTCCATCTATACTAACCTCCACCAGGTTGAAAATTCAAAATAATTTTTATCAGCATCTAGCTCTGAAAAAATATTTGGGATTGGACTTGTAGCAGTGTGTGGGACTTGTTCTATTAGTCCATCTATACTAACCTCCACCAGGTTGCAAATTCAAAATAATTTTTATCTGCATCTAGCTCTGAAAAAATATTTGGCTTGGGCTTGCATCAGTGTGTGGGAGTTGTTCTATTAGTCCATCTATGCTAACCTCCACCAGGTTGCAAATACAAAATAATTTTTATCTGCATCTAGCTCTGAAAAAATATTTGGGCTTGGGCTTGTAGCAGTGTGTGGGACTTGTTCTATTCGTCCATCCATACTAACCTCCACCAGGTTGCAAATTCTACATAATTTTTATCTGCATCTAGCTCTGAAAAAATATTTGGGCTTGGCTTGTAGCAGTGTGTGGGACTTGTTCTATTAGTCCATCCATACCAACCTCCACCAGGTTGCAAATTCTACATAATTTTTATCTGCATCTAGCTCGGAAAAAATATATGGGCTTGGGCTTGTAGCAGTGTGTGGGACTTGTTCTATTAGTCCATCTATACTAACCTCCACCAGGTTGCAAATCCAAAATAATTTTTATCTGCATCTAGCTCTGAAAAAATATTTTGGCTTGGGCTTGTAGCAGTGTGTGGGACTTGTTCTATTAGTCCATCTATTCTAACCTCCACCAGGTTGCAAATTCAAAATAATTTTTATTTGCATCTAGCGCTGAATAAATATTTCGGCTTGGGTTTGTAGCAGTGTGTGGGACTTGTTCTATTAGTCCATCTATACTAACCTCCACCAGGTTGCAAATTGAAAATAAATTTTATCTGCATCTAGCTCTGAATAAATATTTGGCTTGGGCTTGTAGCAGTGTGTGGGACTTGTTCTATTAGTCCATCTATACTAACCTCCACCAGGTTGCAAGTTCAAAATATTTTTTATCTGCATCTAGCTCTGAAAAAATATTTTGGCTTGGGCTTGTGGCAATGTGTGGGACTTGTTCTATTAGTCCATCTATACTAACCTCCACCAGGTTGCAATTTCAAAATAATTTTTATCTGCATCTAGCTCTGAAAAAATATTTCGGCTTGGGCTTGTAGCAGTGTGTGGGACTTGTTCTATTAGTCCATCTATACTAACCTCCACCAGGTTGCAAATTCAAAATAATTTTTTTCTGCATCTAGCTCTGAAAAAATATTTCGGCTTGAGCTTGTAGCAGTGTGTGGGACTTGTTCCATTAGTCCATCTATACTAACCTCCACCAGGTTGCAAATTCAAAATAATTTTTATCTGCATCTAGCTCTGAAAAAATATTTGGCTTGGGCTTGTAGCAGTGTGTGGGACTTGTTCTATTAGTCCATCTATACTAACCTCCACCAGGTTGCAAATTCAAAATAATTTTTATCTGCATCTAGCTCTGAAAAAATATTTGGGATTGGACTTGTAGCAGTGTGTGGGACTTGTGCTATTAGTCCATCTATACTAACCTCCACCAGGTTGCAAATTCAAAATAATTTTTATCTGCATCTAGCTCTGAAAAAATATTTGGGATTGGACTTATAGCAGTGTGTGGGACTTGTTCTATTAGTCCATCTATACTAACCTCCACCAGGTTGCAAATTCAAAATAATTTTTATCTGCATCTAGCTCTGAAAAAATATTTGGGCTTGGGCTTGTAGCATTGTGTGGGACTTGTTCTATTAGTCCATCCATACTAACCTCCACCAGGTTGCAAATTCAAAATAATTTTTATCTGCATCTAGCTCTGAAAAAATATTTGGGCTTGGGCTTGTAGCAGTGTGTGGGACTTGTTCTATTAGTCCATCTATACTAACCTCCACCAGGTTGCAAATTCAAAATAATTTTCATCTGCATCTAGCTCTGAATAAATATTTGGCTTGGGCTTGTAGCAGTGTGTGGGACTTGTTCTATTAGTCCATCTATACTAACCTCCACCAGGTTGCAAGTTCAAAATATTTTTTATCTGCATCTAGCTCTGAAAAAATATTTTGGCTTGGGCTTGTGGCAATGTGTGGGACTTGTTCTATTAGTCCATCTAAACTAACCTCCACCAGGTTGCAAATTCAAAATAATTTTTATCTGCATCTAGCTCTGAAAACATATTTGGGCTTGGGCTTGTGGCAATGTGTGGGACTTGTTCTATTAGTCCATCTATACTAACCTCCACCAGGTTGCAAATTCAAAATAATTTTTATCTGCATCTAGCTCTTAAAAAATATTTGGCTGTGGCTTGTAGCAGTGTGTGGGACTTGTTCTATTAGTCCATCTATACTAACCTCCACCAGGTTGCAAATTCAAAATAATTTTTTCTGCATCTAGCTCTGAAAAAATATTTCAGCTTGAGCTTGTAGCAGTGTGTGGGACTTGTTCCATTAGTCCATCTATACTAACCTCCACCAGGTTGCAAGTTCAAAATATTTTTTATCTGCATCTAGCTCTGAAAAAATATTTCGGCTTCTGCTTGTGGCAATGTGTGGGACTTGTTCTATTAGTCCATCTATACTAACCTCCACCAGGTTGCAAATTCAAAATAAATTTTATCTGCATCTAGCTCTGAAAAAATATTTGGCTTGGGCTTGTAGCAGTGTGTGGGACTTGTTCTATTACTCCATCTATACTAACCTCCACCAGGTTGCAAATTCAAAATAATTTTTATCAGCATCTAGCTCTGAAAAAATATTTGGGATTGGACTTGTAGCAGTGTGTGGGACTTGTTCTATTAGTCCATCTATACTAACCTCCACCAGGTTGCAAATTCAAAATAATTTTTATCTGCATCTAGCTCTGAAAAAATATTTGGCTTGGGCTTGCATCAGTGTGTGGGAGTTGTTCTATTAGTCCATCTATGCTAACCTCCACCAGGTTGCAAATTAAAAATAATTTTTATCTGCATCTAGCTCTGAAAAAATATTTGGGCTTGGGCTTGTAGCAGTGTGTGGGACTTGTTCTATTAGTCCATCCATACTAACCTCCACCAGGTTGCAAATTCTACATAATTTTTATCTGCATCTAGCTCTGAAAAAATATTTGGGCTTGGGCTTGTAGCAGTGTGTGGGACTTGTTCTATTAGTCCATCCATACCAACCTCCACCAAGATGCAAATTCTACATAATTTTTATCTGCATCTAGCTCGGAAAAAATATATGGGCTTGGGCTTGTAGCAGTGTGTGGGACTTGTTCTATTAGTCCATCTATACTAACCTCCACCAGGTTGCAAATTCAAAATAATTTTTATCTGTATCTAGCTCAGAAAAAATATTTTGGCTTGGGCTTGTAGCAGTGTGTGGGACTTGTTCTATTAGTCCATCTATACTAACCTCCACCAGGTTGCAAATTCAAAATAATTTTTATCTGCATCTAGCTCTGAATAAATATTTCGGCTTGGGTTTGTAGCAGTGTGTGGGACTTGTTCTATTAGTCCATCTATACTAACCTCCACCAGGTTGCAAATTCAAAATAAATTTTATCTGCATCTAGCTCTGAATAAATATTTGGCTTGGGCTTGTAGCAGTGTGTGGGACTTGTTCTATTAGTCCATCTATACTAACATCCACCAGGTTGCAAGTTCAAAATATTTTTTATCTGCATCTAGCTCTGAAAAAATATTTTGGCTTGGGCTTGTAGCAATGTGTGGGACTTGTTCTATTAGTCCATCTATACTAACCTCCACCAGGTTGCAATTTCAAAATAATTTTTATCTGCATCTAGCTCTGAAAAAATATTTCGGCTTGGGCTTGTAGCAGTGTGTGGGACTTGTTCTATTAGTCCATCTATACTAATCTCCACCAGTTTGCAAATTCAAAATAATTTTTTTCTGCATCTAGCTCTGAAAAAATATTTCGGCTTGAGCTTGTAGCAGTGTGTGGGACTTTTTCCATTAGTCCATCTATACTAACCTCCACCAGGTTGCAAATTCAAAATAATTTTTATCTGCATCTAGCTCTGAAAAAATATTTGGCTTGGGCTTGTAGCAGTGTGTGGGACTTGTTCTATTAGTCCATCTATACTAACCTCCACCAGGTTGCAAATTCAAAATAATTTTTATCTGCATCTAGCTCTGAAAAAATACTTGGGATTGGACTTGTAGCAGTGTGTGGGACTTGTTCTATTAGTCCATCTATACTAACCTCCACCAGGTTGCAAATTCAAAATAATTTTTATCTGCATCTAGCTCTGAAAAAATATTTGGGATTGGACTTGTAGCAGTGTGTGGGACTTGTTCTATTAGTCCATCTATACTAACCTCCACCAGGTTGCAAATTCAAAATAATTTTTATCTGCATCTAGCTCTGAAAAAAATATTTGGCTTGGGCTTGTATCAGTGTGTGGGAGTTGTTCGATTAGTCCATCTATACTAACCTCCACCAGGTTGCAAATTCAAAATAATTTTTATCTGCATCTAGCTCTGAAAAAATATTTCGGCTTGGGCTTGTAGCAGTGTGTGGGACTTGTTCTATTAGTCCATCCATACTAACCTCCACCAGGTTGCAAATTCAAAATAATTTTTATCTGCATCTAGCTCTGAAAAAATATTTGGGCTTGGGCTTGTAGCAGTGTGTGGGACTTCTTCTATTAGTCCATCTATACTAACCTACACCAGGTTGCAAATTCAAAATAATTTTCATCTGCATCTAGCTCTGAATAAATATTTGGCTTGGGCTTGTAGCAGTGTGTGGGACTTGTTCTATTAGTCCATCTATACTAACCTCCACCAGGTTGCAAGTTCAAAATATTTTTTATCTGCATCTAGCTCTGAAAAAATATTTCGGCTTGGGCTTGTGGCAATGTGTGGGACTTGTTCTATTAGTCCATCTAAACTAACCTCCACCAGGTTGCAAATTCAAAATAATTTTTATCTGCATCTAGCTCTGAAAAAATATTTGGGCTTGGGCTTGTAGCAGTGTGTGGGACTTGTTCTATTAGTCCATCTATACTAACCTCCACCAGGTTGCAAATTCTACATAATTTTTATCTGCATCTAGCTCTGAAAAAATATTTGGGCTTGGGCTTGTAGCAGTGTGTGGGACTTGTTCTATTAGTCCATCTATATTAACCTCCACCAGGTTGCAAATTCAAAATAATTTTTATCTGCATCTAGCTCTGAAAAAATATTTGGGCTTGGGCTTGGAGCAGTGTGTGGGACTTGTTCTATTAGTCCATCTATACTAACCTCCACCAGGTTGCAAATGCAAAATAATTTTTATCTGTATCTAGCTCTGAAAAAATATTTGGCTTGGGCTTGTAGCAGTGTGTGGGACTTGTTCTATTAGTCCATCTATACTACCTCCACCAGGTTGCAAATTCAAAATAATTTTTATCTGCGTCTAGTTTTAAAAAAATTTTTGGCTTGGGCTTGAAGCAGTGTGTGGGACTTGTTCTATTAGTCCATCTATACTAACTTCCACCAGGTTGCAAATTCAAAATAATTTTTATCTGCATCTAGCTCTGAAAAAATATTTGTCTTGGGCTTGTAGCAGTGTATGGGACTTGTTCTATTAGTCCATCTGTACTAACCTCCACCAGGTTGCAAATTCAAAATAATTTTTATCTGCATCTAGCTCTGAAAAAATATTTCGGCTTGGGCTTGTAGCAGTGTGTGGGACTTGTTCTATTAGTCCATCTATACTAACCTCCACCAGGTTGCAAATGCAACATAATTTTTATCTGTATCTAGCTCTGAAAAAATATTTGGCTTGGGCTTGTAGCAGTGTGTGGGACTTGTTCTACTAGTCCATCTATACTAACCTCCACCAGGTTGTAAATTCAAAATAATTTTTATCTGCATCTAGCTCTGAAAAAATATTTGGCTTGGGCTTGTAGCAGTGTGTGGGACTTTTTCTATTAGTCCATCTATACTAACTTCCACCAGGTTGCAAATTCAAAATAATATTTATCTGCATCTAGCTCTGAAAAAATATTTGGCTTGGGCTTGTAGCAGTGTGTGGGACTTGTTCTATTAGTCCATCCATACTAACCTCCACCAGGTTGCAAATTCTACATAATTTTTATCTGCATCTAGCTCTGAAAAAATATTTGGGCTTGAGCTTGTAGCAGTGTGTGGGACTTGTTCTATTAGTCCATCTATACTAACCTCCACCAGGTTGCAAACTCAAAATAATTTTTATCTGCATCTAGCTCTGAAAAAATATTTCGGCTTGGGCTTGTATCAGTGTGTGGGACTTGTTCTATTATTCCATCTATACTAACCTCCACCAGGTTGCAAATTCAAAATAATTTTTATCTGCATCTAGCTCTGAAAAAATATTTCGGCTTGGGCTTGTAGCAGTGTGTGGGACTTGTTCTATTATTCCATCTATACTAACCTCCACCAGGTTGCAAATTCAAAATAATTTTTATCTGCATCTAGCTCTGAAAAAATATTTCGACTTAGGCTTGTATCAGTGTGTGGGACTTGTTCTATTAGTCCATCTATACTAACCTCCACCAGGTTGCAAATTCAAAATAATTTTTATCGGCATCTAGCTCTGAATAAATATTTCGGCTTGGGCTTGTATCAGTGTGTGGGACTTGTTCTATTAGTCCATCTATACTAACCTCCACCAGGTTGCAAATTCAAAATAATTTTTATCTGCATCTAGCTCTGAAAAAATATTTGGCTTGGGCTTGTAGCAGTGTGTGGGACTTGTTCTATTAGTCCATCTATACTAACTTCCACCAGGTTGCAAATTCAAAATAATATTTATCTGCATCTAGCTCTGAAAAAATATTTGGCTTGGGCTTGTAGCAGTGTGTGGGACTTGTTCTATTAGTCGATCCATACTAACCTCCACCAGGTTTCAAATTCTACATAATTTTTATGTGCATCTAGCACGGAAAAAATATTTGGGCTTGAGCTTGTAGCAGTGTGTGGGACTTGTTCTATTAGTCCATCTATACTAACCTCCACCAGGTTGCAAACTCAAAATAATTTTTATCTGCATCTAGCTCTGAAAAAATATTTCGGCTTGGGCTTGTAGCAGTGTGTGGGACTTGTTCTATTATTCCATCTATACTAACCTCAACCAGGTTGCAAATTCAAAATAATTTTTATCTGCATCTAGCTCTGAAAAAATATTTCGGCTTGGGCTTGTAGCAGTGTGTGGGACTTGTTCTATTATTCCATCTATACTAACCTCCACCAGGTTGCAAATTCAAAATAATTTTTATCTGCATCTAGCTCTGAAAAAATATTTCGGCTTAGGCTTGTAGCAGTGTGTGGGACTTGTTCTATTAGTCCATCTATACTAACCTCCACCAGGTTGCAAATTCAAAATAATTTTTATCGGCATCTAGCTCTGAATAAATATTTCGGCTTGGGCTTGTATCAGTGTGTGGGACTTGTTCTATTAGTCCATCTATACTAACCTCCACCAGGTTGCAAATTCAAAATAATTTTTATCTGCATCTAGCTCTGAATAAATATTTGGCTTGGGCTTGTAGCAGTGTGTGGGACTTGTTCTATTAGTCCATCTATACTAACCTCCACCAGGTTGCAAATTCAAAATAATTTTTATCTGCATCTAGCTCTGAAAAAATATATGGCTTAGGCTTGTATCAGTGTGTGGTACTTGTTCTATTAGTCCATCTATACTAACCTCCACCAGGTTGCAAATTCAAAATAATTTTTATCTGCATCTAGGTCTGAAAAATTATTTGGGCTTGGGCTTGTAGCAGTGTGTGGGACTTGTTCTATTAGTCCATCTATACTACCTCCACCAAGTTGCAAATTCAAAATAATTTTTATCTGCGTCTAGTTTTAAAAAAATTTTTGGCTTGGGCTTGAAGCAGTGTGTGGGACTTGTTCTATTAGTCCATCTATACTAACTTCCACCAGGTTGCAAATTCAAAATAATTTTTATCTGCATCTAGCTCTGAAAAAATATTTGTCTTGGGCTTGTAGCAGTGTATGGGACTTGTTCTATTAGTCCATCTGTACTAACCTCCACCAGGTTGCAAATTCAAAATAATTTTTATCTGCATCTAGCTCTGAAAAAATATTTCGGCTTGGGCTTGTAGCAGTGTGTGGGACTTGTTCTATTATTCCATCTATACTAACCTCCACCAGGATGCAAATTCAAAATAATTTTTATCTGCATCTAGCTCTGAAAAAATATTTCGGCTTGGGCTTGTAGCAGTGTGTGGGACTTGTTCTATTAGTCCATCTATACTAACCTCCACCAGGTTGCAAATTCAAAATAATTTTTATCGGCATCTAGCTCTGAATAAATATTTCGGCTTGGGCTTGTATCAGTGTGTGGGACTTGTCCTATTAGTCCATCTATACTAACCTCCACCAGGTTGCAAATTCAAAATAATTTTTATCTGCATCTAGCTCTGAATAAATATTTGGCTTGGGCTTGTAGCAGTGTGTGGGACTTGTTCTATTAGTCCATCTATACTAACCTCCACCAGGTTGCAAATTCAAAATAATATTTATCTGCATCTAGCTCTGAAAAAATATATGGCTTGGGCTTGAATCAGTGTGTGGGACTTGTTCTATTAGTCCATCTATACTAACCTCCACGAGGTTGCAAATTCAAAAAAATTTTTATCTGCATCTAGCTCTGAAAAAATATTTGGGCTTGGGCTTGTAGCAGTGTGTGGGACTTGTTCTATTAGTCCATCCATACTAACCTCCACCAGGTTGCAAATTCTACATAATTTTTATCTGCATCTAGCTCTGAAAAAATATTTGGGCTTGGGATTGTAGCAGTGTGTGGGACTTGTTCTATTAGTCCATCTATATTAACCTCCACCAGGTTGCAAATTCAAAATAATTTTTATCTGCAACTAGCTCTGAAAAAATATTTGGGCTTGGGCTTGGAGCAGTGTGTGGGACTTGTTCTATTAGTCCATCTATACTAACCTCCACCAGGTTGCAAATGCAACATAATTTTTATCTGTATCTAGCTCTGAAAAAATATTTGGCTTGGACTTGTAGCAGTGTGTGGGACTTGTTCTACTAGTCCATCTATACTAACCTCCACCAGGTTGTAAATTCAAAATAATTTTTATCTGCATCTAGCTCTGAAAAAATATTTGGCTTGGGCTTGTAGCAGTGTGTGGGACTTGTTCTATTAGTCCATCTATACTAACTTCCACCAGGTTGCAAATTCAAAATAATATTTATCTGCATCTAGCTCTGAAAAAATATTTGGCTTGGGCTTGTAGCAGTGTGTGGGACTTGTTCTATTAGTCCATCCATACTAACCTCCACCAGGTTGCAAATTCTACATAATTTTTATCTGCATCTAGCTCTGAAAAAATATTTGGGCTTGAGCTTGTAGCAGTGTGTGGGACTTGTTCTATTAGTCCATCTATACTAACCTCCACCAGGTTGCAAACTCAAAATAATTTTTATCTGCATCTAGCTCTGAAAAAATATTTCGGCTTGGGCTTGTAGCAGTGTGTGGGACTTGTTCTATTATTCCATCTATACTAACCTCAACCAGGTTGCAAATTCAAAATAATTTTTATCTGCATCTAGCTCTGAAAAAATATTTCGGCTTGGGCTTGTAGCAGTGTGTGGGACTTGTTCTATTATTCCATCTATACTAACCTCCACCAGGTTGCAAATTCAAAATAATTTTTATCTGCATCTAGCTCTGAAAAAATATTTCGGCTTAGGCTTGTAGCAGTGTGTGGGACTTGTTCTATTAGTCCATCTATACTAACCTCCACCAGGTTGCAAATTCAAAATAATTTTTATCGGCATCTAGCTCTGAATAAATATTTCGGCTTGGGCTTGTATCAGTGTGTGGGACTTGTTCTATTAGTCCATCTATACTAACCTCCACCAGGTTGCAAATTCAAAATAATTTTTATCTGCATCTAGCTCTGAATAAATATTTGGCTTGGGCTTGTAGCAGTGTGTGGGACTTGTTCTATTAGTCCATCTATACTAACCTCCACCAGGTTGCAAATTCAAAATAATTTTTATCTGCATCTAGCTCTGAAAAAATATATGGCTTAGGCTTGTATCAGTGTGTGGTACTTGTTCTATTAGTCCATCTATACTAACCTCCACCAGGTTGCAAATTCAAAATAATTTTTATCTGCATCTAGGTCTGAAAAATTATTTGGGCTTGGGCTTGTAGCAGTGTGTGGGACTTGTTCTATTAGTCCATCCATACTAACCTCCACCAGGTTGCAAATTCTACATAATTTTTATCTGCATCTAGCTCTGAAAAAATATTTGGGCTTGGGCTTGGAGCAGTGTGTGGGACTTGTTCTATTAGTCCATCTATACTAACCTCCACCAGGTTGCAAATTCAAAATAATTTTTATCTGTACCTAGCTCTGTAAAAATATTTGGCTTGGGCTTGTAGCAGTGTGTGGGACTTGTTCTAATAGTCCATCTATACTAACCTCCACCAGGTTGCAAATTCAAAATAATTTTTATCTGCATCTAGCTCTGAATAAATATTTGGCTTGGGCTTGTAGCAGTGTGTGGGACTTGTTCTATTAGTCCATCTATACTAACCTCCACCAGGTTGCAAATTCAAAATAATTTTTATCTGCATCTAGCTCTGAAAAAATATATGGCTTAGGCTTGTATCAGTGTGTGGTACTTGTTCTATTAGTCCATCTATACTAACCTCCACCAGGTTGCAAATTCAAAATAATTTTTATCTGCATCTAGCTCTGAAAAATTATTTGGGCTTGGGCTTGTAGCAGTGTGTGGGACTTGTTCTATTAGTCCATCTATACTAACCTCCACCAGGTTGCAAATTCTAAATAATTTTTATATGTATCTAGCACTGAAAAAATATTTCGGCTTGGGCTTGTAGCAGTGTGTGGGACTTGTTCTATTAGTCCATCTATACTAACCTTCACCAGGTTGCAAATTCAAAATAATTTTTATCTGCATCTAGCTCTGAATAAATATTTGTCTTGGGCTTGTAGCAGTGTGTGGGACTTGTTCTATTAGTCCATCTATACTAACCTCCACCAGGTTGCAAATTCAAAATAATTTTTATCAGCATCTAGCTCTGAAAAAATATTTCGGCTTGGGCTTGTAGCAGTGTGTGGGACTTGTTCTAATAGTCCATCTATACTAACCTCCACCAGGTTGCAAATTCAAAATATCTTTTATCTGCATCTAGCTCTGAAAAAATATTTGGCTTGGGCTTGTAGCAGTGTGTGGGACTTGTTCTATTAGTCCATCTATACTAACCTTCACCAGGTTGCAAATTCAAAATAATTTTTATCGGCATCTAGCTCTGAAAAAATATTTGGCTTGGGCTTGTAGCAGTGTGTGGGACTTGTTCTATTAGTCCATCTATACTAACCTCAACCAGGTTGCAAATTCAAAATAATTTTTATCTGCATCTAGCTCTGAAAAAATATTTCGGCTTGGGCTTGTAGCAGTGTGTGGGACTTGTTCTATTATTCCATCTATACTAACCTCCACCAGGTTGCAAATTCAAAATAATTTTTATCTGCATCTAGCTCTGAAAAAATATTTCGGCTTAGGCTTGTAGCAGTGTGTGGGACTTGTTCTATTAGTCCATCTATACTAACCTCCACCAGGTTGCAAATTCAAAATAATTTTTATCGGCATCTAGCTCTGAATAAATATTTCGGCTTGGGCTTGTATCAGTGTGTGGGACTTGTTCTATTAGTCCATCTATACTAACCTCCACCAGGTTGCAAATTCAAAATAATTTTTATCTGCATCTAGCTCTGAATAAATATTTGGCTTGGGCTTGTAGCAGTGTGTGGGACTTGTTCTATTAGTCCATCTATACTAACCTCCACCAGGTTGCAAATTCAAAATAATTTTTATCTGCATCTAGCTCTGAAAAAATATATGGCTTAGGCTTGTATCAGTGTGTGGTACTTGTTCTATTAGTCCATCTATAGTAACCTCCACCAGGTTGCAAATTCAAAATAATTTTTATCTGCATCTAGCTCTGAAAAATTATTTGGGCTTGGGCTTGTAGCAGTGTGTGGGACTTGTTCTATTAGTCCATCCATACTAACCTCCACCAGGTTGCAAATTCTACATAATTTTTATCTGCATCTAGCTCTGAAAAAATATTTGGGCTTGGGCTTGTAGCAGTGTGTGGGACTTGTTCTATTAGTCCATCTATACTAACCTCCACCAGGTTGCAAATTCAAAATAATTTTTATCTGCATCTAGCTCTGAAAAAATATTTGGGCTTGGGCTTGGAGCAGTGTGTGGGACTTGTTCTATTAGTCCATCTATACTAACCTCCACCAGGTTGCAAATTCAAAATAATTTTTATCTGTACCTAGCTCTGTAAAAATATTTGGCTTGGGCTTGTAGCAGTGTGTGGGACTTGTTCTAATAGTCCATCTATACTAACCTCCACCAGGTTGCAAATTCAAAATAATTTTTATCTGCATCTAGCTCTGAATAAATATTTGGCTTGGGCTTGTAGCAGTGTGTGGGACTTGTTCTATTAGTCCATCTATACTAACCTCCACCAGGTTGCAAATTCAAAATAATTTTTATCTGCATCTAGCTCTGAAAAAATATATGGCTTAGGCTTGTAGCAGTGTGTGGGACTTGTTCTATTAGTCCATCCATACTAACCTCCACCAGGTTGCAAATTCAAAATAATTTTTATCTGCATCTAGCTCTGAAAAAATATTTGTGCTTGGGCTTATAGCAGTGTGTGGGACTTGTTCTTTTAGTCCATCTATACTAACATCCACCAGGCTGCAAATTCGAAATAAATTTTATAAGCATCTAGCTCTGAAAAAATATTTGGTCTTGGGCTTTGTAGCAGTGTGTGTGACTTGTTCTATTAGTCCATCTATACTAACCTCCACCAGGTTGCAAATTCAAAATAATTTTTATCTGTACCTAGCTCTGTAAAAATATTTGGCTTGGGCTTGTAGCAGTGTGTGGGACTTGTTCTAATAGTCCATCTATACTAACCTCCACCAGGTTGCAAATTCAAAATAACTTTTATCTGCATCTAGCTCTGAAAAAAATATTTGGCTTGGGCTTGTAGCAGTGTGTGGGACTTGTTCTATTAGTCCATCTATACTAACCTCCACCAGGTTGCAAATTCTAAATATTTTTTATCTGCATCTAGCACTGAAAAAATATTTCGGCTTGGGCTTGTAGCAGTGTGTGGGACTTGTTCTATTAGTCCATCTATACTAACCTTCACCAGGTTGCAAATTCAAAATAATTTTTATCTGCATCTAGCTCTGAATAAATATTTGGCTTGGGCTTGTAGCAGTGTGTGGGACTGGTTCTATTAGTCCATCTATACTAACCTCCACCAGGTTACAAATTCAAAATAATTTTTATCAGCATCTAGCTCTGAAAAAATATTTCGGCTTGGGCTTGTAGCAGTGTGTGGGACTTGTTCTATTAGTCCATCTATACTAACCTCCACCAGGTTGCAAATTCAAAATAATTTTTATCTGCATCTAGCTCTGAAAAAATATTTGGGCTTGGACTTGTAGTAGTGTGTGGGACTTTTTCTATTTGTCCACCTTTTCTAACCTCCACCAGGTTGCAAATTCAAAATAATTTTTATCTGCATCTAGCTCTGAAAAAATATTTGGCTTGGGCTTGTAGCAGTGTGTGCGACTTGTTCTATTAGTCCATCTATACTAACCTCCACCAGGTTGCAAATTCAAAATAATTTTTATGTGCATCTAGCTCTGAAAAAATATTTGGCTTGGGCTTGTAGCAGTGTGTGGGACTTGTTCTATTAGTCCATCTATACTAACCTCCACCAGGTTGCAAATTCAAAATAATTTTTATCTGCATCTAGCTCTGAAAAAATATTTGGGCTTGGGCTTGTAGCATTATGTGGGACTTGTTCTATTTGTCCATCCATACTAACCTCCACCAGGTTGCAAATTCTACATAATTTTTATCTGCATCTAGTTCTGAAAAAATATTTGGGCTTGGGCTTGTAGCAGTGTGTGGGACTCTTTCTATTAGTCCATCTATACTAACCTCCACCAGGTTGCAAATTCTAAGTAATTTTTATCTGCATCTAGCTCTGAAAAAATATTTGGGCTTGGGCTTGTAGCAGTGTGTGGGACTCTTTCTATTAGTCCATCTATACTAACCTCCACCAGGTTGCAAATTCAAAATAATTTTTATCTGCATCTAGTTCTGAAAAAATATTTCGGCTTGGGCTTGCCGCAGTGTGTGGGACTTGTTCTATTAGTCCATCTATACTAACCTCCACCAGGTTTCAAATTCAAAATAATTTTTATCTGCATCTAGCTCTGAATAAATATTTCGGCTTGGGCTTGTAGCAGTGTCTGGGACTTGTTCTATTAGTCCATCTATACTAACCTCCACCAGGTTGCAAATTCAAAATAGTTTTTATCTGCATCTAGCTCTGAATAAATATTTGGCTTGGGCTTGTAGCAGTGTGTGGGACTTGTTCTATTAGTCCATCTATACTAACCTCCACAGGTTGCAAAATCAAAATAATTTTTATCTGCATCTAGCTCTGAATAAATATTTGGCTTGGGCTTGTAGCAGTGTGTGGGACTTGTTCTATTAGTCCATCTATACTAACCTCCACCAGGTTGCAAGTTCAAAATAATTTTTATCTGCATCTAGCTCTGAAAAAAAATTTCGGCTGGGGCTTGTAGCAGTGTGTGGGACTTGTTCTATTAGTCCATCTATACTAACCTCTACCAGGTTGCAAATTCAAAATAATTTTTATCTGCATCTAGCTCTGAAAAAATATTTGGCTGTGGCTTGTAGCAGTGTGTGGTACTTGTTCTATTCGTCCATCTATACTAACCTCCACCAGGTTGCAAATTCAAAATAATTTTTATCTGCATCTAACTCTGAAGAAACATTTCGGCTTGGGCTTGTAGCTGTGTGTGGGACTTGTTCTATTAGTCCATCCATACTAACCTCCACCAGGTTGCAAATTCAAAATAATTTTTATCTGCATCTAGCTCTGAAAAAATATTTGGGCTTGGGCTTATAGCAGTGTGTGGGACTTGTTCTTTTAGTCCATCTATACTAACCTCTACCAGGCTGCAAATTCGATATAATTTTTATCTGCATCTAGCTCTGAAAAAATATTTGGGCTTGGGCTTGTAGCAGTGTGTTGGACTTGTTCTATTAGTCCATCTATACTAACCTCCACCAGGTTGCAAATTCAAAATAATTTTTATCTGTATCTAGCTCTGTAAAAATATTTGGCTTGGGCTTGTAGCAGTGTGTGGGACTTGTTCTAATAGTCCATCTATACTAACCTACAGCAGGTTGCAAATTCAAAATAACTTTTATCTGCATCTAGCTCTGAAAAAATATTTGGCTTGGGCTTGTAGCAGTGTGTGGGACTTGTTCTATTAGTCCATCTATACTAACCTCCACCAGGTTGCAAATTTTAAATAATTTTTATCTGCATCTAGCATTGAAAAAATATTTCGGCTTGGGCTTGTAGCAGTGTGTGGGACTTGTTCTATTAGTCCATCTATACTAACCTCCACCAGGTTGCAAATTCAAAATAATTTTTATCTGCATCTAGCTCTGAATAAATATTTGGCTTGGGCTTGTAGCAGTGTGTGGGACTTGTTCTATTAGTCCATCTATACTAACCTCCACCAGGTTGCAAATTCAAAATAATTTTTATCAGCATCTAGCTCTGAAAAAATATTTCGGCTTGGGCTTGTAGCAGTGTGTGGGACTTGTTCTATTAGTCCATCTATACTAACCTCCACCAGGTTACACATTCAAAATAATTTTTATCGGCATCTAGCTCTGAAAAATATTTGGGCTTGGGCTTGTAGCAGTGTGTTGGACTTGTTCTATTAGTCCATCTATACTAACCTCCACCAGGTTGCAAATTCAAAATAATTTTTATCTGTACCTAGCTCTGTAAAAATATTTGGCTTGGGCTTGTAGCAGTGTGTGGGACTTGTTCTAATAGTCCATCTATACTAACCTCCACCAGGTTGCAAATTCAAAATAATTTTTATCTGCATCTAGCTCTGAATAAATATTTGGCTTGGGCTTGTAGCAGTGTGTGGGACTTGTTCTATTAGTCCATCTATACTAACCTCCACCAGGTTGCAAATTCAAAATAATTTTTATCTGCATCTAGCTCTGAAAAAATATATGGCTTAGGCTTGTAGCAGTGTGTGGGACTTGTTCTATTAGTCCATCCATACTAACCTCCACCAGGTTGCAAATTCAAAATAATTTTTATCTGCATCTAGCTCTGAAAAAATATTTGTGCTTGGGCTTATAGCAGTGTGTGGGACTTGTTCTTTTAGTCCATCTATACTAACATCCACCAGGCTGCAAATTCGAAATAAATTTTATAAGCATCTAGCTCTGAAAAAATATTTGGTCTTGGGCTTTGTAGCAGTGTGTGTGACTTGTTCTATTAGTCCATCTATACTAACCTCCACCAGGTTGCAAATTCAAAATAATTTTTATCTGTACCTAGCTCTGTAAAAATATTTGGCTTGGGCTTGTAGCAGTGTGTGGGACTTGTTCTAATAGTCCATCTATACTAACCTCCACCAGGTTGCAAATTCAAAATAACTTTTATCTGCATCTAGCTCTGAAAAAAATATTTGGCTTGGGCTTGTAGCAGTGTGTGGGACTTGTTCTATTAGTCCATCTATACTAACCTCCACCAGGTTGCAAATTCTAAATATTTTTTATCTGCATCTAGCACTGAAAAAATATTTCGGCTTGGGCTTGTAGCAGTGTGTGGGACTTGTTCTATTAGTCCATCTATACTAACCTTCACCAGGTTGCAAATTCAAAATAATTTTTATCTGCATCTAGCTCTGAATAAATATTTGGCTTGGGCTTGTAGCAGTGTGTGGGACTGGTTCTATTAGTCCATCTATACTAACCTCCACCAGGTTACAAATTCAAAATAATTTTTATCAGCATCTAGCTCTGAAAAAATATTTCGGCTTGGGCTTGTAGCAGTGTGTGGGACTTGTTCTATTAGTCCATCTATACTAACCTCCACCAGGTTGCAAATTCAAAATAATTTTTATCTGCATCTAGCTCTGAAAAAATATTTGGGCTTGGACTTGTAGTAGTGTGTGGGACTTTTTCTATTTGTCCACCTTTTCTAACCTCCACCAGGTTGCAAATTCAAAATAATTTTTATCTGCATCTAGCTCTGAAAAAATATTTGGCTTGGGCTTGTAGCAGTGTGTGCGACTTGTTCTATTAGTCCATCTATACTAACCTCCACCAGGTTGCAAATTCAAAATAATTTTTATGTGCATCTAGCTCTGAAAAAATATTTGGCTTGGGCTTGTAGCAGTGTGTGGGACTTGTTCTATTAGTCCATCTATACTAACCTCCACCAGGTTGCAAATTCAAAATAATTTTTATCTGCATCTAGCTCTGAAAAAATATTTGGGCTTGGGCTTGTAGCATTATGTGGGACTTGTTCTATTTGTCCATCCATACTAACCTCCACCAGGTTGCAAATTCTACATAATTTTTATCTGCATCTAGTTCTGAAAAAATATTTGGGCTTGGGCTTGTAGCAGTGTGTGGGACTCTTTCTATTAGTCCATCTATACTAACCTCCACCAGGTTGCAAATTCTAAGTAATTTTTATCTGCATCTAGCTCTGAAAAAATATTTGGGCTTGGGCTTGTAGCAGTGTGTGGGACTCTTTCTATTAGTCCATCTATACTAACCTCCACCAGGTTGCAAATTCAAAATAATTTTTATCTGCATCTAGTTCTGAAAAAATATTTCGGCTTGGGCTTGCCGCAGTGTGTGGGACTTGTTCTATTAGTCCATCTATACTAACCTCCACCAGGTTTCAAATTCAAAATAATTTTTATCTGCATCTAGCTCTGAATAAATATTTCGGCTTGGGCTTGTAGCAGTGTCTGGGACTTGTTCTATTAGTCCATCTATACTAACCTCCACCAGGTTGCAAATTCAAAATAGTTTTTATCTGCATCTAGCTCTGAATAAATATTTGGCTTGGGCTTGTAGCAGTGTGTGGGACTTGTTCTATTAGTCCATCTATACTAACCTCCACAGGTTGCAAAATCAAAATAATTTTTATCTGCATCTAGCTCTGAATAAATATTTGGCTTGGGCTTGTAGCAGTGTGTGGGACTTGTTCTATTAGTCCATCTATACTAACCTCCACCAGGTTGCAAGTTCAAAATAATTTTTATCTGCATCTAGCTCTGAAAAAAAATTTCGGCTGGGGCTTGTAGCAGTGTGTGGGACTTGTTCTATTAGTCCATCTATACTAACCTCTACCAGGTTGCAAATTCAAAATAATTTTTATCTGCATCTAGCTCTGAAAAAATATTTGGCTGTGGCTTGTAGCAGTGTGTGGTACTTGTTCTATTCGTCCATCTATACTAACCTCCACCAGGTTGCAAATTCAAAATAATTTTTATCTGCATCTAACTCTGAAGAAACATTTCGGCTTGGGCTTGTAGCTGTGTGTGGGACTTGTTCTATTAGTCCATCCATACTAACCTCCACCAGGTTGCAAATTCAAAATAATTTTTATCTGCATCTAGCTCTGAAAAAATATTTGGGCTTGGGCTTATAGCAGTGTGTGGGACTTGTTCTTTTAGTCCATCTATACTAACCTCTACCAGGCTGCAAATTCGATATAATTTTTATCTGCATCTAGCTCTGAAAAAATATTTGGGCTTGGGCTTGTAGCAGTGTGTTGGACTTGTTCTATTAGTCCATCTATACTAACCTCCACCAGGTTGCAAATTCAAAATAATTTTTATCTGTATCTAGCTCTGTAAAAATATTTGGCTTGGGCTTGTAGCAGTGTGTGGGACTTGTTCTAATAGTCCATCTATACTAACCTACAGCAGGTTGCAAATTCAAAATAACTTTTATCTGCATCTAGCTCTGAAAAAATATTTGGCTTGGGCTTGTAGCAGTGTGTGGGACTTGTTCTATTAGTCCATCTATACTAACCTCCACCAGGTTGCAAATTTTAAATAATTTTTATCTGCATCTAGCATTGAAAAAATATTTCGGCTTGGGCTTGTAGCAGTGTGTGGGACTTGTTCTATTAGTCCATCTATACTAACCTCCACCAGGTTGCAAATTCAAAATAATTTTTATCTGCATCTAGCTCTGAATAAATATTTGGCTTGGGCTTGTAGCAGTGTGTGGGACTTGTTCTATTAGTCCATCTATACTAACCTCCACCAGGTTGCAAATTCAAAATAATTTTTATCAGCATCTAGCTCTGAAAAAATATTTCGGCTTGGGCTTGTAGCAGTGTGTGGGACTTGTTCTATTAGTCCATCTATACTAACCTCCACCAGGTTACACATTCAAAATAATTTTTATCGGCATCTAGCTCTGAAAAATATTTGGCTTGGGCTTGTAGCAGTGTGTGGGATTTGTTCTATTAGTCCATCTATACTAACCTCCACAAAATTGAAAATTAAAAATAATTTTTATCTGCATCTAGCTCTGAAAAACTATTTGGCTTGGGCTTGTAGCAGTGTGTGGGAATTGTTCTATTAGTCCATCTATACTAACCTCCACCAGGTTGCAAATTCAAAATAATTTTTATCTGCATCTAGCTCTGAAAAAATATTTGGGCTTGGGCTTGTAGCATTGTGTGGGACTTGTTCTATTAGTCCATCCATACTAACCTCCACCAGGTTGCAAATTCTACATAATTTTTATCTGCATCTAGTTCTGAAAAAATATTTGGGCTTGGGCTTGTAGCAGTGTGTGGGACTCTTTCTAATAGTCCATCTATACTAACCTCCACCAGGTTGCAAATTGTAAGTAATGTAATTTTTACCTGCATCTAGCTCTAAAAAAATATTTGGGCTTGGGCTTGTAGCAGTGTGTGGGACTCTTTCTATTAGTCCATCTATACTAACCTCCACCAGCTTGCAAATTCAAAATAATTTTTATCTGCATCTAGCTCTGAAAAAATATTTGGGCTTGGGCTTGTTGCAGTGTGTGGGACTTGTTCTATTAGTACATCTATACTAACCTCCACCAGGTTGCAAATTCAAAATAATTTTTATCTGCATCTACCTCTGAAAAAATATTTCGGCTTGGGCTTGTAGCAGTGTGTGGGACTTGTTCTATTAGACCATCTATACTAACCTCCACCAGGTTGCAAATTCAAAATAATTTTTATCTGCATCTAGCTCTGAATAAATATTTCGGCTTGGGCTTGTAGCAGTGTGTGGGACTTGTTCTATTAGTCCATCTATACTAACCTCCACCAGGTTGCAAATTCAAAATAATTTTTATCTGCATCTAGCTCTGAATAAATATTTGGCTTGGGCTTGTAGCAGTGTGTGGGACTTGTTCTATTAATCCATCTATACTAACCTCCACCAGGTTGCAAGTTCAAAATAATTTTTATCTTCATCTAGCTCTGAAAAAATATTTCGGCTTGGGCTTGTAGCAGTGTGTAGGACTTGTTCTATTAGTCCATCTATACTAACCTCCACCAGGTTGCAAATTCAAAATAATTTTTATCTCCATCTAGCTCTGAAAAAATATTTGGCTGTGGCTTGTAGCAGTGTGTGGGACTTGTTCTATTAGTCAATCTATACTAACCTCCACCAGGTTGCAAATTCAAAATAATTTTTATCTGCATCTAGGTCTGAAAAAACATTTTGGCCTGGGCTTGTAGCAGTGTGTGGGACTTGTTCTATTAGTCCATCCATACTAACCTCCACCAGGTTGCAAATTCAAAAAATTTTTTATCTGCATCTAGCTCTGAAAAAATATTTGGGTTTGGGCTTATAGCAGTGTGTGGGACTTGTTCTATTAGTCCATCTATACTAACCTCCACCAGGCTGCAAATTCGAAATAATTATTATCTGCATCTAGCTCTGAAAAAATATTTGGGCTTGTGCTTGTAGCAGTGTGTGGGACTTATTCTATTAGTCCATCTATACTAACCTCCACCAGATTGCAAATTCAAAATAATTTTTATCTGCATCTAGCACTGAAAAAATATTTCGGCTTGGGCTTGTAGCAGTGTGTGGGACTTGTTCTATTAGTCCATCTATACTAACCTCCACCAGGTTGCAAATTTTAAATAATTTTTATCTGCATCTAGCATTGAAAAAATATTTCGGCTTGGGCTTGTAGCAGTGTGTGGGACTTGTTCTATTAGTCCATCTATACTAACCTCCACCAGGTTGCAAATTCAAAATAATTTTTATCTGCATCTAGCTCTGAATAAATATTTGGCTTGGGCTTGTAGCAGTGTGTGGGACTTGTTCTACTAGACCATCTATACTAACCTCCACCAGGTTGCAAATTCAAAATAATTTTTATCTGCATCTAGCTCTGAATAAATATTTCGGCTTGGGCTTGTAGCAGTGTGTGCGACTTGTTCTATTAGTCCATCTATACTAACCTCCACCAGGTTGCAAATTCAAAATAATTTTTATCTGCATCTAGCTCTGAATAAATATTTGGCTTGGGCTTGTAGCAGTGTGTGGGACTTGTTCTATTAATCCATCTATACTAACCTCCACCAGGTTGCAAGTTCAAAATAATTTTTATCTGCATCTAGCTCTGAAAAAATATTTCGGCTTGGGCTTGTAGCAGTGTGTAGGACTTGTTCTATTAGTCCATCCATACTAACCTCCACCAGGTTGCAAATTCAAAATAATTTTTATCTGCATCTAGCTCTGAATAAATATTTCAGCTTGGGCTTGTAGCAGTGTGTGGGACTTGTTCTATTAGTCCATCTATACTAACCTCCACCAGGTTGCAAATTCAAAATAATTTTTATCTGCATCTAGCTCTGAATAAATATTTGGCTTGGGCTTGTAGCAGTGTGTGGGACTTGTTCTATTAATCCATCTATACTAACCTCCACCAGGTTGCAAGTTCAAAATAATTGTTATCTGCATCTAGCTCTGAAAAAATATTTCGGCTTGGGCTTGTAGCAGTGTGTGGGACTTGTTCTAATAGTCCATCTATACTAACCTACAGCAGGTTGCAAATTCAAAATAACTTTTATCTGCATCTAGCTCTGAAAAAATATTTGGCTTGGGCTTGTAGCAGTGTGTGGGACTTGTTCTATTAGTCCATCTATACTAACCTCCACCAGGTTGCAAATTTTAAATAATTTTTATCTGCATCTAGCACTGAAAAAATATTTCGGCTTGGGCTTGTAGCAGTGTGTGGGACTTGTTCTATTAGTCCATCTATACTAACCTCCACCAGGTTGTAAATTCAAAATAATTTTTATCTGCATCTAGCTCTGAATAAATATTTGGCTTGGGCTTGTAGCAGTGTGTGGGACTTGTTCTATTAGTCCATCTATACTAACCTCCACCAGGTTGCAAATTCAAAATAATTTTTATCAGCATCTAGCTCTGAAAAAATATTTCGGCTTGGGCTTGTAGCAGTGTGTGGGACTTGTTCTATTAGTCCATCTATACTAACCTCCACCAGGTTACACATTCAAAATAATTTTTATCGGCATCTAGCTCTGAAAAATATTTGGCTTGGGCTTGTAGCAGTGTGTGGGATTTGTTCTATTAGTCCATCTATACTAACCTCCACAAAATTGCAAATTCAAAATAATTTTTATCTGCATCTAGCTCTGAAAAACTATTTGGCTTGGGCTTGTAGCAGTGTGTGGGAATTGTTCTATTAGTCCATCTATACTAACCTCCACCAGGTTGCAAGTTCAAAATAATTTTTATCTGCATCTAGCTCTGAAAAAATATTTCGGCTTGGGCTTGTAGCAGTGTGTAGGACTTGTTCTATTAGTCCATCTATACTAACCTCCACCAGGTTGCAAATTCAAAATAATTTTTATCTCCATCTAGCACTGAAAAAATATTTGGCTGTGGCTTGTAGCAGTGTGTGGGACTTGTTCTATTAGTCAATCTATACTAACCTCCACCAGGTTGCAAATTCAAAATAATTTTTATCTGCATCTAGCTCTGAAAAAACATTTTGGCCTGGGCTTGTAGCAGTGTGTGGGACTTGTTCTATTAGTCCATCCATACTAACCTCCACCAGGTTGCAAATTCAAAATAATTTTTATCTGCATCTAGCTCTGAATAAATATTTCAGCTTGGGCTTGTAGCAGTGTGTTGGACTTGTTCTATTAGTCCATCTATACTAACCTCCACCAGGTTGCAAATTCAAAATAATTTTTATCTGCATCTAGCTCTGAATAAATATTTGGCTTGGGCTTGTAGCAGTGTGTGGGACTTGTTCTATTAATCCATCTATACTAACCTCCACCAGGTTGCAAGTTCAAAATAATTTTTATCTGCATCTAGCTCTGAAAAAATATTTCGGCTTGGGCTTGTAGCAGTGTGTAGGACTTGTTCAATTAGTCCATCTATACTAACCTCCACCAGGTTGCAAATTCAAAATAATTTTTATCTCCATCTAGTTCTGAAAAAATATTTGGCTGTGGCTTGTAGCAGTGTGTGGGACTTGTTCTATTAGTCAATCTATACTAACCTCCACCAGGTTGAAAATTCAAAATAATTTTTATCTGCATCTAGCTCTGAAAAAACACTTTGGCATGGGCTTGTAGCAGTGTGTGGGACTTGTTCTATTAGTCCATCCATACTAACCTCCACCAGGTTGCAAATTCAAAATATTTTTTATCTGCATCTAGCTCTGAAAAAATATTTGGGTTTGGGCTTATAGCAGTGTGTGTTTGACTTGTTCTATTAGTCCATCTATACTAACCTCCACCAGGCTGCAAATTCAAAATAATTATTATCTGCATCTAGCTCTGAAAAAATAATTGGCTTGGGCTTGTAGCAGTGTGTGGGACTTGTTCTATTAGTCCATCTATACTAACCTCCACCAGGTTGCAAATTCTAAATAATTTTTATCTGCATCTAGCACTGAAAAAATATTTCGGCTTTGACTTGTAGCAGTGTGTGGGACTTGTTCTATTAGTCCATCCATACTAACCTCCACCAGGTTGCAAATTCAAAATATTTTTTATCTGCATCTAGCTCTGAAAAAACATTTCGGCTTGGGCTTGTAGCAGTGTGTGGGACTTGCTCTATTAGTCCATCCATACTAACCTCCACCAGGTTGCAAATTCAAAATATTTTTTATCTGCATCTAACTCTGAAAAAATATTTGGGTTTGGGCTTCTAGCAGTGTATGTTACTTGTTCTATTAGTCTATATATACTAACCTCCACCAGGCTGCAAATTCGAAATAATTTTTATCTGCATCTAGCTCTGAAAAAATATTTGGGCTTGTGCTTGTAGCAGTGTGTGGGACTTGTTCTATTAGTCCATCTATACTAACCTTCACCAGGTTGCAAATTCAAAATAATTTTTATCTGCATCTAGCTCTGAATAAATATTTGGCTTGGGCTTGTAGCAGTGTGTGGGACTTGTTCTATTAGACCATCTATACTAACATCCACCAGGTTGCAAATTCAAAATAATTTTTATCTGCATCTCGCTCTGAAAAAATATTTCGGCTTGGGCTTGTAGCAGTCTGTGGGACTTGTTCTATTAGTCCATCCATACTAACCTCCACCAGGTTGCAAATTCAAAATATTTTTTATCTGCATCTAGCTCTGAAAAAATATTTGGGTTTGGGCTTATAGCAGTGTGTGGGACTTGTTCTATTAGTCCATCTATACTAACCTCCACCAGGCTGCAAATTCGAAATAATTATTATCTGCATCTAGCTCTGAAAAAATATTTGGGCTTGTGCTTGTAGCAGTGTGTGGGACTTATTCTATTAGTCCATCTATACTAACCTCCACCAGATTGCAAATTCAAAATAATTTTTATCTGCATCTAGCACTGAAAAAATATTTCGGCTTGGGCTTGTAGCAGTGTGTGGGACTTGTTCTATTAGTCCATCTATACTAACCTCCACCAGGTTGCAAATTCAAAATAATTTTTATCTGCATCTATCTCTGAAAAAATATTTGTCTGTGGCTTGTAGCAGTGTGTGGGACTTGTTCTATTCGTCCATCTATACTAACCTCCACCAGGTTGCAAATTCAAAATAATTTTTATCTGCATCTAGCTCTGAAAAAATATTTGGGTTTGGGCTTCTAGCAGTGTGTGTTACTTGTTCTATTAGTCTATCTATACTAACCTCCACCAGGCTGCAAATTCGAAATAATTTTTATCTGCATCTAGCTCTGAAAAAATATTTGGGCTTGTGCTTGTAGCAGTGTGTGGGACTTGTTCTATTAGTCCATCTATACTAACCTCCACTAGGTTGCAAATTCAAAATAATTTTTATCTGCATCTAGCTCTGAAAAAATATTTCGGCTTGGGCTTGTAGCAGTCTGTGGGACTTGTTCTAATAGTCCATCTATACTAACCTCCATTAGGTTGCAAATTCAAAATAATTTTTATCTGCATCTAGCTCTGAAAAATATTTGGCTTGGGTTTGTAGCAGTGTGTGGGACTTGTTCTATTAGTCCATCTATACTAACCTTCACCAGGTTGCAAATTCAAAATAATTTTTATCTGCATCTAGCTCTGAATAAAAATTTGGCTTGGGCTTGTAGCAGTGTGTGGGACTTGTTCTATTAGACCATCTATACTAACCTCCACCAGGTTGCAAATTCAAAATAATTTTTATCTGCATCTAGCTCTGAATAAATATTTCGGCTTGGGCTTGTAGCAGTGTGTGGGACTTGTTCTATTAGTCCATCTATACTAACCTCCACCAGGTTGCAAATTCAAAATAATTTTTATCTGCATCTAGCTCTGAATAAATATTTGGCTTGGGCTTGTAGCAGTGTGTGGGACTTGTTCTATTAATCCATCTATACTAACCTCCACCAGGTTGCAAGTTCAAAATAATTTTTATCTGCATCTAGCTCTGAAAAAATATTTCGGCTTGGGCTTGTAGCAGTGTGTAGGACTTGTTCTATTAGTCCATCTATACTAACCTCCACCAGGTTGCAAATTCAAAATAATTTTTATCTCCATCTAGCACTGAAAAAATATTTGGCTGTGGCTTGTAGCAGTGTGTGGGACTTCTTCTATTAGTCAATCTATACTAACCTCCACCAGGTTGCAAATTCAAAATAATTTTTATCTGCGTCTAGCTCTGAAAAAACATTTTGGCCTGGGCTTGTAGCAGTGTGTGGGACTTGTTCTATTAGTCCATCCATACTAACCTCCACCAGGTTGCAAATTCAAAATAATTTTTATCTGCATCTAGCTCTGAATAAATATTTCAGCTTGGGCTTGTAGCAGTGTGTGGGACTTGTTCTATTAGTCCATCTATACTAACCTCCACCAGGTTGCAAATTCAAAATAATTTTTAACTGCATCTAGCTCTGAATAAATATTTGGCTTGGGCTTGTAGCAGTGTGTGGGACTTGTTCTATTAATCCATCTATACTAACCTCCACCAGGTTGCAAGTTCAAAATAATTTTTATCTGCATCTAGCTCTGAAAAAATATTTCGGCTTGGGCTTGTAGCAGTGTGTAGGACTTGTTCAATTAGTCCATCTATACTAACCTCCACCAGGTTGCAAATTCAAAATAATTTTTATCTCCATCTAGCTCTGAAAAAATATTTGGCTGTGGCTTGTAGCAGTGTGTGGGACTTGTTCTATTAGTTAATCTATACTAACCTCCACCAGGTTGAAAATTACAAATAATTTTTATCTGCATCTAGCTCTGAAAAAACACTTTGGCCTGGGCTTGTAGCATTGTGTGGGACTTGTTCTATTAGTCCATCCATACTAACCTCCACCAGGTTGCAAATTCAATATATTTTTTATCTGCATCTAGCTCTGAAAAAATATTTGGGTTTGGGCTTATAGCAGTGTGTGTTTGACTTGTTCTATTAGTCCATGTATACTAACCTCCACCAGGCTGCAAATTCGAAATAATTATTATCTGCATCTAGCTCTGAAAAAATAATTGGCTTGGGCTTGTAGCAGTGTGTGGGACTTGTTCTATTAGTCCATCTATACTAACCTCCACCAGGTTGCAAATTCAAAATAATTTTTATCTGTATCTAGCTCTGTAAAAATATTTGGCTTGGGCTTGTAGCAGTGTGTGGGACTTGTTCTAATAGTCCATCTATACTAACCTCCACCAGGTTGCAAATTCAAAATAACTTTTATCTGCATCTAGCTCTGAATAAATATTTGGCTTGGGCTTGTAGCAGTGTGTGGGACTTGTTCTATTAGGCCATCTATACTAACCTCCACCAGGTTGCAAATTCAAAATAATTTTTATCTGCATCTAGCTCTGAAAAAATATTTCGGCTTGGGCTTGTAGCAGTGTGTGGGACTTGTTCTATTAGTCCATCTATACTAACCTCCATCAGGTTACACATTCAAAATAATTTTTATCAGCATCTAGCTCTGAAAAAATATTTGGCTTGGGCTTGTAGCAGTGTTTGGGACTTGTTCTATTAGTCCATCTATACTAACCTCCACCAGGTTGCAAATTCAAAATAATTTTTATCTGCATCTAGCTCTGAAAAAATATTTTGGCTTGGGCTTGTAGCAGTGTGTGGGACTTGTTCTATTAGTCCATCTATACTAACCTCCACCAGGTTGCAAATTCAAAATAATTTTTATCTGCATCTAGCTCTGAAAAAATATTTGGGCTTGGACTTGTAGCAGGGTGTGGAACTTGTTCTATTTGTGCACCTTTTCTAACCTCCACCAGGTTGCAAATTCAAAATAATTTTTATCTGCATCTAGCTCTGAAAAAATATTTGGCTTGGGCTTGTAGCAGTGTGTGGGACTTGTTCTATTAGTCCATCTATACTAACCTCCACCAGATTGCAAATTCAAAATAATTTTTATCTGCATCTAGCTCTGAAAAACTATTTGGCTTGGGCTTGTAGCAGTGTGTGGGACTTGTTCTATTAGTCCATCTATACTAACCTCCACCAGGTTGCAAATTCAAAATAATTTTTATCTGCATCTAGCTCTGAAAAAATATTTGGGCTTGGGCTTGTAGCATTGTGTGGGACTTGTTCTATTAGTCAATCCATACTAGCCTCCACCAGGTTGCAAATTCTACATAATTTTTACCTGCATCTAGTTCTGAAAAAATATTTGGGCTTGGGCTTGTAGCAGTGTGTGGGAGTCTTTCTATTAGTCCATCTATACTAACCTCCACCAGGTTGCAAATTCTAAGTAATTTTTATCTGCATCTAGCTCTGAAAAAATATTTCTGCTTGGGCTTGTAGCAGTGTGTGGGACTCTTTCTATTAGTCCATCTATACTAACCTCCACCAGCTTGCAAATTCAAAATAATTTTTATCTGCATCTAGCTCTGAAAAAATATTTGGGCTTGGGCTTGTTGCAGTGTGTGGGACTTGTTCTATTAGTACATCTATACTAGTGTTGAGCCACCCCCGTAGTGTTCGAGTTCGGTTCGGTTCGTCGAACACCCGTGTGTTCGCCGAACTGTTCGTCGAACTGTTCGTCGAACACCTTCGAACACCGTTAAAACCAATGGCAGGCAAACAAAAACACATAGAAACACATAGAAAACACCTTCAAAGGTGTCCAAAAGCTGACAAACTGCTCAGAAGACATAACTAACACATGGAAAAGTGACAAGTACATATAGTCATGCGAAAATAAAAGAGGTGGAGGAGTAAAAGGAGGGGGAGACACAGATATAGGCATGTCATGCCCTTCTAAAATCCAAAAAGTGAGAAGCCGACACGGCCAGTCCGCTCCTGCCCGTGCCACCTCCGTGTCGCCGGGTTTGTGCCAGAGCCGCGGTGAACCCTGACGGCCAGCCCCCCTCTCCCAATACTGGTGCCTGTCCGCTGGTGGGTCGAGCGAGCCCCCCTGTGGTGGAGGCAGCTCTAAGCTTTTTAATTTAAATTGTCTCTCTAATTTGAATGAATTCACTTTAAATCCATTTACAAGGATCTATTGGAGGGCAAGTCTCATGCCAGCAGCCGCGGTAATTCCAGCTCCAGTAGCGTCCACTAAAGCTGCTGCAGTTAAAAAGCTTTTATAAGGATCGAGCTCGGCTGTCCACCGCAAGGAATCCTACTGCCAGTCCCAGCCCCTATGCCTTGGGGTGCCTCCTGATGCTCTTCACTAAGTATCCCATGGTCCCGAAGCATTTCCTTTGAAAAAATTAAGTGTCTAAACTACAGGTGGTGTAGCTTGCTTAACAGCCGGGATAATCCGCTGACTAGCAGACACTGCTACTAGGCACAAAGTATTTCCTGGGCTAGATGCAGTTAAAAATTTGTAATTAGATACTCTCGTTGGATGCTGAGAAAGCATTCCATAGAGTCTCCTGGCACGCCATATATGATTCTCTTAAAAATCTTGGGGTAGGGGTCTAGGGGACCCTTTTATAGCCAAAATCACGGCCCTGTATCGCAATACGTCACCTAGGCTGAAGATAAATGGAACTGTAGCACCCTGAGGGCTCGGTTGCTACAGACGTATTGCACCTCACCCAGAGGTGTGATATCTCACTCTCAGGTAAGGATGGAGTGTGGATCAGGACCCGACACCTGCATGCATTACACCACATTGCCGTGGGGCAGGGCGACCAATATGCCCCTGAGATGGGCACGACAGTCCCTGTCCCTGGCTGGAGTGGGGGGAGGGAACACTGAGGAAGGGGAACCCTGTAGTGCAGGAGCAGGGAGGAAGCAGTTCCTGGGTGCATTGAGAAGGGAGTATAAAAGGTGGGCACCATCTTAGTTCAGTGCAGAGAAGTCTGAGCAGAAGTGGCAGGGAGCAGGGGCTCTGCATGAGCTCTGCTCCGGAGGCGGGCCTAGTAACAGAGGCCCAGGCCTGGAAGAGGGAGAAGGAAGGAAGAGGAGCGGAGAAGGCTCCAGGAACGAGGAATGAAGGGATCCCAGGGGTGCGGACGGGCGAGTTGCCACCCCACGCCCGAATCCACCTGCGTGGAGGGGTCAGGCCAAAGGGGGAGACCGGTCCCCGAACTAGTGGAGGCAGGAAACGACCCTCAGCTAGAAACCGGAGGCTCTGACATTTTATGTGGCGCAGCCCCTCACTACACCCGCTAGGAAGGCACCACATAGGGTCAGGGAAACTGGCGCCAAGTTTACCAAGAGGAGGCCCGAGGCAGCCAGACAGAAGTGTTGGTAAGAAAGGCCAGACAAAGGACACACAAAGGGGGTCCTGTGAAGTGCTCCAAAGTTATCTGGGAGTTGTCTGAGCCCCTCACCTGGTGAGCACAGTACGACGTGGGCAGCCGTTACCTGCAGACGTGGTCTGGATAATAAGAACTGTGAGTAAAGGCCCTGGACTGCATCACTGACTCCGTGTCGTTACTGCTGCTGCCCTGCACCATCACCCCCATCCTCCGCATACACTGCCCTGAGGCTATACTCCTCCCGTGGGGAGTTATGCTACGCTCTGCTGCACCCACAACACCAGCCTCAGCGGTCTGCCCTGTAGCGGCGGTTCACTCTGACCGCAATCCACGGGTGGCGTAGTCGGACATTTAAACATCAAAACCACATAAATAGTTCTGCCACTGGTTTGACCGCCCTGAGCCACGGAACCGGGTCGCCGCCACGAAGACTACAACCACCAGCATCCACCAAAAAGGGTCCGGCTCCGGGACTCCCAAGGCCCAGGGGGTGCGTCAGAACATTTTCATCACCTTTCACAATCACCAATGGGACAAGGCAGGGATGTCCTCTGTCCCCTCTCTTATACATCCTAGTGACGGAGCACCTGCTCTCATCAATTCGCCATAACCCCAATATTAGGTGGATTGAGGTGGGAGGCACCGAGTACAAGTGCTCTCTATTTGCTGATGATGTCCTAGTATATATCACTCAATCACATATATCCATCCCTGCTGTTATGGCTGAAATAGATCACTTTGTTACATGGTAAAATTTTAAAATCAATGCAGCGAAGTCTGAGGCCCTTGATGTCTCCCTCCCCAAATCCATATAGGATTCCATCCAGTCCAACTTTCCCTTTGCCTGGCCCTCACAGGGTATCAAATACTTAGGAATTCCTATTCATAGAGACCTCTCCCATCTATGTTATCTTAATTTTGGGCCCTTTATTGAACAATTCCATACAGACCACGGTTGGCAAGTTAGAACTGTAAGATTCACTACGTGAACCACTGGTGTTTTGTGGAAAAGCACATGTACACTGCGTTCCAAATTATTATGCAAAAAGTGTTTAGGAGTGATAAGGGAAGAATTTGTTTGTTTGTCAGTTAAACTCATTGATGGTGATGTGTGTCAGGGCTCTTTATATCACTGTAAGCAATTGCAGACACCTGTGCTAATTAGTTTGGCAGGTGTGTCCAATGAAAGGCAAGACTACTTAAGAAGGCTCTCTCACATTATTAAGCAGCCTACATTTTCTGCCAAAATGGGAAAGAAAAAGGATGTGTCGGCTGCTGAGAAGCAACAAATTGTGGAGTGTTTAGGTCAAGGCATGACTACAATCTACATTGTGCGATGATCAGGATGAAGTGTCTTGGCAATCAAGAAGTATGTAGCTGATTCACAGTACACACGTGTGCGTGCTGATAAGGGAAAATTGAGGACTCTTTCCTACAGGCAATTACGTCAGGTTGAAAGAGCAGCGGCAAAAAAGCCTTGTCATAGCAGCAGACAAGTTTTTGAAGCTGCTTGTGCCTCCAACGTCCCCCGAACAACAAGATGCAGGGTCCTTCAGAGGTTTGCAGCTGTGCATACGCCATCCTGTCGACCTCCTCTATCCACTTCACACAAGCAGAAACGGCTCCAGTGGGCCAAACATTACATGAAGACTGATTTCAAAACTGTTTTGTTCACGGATGAGTGCCGTGCAGCGCTCGATGGTCCAGATGGATGGAGTGGAGGATGGCTGGTTGATGGACACCCCACGCAAACAGGGCTACAGCGCCAACAAGGAGGAGGTGGAGTAATGTTTTGGGCTGGAATCATGGGGAGAGAGATTGTCGGCCCCTTTAGGATCCCTGAAGGCGCTAAAGATGAACTCCATAATGTATGTGGATTTTCTCAAACAGCACTTCCTGCCATGGTTCAAGAAGAAGAACCGTGTATTTCACAGCAAGATCATTTTTCTGCATGATAATGCACCATCTCATGCTGCAAATAAAACATCTGCATCTCTGGCTGATATGGGCATAAAAGGGGACAAACTTATGGTGTGACCCCCATGCTCCCCTGACCTCTACCCCATTCAGAACCTTTGGAGCATCATTAAAAGGAGTGTCTATGATGGCGGGAGGCAGTTCACATCTAAGCAACAGCTCTGGGAGGGTATTCTGTCCTCATGCAAAACAATTGAAGCAGAAACCATCCAAAACCTGACAAATTCAATGGACGAGAGAGTTCAGAAGCTCCTTTCGAACAAGGGGTCCTATGTGAAAATGTAACATCACCTAGAATAAAGTTTTGAGTTGAAAACTGTTTGATTTCAGTTTCTAACAACCTGCTAATGCTTATAATTTCAAAAAGGACCATTTTTTTGGTCTTTATTAAAATGAAAAGGTTGATCGAAAAGTTTGGGGGATCTAAGAGTGTGGCAACCCAGTAGTCATGATTACTTCGAATTCTGACAATATGAGGGTCATGTTGCAGGTAGTGCAGCAAGAAGGCACTGATGTGTCTTGTGCATCTCGGAGCCCCAAAATTATTTTCCGGGCTAGATGCAGCTAAAAATTATTATTAATTTTAAATCTGGTGGAGCTTAGTATAGATGGCCTAATAGGATCAGTGCTGCACACTGCTACAAAGCCCAAATTATTTTCCAGTCAAGATGCAGATAAACATGATTAGTAATTTTAAATCTGGTGGAGCTTATTATAGATGGCCTAATAGAATCAGTGCTGCACACTGCTACAAAGCCCAACTTATTTTCCAGCCAAGATACAGATAAACATGATTAGTAATTTGAAAGCTTAAAACGGTTGGTAGGGTGATTTTAACCAATCATCAAGCTTTTACTCTCCCCAGGATGACACAGGAGTAGAAAAGTCGTTTCGGATCCATGATTTGTTCATCTTTATGAACGTGAGTCTGTCTACATTATCAGTGGAGAGCCGCGTGCGCTTATCTGTCAGCACACCACCAGCAGCGCTGAACACACGTTCAGACAGAATGCTGGCTGCGGGGCATGACAAGATCTCCAAGACGTAAGTGGCTAGCTCCGGCCATTTATCCAGATTGGAAGCCCAAAAAGAGGAAGGGTCCAGTGACACAGTCATGGCTTCAATGTTTACTTGGAGATACTCCTGTACCATCGTCTCTAGGCGTTGACTATGTGTCAGACTTCTTGTCTCCTGTGGCCTTGCAAAGGATGGGCTAAAAAAGTGGTGAAATGATTCTGCAAAATTGATGTTACCAGCAGATACTGTGGTTCTGTTACGGTTTGAGTGCTGAACACTTGACGGTCCCACGATTGGCAAGCTGGAACTGTGAGATTCACTACGTGCACCACTGGTGTTTTGTGGAAAAGCACATGTAAGATTCTGCAACAGTCTCTGCTGATACTCCTGCATGCGTGCATCCCTTTCTATGGCAGGAATAATTTCGGCAAATTTACTTTTGTACCGGGGATCTAACAGTGTGGCAACCCAGTAGTCAGGATTATTTCTAATTCTCACAATTCGAGGGTCATGTTGCAGGTAGTGCAGCAAGAAGGCACTCATGTGTGTTGCGCATCCAGGAGCACCAAGTCCCTGTTGTGTTGGTGGCGAGGTAACAATCATGCTTCCTTCCTCTGTCCTCTCCCCCCAAACTCGCACAACAGAAATGTGATCAAGGTCTCCCTCATCTGATGAGTCTTCCATCAGTTCGTCCTCCACTTCTTCCTGGGCTCCTGCACCTTCCTCACTAGTTTGGCTGCTACCATGCGCCCTGGTAAAACCATCTCCCTAACCCTCACATGCCTGCCGCCTTGGTGCTGCCGACCGTCTGGACCTTGCAGATGTTAGCCCTTCCGCATACAACTCCTCCTCCTCTACTTCCTCCACCTCCTCTTGTGCCACCACCTGACTCCGAATTCTGTTTAACATGTGCTCCAGCATGTAAGTCACCGGAATAGTCATGCTGATAATGGCATCATCAGCACTAAACATCTTCGTCGCCATTTCAAAACTGTGCAGAAGGGTGCATAGGTCCCTGATCTGAGACCACTCCTCCAGCGTGATTTGCCCCACCTCTGGATCTCGTTGGCCCAGGCTATACATCAGAAAGTATTGCACCAGGGCTTGTCGGTGCTGCCACAGTCGCTGCAACATGTGCAGAGTTGAATTCCACCGGGTAGGCAAATCGCATTTTAGCCGGTGAAGTGGCAGGCCCAACGACTTCTGTAGAGATGTAAGTCGCTGAGCTGTGGGATGCGAACGGCGGAAGTGAGCACACAGCGACCGTGCCCTCTGCAGAAGGCCATCTAGTCTGGGATAGTGGTCTAAAAATTGCTGGACAACCAGGTTCAACACGTGAGCCATACAAGGCACGTGTGTGACATTGCCCCGGCGAAGGGCCGAACCCAGGTTTGCAGCATTGTCGCACACGGCCTTCCCTGGTTTCAGGTCCAGTGGAGACAGCCATTCATGAAATTGGTTCTCCAGAGCTGACCACAGCTCCTCAGCTGTGTGACTCACATTTCCCAGACATTTCAAAGTAAAAACCGCCTGATGACGTTGAGCCCTACTGCCAGCATAGTAAGGAGGTGTGCAGGATCCCTTCTGCGCAGTTAGAAAGCTTGTGGCATGACCAGACAGGCTTTGGGTGCAGGTGGAAGACCGAGAGGAGGTTGAGGAGGCAGAAGCAGTGGAGGAACTTTGACATAAAGAGGATTGACGCACAACTCGTGGGGACGGCAAGACTTGGACAGCAGCCCCTTGTCCTGCTGTCACCATAGTTACCCAGTGCCCAGTCAGCGACATGTAACGCCCCTGTCCATGCCTACTCGTCCAAGTGTCTGTGGTGAAATGCACCCTGTCACACACAGAGTTTCTCAAAGAAGCGGTGATGTTGTGTGCGACATGCTGGTGGAGCGCAGGCACACCTTTCTTTGAGAAGTAGTGCCGACTGGGCATCTGGTACTGGGGCACTGCGACGGACATAAGGTCTCGAAAATCCTCTGTGTCCACCAGGCGGAAAGGCAGCATTTCTGTAGCCAAGAGCTTGCAGATGGTGAAATTCAACCTCTTAGCTTTCTCATGGCTAGGAGGAAATGGTCTTTTACTTGTCCACATCTGAGGGACCGAGGGCTGGCTATTGTGCTTAGACGGGGTTGATAAGGGTGTCCCCGGCAAACTGCCGGTCTGTGAGGAAGATGCAGGCGGTCATGTTAGGTTGCCTTGATCCAAAGGTCGTGCTATCGATGTCGGACAGCGCTCAAACCAGCTGGTGTTACCACCTCCAAAGAAAATGATGACCTGCCAATCACGCTGGCTGTTGCGGGTAAAGAGGTGGCAGGTCTGCGCCCCAAAACAGGTGTGACTGCTGTCCCCCCAGTCACAGAGGATGAAGATGCCGCGGATGCACAAGATATGGCAGACGGTGGTTGGCCCGGCCGGCTAGGCCGCATTGTAGCACACTGAGCTTCCCACTGCAACTTATGCTTCATGTCCATGTGCCGGTTCATGCATGAAGTACTCAAACTATGTATTTTTTGGCCTCTACTTAGCTTTTGCTGACAAATGTTACAGATAACACGAGTTGGGTCATCTTTATCGATCTGAAAACATGCCCAGGCTATGCAAGGCTTAGCACCCATGCGACCTGAAGAGCCACCACGACTTGTGGTGAGAGGCAGAGTTGTGTTTGAGGATGCAGTTGTTGACGTGCTTCCAGTACTACGTCTCTGTCCAGGAAAGTGCAACCTGACCTCGTCGTCACTAGCATCTTCCTCCACCTCCTCTGCTGACCTCATCTCTTGGCTGACTGTGGGTTGACAGTAAGTGGGATCTCCAACCTCATCATCATCACCCTGTGCGTTATCACACCCGTCGTCCTCAGAGCCAACCTGTTCCTGCCCTGACAAAAAACTAAAGTTGTCGCTCCAATCAGGTATTTGAGTCTTATCATCGTCTTCCTCATTGTCTCCACCAACAGGAGTTACAGTTTGGGAATGAGGGTCTACATTATGGTCAGAACCTTCTGCGTCTGGTCCTGGATCCGACTCATAAAGATTCTGGGCATCAGTGCAGATCATTTCCTCGTCTGGATTCACAGAAGCGCTGGAGTCGACCTCTGATTCCCAGGCTATAGTATGAGTAAACAGCTCTGCAGACTCAACCATCTGTTCTACCTCATACTCAGACGGGCAGCTGGAGATTTGGGAGCTGTGAGGAAGCAAGTGCGATTTGGGTGACACCTTTGAGGACTGGAGTATTTGTGATGTTGAAGTTGATGTGGAGGAGAGCCCATTTAAAGGAGCACTTGATATCCGTTGAAGCACCTGCTGTTTTTGTGCCTCATCTGGAATTTGTAGCGATTGGCGTGGCCGTAAGAAAGGGATCTTATCACATTGTCCGCTAAAAGAAGTAGACATTTTAGTTTGGCTGGAAGATGGTCTTTCTTCTGCAGATGTTACTGTTGCTTTAACACCTACCCCACGGACACAACCATTTTTCCCCTTCCCAACACGCCTATTCCCCTTTCCACCAGCAGCAGGCCTTTTTCCACTCATTTTGGTGGTTAACTAATTCACAACTCTGGAGTTGTTTGCACAAAAAAACAATGGATGGTAACCGAGCAGAGCTGAGTGGCCAAACTGTGGTATTAGGCCAAAACTATTGGGTGGGTTAGATGCAGAAAAAAATTATATTCAATTTGCAACCTGATGGAGGTCAGTATAGATGGACTAATACAACAAGTCCCACACACAGCTAGAAGCCCAATATTTTTTCAGAGGTAGATGCAGAAAAAAATATATTCAGTTTGCAACCTGATGGAGGTCAGTATAGATCGACTAATACAACAAGTCCCACACACAGCTAGAAGCCCAATATTTTTTCAGAGGTAGATGCAGAAAAAAATATATTCAGTTTGCAACCTGATGGAGGTCTGTATAGATGGATTAATAGAACAAGTCCCACACACAGCTAGAAGCCCAATATTTTTTCAGAGGTAGATGCAGAAAAAAATATATTCAGTTTGCAACCTGATGGAGGTCAGTATAGATGGACTAATACAACAAGTCCCACACACAGCTAGAAGCCCAATATTTTTTCAGAGGTAGATGCAGAAAAAAATTATATTCAGTTTGCAACCTGATGGAGGTCTGTATAGATGGATTAATAGAACAAGACCCACACACAGCTAGAAGCCCAATATTTTTTCAGAGCTAGATGCAGAAAAAAATATATTCAGTTTGCAACCTGATGGAGGTCAGTATAGATGGACTAATACAACAAGTCCCACACACAGCTAGAAGCCCAAATATTTTTTCAGAGGTACTGTAGATGCAGATAAAAATTATTTTTAATTTGCAACCTGATGGAGGTCAGTATAGATGGACTAATAGAGAAAGTCCGACACACTACTAGAAGGCCAAATATTTTTTCAGAGCTAGATGCAGAAAAAAATTATATTCAGTTTGCAACCTGATGGAGGTCAGTATAGATGGATTAATAGAACAAGACCCACACACAGCTAGAAGCCCAATATTTTTTCAGAGGTAGATGCAGAAAAAAATATATTCAGTTTGCAACCTGATGGAGGTCTGTATAGATGAATTAATAGAACAAGACCCACACACAGCTAGAAGCCCAATATTTTTTCAGAGGTAGATGCAGAAAAAAATATATTCAGTTTGCAACCTGATGGAGGTCAGTATAGGTTGACTAATAGAACAAGTCCCACACACTGCTAGAAGGCCAAATATTTTTTCAGAGCTAGATGCAGAAAAAAATTAGATTCAGTTTGCAACCTGATGGAGGTCAGTATAGATGGACTAATAGAATGATGCTATGCCCAAAAGATTTTACTTCACTAGGTGCAGTAAAAAAATTGGTATTCTATACACAGGTGGTATATCTTGCAACACAGATAGGCTACTCCACTGACTAACACACTCTGCAATAGGCCAAAAAGGATTAGCTTTGCTAGATTCAGCCAAATGCTGTGAAAAAAACTTGCACAGCACTGGCACAGACCTGCCTGGCAAAAACTGATAGGAACTGATGTAACCGAGTCCTGAAAAGGACTCCAATTACAATTAGTCTTTACTCCCACAACCTATCTATTTAAGAGCACAGACCTGCCTGATAAAAGTCGTAGGAAATGCTGTAACCTAGTCCTTAAAAGGACTGCAATCACAACTATTCCCTACTCCCAAGCTATCTGTATATTTGTGCGAAAATTGGCTTGAAATTAACAAGGTATAGCGCACACAGCAACAGCGGTGCCGTCTAACACGCAGCTGCAGCAGTGAGAAAATGGTGGCGACGGGGAAAATGGCTTGGTCTTATAGGGCAAGGACATGTGACATACACTGCCAATGACACATGCCCTTGCTTGTGTGAAAAAAAGCACTTCGCTCCGTGTGTGCGCTGCTGATAGGCTGACAGATTGCACCTCCCCACTGTAAATGCGGGAAAGAGAAAAAAAAATGGAGATCTTCATTGTTCCTGCAGAGATCCATCCCCTGCCCCTCCCCCCACCCCGCTGTACACTCAAACTGCGTATTAACATTAATTTTCATCATTACTGAGAAAAAATCCAGTTATGATTTTGGTGCACGAACACTTATCGAACATAACCTCGAACAGCCGAATTTTTCTCAAATTGTTCGTGTTCGCCGAACGGCTCGAACACTGCCCAAAACAGCTCGAATTTGAGATTGGCGAACAGTTCGAGTAGAACAACGCTCATCTCTAATCTATACTAACCTCCACCAGGTTGCAAATTCAAAATAATTTTTATCTGCATCTAGCTCTGAAAAAATATTTCGGCTTGGGCTTGTAGCAGTGTGTAGGACTTGTTCTATTAGTCCATCTATACTAACCTCCACCAGGTTGCAAATTCAAAATAATTTTTATCTGCATCTAGCTCTGAATAAATATTTCGGCTTGGGTTTGTAGCAGTGTGTGGGACTTGTTCTATTAGTCCATCTATACTAACCTCCACCAGGTTGCAAATTCAAAATAATTTTTATCTGCATCTAGCTCTGAATAAATATTTGTCTTGGGCTTGTAGCAGTGTGTGGGACTTGTTCTATTAGTCCATCTATACTAACCTCCACCAGGTTGCAAATTCAAAATAATTTTTATCTGCATCTAGCTCTGAAAAAATATTTCGGCTTGGGCTTGTAGCAGTGAGTGGGACTTGTTCTATTAGTCCATCTATACTAACCTCCACCAGGTTGCAAATTCAAAATAATTTTTATCTCCATCTAGCTCTGAAAAAATATTTGGCTGTGGCTTGTAGCAATGTGTGGGACTTGTTCTATTAGTCAATCTATACTAACCTCCACCAGGTTGCAAATTCAAAATAATTTTTATCTGCATCTAGCTCTGAAAAAGCATTTTGGCCTGGGCTTGTAGCAGTGTGTGGGACTTGTTCTATTAGTCCATCCATACTAACCTCCACCAGGTTGCAAATTCAAAATATTTTTTATCTGCATCTAGCTCTGAAAAAATATTTGGGTTTGGGCTTATAGCAGTGTGTGGGACTTGTTCTATTAGTCCATCTATACTAACCTCCACCAGGCTGCAAATTCGAAATAATTTTTATCTGCATCTAGCTCTGAAAAAATATTTGGGCTTGTGCTTGTAGCAGTGTGTGGGACTTGTTCTATTAGTCCATCTATACTAACCTCCACCAGGTTGCAAATTCAAAATAATTTTTATCTGTATCTAGCTCTGAAAAAATATTTCGGCTTGGGCTTGTAGCAGTGTGTGGGACTTGTTCTAATAGTCCATCTATACTAACCTCCACCAGGTTGCAAATTCAAAATAATTTTTATCTGCATCTAGCTCTGAAAAAATATTTGTCTTGGGCTTGTAGCAGTGTATGGGACTTGTTCTATTAGTCCATCTATACTAACCTCCACCAGGTTGCAAATTCTAAATAATTTTTATCTGCATCTAGCACTGAAAAAATATTTCGGCTTGGGATTGTAGCAGTGTGTGGGACTTGTTTTATTAGTCCATCTATACTAACCTCCACCAGGTTGCAAATTCAAAATAATTTTTATCTGCATCTAGCTCTGAAAAAAGATTTCGGCTTGGGCTTGTAGCAGTGTGTGGAACTTGTTCTATTAGTCCATCTATACTAACCTCCACCAGGTTGCAAATTCAAAATATTTTTTATCTGCATCTAGCTCTATAAATATATTTCGGCTTGGGCTTGTAGCAGTGTGTGGGACTTGATCTATTAGTCCATCTATACTAACCTCCACCAGGTTGCAAATTCAAATTAATTTTTATCTGCATCTAGCTCTGAAAAAATATTTGGACTTGGACTTGCAGCAGTGTGTGGGACTTGTTCTATTAGTCCATCTATACTAACCTCCACCAGGTTGCAAATTCAAAATAATTTTTATCTGCATCTAGCTCTGAAAAAATATTTGGCTTGGGCTTGTAGCAGTGTGTGGGACTTGTTCTATTAGTCCATCTATACTATCCTCCACCACCTGTGTAAGTAATAAAATTGTTTTACTGCATCTAACCCAACCAATACTTTTGGGCTAATACCACAGTTCGGCCACTCAGCTCTGCTCGGTTCCCATCCATTGTTTTTTGTGCAAACAACTCCAGAGTTGTCAATTAGTTAACCACCAAAATGAGTGGAAAAAGGCCTGCTGCTGGTGGAAAGGGGAATAGGCATGTTGGGAAGGGAAAAAATGGTTGTGTCAGTGGGGTCGGTGTTAAAGCAACAGTAACATCTGCAGAAGAAAGACCATCTTCCAGCCAAACTAAGAATAGAGATGAGCGTTGTTCGACTCGAACTGTTTCGCCAATCTCAAATTCGAGCTGTTTTGGGCGGTGTTCGAGCCGTTCGGCGAACACGAACGATTTGAGAAAAATTCGGCTGTTCGAGGTTATGTTCGATAACTGTTCGTGCACCAAAATCATAACTGGATTTTTTCTCAGTAATGATGAAAATTATTGTTAATACACAGTTTGAGTGTACAGCGGGGCGGGGGGAGGGGCAGGGGATGGATCTCTGCAGGAATAATGAAGATCTCCATTTTTTTTTCTCTTTCCCGCATTTACAGTGGGGAGGTGCAATCTGTCAGCCTATCAGCAGCGCACACACGGAGCGAAGTGCTTTTTTTCACACAAGCAAGGGCATGTGTCATTGGCAGTGTATGTCACATGTCCTTGCCCTATAAGACCCAGCCATTTTACCCGTCGCCACCATTTTCTCACTGCTGCAGCTGCGTGCTAGACAGCACCGCTGTTGCTGTGTGCGCTATACCTTGTTAATTTCAAGCCAATTTTCGCACAAATCTACAGATAGCTTGGGTGTAGGGAATAGTTGTGATTGCAGTCCTTTTAAGGACTAGGTTACAGCATTTCCTACGACTTTTATCAGGCTGGTCTGTGCTCTTAAATAGATAGATTGTGGGAGTAAAGACTAATTGTAATTGCAGTCCTTTTCAGGACTAAGTTACATCAGTTCCTATCAGTTTTTGCAAGGCAGGTCTGTCCAAGTGCTGTGCAAGTTTTTTTTACAGCATTTGGCTGAATCTAGCAAAGCTAATCCTTTTTGGACTATTGCTGAGTGTGTTAGTCAGTGGAGTAGCCTATCTGTGTTGCAAGATACACCACCTGTGTATAGAATACCAATTTTTTTACTGCACCTAGTGAAGTAAAACCTTTTGGGCATAGCATCATTCTATTAGTCCATCTAAACTGACCTCCATAAGGTTGCAAATTGAATATAATTTTTTTCTGCATCTAGCTCTGAAAAAATATTTGTCCATCTAGCAGTGTGTGGGACTTGTTCTACTAGTCCATCAATACTGATCTCCATCAGGTCACAAATTGAAAATAATTTTTTGTCTGCATCTAGCTCTGAAAAAATATTTGGGCTTCTAGCAGTGTGTGGGACTTGTTCTATTAGTCCATCTATACTGACCTCCATCAGGTTGCAAATTAAAAATATTTTTTTGTCTGCATCTAGCTCTGAAAAAATATTTGGGCTTCTAGCAGTCTGTGGGACTTGTTCTATTAGTCCATCTATACTGACCTCCATCAGGTTGCAAATTCAAAATATTTTTTTGTCTGCATCTAGCTCTGAAAAAATATTTGGGCTTCTAGCAGTGTGTGGGACTTGTTCTATTAGTCCATCTAAACTGACCTCCATCAGCTTGCAAATTCAAAATATTTTTTTGTCTGCATCTAGCTCTGAAAAAATATTTGGCCTTCTAGCAGTGTGTGGGACTTGGTCTATTAGTCCATCTATACTGACCTCCATCAGGTTGCAAATTAAAAATATTTTTTTGTCTGCATCTAGCTCTGAAAAAATATTTGGCCTTCTAGCAGTGTGTGGGACTTGTTCTATTATTCCATCTATACTGACCTCAATCAGGTTGCAAATGAAAAATAATTTTTATCTGCATCTAGCTCTGAAAAAATATTTGGCCTTCTAGCAGTGTGTGGGACTTGTTCTATTAGTCCATCTATACTGACCTCCATCAGGTTGCAAATTAAAAATAATTTTTTGTCTTCATCTAGCTCTGAAAAAATATTTGGCCTTCTAGCAGTGTGTGGGACTTGTTCTAATAGTCCATCTATACTGACCTCCATCAGGCTGCAAATTCAAAATATTTTTTTTTCTGCATCTAGCTCTGGAAAAATATTTGTCCTTCTAGCAGTGTGTGGGACTTGTTCTACTAGTCCATCTATACTGACCTCCATCAGGTTGCAAATTAAAATAATTTTTATCTGCATCTAGCTCTGAAAAAATATTTGGCCTTCTAGCAGTGTGTGGGATTTGTTCTATTGGTCCATCTATACTGACCTCCATCAGGTTGCAAACTGAATATAATTTTTTTCTGCATCTACCTCTGAAAAAATATTTGGGCTTCTAGCAGTGTGTGGGACTTGTTCTATTAGTCCATCTATACTGACCTCCATCAGGTTGCAAATTCAAAATATTTTTTTGTCTGCATCTAGCTCTGAAAAAATATTTGGCCTTCTAGCAGTGTGTGGGACTTGGTCTATTAGTCCATCTATACTGACCTCCATCAGGTTGCAAATTAAAAATATTTTTTTGTCTGCATCTAGCTCTGAAAAAATATTTGGCCTTCTAGCAGTGTGTGGGACTTGTTCTGTTATTCCATCTATACTGACCTCAATCAGGTTGCAAATGAAAAATAATTTTTATCTGCATCTAGCTCTGAAAAAATATTTGGCCTTCTAGCAGTGTGTGGGACTTGTTCTATTAGTCCATCTATACTGACCTCCATCAGGTTGCAAATTAAAAATAATTTTTTGTCTTCATCTAGCTCTGAAAAAATATTTGGCCTTCTAGCAGTGTGTGGGACTTGTTCTAATAGTCCATCTATACTGACCTCCATCAGGCTGCAAATTCAAAATATTTTTTTTTCTGCATCTAGCTCTGGAAAAATATTTGTCCTTCTAGCAGTGTGTGGGACTTGTTCTACTAGTCCATCTATACTGACCTCCATCAGGTTGCAAATTAAAATAATTTTTATCTGCATCTAGCTCTGAAAAAATATTTGGCTTTCTAGCAGTGTGTGGGATTTGTTCTATTGGTCCATCTATACTGACCTCCATCAGGTTGCAAACTGAATATAATTTTTTTCTGCATCTACCTCTGAAAAAATATTTGGGCTTCTAGCAGTGTGTGGGACTTGTTCTAATAGTCCATCTATACTGACCTCCATCAGGTTGCAAATTAAAAATATTTTTTACTATTTCTCATTCCTCATTCTACATTAATAATTTAAATAAGGAGATCAAAGTACTCAGTAAATCTGCTATTTCAAATTTTTATTTATGTTATCACAAGACATACAAACACCCCATAAAATCATGTCAAAAACCCCTTAGACATAGAAAGCCCCAATAAAATTGAGGCAGTGTGGTCAGAAGATATCACTGTAAGCACAAAAATTAATACAGTTCAGAAAGTAGGGATGTAAAACTCTATCAGTAAAGTTCCAAACCTCTTAGTTTCGTGGGATATGCCCCATTCCCTGCCATTAGATTATCACAAAACATGTGTAAATAGAATACATACCCGTATGTATAAGCCATAAAAGTATCACATGACATGTACAGAAAAATCCAAATTCTCACATTCTGAAGGATATATTCTCATATGGGATTATCATATAACAATTATAAACAAGGTACAGGTCCTCACAATTTGAGGAAAATATCCTCCTGCACAAGTCATAAGATTATCGTGTAACACATGTCAGTAAAATATAAATCCTCATGGTTTGAGCGATATCTCCCATATACAAGCCAGTAGAATAATTACAGTGGTTACATCAATTACAGCTTATATATGGAACACATAAGCTAGTACATAAACCCGGGTGCATATCAACATTCATAAGGATCATATCAGAATCCTTATCAGCACTCAATTGATATCAGCATTATAGTACCCCCAAGGCAGGCATAATACAAACCAATGCCAGAGTGTTATGAGACCACACTGCCTCGTACCCCAACGCGCGTTTTGCGTGCTGCTTCGTCGGGGGGTACTGACCTCCATCAGGTTGCAAATTAAAAATATTTTTTTGTCTGCATCTAGCTCTGAAAAAATATTTGGGCTTCTAGCAGTGTGTGGGACTTGTTCTATTAGTCCATCTATACTGACCTCCATCAGGTTGCAAATTAAAAATATTTTTTGTCTGCATCTAGCTCTGAAAAAATATTTGGCCTTCTAGCAGTGTGTGGGACTTGGTCTATTAGTCCATCTATACTGACCTCCATCAGGTTGCAAATTGAATATAATTGTATTCTGCATCTAGCTCTGAAAAAATATTTGTCCTTCTAGCAGTGTGTGGGACTTGTTCTACTAGTCCATCTATACTGACCTCCATCAGGTTGCAAATTGAATATAATATTTTTCTGCATCTAGCTCTGAAAAAATATTTTGCCTTCTAGCAGTGTGTGGGACTTGTTCTATTAGTCCATCTATACTGACCTCCATCAGGTTGGAAACTGAATATAATTTTTTTCTGCATCTACCTCTAAAAAAATATTTGGGCTTCTTGCTGTGTGCGGGACTTGTTCTATTAGTCCATCTATACTGACCTCCATCAGGTTTCAAATTGAATATAATTTTTTTCTGCATCTAACCCAGCCAATAGTTTTGGCCTAATACCACAGTTTGGCCACTCAGCTCTTCCCGGTTCCCATCCATTGTTTTTTTGTGCAAACAACTCCAGAGTTGTGAATTAGTTAACCACCAAAATGAGTGGAAAAAGGCCTGCTGCTGGTGGAAAGGGGAATAGGCGTGTTGGGAAGGGGAAAAAAGGTTGTGTCCGTGGGGTAGGTGTTAAAGCAACAGAAACATCTGCAGAAGAAAGACCATCTTCCAGCCAAATTAAAATGTCTACTTCTTTTAGCGGACAATGTGATAAGATCCCTTTCTTACGGCCACGCCAATCACTGCAAATTCCAGATGAGGCACAAAAGCAGCAGGTGCTTCAATGGATATCAAGTGTTCCTTTAAGTGGGCTCTCCTCCAAATCAACTTCAACATCACAAATACTCCACTCCTCAAAGGTGTCACCCCAATCGCACTTGCTTCCTCACAGCTCCCAAATCTCCAGCTGCCCGTCTGAGTATGAGGTAGAACAGATGGTTAAGTCAGCAGAGCTGTTTACTCATACTATAGCCTGGGAATCAGAGGTCGGCTCCAGCGCTTCTGTGAATCCAGACGAGGAAATGATCTGCACTGATACCCAGAATCTTTATGATTCGGATCCAGGACCAGACGCTGAAGGTTCTGACCATAATGTAGACCCTCATTCCCAAACTGTAACTCCTGTTGGTGGAGACAATGAGGAAGACGATGATGAGACTCAAATACCTGATTGGAGCGACAACTTTAGTTTTTTGTCAGGGCAGGAACAGGTTGGCTCTGAGGACGACGGGTGTGATAATGCACAGGGTGATGATGATGAGGTTGGAGATCCCACTTACTGTCAACCCACAGTCAGCCAAGAGATGAGGTCAGCAGAGGAGGTGGAGGAGAATGCTAGTGACGACGAGGTCAGGTTGCGCCTTCCTGGACAGAGACGTAGTACTGGAATCACGCCAACAACTGCATCCTCAAACACAACTCTGCCTCTCACCACAAGGCGTGGTGGCTCTTCAGGTCGCATGGGTGCTAAGCCTTGCATAGCCTGGGCATTTTTTCAGATCGATAAAGATGACCCAAGTCATGTTATCTGTAACATTTGTCAGCAAAAGCTAAGTAGAGGCCAAAAAATACATAGTTTGAGTACTTCATGCATGAACCGGCACATGGACATGAAGCATAAGTTGCAGTGGGAAGCTCACTGTGCTACAATGCGGCCTAGCCGGCCGGGCCAACCACCGTCTGCCATATCTTGTGCATCCGCGGCCTCTTCATCCTCTGTGACTGGGGGGACAGCGTTCACACCTGTTTTGGGGCGCAGACCTGCCACCTCTTTACCCGCAACAGCCAGCATGATTGGCAGGTCATCATTTTCTTTGGAGGTGGTAACACCAGCTGGTGTTGAGCGCTGTCCGACATCGATAGCACCACCTTTGGATCAAGGCAACCTAACATGTCCACCTGCATCTTCCTCACAGACCGGCAGTTTGCCGGGGACACCCTTATCACCCCCGTCTAAGCACAATAGCCAGCCCTCGGTCCCTCAGATGTGGACAAGTAAAAGACCATTTCCTCCTAGCCATGAGAAAGCTAAGAGGTTGAATATCACCATCTGCAAGCTGTTGGCTACAGAAATGCTGCCTTTCCGCCTGGTGGACACAGAGGATTTTCGAGACCTTATGTCCGTCGCAGTGCCCCAGTACCAGATGCCCAGTCGGCACTATTTCTCAAAGAAAGGAGTGCCTGCGCTCCACCAGCATGTCGCACACAGCATCACCGCTTCTTTGAGAAACTCTGTGTGTGACAGGGTGGATTTCACCACAGACACTTGGACGAGTAGGCATGGACAGGGGCGTTACATGTCAATCCTCTTTATCTCAAAGTTCCTCCACTGCTTCTGCCTCCTCAACCTCCTCTCGGTCCTGCACCTGCACCCAAAGCCTGTCTGGTCATGCCACAAGCTTTCTAACTGCGCAGAAGGGATCCTGCACACCTCCTTACTATGCTGGTAGCAGGGCTCAACGTCATCAGGCGGTTTTTACTTTGAAATGTCTGGGAAATGTGAGTCACACAGCTGAGGAGTTGTGGTCAGCTCTGGAGAACCAATTTCATGAATGGTTGTCTCCACTGGACCTGAAACCAGGGAAGGCCGTGTGCGACAATGCTGCAAACCTGGGTGCGGCCCTTCGCCGGGGCAATGTCACACACGTGCCTTGTATGGCTCACGTGTTGAACCTGGTTGTCCAGCAATTTTTAGCCCACTATCCCGGACTAGATGGCCTTCTGCAGAGGGCACGGTCGCTGTGTGCTCACTTCCGCCGTTCGCATCCCGCAGCTCAGCGACTTACATCTCTACAGAAGTCGTTGGGCCTGCCACTTTACCGGCTAAAATGCGATGTGCCTACCCGGTGGAATTCAACTCTGCACATGTTGCAGCGACTGTGGCAGCACCGACAAGCCCTGGTGCAATACGTTCTGACGTATAGCCTGGGCCAACGAGATCCAGAGGTGGGGCAAATCACGCTGGAGGAGTGGTCTCAGATCAGGGACCTATGCACCCTTCTGCACAGTTTTGAAATGGCGATGAAGATGTTTAGTGCTGACGATGCCATTATCAGCATGACTATTCCGGTGATTTACATGCTGGAGCACATGTTAAACAGAATTCGGATTCAGGTGGTGGCACAAGAGGAGGTGGAGGAAATAGAGGAGGAGGAGTTGTATGCAGAAGGGCTAACATATGCAAGGTCGAGACGGTCGGCAGCACCAAGGCGGCAGGCATGTGAGGGTGGGGGAGATGGTTTTACCAGGGCGCATGGTAGCAGCCAAACTAGTGAGGAAAGTGCAGGAGCCCAGGAAGAAGTGGAGGACGAACTGATAGAAGACTCATCAGATGAGGGAGACCTTGATCACATTTCTGTTGCGCGAGGTTGGGGGGAGAGGACAGAGGAAGGAAGCATGATTGTTACCTCGCCACCAACACAACAGGGACTTGGTGCTCCTGGATGCGCAACACACGAGTGCCTTCTTGCTGCACTACCTGCAACATGACCCTCGAATTGTGAGAATTAGAAATAATCCTGACTACTGGGTTGCCACATTGTTAGATCCCCGGTACAAAAGTAAATTTGCAGAAATTATTCCTGCCATAGAAAGGGATGCACGCATGCAGGAGTATCAGCAGAGACTGTTGCAGAATCTTACATGTGCTTTTCCACAAAACACCAGTGGTGCACGTACTGAATCTCACAGTTCCAACTTGCCAACCGTGGGACCGTCGAGTGTTCAGCACTCAAACCGTAGCAGAAACACAATATTTGCTGGTAACATCAATTTTGCGGAATCATTTCACCACTTTTTTAGCCCATCCTTTGCAAGGCCACAGGAGACAAGAAGTCTGACACATAGTCAACGCCTAGAGACGATGGTACAGGAGTATCTCCAAGTAAACATTAAAGCCATGACTGTGTCACTGGACCCTTGCTCTTTTTTGCTTCCAATCTGGATAAATGGCCGGAGCTAGCCACTTACGCCTTGGAGATCTTGTCATGCCCCACAACCAGCGTTCTGTCTGAACGTGTGTTCAGCGCTGCTGGTGGTGTGCTGACAGATAAGCGCACGCGGCTCTCCACTGATAATGTAGACAGACTCACGTTTATAAAGATGAACAAATCATGGATCCGAAACGACTTTTCTACCCCTGTATCATCCTGGGGAGAGTAAAAGCTTGATGATTGGTTAAAATCACCTCACCAACCATTTTAAGCTTTCAAATTACTAATCATGTTTATCTGTATCTTGGCTGGAAAATTATTTGGGCTTTGCAGCAGTGTGCAGTACTGATTCTATTAGGCCATCTATACTAAGCTCCACCAGATTTAAAATTACTAATCATGTTTATCTGTATCTTGGCTGGAAAATAATTTGGGCTTTGTAGCAGTATGCAGTACTGATTCTATTAGGCCATCTATACTAAGCTCCACCAGATTTAAAATTAATAATAATTTTTAGCTGCATCTAGCCCGGAAAATAATTTTGGGGCTCCGAGATGCGCAAGACACATAAGTGCCTTCTTGCTGCACTACCTGCAACATGACCCTCAGATTGTCAGAATTCGAAGTAATCCTGACTACTGGGTTGCCACACTCTTAGATCCCCCACACTCTTCGATCAACCTTTTCATTTTAATAAAGACCAAAAAAATGGTCATTTTTGAAATTATAAGCATTAGCAGGTTATTAGAAACTGAAATCAAACAGTTTTCAACTCAAAACTTTATTCTAGGTGATGTTACATTTGCACATAGGACCCCTTGCTCGAAAGGAGCTTCTGAACTCTCTCGTCCATTGAATTTGTCAGGTTTTGAATGGTTTTTGCTTCAATTGTTTTGCATGAGGACAGAATACCCTCCCAGAGCTGTTGCTTAGATGTGAACTGCCTCCCGCCATCATAGACACTCCTTTTGATGATGCTCCAGAGGTTCTGAATGGGGTAGAGGTCAGGGGAGCATGGGGGTCACACCATAAGTTTGTCCCCTTTTATGCCCATATCAGCCAGAGATGCAGATGTGTTATGTGCAGCATGAGACGGTGCATTATCATGCATAAAAATGATCTTGCTGTGGAATACACGGTTCTTCTTCTTGAACCATGGCATGAAGTGCTGTTTGAGATACTCCACATACATTATGAAGTTCATCTTTACAACTTCAGGCATCCTAAAGGGGCCGACAATCTCTCTCCCCATGATTCCAGCGCAAAACATTACTCCACCTCCTCCTTGTTGGCGCTGTAGCCGTGTTTGCGTGGGGTGTCCATCAACCAGCCATCCTCCACTCCATCCATCTGGACCATCGAGCGTTGCACGGCACTCATCCGTGAACAAAACAGTTTTGAAATCAGTCTTCATGTAATGTTTGGCCCACTGGAGCCGTTTCTGCTTGTGTGAAGGGGATAGAGGAGGTCGACAGGATGGCGTATGCACAGCTGCAAACCGCTGAAGGACCCTGCATCTTGTTGTTCGGGGGACGTTGGAGGCACCAGCAGCTTCAAAAACTTGTCTGCTGCTATGACAAGTCTTTTTTGCCGCTGCTCTTTTAACCTCACGTAATTGCCTGTAGGAAAGAGTCCTCAATTTGCCCTTATCAGCACGCACACGTGTGTACTGTGAATCAGCTACATACTTCTTGATTGCCAAGACACTTCATCCTGATCATCGCACAATGTTGATTGTAGTCATGCATTGACCTAAACACTCCACAATTTGTTGCTTCTCAGCAGCCGACACATCCTTTTTCTTTCCCATTTTGGCAGAAAATGTAGGCTGCTTAATAATGTGGGACAGCCTTCTTAAGTAGTCTTGCCTTTCATTGGACACACGTGCCAAACTAATTAGCACAGGTGTCTGCAATTGCTTACAGTGATATAAAGAGCCCTGACACACATCACCATCAATGAGTTTAACTGACAAACAAACAAATTCTTCCCTTATCACTCCTAAACACTTTTTGCATAATAATTTGGAACACAGTGTACATGTGCTTTTCCACAAAACACCAGTGGTTCACGTAGTGAATCTTACAGTTCTAACTTGCCAACCGTGGTCTATATGGAGCCGTTCAATAAAGGGCCCAAAATTAAGATAACATAGATGGGAGAGGTCTCTATGAATAGGAATTCCTAAGTATTTGATACTCTGTGAGGGCCAGGCAAAGGGAAAGTTGGACTGGATGGAATCCTGTATGGATTTGGGGAGGGAGACATCGAGGGCCTCAGACTTCGCTGCATTGATTTTAAAATTTGACCATGTAACAAAGTGATCTATTTCAGCCATAACAGCAGGGATGGATATATGTGATTGAGTGATAAATACTAGGACATCATCAGCAAATAGAGAGCACTTGTACTCGGTGCCTCCCACCTCAATCCACCTAATATTGGGGTTATGGCGAATTGATGAGAGCAGGTGCTCCGTCACTAGGATGTATAAGAGAGGGGACAGAGGACATCCCTGCCTTGTCCCATTGGTGATTATGAAAGGTGATGAAAATGTTCTGACGCACCCCCTGGGCCTTGGTACACCCGGAGCCGGACCCTTTTTGGTGGATGCTGGTGGTTGTAGTCTCCGTGGCGGTGACCCGGTTCCGTGGCTCAGGGCGGTCAAACCAGTGGCGGAACTATTTATGTGGTTTTGATGTTTAAATGTCCGACTACGCCACCCGTGGATTGCGGTCAGAGTGAACCGCCGCTGCAGGGCAGACCGCTGAGGCTGGTGTTGTGGGTGCAGCAGAGCGTAGCATAGTTCCCCACGGGAGGAGTATAGCCTCAGGGCAGTGTATGCGGAGGATGGGGGTGATGGTGCACGGCAGCAGCAGTAACGACACGGAGACAGTGATGCAGTCCAGGGCCTTTACTCACAGTTCTTATTATCCAGACCACGTCTGCAGGTAACGGCTGCCCAAATCGTACTGTGCTCACCAGGTGAGGGGCTCAGACAACTCCCAGATAACTTTGGAGCGCTTCACAGGACCCCCTTTGTGTGTCCTTTGTCTGGCCTTTCTTACCAAACCTTCTGTCCGGCTGCCTCGGGCCTCCTCTTGGAAAACTTGGCGCCAGTTTCCCTGACCCTATGTGGTGCCTTCCTAGCGGGTGTAGCGAGGGGCTGCACCACATAAAATGTCACAGCCTCCGGTTTCTAGCTGAGGGTCGTTTCCCGCCTCCACTAGTTTCGGGGACGGGTCTCCCCCTTTGGCCTGACCCCTCCACGCAGGTGGATTCGAGCGTGCGGTGGCGACTCGCCCGTCCGCACCCCTGGGATCCCTTTATTCCTCATTCCTGGAGCCTTCTCCGCTCCTCTTCCTTCCTTCTCCCTCTTCCAGGCCTGGGCCTCTGTTACTAGGCCCGCCTCCGGAGCAGAGCTCATGCAGAGCCCCTGCTCCCTGTCACTTCTGCTCAGACTTCTCTGCACTGAACTAAGATGGTGCCCACCTTTTATACTCCCTTCCCAATGCACCCAGGAACTGCTTCCTCCCTGCTCCTGCACTACAGGGTTCCCCTTCCTCAGTGTTCCCTCCCCCCACTCCAGCCAGGGACAAGGACTGTCGTGCCCATCTCAGGGGCATATTGGTCGCCCTGCCCAACGGCAATGTGGTGTAATGCATGCAGGTGTCGGGTCCTGATCCACACTCCATCCTTACCTGAGCGTGAGATATCACACCTCAGGGTGAGGTGCAATACCTCTGTAGCAACCGAGCCCTCAGGGTGCTACAGTTCCATTTATCTTCAGCCTAGGTGACGTATTGCGATACAGGGCCGTGATTTTGGCTATAAAAGGGTCCCCTAGACCCCTACCCCAAACTTTTTAAGAGAATAATATATGGCGTGCCAGGAGACTCTATGGAATGTTTCTCAGCATCCAACGAGAGTATCTAATTACAAATTTTTAACTGCATCTAGCCCAGGAAATACTTTGTGCATAGTAGAAGTGTCTGCTAGTCAGCGGATTATCCCGGCTGTTAAGCAAGCTACACCACCTGTAGTTTGGACACTTAATTTTTTCAAAGGAAATGCTTCGGGACCAAGGGATACTCAGTGAAGAGCATCAGGAGGCACCCCAAGGCATAGGGGCTGGGACTGGCAGTAGGATGCCTTGCGGTGGACAGCCGAGCTCGATCCTTATAAAAGCTTTTTAACTGCAGCAGCTTTAGTGGACGCTACTGGAGCTGGAATTACGCGACTGCTGGCATGAGACTTGCCCTCCAATAGATCCTTGTAAATGGATTTAAAGTGTATTCATTCAAATTAGAGAGACAATATAAATTAAAAAGCTTAGAGCTGCCTCCACCACAGTGGGGCTCGCTCGACCCACCAGCGGACAGGCACCAGTATTGGGAGAGGGGGGCTGGCCGTCAGGGTTCACCGCGGCTCTGGCACAAACCCGGCGACATGGAGGTGGCACGGGCAGGAGCGGACTGGCCGTGTCGGCTTCTCACTTTTTGGATTTTAGAAGGGCATGACATGCCTATATCTGTGTCTCCCCCTCCTTTTACTCCTCCACCTCTTTTCTTTTCGCATGACTATATGTACTTGTCACTTTTCCATGTGTTAGTTATGTCTTCTGAGCAGTTTGTCAGATTTTGGACACCTTTGAAGGTGTTTTCTATGTGTTTCTATGTGTTTTTGTTTGCCTGCCATTGGTTTTAACGGTGTTCGAAGGTGTTCGACGAACAGTTCGACGAACAGTTCAGCGAACACACGGGTGTTCGACGAACCGAGCCGAACTCGAACACTATGGGGGTGGCTCAACACTAACTAAGATGTCTACTTCTTTTAGCGGACAATGTGAAAAGATGCCTTTCTTACGGCCACGCCAATCGCTACAAATTCCAGATGAGGCACAAAAACAGCAGGTGCTTCAACGGATATCAAGTGCTCCTTTAAGTGGACTCTCCTCCACCTCAACTTCAACATCACAAATACTCCAGTCCTCAGAGGTGTCACACCAATCGCACTTGCTTCCTCACAGCTCCCATGTCTCCAGCTGCCCGTCTGAGTATGGGGTAGAACAGATGGTTGAGTCTGCAGAGCTGTTTACTCATACTATAGCCTGGGAATCAGAGGTCGGCTCCAGAGCTTCTGTGAATCCAGACGAGGAAATGATCTGCACTGATGCCCAGATCTTTATGAGTCAGATCCAGGACCAGAAGCAGAAGGTTCTGACCATAATGTAGACCCTCGTTCACAAACTGTAACTCCTGATGGTGGAGACAATGAGGAAGACGATGATGAGACTCAAATACCTGATTGGAGCAACAACTTGAGTTTTTTGTCAGGGCAGGAAGAGGTTGGCTCTGAGGACGACGGGTGTGATAACGCACAGGGTGATGATGACGAGGTTGGAGATCCCATTTAATGTCAACCCACAGTCAGCCAAGAGATGAGGTCAGCAGAGGAGATGGAGGAGGATGCTAGTGATGATGAGGTCAAGTTGCGCCTTCCTGGACAGAGACATAGTACTGGAAGCACGTCAACAACTGCATCCTCAAACACAGCTCTGCCTCTGACCACAAGTCATGGTGGCTCTTCAGGTCGCATGGGTGCTAAGCCTTGCATAGCCTGGGCATATTTTCAGATCGATAAGGATGACCCAACTCGTGTTATCTGTAACATTTGTCAGCAAAAGCTAAGTAGAGGCCAAAAATACATAGTTTGAGTACTTCATGCATGAACTGGCACATGGATATGAAGCATAAGTTGCAGTGGGAAGCTCACTGTGCTACAATGCGGCCTAGCCGACCGGGCTAACCACCGTTTGCCACATCTTGTGCATCCACGGCCTCTTCATCCTCTGTGACTGGGGAGACAGCAGTCACACCAGTTTTGGGATGCAGACCTGCCACCTCTTTACCCGCAACAGCCAGCGTGATTAGCAGGTCATCATTTTCTTTGGAGGTGGTAACACCAGCTGGTGTTCAGCGCTGTCCGACTTCGAAAGCATCACCTTTGGATCAAGGCAACCTAACATGTCCGCCAGCATCTTCCTCACAGAAAGGCAGTTTGCCGGGGACACCCTTCTCAACCCCATCTAAGCACAACAGCCAGCCCTCTGTCCCTCAGATGTGGACAAGTAAAAGACCATTTCCTCCTAGCCATGAGAAAGCTAAGAGGTTGAATTTCACCATCTGTAAGCTCTTGGCTACAGAAATGCTGCCTTTCCGCCTGGTGGACACAGAGGATTTTCGAGACCTTATGTCCGTTGCAGTGCCCCAGTACCAGATGCCCAGTCGGCACTACTTCTCAAACAAAGGTGTGCCTGCGCTCCACCAGCATGTCGCACACAACATCACCACTTCTTTGAGAAACTCTGTGTGTGACAGGGTGCATTTCACCACAGACACTTGGACGAGTAGGCATGGACAGGGGCGTTACATGTTGCTGACTGGGCACTGGGTAACTATGGTGACAGCAGGACAAGGGGCTGCTGTCCAAGTCTTGCAGTCCCCACGAGTTGTGCATCAATCCTCTTTATCTCGAAGTTGCTCCACTGCTTCTGCCTCCTCAACCTCCTCTCGGTCCTCCACCTGCACCCAAAGCCGGTCTGGTCATGCCACAAGCTTTCTAACTGCGCAGAAGGGATCCTGCATACCTCCTTACTATGCTGGCAGCAGGGCTCAACGTCATCAGGCGGTTTTTACTTTGAAATGTCTGGGAAATGTGAGTCACACAGATGAGGAGTTGTGGTCAGCTCTGGAGAACCAGTTTCATGAAAGGTTGCCTCCACTGGACCTGAAACCAGGGAAGGCCGTGTGCGACAATGCTGCAAACCTGGGTGCGGCCCTTCGCCGGGGCAATGTCACACACGTGCCATGTATGGCTGACGTGTTGAACCTGGTTGTCCAGCAATTTTTAGCCCACTATCCCGGACTAGATGGCCATCTGCAGAGGGCACGGTCGCTGTGTGCTCACTTCCGCCGTTCGCATCCCGCAGCTCAGCGACTTACATCTCTACAGAAGTCGTTGGGCTTGGCACTTCACCGGCTAAAATGCGATGTGCCTACCCAGTGGAATTCAACTCTGCACATGTTGCAGCGACTGTGGCAGCACCGACAAGCCCTGGTGCAATACGTTCTGATGTATAGCCTGGGCTAACGAGATCCAGAGGTGGGGCAAATCACGCTGGAGGAGAGGTCTCAGATTAGGGGACCTATGCACCCCTCTGCACAGTTTTGAAATGGCGACGAAGATGTTTAGTACTGACGATGCCATTATCAGCATGACTATTCCGGTGATTTACATGCTGGAGCACATGTTAAACAGAATTCGGAGTCAGGTGGTGGCACAAGAGGAGGTGGAGGAACAAGAGGAGGAGGAGTTGTATGCGGAAGGGCTAACATATGCAAGGTCCAGACGGTCGGCAGCACCAAGGCGGCAGGCATGTGAGGGTGGGGGAGATGGTTTTACCAGGGTGCATGGTAGCAGCCAAACTAGTGAGGAAGGTGCAGGAGCCCAGGAAGAAGTGGAGGACGAACTGATGGAAGACTCATCAGATGAGGGAGACCTTGATCACATTTCTGTTGTGCGAGGTTGGGAGGAGAGAGCAGAGGAAGGAAGCATGATTGGTACCTCACCATCAACACAACAGGGACTTGGTGCTCCTGTATGCGCAAGACACATGAGTACCTTCTTGCTGCACTACCTGCAACATGACCCTCGAATTTTGAGAATTAGAAATAATTCTGACTACTGGATGGCCACACTGTTAGATCCCCAGTACAAAAGTAAATTTGCAGAAATTATTCCTGCCATAGAAAGAGATGCACGCATGCAGGAGTATCAGCAGAGACTGTTGCAGGATCTTACATGTGCTTTTCTCCAAAACACTAGTGGTGCACGTAGTGAATCTCACAGTTCCAACTTGCCAACCGTGGGACCGTCGAGTGTTCAGCACTCAAACCGTAACAGAAACACAGTATCTGTTGGTAACATCAATTTTGCTGAATCATTTCACCGCTTTTTTAGCCCATCCATTGCAAGGCCACAGGAGACAAGAAGTCTGACACATAGTCAACGCCTAGAGACGATGGTACAGGAGTATCTCCAAGTAAACATTAAAGCCATGACTGTGTCACTGGACCCTTACTCTTTTTGGCTTCCAATCTGGATAAATGTCCAGAGCTCGCCACTTACACCTTGGAGAGCTTGTCATGCCCCGCAGCCAGCGTTTTGTCTGAACGTGTGTTCAGCGCTGCTGCTGGTGGGCTGACAGATAAGCGCACGCGGCTCTCCACTGATAATGTAGACAGACTCACGATCATAAAGATGAACAAATCATGGATCCGAAATGACTTTTCTACCCCTGTGTCATCCTGGGGAGAGTAAAAGCTTGATGATTTGTTAAAATCACCTCACCAACCGTTTTAAGCTTTCAAATTACTAATCATGTTTATCTGTATCTTGGCTGGAAAATAATTTGGGCCTTGTAGCAGTGTGCAGTACTGATTCTATTCGTCCATCTATACTAAACTCCACCAGATTTAAAATTACTAATCATGTTTATCTGTATCTTGGCTGGAAAATAATTTGGGCCTTGTAGCAGTTTGCAGTACTGATTCTATTAGCCCATTTATACTAAACTCCACCAGATTTAAAATTACTGATCATGTTTATCTGTATCTTGGCAGGAAAATAATTTGGGCCTTGTAGCATTGTGCAGTACTGATTCTATTAGGCCATCTATACTAAACTCCACCTGATTTAAAATTACTAATCATGTTTATCTGTATCTTGGCTGGAAAATAATTTGGGCCTTGTAGCAGTTTGCAGTACTGATTCTATTAGGCCATCTATACTAAGCTCCACCAGCTTTCAAATTAATAATAATTTTTAGCTGCATCTAGCCCGGAAAATAATTTTGGGGCTCCTAGATGCGCAAGACACATGAGTGCCTTCTTGCTGCACTACTGCTGCAGCATGACCCTCAGATTGTCAGAATTCGAAATAATCCTGACTACTGGGTTGCCACACTCTTAGATCCCCCACACTCTTCGATCAACCTTTTCATTTTAAAAAAGAGCAAAAAAATGGTCATTTTTGAAATTATAAACATTAGCAGGTTATTAGAAACTGAAATCAAACAGTTTTCAACTCAAAACTTTATTCTAGGTGATGTTACATTTGCACATAGGACCCCTTGTTCGAAAGGAGCTTCTAAACTCTCTCGTCCATTGAATTTGTCAGGATTGGGATGGTTTCTGCTTCAATTGTTTTGCATGAGGACAAAATACCCTCCCAGAGCTGTTGCTTAGATGTGAATTGCCTCCCGCCATCATAGACACTCGTTTTGATGATGCTCCAGAGGTTCTCAATGGGGTTGAGGTCAGGGGAGCATGGGGGTCACACCATAAGTTTGTCCCATTTTATGTCCATATCAGCCAGAGATGCAGATGTGTTATGTGCAGCATGAGACGGTGCATTATCATGCATGAAAATGATCTTGCTGCGGAATACACGGTTCTTCTTCTTGAACCATGGCAGGAAGTGCTGTTTGAGAAACTCCACATACATTATGGAGTTCATCTTTACCCCTTCAGGGATCCTAAAGGGGCTGACAATCTCTCTCCCCATGATTCCAGCCCAAAACATTACTCCACCTCCTCCTTGTTGGCGCCATAGCCGTGTTTGCATGGGGTGTCCATCAACCAGCCATGCTCCACTCCATCCATCTGGACCATCGAGCGTTGCACGGCACTCATCGGTGAACAAAACAGTTTTGAAGTCAGTCTTCATGTATTGTTTTGCCCACTGGAGCCGTTTCTGCTTTTGTACAGTGGATAGAGGAGGTCGACAGGATGGCTTACGCACAGCTGCAAACCACTGAAGGACCCTGCATCTTGTTGTTCGGGGGACATTGGAGGCACCAGCAGCTTCAAAAACTTGTCTGCTGCTATGACAAGGCTTTTTTGCCGCTGCTCTTTTAACCTGACGTAATTGCCTGTAGGAAAGAGTCCTCAATTTTCCCTTATCAGCACGCACACGTTTGTACTGTGAATCAGCTACATACTTCTCGATTGTGCGATGATCAGGATGAAGTGTCTTTGCAATGTTGATTGTAGTCATGCCTTGACCTAAACACTCCACAATTTGTTGCTTCTCAGTAGCCGACACATCCTTTTTCTTTCCCATTTTGGCAGAAAATGTAGGCTGCTTAATAATGTGGGACAGCCTTCTTAAGTAGTCTTGCCTTTCATTGGACACACCTGCCAAACTAATTAGCACAGGTGTCTGCAATTGCTTACAGTGATATAAAGAGCCCTGACACACATCACCATGAATGAGTTTAACTGACAAACAAAAAAATTCTTACCTTATCACTCCTAGACACTTTTTGCATAATAATTTGGAACACAGTGTACCTGTGCTTTTCCACAAAACACCAGTGGTTTACGTAGTGAATCTTACAGTTCTAACTTGCCAACTGTGGTCTGTATGGAGTTGTTCAATAAAGGGCCCAAAATTAAGATAACATAGACGGGAGAGGTCTCTATGAATACGAACTCCTAAGTATTTGATACCCTGTGAGGGCCAGGCAAAGGGAAAGTTGGACTGGATGGAATCCTGTATGGATTTGGGAAGGGAGACATCGAGGGCCTCAGACTTCGCTGCATTGATTTTAAAATTTGATCATGTAACAAAGTGATCTCTTTCAGCCATAACAGCAGGGATGGATATATGTGATTGAGTGATATATACTAGGACATCATCAGCAAATTCAGAGCACTTGTACTCGGTGCCTCCCACCTCAATCCACCTAATATTGGGGTTATGGCGAATTGATGAGAGCAGGTGCTCCGTCACTAGGATGTATAAGAGAGGGGACAGAGGACATCCCTGCCTTGTCCCATTGGTGATTATGAAAGGTGATGAAAATGTTCCATTTATCTTCAGCCTAGGTGACGTATTGCGATGCAGGGCCGTGATTTTGCCTATAAAAGGGTCCCCTAGACCCCTACCCCAAGCTTTTTAAGAGAATAATATATGGCGTGCCAGGAGACTCTATGGAATGCTTGCTCAGCATCCAACGAGAGTATCTAATTACAAATTTTGAACTGCATCTAGCCCAGGAAATACTTTGTGCCTAGTAGCAGTGTCTGCTAGTCAGCGGATTATCCCAGCTGTTAAGCAAGCTACACCACCTGTAGTTTGGACACTTAATTTTTTCAAAGGAAATGGTTCGGGCCCCCGGGACACTCAGTGAAGAGCATCGGGGAGGCAACCCAAGGCACAGGGGCTGGGACTGGCGGTAGGACGCCTTGCGGTGGACCGCCAAGCTCGATCCTTATAAAAGCTTTTTAACTGCAGCAGCTTTAGTGGACGCTACTGGAGCTGGAATTACCGCGGCTGCTGGCATGAGACTTGCCCTCCAATAGATCCTTGTAAAAGGAATTAAAGTGTACTCATTCAAATTAGAGAGACAATTTAAATTAAAAAGATTAGACCTGCCTCCACCGCAGGGGGGTTCGCTCGACCCACCAGCGGACAGGCACCAGTATTGGGAGAGGGGGGCTGGCCATCAGGGTCCACCGCGGCTCTGGCACAAACCCGGCGACACGGAGGTCGCATGGGCAGGAACGGACTGGCCGTGTCGGCTTCGCACTTTTTTGGTTTTAGAAGGGCATGACATGCCTATATCTGTGTCTTCCCCTCCTTTTACTCCTCCACCTCTTTTCTTTTCACATGACTATATGTACTTGTCACTTTTCCATGTGTTAGTTGTGTCTTCTGAGCAGCTTGTCAGCTTTTGGACACTTTTGAAGTGTTTTCTATGTGTTTCTATGTGTTTTCATTTGTCTGCCATTGGTTTTAACGGTGTTCGAAGGTGTTCGACGAACAGTTTGACGAACAGTTCGGCGAACATACACTACAGGGGTGGCTCAACACTATACAGTGATATGAAAAAGTTTGGGCACCCCTATTAATCTTAAGCTTAATGTTTTCTTAAAATTGGTGTTTTTGCAACAGCTATTTCAGTTTGATATATGTAATAACTGTTGGACACAGTAATGTTTCTGCCTTGAATTGAGGTTTAATGTACTAACAGAAAATGTGCAATCTGCATTCAAACAAAATTTGACAGGTGCATAAGTATGGGCACCCTTATCATTTTCTTGTTTTAAATACTCCTACCTACTTTTTACTGACTTACTAAAGCACTTTTTTTTGTTTTGTAACCTCATTGAGCTTTGAACTTCATATCCAGGTGTATGCAATCATGAGAAAAGCTACTTAAGTGGCCACTTGCAAGTTGTTCTCCTGTTTGAATCTCCTCTGAAGAGTGGCATCATGGGCTCCTCAAAACAACTGTCAAATGATCTGAAAACAAAGATTATTCAACATAGTTGTTCAGGGGAAGGATACAAAAAGCTGTCTCAGAGATTTAACCTGTCAGTTTCCACTTTGAGGAACATAGTAAGGAAATGGAAGAACACAGGGACAGTTCTTGTTAAGGCCAGAAGTGGCAGGCCAAGAAAAACATCTGAAAGGCAGAGAAGAAGAATGGTGAGATCAGTCAAGGACAATCCTCAGACCACCTCCAGAGAGCTGCAGCATCAACTTGCTGCAGATGGTGTCACTGTGCATCGGTCAACTATACAATGCACTTTGCACAAGGAGAAGCTGTATGGGAGAGTGATGCGAAAGAAGCCATTTCTGCAAGCATGCCACAAACAGAGTCGGCTGAGGTATGCAAAAGCACATTTGGAGAAGCCAATTTCTTTTTGGAAGAAGGTCCTGTGGACTGATGAAACCAAGATTGAGTTGTTTGGTCATACAAAAAGGCGTTATGCATGGCGGCAAAAAAACACAGCATTCCAAGAAAAACACTTGCTACCCACAGTAAAATTTGGTGGAGGTTCCATCATGCTTTGCGGCTGTGTGGCCAATGCCGGCACCAGGAATCTTGTTAAAGTTGAGGGATGCATCGATTCCACTCAGTATCAGCAGATTCTTGACAATAATGTTCAAGAATCAGTAATAAAGTTGAAATTACGCAGGGGACGGATCTTTCAGCAAGACAATGATCCAAAACACCGCTCCAAATCTACTCAGGCATTCATGCAGAGGAACAATTACAATGTTCTGGAATGGCCATCCCAGTCCCCAGACCTGAATATCATTGAACATCTGTGGGATCATTTGAAGAGGGCTGTCCATGCTCGGCGACCATCAAACTTAACTGAACTGGAATTGTTTTGTAAAGAGGAATGGTCAAAAATACCTTCATCCAGGATCCAGGAACTCATTAAAAGCTACAGGAAGTGACTAGAGGCTGTTATTTTTGCAAAAGGAGGATCTACTAAATATTAATGTCACTTTTCTGGTGAGGTGCCCATACTTATGCACCTGTCAAATTTTGTTTAAATGCAGATTGCACATTTTCTGTTAGTACAATAAACCTCATTTCAAGGCAGAAACATTACTGTGTCCAACAGTTATTACATATATCAAACTGAAATAGCTGTTGCAAAAACACCAATTTTTATAAAACATTAAGCTTAAGATTAATAGGGGTGCCCAAACTTTTTCATATAACTGTACCTGAGTAGCCGATGAAAACTCAAGTAAAGAGCACTTGCGCTCAAAACTAATGACAACTTATTCAATATGATGACCTAATGTTATCAAATTCTGTGTCGTACCTCTGCCTTCAAAGTGTTCACTATACCCCTTGATAAAATTGTTAAGAGGTCTAGTTTCCAAAATGGGGTCACTTGTGGGGGGTTTACACTGTTAAAGCACAACAGGGGCTCTACAAACGCGACATGGCGTCCGCTATCGATTGCAGCCAATTTTGCTTTCAAAAAGTCACACAGTGCTCCTTCCCTTCTAAACCCTGCCATGTGCCCAAACAGTGTATTTGCCCAGCATATGGGGTATCAACATACTCAGGAGAAATTGCACAACTGTTTTTGTGGTCCATTTTCTCCTCTTACCCTTGTGAAAGTAAAAAAATTGGGGCTAAAACATCATTTTTGTGGAAAAAATTAGATTTTTTTTCATTTTCACTGCTCTATGTTATAAACTTCTGTGAAGCACCTGGGGGTTCAGGTTGCACATCATACATCTAGATAAGTTGCCTGAGGGGTCTAGTTTCCAAAATGGGGTCAGTTGTTGGCATTTTTTTTTCTGTTTAGGCACATTAGAGGCTCTCCAAACGTGACATGGTGTCCGCTAATTATTCAAGCAAATTTTACATTTAAAAAGTCAAATGGCGCTCCTTCCCTTCAGAACCCTGCCGTGTGCCCAAACAGTGGTTTTCTCTCACATAAGGGGTATCGGCTTACTCAGGAGAAATTGCACAACAAATGGTATGTTGCAATTTCACCTATTGCCCTTATAAAATGCAAAACTTGGGGTTGAAAAACATTTTTGTGGGAAAAATGTGAAAATATTATTTTTACGGCTCAATGTTATAAATTTCTGTGAAGCCACTGGGGGTTCAAGGTGCTTAAAACACATCTAGATAAGTTTCCTGAAGGATCTAGTTTCCAAAATAGTGTCACTTGTGGGCGGTTTCCACTGTTTAGGCACATCAGGGGCTGTCCAAACGCGACATGGCATCTGCTAATTATTCAAGCAAATTTTACATTCAAAAAGTCAAATGGCGCTCCTTCCCTTCCAAACCCTGCCGTGCGCCCAAACAGTGGTTTTCCCCAACATATGGCATATCGGCTTACTCAGGAGAAATTGCACAACAAATGCTATAGTGAATATTTCCTGCTACTCGAATGAAAATGCAAAATTGGAGGATGAAACCCATTTTTGAGGGAAAAATGTGAAAATTTTATTTTTATGGCTCAGTGTTATAAACTTCTGTGAAGCACCTAGGGGTTCAAGGTGTTCACCACACATTTAGATAATTTCCCTGAGGGGTCTAGTTTCCAAAATGGTATCACTTGTGATGTGAGGGGTTTCCACTGTTTAGGCACATTAGTGTTTCTCCAAACGCAACATGGCGTCCTCTAATTATTCAAGAAAATTTTACATTCAAAAAGTTAAATGGCGCTCCTTCCCTTCCGAGCCCTGCCGTGTGCCCAATCAGTGTTTATTCCCAACATATGGGGTATAACCGTGCTCAGGAGAAATTGCACAACAAATTTTGTGGTCCATTTTTCCTGTTACCCTTGCGAAAATAAAAAAAAATTGGGCCTAAAATCACATTTTTTGTGAAAAAAAGTTAAATGCTCATTGTTTTCTTCCACATTCCAAAAATTCCTGTGAAGCACCTGAAGAGTTAATACACTTCTTTAATGTGGTTTTGAGCACCTTGAGTATTGCAGTTTTTAGAATGGTGTCACTTTTAGGTATTTTCTGTCATAAAGGCTCGTCAAAGTCACTTCAAATGTGATGTGTTCCCTAAAAATAATGATTTTGTAAATTTTGTTGGAAAAATTAGAAATCGCTGGTCAAATTTAACCCTTATAACTTCCTAACCAAAAAATATTTTGGTTCCAAAATTGTGCTGATGTAAAGTAGATATGTGGGAAATGTTATTTATTAACTATTTTGTGTGACATATCTCTATGATTTAATGGCATGAAAATTCAAATTGCAAAATTTTCTAATTTTTCACCAAATTTCTGAATTTTTCATAAAGTAATGCAAGTCATATCGAAGAAATTGTATCACTAACATGAAGTACAATATGTCATGAAAACAAAATCTCAGAATCAAGGGGATCCGTTGAAGCGTTTCAGAGTTATTACCTCATAAAGTGACAGAGGTCAGAATTGTAAAAATTGGCCAGGTCATTAAAGTGCAAACCACCTTCGGGGGTAAATAGGTTAAACATGTACTCGTGTATTATTTTTTTCTTGAGCCACTAGGGCTGCCAGTTATATGTGTTGGTGTGTATGTGTCCTAGCACTACACTTAAACATTGCAAATATGGCAGTGCCTGGTTATAGGAGACTGCAATCGGAGTCAGTGGAAAGGGTGGTTGGAAGTGCCGCTTACAGTGCTTAGTATAGAGCAGTGTCAGGAGTTGCCAGGAAGCGGTAGTGAGGAGAGCATCAGGGTGGCGAGTTGTAATCCCAGGTCGGCGTCCAGACATTGTACACTACTAATATCAGGCTACCAAGTTGCTCTGACAGCTGGGAAAAGTCACCTATACAGCACTGCTCTGAGCAGGGAGAACAGCTCGGTAGCCTGGTATTAGTAATATAATGTCAGCCTGCTGACCTGCTCTCATGGCTGCAGAGATGAGTGAATAAATTTGAGTGCAATTGAATTCTACTCCAATTTTACAAAAATCAGCATTCGCCAAAATGTGGATTTTGGGGCAATTGGATTCCACGCAGATTAAGCAAAATGGAGGCTGCTGGCTGTCATTTATCTGTACGGTAAAACAAAATATCTTCATACTCACCTCTCCGGTTCCTATGGATTATCCATCCTGTCTAGTGATGGACGAACCCGTGACTGTTCGGGTTCGGCTAATTATGTCAAACGCCGAACAGTTTATTAAAAAGTTTGGGTTCAGGTACCAGAACAGAACCCGAACCCGAACACGGACCCCATTCATGTGAGTGGGAGAGCCAAAGTTACGTGGTTTCCCCCGAGGTCATTTGCGTGACAGTGCAGGAAACACAGGCTCTGATCAGCGATACATGGTTACCATGGTCAGAGTGCTGTGGCATAAAGCTGACCGGTGTCAGCGTGATCCTACAGCTGTGATAGTGACCCACGGTAAATAGCTTACCGCGTGCCTTAGGCACCGGCTGATGATACTACTAACAACATCAGCCGGCGCCTACTGCCATAGGAAATAGCTAGCGCAGGCACCGCTGGATTGGAGCAGTAGTCTTTCATCCGCCAGCACCTGTGCTGAAAGTAGACAAAAAATTTAAAATTCATAAAAAAATATTCAAATAAAAATAAAAAAAATTATACTCACCTACACCTTTGTCCCCGATATTCTCCTCCCCTGCAAAAAATAAAAAATAAAAAACACCATATACTCACCTTACACCTAATTAAGGAAGCCCATGATTAGAGATGAGCGTTGTTCTACTCGAACTGTTCGCCAATCTCAAATTCGAGCTGTTTTGGGCGGTGTTCGAGCAGTTCGGCGAACACGAACAATTTGAGAAAAATTCGGCTGTTCGAGGTTATGTTCGATAACTGTTCGTGCACCAAAATCATAACTGGATTTTTCTCAGTAATGATGAAAATTAATGTTAATACGCAGTTTGAGTGTACAGCGGGGTGGGGGGAGGGGCAGGGGATGGATCTCTGCAGGAACAATGAAGATCTCCATTTTTTTTCTCTTTCCCGCATTTACATGTGGGAAGGTGCAATCTGTCAGCCTATCAGCAGCACACACACGGAGCGAAGTGCTTTTTTTCACACAAGCAAGGGCATGTGTCATTGGCAGTGTATGTCACATGTCCTTGCCCTATAAGACCAAGCCATTTTCCCCGTCGCCACCATTTTCTCACTGCTGCAGCTGCATGTTAGACGGCACCGCTGTTGCTGTGTGCGCTATACCTTGTTAATTTCAAGCCAATTTTCGCACAAATATACAGATAGCTTGGGAGTAGGGAATAGTTGTGATTGCAGTCCTTTTAAGGACTAGGTTACAGCATTTCCTACGACTTTTATCAGGCAGGACTGTGCTCTTAAATAGATAGGTTGTGGGAGTAAAGACTAATTGTAATTGGAGTCCTTTTCAGGACTAGGTTACATCAGTTCCTATCAGTTTTTGCCAGGCAGGTCTGTGCCAGTGCTGTGCAAGTTTTTTTCACAGCATTTGGCTGAATCTAGCAAAGCTAATCCTTTTTGGCCTATTGCAGAGTGTGTTAGTCAGTGGAGTAGCCTATCTGTGTTGCAAGATATACCACCTGTGTATAGAATACCAATTTTTTTACTGCACCTAGTGAAGTAAAATCTTTTGGGCATAGCATCATTCTATTAGTCCATCTATACTGACCTCCATCAGGTTGCAAACTGAATCTAATTTTTTTCTGCATCTAGCTCTGAAAAAATATTTGGCCTTCTAGCAGTGTGTGGGACTTGTTCTATTAGTCCACCTATACTGACCTCCATCAGGTTGCAAACTGAATATATTTTTTTCTGCATCTACCTCTGAAAAAATATTGGGCTTCTAGCTGTGTGTGGGACTTGTTGTATTAGTCCATCTATACTGACCTCCATCAGGTTGCAAACTGAATATATTTTTTTCTGCATCTACCTCTGAAAAAATATTGGGCTTCTAGCTGTGTGTGGGTCTTGTTCTATTAATCCATCTATACAGACCTCCATCAGGTTGCAAACTGAATATAATTTTTTTCTGCATCTAGCTCTGAAAAAATATTTGGCCTTCTAGTAGTGTGTGGGACTTTCTCTGTTAGTCCATCTATACTGACCTCGATCAGGTTGCAAACTGAATATATTTTTTTCTGCATCTACCTCTGAAAAAATATTGGGCTTCTAGCTGTGTGTGGGTCTTGTTCTATTAATCCATCTATACAGACCTCCATCAGGTTGCAAACTGAATATAATTTTTTTCTGCATCTAGCTCTGAAAAAATATTTGGCCTTCTAGTAGTGTGTGGGACTTTCTCTGTTAGTCCATCTATACTGACCTCGATCAGGTTGCAAACTGAATATATTTTTTTCTGCATCTACCTCTGAAAAAATATTGGGCTTCTAGCTGTGTGTGGGTCTTGTTCTATTAATCCATCTATACTGACCTCCATCAGGTTGCAAACTGAATATAATTTTTTTCTGCATCTAGCTCTGAAAAAATATCTGGCCTTCTAGTAGTGTGTCGGACTTTCTCTATTAGTCCATCTATACTGACCTCCATCAGGTTGCAAATTAAAAATAATTTTTATCTGCATCTACAGTACCTCTGAAAAAATATTTGGGCTTCTAGCTGTGTGTGGGACTTGTTGTATTAGTCCATCTATACTGACCTCCATCAGGTTGCAAACTGAATATATTTTTTTCTGCATCTACCTCTGAAAAAATATTGGGCTTCTAGGTGTGTGTGGGACTTGTTGTATTAGTCCATCTATACTGACCTCCATCAGGTTGCAAACTGAATATATTTTTTTCTGCATCTACCTCTGAAAAAATATTGGGCTTCTAGCTGTGTGTGGGTCTTGTTCTATTAATCCATCTATACAGACCTCCATCAGGTTGCAAATTGAATATAATTTTTTTCTGCATCTAGCTCTGAAAAAATATTTGGCCTTCTAGCAGTGTGTGGGACTTGTTCTATTAGTCCACCTATACTGACCTCCATCAGGTTGCAAATTCAAAATAATTTTTTGTATGCATCTAGCTCTGAAAAAATATTTGGCCTTCTAGCAGTGTGTGGGACTTTCTCTGTTAGTCCATCTATACTGACCTCCATCTGGTTGCAAACTGAATCTAATTTTTTTCTGCATCTAGCTCTGAAAAAATATTTGGCCTTCTAGCAGTGTGTCGGACTTTCTCTATTAGTCCATCTATACTGACCTCCATCAGGTTGCAAATTAAAAATAATTTTTATCTGCATCTACAGTACCTCTGAAAAAATATTTGGGCTTCTAGCTGTGTGTGGGACTTGTTGTATTAGTCCATCTATACTGACCTCCATCAGGTTGCAAACTGAATATATTTTTTTCTGCATCTACCTCTGAAAAAATATTGGGCTTCTAGCTGTGTGTGGGTCTTGTTCTATTAATCCATCTATACAGACCTCCATCAGGTTGCAAACTGAATATAATTTTTTTCTGCATCTACCTCTGAAAAAATATTGGGCTTCTAGCTGTGTGTGGGACTTGTTGTATTAGTCCATCTATACTGACCTCCATCAGGTTGCAAACTGAATATATTTTTTTCTGCATCTACCTCTGAAAAAATATTGGGCTTCTAGCTGTGTGTGGGACTTGTTCTATTAATCCATCTATACAGACCTCCATCAGGTTGCAAACTGAATATATTTTTTTCTGCATCTACCTCTGAAAAAATATTGGGCTTCTAGCTGTGTGTGGGACTTGTTGTATTAGTCCATCTATACTGACCTCCATCAGGTTGCAAACTGAATATATTTTTTTCTGCATCTACCTCTGAAAAAATATTGGGCTTCTAGCTGTGTGTGGGACTTGTTGTATTAGTCCATCTATACTGACCTCCATCAGGTTGCAAATTGAATATAATTTTTTTCTGCATCTAACCCAGCCAATAGTTTTGGCCTAATACCACAGTTTGGCCACTCAGCTCTGCTCGGTTACCATCCATTGTTTTTTTGTGCAAACAACTCCAGAGTTGTGAATTAGTTAACCACCAAAATGAGTGGAAAAAGGCCTGCTGCTGGTGGAAAGGGGAATAGGCGTGTTGGGAAGGGGAAAAAAGGTTGTGTCCGTGGGGTAGGTGTTAAAGCAACAGTAACATCTGCAGAAGAAAGACCATCTTCCAGCCAAACTAAAATGTCTACTTCTTTTAGCGGACAATGTGATAAGATCCCTTTCTTACGGCCACGCCAATCGCTACAAATTCCAGATGAGGCACAAAAACAGCAGGTGCTTCAACGGATATCAAGTGCTCCTTTAAGTGGGCTCTCCTCCACATCAACTTCAACATCACAAATACTCCAGTCCTCAAAGGTGTCACCCAAATCGCACTTGCTTCCTCACAGCTCCCAAATCTCCAGCTGCCCGTCTGAGTATGAGGTAGAACAGATGGTTGAGTCTGCAGAGCTGTTTACTCATACTATAGCCTGGGAATCAGAGGTCGACTCCAGCGCTTCTGTGAATCCAGACGAGGAAATGATCTGCACTGATGCCCAGAATCTTTATGAGTCGGATCCAGGACCAGACGCAGAAGGTTCTGACCATAATGTAGACCCTCATTCCCAAACTGTAACTCCTGTTGGTGGAGACAATGAGGAAGACGATGATAAGACTCAAATACCTGATTGGAGCGACAACTTTAGTTTTTTGTCAGGGCAGGAACAGGTTGGCTCTGAGGACGACGGGTGTGATAACACACAGGGTGATGATGATGAGGTTGGAGATCCCACTTACTGTCAACCCACAGTCAGCCAAGAGATGAGGACAGCAGAGGAGGTGGAGGAAGATGCTAGTGACGACGAGGTCAGGTTGCGCCTTCCTGGACAGAGACGTAGTACTGGAAGCACGTCAACAACTGCATCCTCAAACACAACTCTGCCTCTCACCACAAGTCGTGGTGGCTCTTCAGGTCGCATGGGTGCTAAGCCTTGCATAGCCTGGGCATTTTTTCAGATCGATAAAGATGACCCAACTCGTGTTATCTGTAACATTTGTCAGCAAAAGCTAAGTAGAGGCCAAAAAATACATAGTTTGAGTACTTCATGCATGAACCGGCACATGGACATGAAGCATAAGTTGCAGTGGGAAGCTCAGTGTGCTACAATGCGGCCTAGCCGGCCGGGCCAGCCACCATCTGCCATATCTTGTGCATCCGCGGCCTCTTCATCCTCTGTGAATGGGGGGACAGCAGTCACACCTGTTTTGGGGCGCAGACCTGCCACCTCTTTACCCGCAACAGCCAGCGTGATTGGCAGGTCATCATTTTCTTTGGAGGTGGTAACACCAGCTGGTGTTGAGCGCTGTCCGACATCGATAGCACCACCTTTGGATCAAGGCAACCTAACATGTCCGCGTGCATCTTCCTCACAGACCGGCAGTTTGCCGGGGACACCCTTATCAACCCCGTCTAAGCACAATAGCCGGCCCTCGGTCCCTCAGATGTGGACAAGTAAAAGACCATTTCCTCCTAGCCATGAGAAAGCTAAGAGGTTGAATTTCACCATCTGCAAGCTCTTGGCTACAGAAATGCTGCCTTTCCGCCTGGTGGACACAGAGGATTTTCGAGACCTTATGTCCGTCGCAGTGCCCCAGTACCAGATGCCCAGTCGGCACTACTTCTCAAAGAAAGGTGTGCCTGCGCTCCACCAGCATGTCGCACACAACATCACCGCTTCTTTGAGAAACTCTGTGTGTGACAGGGTGCATTTCACCACAGACACTTGGACGAGTAGGCATGGACAGGGGCGTTACATGTCGCTGACTGGGCACTGGGTAACTATGGTGACAGCAGGACAAGGGGCTGCTGTCCAAGTCTTGCCATCCCCACGAGTTGTGCGTCAATCCTCTTTATGTCAAAGTTCCTCCACTGCTTCTGCCTCCTCAACCTCCTCTCGGTCTTCCACCTGCACGCAAAGCCTGTTTGGTCATGCCACAAGCTTTCTAACTGCGCAGAAGGGATCCTGCACACCTCCTTACTATGCTGGCTGTAGGGCTCAACGTCATCAGGCAGTTTTTACTTTGAAATGTCTGGGAAATGTGAGTCACACAGCTGAGGAGTTGTGGTCAGCTCTGGAGAACCAATTTCATGAATGGCTGTCTCCACTGGACCTGAAATCAGGGAAGGCCGTGTGCGACAATGCTGCAAACCTGGGTGCGGCCCTTCGCCGGGGCAATGTCACACACGTGCCTTGTATGGCTCACGTGTTGAACCTGGTTGTCCAGCAATTTTTAGCCCACTATCCCAGACTAGATGGCCTTCTGCAGAGGGCACGGTCGCTGTGTGCTCACTTCCGCCGTTCGCATCCCGCAGCTCAGCGACTTACATCTCTACAGAAGTCGTTGGGCCTGCCACTTCACCGGCTAAAATGCGATGTGCCTACCCGGTGGAATTCAACTCTGCACATGTTGCAGCGACTGTGGCAGCACCGACAAGCCCTGGTGCAATACGTTCTGACGTATAGCCTGGGCCAACGAGATCCAGAGGTGGCGCAAATCACGCTGGAGGAGTGGTCTCAGATCAGGGACCTATGCACCCTTCTGCACAGTTTTGAAATGGCGACGAAGATGTTTAGTGCTGATGATGCCATTATCAGCATGACTATTCCGGTGATTTACATGCTGGAGCACATGTTAAACAGAATTCGGAGTCAGGTGGTGGCACAAGAGGAGGTGGAGGAAGTAGAGGAGGAGGAGTTGTATGCGGAAGGGCTAACATCTGCAAGGTCCAGACGGTCGGCAGCACCAAGGCGGCAGGCATGTGAGGGTGGGGGAGATGGTTTTACCAGGGCGCATGGTAGCAGCCAAACTAGTGAGGAAGGTGCAGGAGCCCAGGAAGAAGTGAAGGACGAACTGATTGAAGACTCATCAGATGAGGGAGACCTTGATCACATTTCTGTTGTGCGAGGTTGGGGGGAGAGGACAGAGGAAGGAAGCATGATTGTTACCTCGCCACCAACACAACAGGGACTTGGTGCTCCTGGATGCGCAACACACATGAGTGCCTTCTTGCTGCACTACCTGCAACATGACCCTCGAATTGTGAGAATTAGAAATAATCCTCACTACTGGGTTGCCACACTGTTAGATCCCCGGTACAAAAGTAAATTTGCCGAAATTATTCCTGCCATAGAAAGGGATGCACGCATGCAGGAGTATCAGCAAAGACTGTTGCAGAATCTTACATGTGCTTTTCCACAAAACACCAGTGGTGCACGTAGTGAATCTCACAGTTCCAACTTGCCAACCGTGGGACCGTCAAGTGTTCAGCACTCAAACCGTAACAGAACCACAGTATCTGCTGGTAACATCAATTTTGCGGAATCATTTCACCACTTTTTTAGCCCATCCTTTGCAAGGCCACAGGAGACAAGAAGTCTGACACATAGTCAACGCCTAGAGACGATGGTACAGGAGTATCTCCAAGTAAACATTGAAGCCACGACTGTGTCACTGGACCCTTGCTCTTTTTGGGCTTCCAATCTGGATAAATGGCCGGAGCTAGCCACTTACGCCTTGGAGATCTTGTCATGCCCCGCAGCCAGCGTTCTGTCTGAACGTGTGTTCAGCGCTGCTGGTGGTGTGCTGACAGATAAGCGCACGCGGCTCTCCACTGATAATGTAGACAGACTCACGTTCATAAAGATGAACAAATCATGGATCCGAAACGACTTTTCTACCCCTGTGTCATCCTGGGGAGAGTAAAAGCTTGATGATTGGTTAAAATCACCCTACCAACCGTTTTAATCTTTCAAATTACTAATCATGTTTATCTGTATCTTGACTGGAAAATAATTTGGGCTTTGTAGCAGTGTGCAGCACTGATCCTATTAGGCCATCTATAATAAGCTCCACCAGATTTAAAGTTAAAAATAATTTTTAGCTTCATCTAGCCCGGAAAATAATTTTGGGGCTCCGAGATGCGCAAGACACATAAGTGCCTTCTTGCTGCACTACCTGCAGCATGACCCTCATATTGTCAGAATTCGAAGTAATCATGACTACTGGGTTGCCACACTCTTAGATCCCCCAAACTTTTCGATCAACCTTTTCATTTTAATAAAGACCAAAAAAATGGTCATTTTTGAAATTATATGCATTAGCATTTTGTTAGAAACTGAAATCAAACAGTTTTCAACTCAAAACTTTATTCTAGGTGATGTTACATTTTCACATAGGACCCCTTGTTCGAAAGGAGCTTCTGAACTCTCTCGTCCAATGAATTTGTCAGGTTTTGGATGGTTTCTGCTTCAATTGTTTTGCATGAGGACAGAATACCCTCCCAGAGCTGTTGCTTAGATGTGAACTGCCTCCCGCCATCATAGACTCTCCTTTTAATGATGCTCCAAAGGTTCTGAATGGGGTAGAGGTCAGGGGAGCATGGGGGTCACACCATAAGTTTGTCCCCTTTTATGCCCATATCAGCCAGAGATGCAGATGTTTTATGTGCAGCATGAGATGGTGCATTATCATGCAGAAAAATGATCTTGCTGTGAAATACACGGTTCTTCTTCTTGAACCATGGCAGGAAGTGCTGTTTGAGAAAATCCACATACATTATGGAGTTCATCTTTAGCGCCTTCAGGGATCCTAAAGGGGCTGACAATCTCTCTCCCCATGATTCCAGCCCAAAACATTACTCCACCTCCTCCTTGTTGGCGCTGTAGCCGTGTTTGCGTGGGGTGTCCATCAACCAGCCATCCTCCACTCCATCCATCTGGACCATCGAGCGCTGCACGGCACTCATCCGTGAACAAAACAGTTTTGAAATCAGTCTTCATGTAATGTTTGGCCCACTGGAGCCGTTTCTGCTTGTGTGAAGTGGATAGAGGAGGTCGACAGGATGGCGTATGCACAGCTGCAAACCTCTGAAGGACCCTGCATCTTGTTGTTCGGGGGACGTTGGAGGCACAAGCAGCTTCAAAAACTTGTCTGCTGCTATGACAAGGCTTTTTTGCCGCTGCTCTTTCTTCCTGACGTAATTGCCTGTAGGAAAGAGTTCTCAATTTGCCCTTATCAGCACGCACACGTGTGTACTGTGAATCAGCTACATACTTCTTGATTGCCATGACACTTCATCCTGATCATCGCACAATGTTGATTGTAGTCATGCCTTGACCTAAACACTCCACAATTTGTTGCTTCTCAGCAGCCGACACATCCTTTTTCTTTCCCATTTTGGCAGAAAATGTAGGCTGCTTAATAATGTGAGAGAGCCTTCTTAAGTAGTCTTGCCTTTCATTGGACACACCTGCCAAACTAATTAGCACAGGTGTCTGCAATTGCTTACAGTGATATAAAGAGCGCCCTGACACACATCACCATCAATGAGTTTAACTGACAAACAAACAAATTCTTCCCTTATCACTCCTAAACACTTTTTGCATAATAATTTGGAACGCAGTGTACATGTGCTTTTCCACAAAACACCAGTGGTTTACGTAGTGAATCTTACAGTTCTAACTTGCCAACCGTGGTCTGTATGGAATTGTTCAATAAAGGGCCCAAAATTAAGATAACATAGATGGGAGAGGTCTCTTTGAATAGGAATTCCTAAGTATTTGATACCCTGTGAGGGCCAGGCAAAGGGAAAGTTGGACTGGATGGAATCCTATATGGATTTGGGGAGGGAGACATCGAGGGCCTCAGATTTCGCTGCATTGATTTTAAAATTTTACCATGTAACAAAGTGATCTATTTCAGCCATAACAGCAGGGATGGATATATGTGATTGAGTGATATACTAGGACATCATCAGCAAATAGAGAGCACTTGTACTCGGTGCCTCCCACCTCAATCCACCTAATATTGGGGTTATGCGAATTGATGAGAGCAGGTGCTCCGTCACTAGGATGTATAAGAGAGGGGACAGAGGACATCCCTGCCTTGTCCCATTGGTGATTGTGAAAGGTGATGAAAATGTTCTGACGCACCCCCTGGGCCTTGGGACACCCGGAGCCGGACCCTTTTTGGTGGATGCTGGTGGTTGTAGTCTTCGTGGCGGCGACCCGGTTCCGTGGCTCAGGGCGGTCAAACCAGTGGCGGAACTATTTATGTGGTTTTGATGTTTAAATGTCCGACTACGCCACCCGTGGATTGCGGTCAGAGTGAACCGCCGCTACAGGGCAGACCACTGAGGCTGGTGCTGTGGGTGCAGCAGAGCGTAGCATAACTCCCCACGGGATGAGTATAGCCTCAGGGCAGTGTATGCGGAGGATGGGGGTGATGGTGCAGGGCAGCAGCAGTAACGACACGGAGTCAGTGATGCAGTCCAGGGCCTTTACTCACAGTTCTTATTATCCAGACCACGTCTGCAGGTAACGGCTGCCCACGTCGTACTGTGCTCACCAGGTGAGGGGCTCAGACAACTCCCACATAACTTTGGAGCACTTCACAGGACCCCCTTTGTGTGTCCTTTGTCTGGCCTTTCTTACCAACACTTCTGTCCGGCTGCCTCGGGCCTCCTCTTGGTAAACTTGGCGCCAGTTTCCCTGACCCTATGTGGTGCCTTCCTAGCGGGTGTAGCGAGGGGCTGCGCCACATAAAATGTCAGAGCCTCCGGTTTCTAGCTGAGGGTCGTTTCCTGCCTCCACTAGTTCGGGGACCGGTCTCCCCCTTTGGCCTGACCCCTCCACGCAGGTGGATTCGGGCGTGCGGTGGCGACTCGCCCGTCCGCACCCCTGGGATCCCTTCATTCCTCGTTCCTGGAGCCTTCTCCGCTCCTCTTCCTTCCTTCTCCCTCTTCCAGGCCTGGGCCTCTGTTACTAGGCCCGCCTCCGGAGCAGAGCTCATGCAGAGCCCCTGCTCCCTGCCACTTCTGCTCAGACTTCTCTGCACTGAACTAAGATGGTGCCCACCTTTTATACTCCCTTCTCAATGCACCCAGGAACTGCTTCCTCCCTGCTCCTGCACTACAGGGTTCCCCTTCCTCAGTGTTCCCTCCCCCCACTCCAGCCAGGGACAGGGACTGTCGTGCCCATCTCAGGGGCATATTGGTCGCCCTGCCCCATGGCAATGTGGTGTAATGCATGCAGATGTCGGGTCCTGATCCACACTCCATCCTTACCTGAGAGTGAGATATCACACCTCTGGGTGAGGTGCAATACGTCTGTAGCAACCGAGCCCTCAGGGTGCTACAGTTCCATTTATCTTCAGCCTAGGTGACGTATTGCGATACAGGGCCGTGATTTTGGCTATAAAAGGGTCCCCTAGACCCCTACCCCAAGCTTTTTAAGAGAATCATATATGGCGTGCCAGGAGACTCTATGGAATGCTTTCTCAGCATCCAACGAGAGTATCTAATTACAAATTTTTAACTGCATCTAGCCCAGGAAATACTTTGTGCCTAGTAGCAGTGTCTGCTAGTCAGCGGATTATCCCGGCTGTTAAGCAAACTACACCACCTATAGTTTAGACACTTAATTTTTTCAAAGGAAATGCTTCGGGACCATGGGATACTTAGTGAAGAGCATCAGGAGGCACCCCAAGGCATAGGGGCTGGGACTGGCAGTAGGATGCCTTGCGGTGGACAGCCGAGCTCGATCCTTATAAAAGCTTTTTAACTGCAGCAGCTTTAGTGGACGCTACTGGAGCTGGAATTACCGCGGCTGCTGGCATGAGACTTGCCCTCCAATAGATCCTTGTAAATGGATTTAAAGTGTATTCATTCAAATTAGAGAGACAATTTAAATTAAAAAGCTTAGAGCTGCCTCCACCACAGGGGGGCTCGCTCGACCCACCAGCGGACAGGCACCAGTATTGGGAGAGGGGGGCTGGCCGTCAGGGTTCACCGTGGCTCTGGCACAAACCCGGCGACACGGAGGTGGCACGGGCAGGAGCGGACTGGCCGTGTCGGCTTCTCACTTTTTGGATTTTAGAAGGGCATGACATGCCTATATCTGTGTCTCCCCCTCCTTTTACTCCTCCACCTCTTTTATTTTCGCATGACTATATGTACTTGTCACTTTTCCATGTGTTAGTTATGTCTTCTGAGCAGTTTGTCAGCTTTTGGACACCTTTGAAGGTGTTTTCTATGTGTTTCTATGTGTTTTTGTTTGCCTGCCATTGGTTTTAACGGTGTTCGAAGGTGTTCGACGAACAGTTCGACGAACAGTTCGGCGAACACACGGGTGTTCGACGAACCGAACCGAACTCGAACACTACGGGGGTGGCTCAACACTACCCATGATCACCAGTAATAAAGGTAAAATAATAAACAAACCTCATCCTCACCTGTCCACCGCAGTCCACATATCAAGGGTCCCACAATGAGCCCAGGAATAGAAATGTGACCGCTCTATTCAGCAGCAAGCAATGCACTGACTCTCAGTGCCGGCAAATGATGTCAGCGCATGTACGGTGAGAACTTTCCCACGCTGACGTCAATGAGTTGAACTGAGTTCATGTAACATGAACTCAGCTCAGTTTATTGATGGCACTGCGAGTCACTGAGGAGCGCAAGTAGGCTTGCGCTCCTCATTGTCTCTGCAACATGGCAGGTGACAATGGCGGTAAGTAAAGTTTAATTAAGAATATTAAAGGAGTCTGTGTCTTTATTTCAAATAAAATATTCTATTCTGGGTGTGGGTGTTTTTATTTCACATTTCACTATGGGGTTAGTAATCGGGGTGTCTTATAGACGTCTCTCCATTACTAACCTGGGCTTGATGTCAGCTGGCATTATAAGCTGACATCAACCCCAACCCTATAACCCCATTGCCACTGCTACAGGGAAGTGGGCAGAGCGAAGCCAAGTGCCAGAATTGGCGCATCCTACGGATGCGCCATTTCTGAGGCGGTTGTGGGCTGCTGTTTGCAGTCCTGGAGGGGGCCAATATTCATGGCCCCTTTCTAGGCTATTAATATCAAACCCAAGCTGTCTGCCTAGTCTTTTCTGGCTGTTAAAATAGGGAAACCCCACGTAAATTTTTTTTTTTTGGTGGTCCCCCATTTTAATAGCCAGTAAAGGCTAAATATACAGATGGGGGCTGATATTAGTAGCCAAGGAATCTTCATGGCTATTACCCCCTTCCCAGGCTAAAAACATCTGCCCCAGCTTTCCACTTTCCCTCTGCTGGTTAATAAAATTATAGGGGACCCCACGCCATTTTTTTTTCCAGAAATGTAATCATTTAATAATAAATTACATGAACCGTAAGGTACACACGCAAAGCATGGATTATATATCTCACATATTTATATCTATCTATTATCTATCATCTAAATAATAGATAGCAAATTGGAATGCTCAAGTGCTCGGACTGAGTAACGAACTCAATGTAAGTCTATGGTAAACTGGAGCATTTTTTTGGCGGCCCACCCCTGGCGGTCTGCAGAGGGCCTAAAACTTGCCCAAATCAATGGGAGCAGTGCTCAGATCAGCATGGGGAAGACCCCTGGAAGCATTTAAGATGCCCAGATCACTGCTGTCAACAATGTTGTCAGAGGTATTATGCCACTTTTACAGACTCACAATCATGGGGATTGACAAAGTAACTGCCCCACCGAGGGGGGGTGACTGGGATAATCTGATTCTTCAAAGGGAGACAAAGTGGATCTTTAGGCTACAGACAATGGCCCCTCATGGCCTGAATGAGCAATTGTTCTATTGGTCGTTTTTATAAGCGTAGGGAATTATAGGGTAGGAGAGTAGGGAAAGCCGTCGCGGAGTGAGGGCGCCAATTGCGCAGGATCTAGGGTGCCAACCTCCACTTACAGGTAGGGATTTTTTCCGCTAGTATTTTACTAGGGATAGATAGACCTTTGGTTGCTACTTATTCCCTCCTCAACCCTCTACTAGGATAAGTCATTCTCACTTCCCATGTTTTTTCATCTAATTGTCTCCCTTACTATAGTTGCGGTCCTTGTCAATTCTTGCCACTGATATTCCCTATGGGTGTGCTTTTCTTTAGGCAGCGCGTGTGGTCTTTAAGACTGTGCCAAGGGGCTACTGACTTTATTTGGACCTGTGGAGTCTTTTTGGCCATAAACCACTGGGGTACCTTATAGCGTTGTTTAAATGTACATCGCCGCATTTGGTATGCAGCCGGAGATGTCCCTGTTGTCTTCGGATGGACACTCCTCCGGGCTGGAGTAAAGTTGGGTACCAGCTGTTATGTCCCATCCACAGCATTGTGTTGGTTATTCCTACACGCTGAGTACACTCCCTATACTTACGTCACGTGGTTTGCATCTGAGCATGTCTCATTAAGCACTCACCGGATGTGACGTGTGCACGTCACGGCCGGCACTTGCGTTCCACATACCGGATGTAACTTGGCCGGAACCGGAAGTGACGCGTCCGCGCGATTAGGGAGCGAGGCAGATATAAAAAATACTACAAGCCTATCTGGGAATGGCGCAGATTCCGGGATAAGCTTGGCGACGGACACCAGGATCACACTGAGTGATTTGACACCCCTATCTCCCCTGATGAGTTACTGAGGTGATGAAACGCGTTGGGAGTGGTGTTCCACATGTAGTTGGAGGCTGAAGAGGTTTTGATGCCCCACTACAGGGAGCTATCTTAAGGGAAAAAGCGAGAACCGACTTTGTATACGGTGAGGTTGTTCCATGAGTATGTTTGAAGTGTGAACGCCCACTACACCCATAGAGTATCTGTTAAGGTTCATCAACGCTGGGATATTCCTGTGACAGCCCCATTATTCCCTGCCATTAATCTTGGTTATGGCACAGGAGGGTTATATTTAGGTAAATATACCATTAAAATCCTGTATTTAACGAGTTTCTAAATCAGTGTGGTTATGTACTGTACCACCATTGGCAGGCGCTTTTCTGATTTTTAGGTCCTAGTGACTTTTTATATCTCTAATTTTACCTATTCTATTTATTAAAGGTTATGTTTTAGCCTCTTGCACCACTATATTTGCTTTAATCTGTTCTGATTGTCTGGCTACCCTATTTAAACCCCATTGCTACATTTCACAGTAAAACAGGCAAAAACTAAACCAAAATGGATTTTCCTGGGAAAAATGTTAAAGAACATCCTTTCCAGGATAATGACTTGTATATAAGGCAAAATAAATAAACAAAAACAAAAATGCTCCTCCACAACTTGGACTATGCTCACATGTAGCGTTTTTGATGAGTTTTTGCACTTTTACATTGCTTTCAACCAAGACAAATGCGTTCACCTGGAAATGTCATTTTAACATTTTACTACCTTATCTGGCCATGTGGTGTGTGACATATCATCAGACACATGCATACAGTGCTGAAAAGACATGGGAACAGCATGGGGAAGACCCCTGGAAGAATCTCTGACTCCCAGGTCACTACCTAAAAGTGTGCCCATCATAAGTGATCTTTGGCGCATGCGAAGATGCCTCCCACCATGCACCTGTCGTTGCAGACTTGCAACAATCACCGTCCACGTCCTTGTCCCAGCGCGGCATTCAGTTTTCCTTACCCCATTCCTTGGAATGCAAGCCCAAGTATGCAGCCAGCCACTCATCCACCCACAGGCTGCAATACTATACTGCCAAATTTTTGACAGGCCTTTTAGGCTCGTTGAGGCAGAAGCAAGCCACAACCTCATGGCGGCAGTGGCCGGGTGTCCATACTCGGTCCCCAGCCGCCACTATTTCTCCCAGTATCGTCTCCGACTTCCACAAGCAGGGTTCCCACAACATTACCCGTGCCCTCCCCAGTGCACTTAGGTGGGAAGTACCGCTTAACCACAAACATGTGGACAGGTGAATGTGGCCAGGGACAGTATGGAGCCAGTCCACATTAAAAATTCAGCCATAGAGTGTCCGGGAACCCTCCCAAACACATTTCTAAGCCAGGGCTCCTTCTCAGCAGGATTGGATGGGCCCACCCGAGGATTCTCGGGTGGGCCCTGGCTTCTCCATCAGGAGAGTTCATGATGGGCGCAAACTTTGCAGCTGCTATGGGGCTCTTGAGCGGGGGAGAAAGGTGAGCCCTCAGTCTCAAATCCTCTGGTGGGCCCAATGTTTTTCAGTCTGACACTGCTTCTCAGTGACAGTTATATTTCACCACAGCCATATTCTTTAAGGACTGGCATAGAGGAAAACTGTATCTACTCTGGGTGTCATTTCTCCCAGGAAGTCCTCTAATGGAGCTTGGCGCATAACAATGGCAGCACATCCAACATCAGTTCGCACTTGTCGGTGGTGCTTCGACACACAAACATCTTTCTTTGCGCCTTTAATTTCATGACTACAGAGTTGTACAATGGCCTGATCTGCAATGCGGTTTTAGAAATAACATGCATAAGCACGTCCAATCCACATTAAAAAAGCAGCCATAAAGTGTCTGTGAACCTTCCCACACCCACACACTTTTCTAGACAGGGCTGCTTTTTGGCAGGGTTGTACAGGCCCACCAGAGAACTGGAGACTCCTCCGGTGGGCCCTGGCTTCTCCTTCAGGAGAATTCATAGTACCGAGGTGAGGCCATGATGATGATAGAAGCCACCATCTGCTTATTTTTCTGTTACTTGGAATGCAAGAGCAAGTATGCAGCCAGCCCCCCACTCACATCCAGGCCGCAATAGTAAACTGCCTGATTTCTGGGCAGCAGCTTGCAGTTGAAATGTGGCCTTTTAGGCTCATGGAGGCGGAAGCTTTTCACAACTTCATGGCGGTGGTGGCCGGGTGTTCATACTCAGTTCTCAGCCGCCACCATTTCTCTCGGTATCGTCTCTGCCTTCCTCAAGCACAGGTTCCAGAACATTACCTGTACCCTCCTCAGTGCACTCACTGGGAAGGACCGCCTAACCACAAACACGTGGCCAGGGATGGTACGGAGCCAGTCCACATTAAAAAAAGCAGCCATAGAGTGTCTGGGTACCTTCCCACACACTTTTCTTAGCTAGGGCTGCTTCTCGGCAGGGTTGAACGGGCCCACCAGAGAACCGGAGACTCCTCCAGTGGGCCCTGGCTTCTCTTTCAGGAGAGTTCATAGTGCGAGGTGAGGCCATCATGATGATAGAGGCCACCATTTGCTTAGTTTTCTGTTACTTGGAATGCAAGTGCAAGTATGCAGCCAGCCAGCCACCCACAGGCTGCAATAGTAAACTGACAGATTTCTGGGCAGCTGCTTGCACTTGGCCTTTTAGGCTTGTGGAGGCGGAAGCTTTTCACAACCTCATGGCGGCGGCGGTGGCCGGGTGTCCATACTCGGTCCCCAGCTGTCTCTATGTCTCCTGGTATTGTCTCCGCCTTCCACAAGCAAGGGTCCCTGAATATTAGTGCTGGTACTTTTCTGTGGGAATCTGCTTGCTTCCTACCAGCCTGTAATATTTCCAGTGAACTATGGCACGACGCCATGGTATTAGCACTGCCCCCAGTACCAGTAGCGAAGCCATCCCCAATTTCCTTCTCCCGATTCTATTTGGTAGATTGAGTGACTGCCCAAATACATTTGTTTTTCACAAAGGAGCTGAAGATAGAGAGGCAGTAGAAGCAAGTTTCTCCAGCCTGTTAGATATCACAGTGGTTAGCACTGAAGCCTTGCAGTGCTGGGATCCTGGGTTCAAATCCCAGCAAGGACAACATCTGCAAGGATTTTGTATGTTCTTCCCGTGCTTGCGTGGGTGGGTTTCCACCTTAATAGAAAAAGAGCTATATTGTGCCCGGGAACCTTCCCACACACTTTTCTTAGCCAGGACTGCTTCTCAGCAGGGTGGCACGGTCCCACCAGAAAATCCTCGGGTGGGCCCTGGCTTCTCCATCAGGAGAGTTCAAGATGGGCGCAAACTTTGCAGCAGCTATGAGGCTCTTGAGCGGGGGAGAAAGATGAGCCCTCAGAATCAAATCCTCTGGTGGGCCCAATGTTTTTCAGCTTGAAACTGCTTCTCAGGGAGTTGTATTTCACCACAGCCATATTCTTTAGATCGGTGAAAAGACTGGCAAAGAGGGAAACCGTATCTACTCCTGCTGTCATTTCTCTATCGCTAGGTTCTGCCCATTGTCATACACGACCATGCCTGGCTGTATGTTCAGCGGTGAGAGCCACAGATCAGGCTGCTGTCTTACAGCTTTCAACAACTCTGCAGTGGTGGGCGGTTTGTCACCTAAGTATTAAGCATGTTATCTTCTGCACAGCCTGTTGCCGCTTGGCCAAGGCAGTGCTGCAGTGCTTTCAGATTGTGACTGATGTGGTTATTTCGGAGATGAAGGCTGAATTGGAGGAGGAGGAGCAGGAGCTGAACAATGTGATTACATTGAGGTTACATTGGCGAGTCTGGTTATTATACTAAACAAAGATCCTACTGTGTTTTTATTTTTTAAGACGAATGCATTCACCGGGAAATGTCATTTTAACATTTTACAATCTTATCTGGCCATGTGGTGTGTGACACATCATCAGACACATCTGTTTAGTTTATGATGGAGGGCCTCTGAAAGTCACAAAGCCTATTTTTATAGGGCCATCAGGCGGCCCTTACTATTCTTAAAGGACAAGCAGTCAGCCCTCGCTATTGTTAGAGAGCCATCAGCCGGCTATGCTTTGTTGTTCCCATTATTAACGAGTGGGTCTCCTATGCTGTTGTTGCGAATGCAGTGACTGCAAGAGCTGCCAAAAATTTGGACCCAACCCAATACCCCTTTGAAGAGACATACAGGAGGGTCTCAGTAAAAAAAATGTTCCCGTTACAAAGGAGTGGGTCTCCTATAGTATTAATGCCCATGCTGTGACTTCAAGGGCTGCCAAAATTTGGGAAAAACCCCAATAACAATTTAAAGACACATAGAGTTGGGACACAGTAATGACATGTTCTCATTAGAAACGAGAGGGTCTGTTATACAGTTAAAGGGTATGCAGTGAATGCAACGGCTGCCAAAAATTTGGAGGAACTCCAATACCTTTTGCAAGAAACGTAGAGGTCAGAGGGCCTCTTGAAAACAATGTTCCCATTATTAGGAAGTGTGTCTCCCATATTGTTTGCCTATGAACTGAAGCAACAGCTGCCAAAAATTTGGAGGAACTCCAATGCCCTTTGCAAGAGACGTAGATATGCTGATGTGGTACATATGGTGGTGGAGGATGAGGATGCGGAGAAGGAGGTGGACAAGAGCAAATAGACAAAATCAGGAAGCGTATACCCATCTCTGGGTGTGAAGACAGAGGTGCATGGGAATAGAGTTGGGCATCCCAAAAAAAAGACACTGTATTTCAGTTTACGTTACACTGCTATCATTCGGTGGTGTTGAGAAGTCTGGCCCAATCCAGCCCTTGATTTTTTTTATAAGAATCAGCCTGTCAGCATTTTCAGTTGACAGGGGGATGCGCCTATCGGTTGTAATTCCACCGGCGGCACTAAAAACCCTCTCTGACAAAACGCTAGCGGCAGGGCAGGCCAGGACCTCCAAGGCGTAGAGAGCCAGTTCATGCCACGTGTCCAGCTTGGATACCCAATAATTATAAGGCACCGAGGAATCACGGAGGACATTGGTACGGTCGGCATGATCCCTCGACTCCCTCACCATCTTCCGAAACTTTGCACTCCTTAGGAGAGTACCTCGCGCCTCCGGGCCTGTGCGATGGGAGGGTCTGAGAAAACTGTCCCAGAACTTTGACAGTGTTTCACAGCCTCTGTTAGATTGCATTTGTGGCTCTCTTGCCTGTACTCCTTGGTTGTCCAACGAACTCTGACCTCTGCCGCCAGCTTATTAAGATGGGAATTTTTTAATAATTCCACAAGGGCCTTCTCGTACTGCGCCATTTTATTAGGCTTGTCCTGCAAGGGAATAAGAGACATAAAGTTCTCCCTGTAGCGTGGGTCTAGAAGCGTCACCAACCAGTAATGACTGTCACCCAAAATTTGGACAACACGAGGGTCATGGGAAAGGGAGTGTAACATACACTCAGCAATGTGTGCCAGATTGCAAAGAGGCAAGACTTCTGTGTCCTCAAAAAGAGGACGACTGATCATGATCTCATCCTCCTCCTCTTCCCTGTCCTCAGGCCATCCACGCTGACGGTATGACAGTTGTGCATGTAGTACCATCTATAGAGCAGTAAACTAGCTCCTGTTCTTTCTCCTCATCCTCTTCCTCATTGTCACCCAATCCACATTGGGATGAGATGAGGCTGGGCTGTGTGTAATCACCCTGTATAGTTCCTTGCTCCATCTCATCGTGCTCTGCCTGCTGTTAATTGAGAGCAGAGAGCGTTTCAGAAGACAGAGAAGCGGGATGGTGATGCTAATTATGGCATCGCCGCACACCATCTTGGTGGAGTCCTCAAAGTTTTGGAGGATGGTACATATGTCTGACATCCATGTCCACTCCTGAGGTTTTATGTGTTGAGTCTGACCTTAATACCAACGGCCTTGTTGATGCTTGTAGTAAATAACTGCCCTTTTCTGCTTACAAATCCTTCCCAACATCTGCAATGTAGAGTTCCAACATGTGGGGACATCACAGATAAGTCGGAAGCTGCAAGAGCGGCGGAAGCTGTAGCTGACTTTCTAAAATGGGCACACAGGTGGCGTATTTTGACAAGCAGATCCAGCAGATCCTGGTAGATTTTGGGAAACCGCTGAACCACGAGGTTAAGCACATGGGCCAGGCATGGTGTGTGTGTGTGAGCTCGCCTCGCCTCAGATCCGCCACCAGATTCCAACCATTGTCACACACGACCATGCCTGGCTGTAGGGTCAGCTGTGTCAGCCACAGATCTGCCTGCTGTTTCAAAGCTGTCCACAATTCTTCAGCGTTGTGTGGTTTGTCACCTAAGCATATTAGCTTCAGCACAGCCTGTTGCCTGTTGAAGCTTGGCCGAGGCAGTGCTGCAGTGCTTCCAGCTTGCGACTGATGTGGTCATTTCGGAGATGGATGCTGAAGAGGAGGAGGTGCAGGAGCTGTAGAATGTGGGGGCAACCCTGTTTGACCAAGGGCCCGCAATCCTCGGCGTCGGCGTCGGGAGGACGTGTTCCATCCCAAGGTCTGACTGGGTCCTGGCCTCCACTATATTAACCCAGTGTGCCATCAGCAAGATTTACCGTCCCTGCCCACAAGCACTTTTCCACGTGTCCATGGTTAGGAGGACTTTCCCGGTAACTGCGTTGTTGAGGGCACGTCTAATATTGTGGGGACAGCATAACGGGAGAAATAGTGGTGGCTGGGGACTGAGTACCAAGGGACGGCCTCTGCCATCAGGTTGCAGAAAGCTTCCGTCTCCACGATCCTAAAGGGCAACATTTCGAGCACAAGCATTCGCAAAATATGTGAATTTAGTAGTGTGACCTGTGGGACTTTTGCTGCGTATTTGCACTTGCGTTCCAAGGACTGGGGAAGGGACAACTGAATGCTGCGCTGGGACAAGGATGTGGACATGCTTACTGATGGTGCTAGTTGAGAATGTTCAATGACAGGTGCAGGGCGGGAGGCATATAGGTATGCGCCATAGACAGGGTATTGGCGTGCATGCACAACAGCAGAAGAAGCAGTGGTGTCACCCGCAGACAAAGTTGCTGGACCCTGGGGTTCAGACCACTTAGTGGGGTGGTTTGATGCCATGTGTCTGATCATGCTGTTGGTGGTCAGAATGGTAGTTTTGCTACCCCTGCTGATGCTGGACTAGAAGTTCGTGCAAATGGCCTTTTTATGGTTATCTGCAGTCTTTAAAAAATAACCAGACTCGAGGAGACCTAACAGTTGTTCTGGCAAATTCCGTCATGTTGGCGTTACAAGGAACGCTTTCCTCCTTGTGTCAGCCACCACACTGCTTCTTCCTTCCTGTTGTGGTGCTACGCCTCCCTCACCCTGTGTGCTGCAGTCCTCACCCTGTGTGTCCCCCTGGCAGGTTGGATCAGTTACTATATCATCCACCACCTCGTCTTCCACTTCTGAATCCTGGTCCTCCTCCTAACTTTCTGGCAATTGTGTCTCATCATTATCATCCACCTCTTGTGACAGTAATTACATTTTATCACCGTCGCCTTCATGTGACCATGGCTTCTCCTATATTTGGGCATTGCTACACGCTTTCTCCTCTTGACTCGCTTGAAGTTGGCCGGGCGAGAGGCCTGAATCTGCAAATGGAAAAGTGAACAGCTCTTCTTAGTGTCCAAGTGTGGGATCAGTTGCCTCCGGCGACTCGGCATGGTGGTGGAAGGAGGATCAAGGTGAGGAATATTCGGTCCAGACTAACGGCTACTGAGAGTTGACCATGTGGAAGACAGATTGGAGGTGGTGGTGGCCAAGTGACTGGAAGCGTTATCTGCTATCCAACCACTAACCTTTCACACTGCTCTGTGTTCAATAGAGGTACTCTACGGTCCCCTAGTAAATGGAACAAGAAGGTCGAGTGACAAGATGTGGGTGTTTGTTGTGCCATAATTTCATCTTGCCCACGGCCACACCCTCGGCCTCTGCATGCACCATCACCATCACGTCCACTTCCCTGTCTCTTGCCACGCACCTTGCCCATTTTAAATGGAGGACAATATTTTCCACGTTCACTAGAAATGGCTGATTTTTGAATGCAGTTTATGTGATATGTCTGACAGAGAACCATGATTTTAAATAGCAGGCCTGTAATTTACTAATATTATTCTACACGGAGAAGTAGTGTGAATAGCTTCACAGACACACTGCAACAGATTGAAAATGGAAGAACTGTATGATTTTCAAAGTCTTTTCAGTGATATGTCAGACAGATAACCACGGCTTTAAATTTTAGGCCTGTAATTTACTAATATTATTCAACACAGAGACCTCATGTGAATAGCTTCACCGACAAACTGCAACGGAATGAAAATGGAAGAAATGTATGATTTTTGAACAGTCTTTTAGGTGATGTGTCTGACAGAAAACCACGGCTTTAAATTGTAGGCCTGTAATTTACTAATATTATTCTACACGGAGACCTATTGTGAATAGCTTCACTTACACACTGCAACAAAATGGAAAAGGAGGTCAATATTTTCCACGTTCAGTTCAAATTTCTGTATTTTTATCGCTGTAATATGGAACAGATTTGGCTTTATTCTGCAGTCAGCAGAAAAATGGTGTGCTCTGGATTGCTTTTTAAGCAAATAACCAGGATTAAGATAAAAAAAAAATTTGCCCTGGCCCCTGATACCTGGGGCTATGTCTAGAAATCTCTGTAATTATTAGAGCAGCAGTAGACAGGACGTTTAATGGACCCTCTTGTGCTGTATTATACACTGCCACATACACTGCCTGCTTGCCTAGCTCTGATATATATATTGTGACAGAGTCACTGGTTTTATATGTGAGGGGAGGTATGTGTCACTCAGGATGCTCTCCTGTGTGAACTAAGACCTACCTTATTTCTGCCAGCATGTTATATGCTGGTGGGTTTACTCTGTTAAAGGGTGTGCAGTTTTATAGGAATGGCAAAGAGGACGGGACCCCATTCCCCCTACCTCCCCTTCAGGGTGTGGCTGAGCAATGTGTAAAAGCTCAGTCTTTTTTCTTTCTCTCTGGAGTGTGGTCTGGAGAGTGAAGTCTCCAGACAGTGTTGTGGACGCAGCAGAGCTTTTTACAAGGACTTTGCCTGAGCAGTTGTGCTACCGAGAGCGGGTGGAACCCGCTCGCCTATGGATGGAGCTATAATTTGTTTTGTTTTCCTGTTTAACCCAGAGGGGTCTTGTTTATTTTTCCTGTGGAACCCTGCATCAGTTTATGCCAGATAATAAACCAGCAGAAAGGTAACCTGAGAACGTGTGTCCTGAGTCTACCTCCGGGAAAGCCGAGCAAGTCGTCTTGCCACAGTTGGTGTGAGAGTGCATGCAGGATTCCAGGAACACGTGTACCTGCCACAAAAACTGGTGGATTTCCTGGGTGAAGGCCGGCAGCCAGCCAGAGAACTCCGGCAGCATGGAGGAGCTCATTAAGCACCTGGTCCAGAGCCAGCAGTGCATGCAGCAGAAACACCTGCAGGCCCAGCAGAGCATGCAGCAGGCCCAGCAGAGCATGCAGCAGGCCCAGCAGAGCATGCAGCAGGCCCAGCAGAGCATGCAGCAGCAGCTCCAGGAGACGAACAAACTGTTGCTTCAGCAAATCAAGTTGCAGCAAAAGTTGCAGCAGCAGCACCAGTAGGAGGCGCAACAGCAGATACAGCTTATGGCAGACGCCATCCACAGCAGGGCGGCCGCCCCACCCCCAGGCCGAGTGATGATTCTCACGTCAGGAAGCCGGTAAGGCAGGCCATGCAGAAGATGACCCCTGGGGATGATGTAGAACCATTTCTGACTGTTTTTAAGAGGGTGACTGATCTGGAGAGATTTTCACCAGGACAGTGGGCAGAGATTCTGGCGCCATATTCATCGGGTGAACCCAAAAAGGCATATTTCGACTTGGCTCTGCAAGATGCTAAGGAGTAGCCCAAGCTAAAGACAGAGATCTTGGCATGCCTGGGAGTAAATATGGTGGTGAGAGCCCAACAAGTTCATCACTGAGCGTATGCTAGCGACAAACCCCCTCGCTCGCAGATGTTTGACCTACTGCATCTCATTCAGAAGTGGCTACAACCAGAGTCCCAGAGTCCTCCACTCCGGCCCAGATGGTTTAGCAGTTAGTGATTGACAGATTCATGCATTCCCTTCCCAAGCCAGTATAGACCTGGGTTGCCCAGGGTGATCCCCAGAACGCAAATGACTTCATCTGCCTAGTAGAGAGGTACCAGGTAGTTGAGAGATCCCTCGGGAACCCGGATGCAGTCACTTATCCATACTGGGATACCCAAAAGGGGGTGAGTTCAGCACAGAAGGGGTCTAGAGCCACCACTGGGGGATGTCCCACTCCCACTGAAGGTGCCATTAGGACTGTTGGTAAAGATATAGTCTGTTGGCAGTGTCACAACCCTGGACACGTATCTGCCAGGTGTCAAATATCCCATGGACTGCAGCCTAGGCAGACGGGTCTCCTATTATGCCTATCCAGCTTGTAGCATGGACTGTTGACCTGGCGAGGGGCCGCAGGCGTGTGCAGTGTCCATTAATGGAGCAAAAGTGCTTGGACTGTTGGACTCCTGGAGTCTGGTGACCTTGATCAGAGCTAACCTTCCCCACAAGTTGATCCCTTCCAAAACTGTGGATGTTTGGTGCATCCATGGTGACGCCAAGGACTATCCCCTGGCCACAGTGACAGTCAGGACAGACTGTGGTGCCTAGTCCCACAAAGTCGGGGTAGTTAAGGACCTGATACACCTCATCATACTGGGCAGTGATTTTTCTTTATTTTGGGACTTGTGGAGGCAAGAAACTGGACTAAGTAGCATGGGGAAAAGCCAGGTCCTTGGAGAAGAACCCCCAACAAAGTCTCAGGTGGATGGAGTTCCCACTGTGTGTCCTTGTCAGGGACGAGGGTGAGACGGTGACTGAGGAGGCCAACCTCTCTGAGTTAGATATGTCCAGAGAGAACTTTGGGACTGCTCAAGTTTGAGACCTGACCTTAAAGGGGGCATTCGACCAGGTTACTGTATGTAATGGGGTTGCCCAAGAGCAGGAGGCCGACACCAGATTCCCCCACTTTGCAGTGCAGGGGGAGTTGCTATATCGGGTGGCCAAACTAATGGGCAGTGAGATAGTTGAACAGTTGTTAGTGCCGGGGACATACAGATGGAGGGTACTAGATATGGCCCATTCACATGTTCTGGAGGGACACCTAGGGGTTGAGAAAACTCAGGAGAGAATACTGAGATGGTTTTATTGGCCAGGGTGTTACCGAGAAGTTCAAAACTATTGTAGGTCCTGCTGCACCTGCCAAATAACCGCTCCCTCTTCCCACTTCCATAGCCCCCTAGTCCCACTACCTGTGATAGAGGTTCCCTTTGAAAGGATTGTCATGGACCTCATGGGCCCCTTAGTTAAATCAGCTCGGGGCCACCAATATATCCTGGTCATCATGGACTATGCGACCCGGTACCCCAGAGCGGTTCCCCTAAATGACTCGTCCATTAAAAGTATAGCCCGAGAGCTGGTCCATATTTTTGCTCGAACAGGTCTGCCAAAACAGATTCTGACAGACCAAGGAACCCCCTTCATGAGCAAGGTGATGAAGGAGCTTTGCAGAGTCATTCAGATAACTTAGATTCGGACCTCGGTTTATTATCCACAGATGGACGGCCTAATGGAATGATTCAACAAGACCTTAAAGGCGATGCTCAGGAAGGTCGTTGAAAAGGATGGGCGAGACTGGGACTACCTGCTCCAATTTCTGCTTTTCTCTGTCAGAGAAGTTCCTCAAGCCTCCACTGACTTCTCTCCGTTTGAGCTCATATATGGGCGGCATCCAAGAGGTCTCCTAGACATCGCCAAAGGAAACTTGGGAGGCATAAGTCACGCCACACCACAGTATCATCGAACATGTCGCCCAGTTACAGGAGAGAATGTCAAAGGTGATGCCCATCATGAAGGAACATCTCCTCCAGGCACAGGAAGCCCAGGCAAAGGTATATAACCGGTCGGCGAGACTAAGGCAGTTCCAGCCCGGGGACCGTGTTTTGGTGCTAATCCCTACCATTGAGAGCAAGTTCCTCACCAAATGGCAAGATCCGTATGAGGTGGCGGAGAAACTCAGCGAGGTTAATTATAAAGTTCACCAGCCTGGCCGAAGAAAGCCGCACCAAATATACAGTTATATGAAAAAGTTTGGGCACCCCTATTAATCTTAAGCTTAATGTTTTATAAAAATTGGTGTTTTTGCAACAGCTATTTCAGTTTGATATATGTAATAACTGTTGGACACAGTAATGTTTCTGCCTTGAAATGAGGTTTATTGTACTAACAGAAAATGTGCAATCTGCATTCAAACAAAATTTGACAGGTGCATAAGTATGGGCACCCTTATCATTTTCTTGTTTTAAATACTCCTACCTACTTTTTACTGACTTACTAAAGCACTTTTTTTGGTTTTGTAACCTCATTGAGCTTTGAACTTCATAGCCAGGTGTATGCAATCATGAGAAAAGCTACTTAAAGTGGCCACTTGCAAATTGTTCTCCTGTTTGAATCTCCTCTGAAGAGTGGCATCATGGGCTCCTCAAAACAACTGTCAAATGATCTGAAAACAAAGATTATTCAACATAGTTGTTCAGGGGAAGGATACAAAAAGCTGTCTCAGCGATTTAACCTGTCAGTTTCCACTGTGAGGAACATAGTAAGGAAATGGAAGAACACAGGGACAGTTCTTGTTAAGGCCAGAAGTGGCAGGCCAAGAGAAACATCAGAAAGGCAGAGATGAAGAATGGTGAGATCAGTCAAGGACAATCCTCAGACCACCTCCAGAGAGCTGCAGCATCAACTTGCTGCAGATGGTGTCACTGTGCATCGGTCAACTATACAACGCACTTTGCACAAGGAGAAGCTGTATGGGAGAGTGATGCGAAAGAAGCCATTTCTGCAAGCACGCCACAAACAGAATCGGCTGAGGTATGCAAAAGCACATTTGGAGAAGCCAATTTCTTTTTGGAAGAAGGTCCTGTGGACTGATGAAACCAAGATTGAGTTGTTTGGTCATACAAAAAGGCGTTATGCATGGCGGCAAAAAAACACAGCATTCCAAGAAAAACACTTGCTACCCACAGTAAAATTTGGTGGAGGTTCCATCATGCTTTGGGGCTGTGTGGCCAATGCCGGCACCGGGAATCTTGTTAAAGTTGAGGGACGCATGGATTCCACTCAGTATCAGCAGATTCTTGACAATAATGTTCAAGAATAAGTGACAAAGTTGAAGTTACGCAGGGGATGGATCTTTCAGCAAGACAATGATCCAAAACACCACTCCAAATTTACTCAGGCATTCATGCAGAGGAACAATTACAATGTTCTGGAATGGCCATCCCAGTCCCCAGACCTGAATATCATTGAACATCTGTGGGATCATTTGAAGAGGGCTGTCCATGCTCGGCGACCATCAAACTTAACTGAACTGGAATTGTTTTGTAAAGAGGAAAACAATTAAAAGCTACAGGAAGCTACTAGAGGCTGTTATGTTTGCAAAAGGAGGATCTACTAAATATAAATGTCACTTTTCTGGTGAGGTGCCCATACTTATGCACCTGTCAAATTTTGTTTGAATGCAGATTGCACATTTTCTCTTAGTACAATAAACCTCATTTCAAGGCAGAAACATTACTGTGTCCAACAGTTATTACATATATCAAACTGAAATAGCTGTTGCAAAAACACCAATTTTTATAAAACATTAAGCTTAAGATTAATAGGGGTGCCCAAACTTTTTCATATAACTGTATCATGTGAACTTGCTCAAACACTGGCGGGACAGGGAACCTGTGGAAACTCCTTGCCTGGGAGCTGCACCAGAAGGCAAGGTGGAGGAGGTCACTATTGCAGAGACTCTATCAACGGCCCAGAAGCAACTGTGTCGAGAATTACTACAGCAGAATCGGGAGCTGTTCTCAGAGTTGCTGGGGATACGCATGTGGTCGAGCATGACGTGCTAATAGATGCGCACGTACGAGTGAATCTCAAGCTGTACCAGATTCCGGAAGCGCACCCGGAGATGATCTCGGCTGACGTGAAGAGGATGTTAAACCTCGGGGTAATAGAGGAGTCAAAGAGTGTGTGGTCGAGCCCAATCATCCTTGTGCTGAAACCCGATGGAGACTGGAGGTTTTGTAATGACTACCGGCGGCTGAATGAGGTATCAAAGTGTGACATGTACCAGATGCCACGCGTCGACGAACTCATCGAGAGGCTCAGACCGGTGAGGTACATCACCACTCTTGACCTGATGAAGGGCTACTGGCAGATTCCCAGGTCCCAGATGGCCAAGGAGAAGACAGCTTTCTCAACACCTGATGGGTGTTTTCAATACACGCGGATGCCGTTCGGACTACAGAGGGCCCCAGCCACCTTCTAGAGGGCTATGGATCGGATCCTAGCTCCACATAAGAAGTATGCCGCTGCCTACCTTGACGACATTGTGGTCTTTAGCTCAGACTGGGCTAGTCACCTACCTAAATTACAGGCCGCTCCGGAGGCTCTAAGAAAGGCAGAATTTACCATAATTCCGAGAAAGTGTGCCATCGAAAAAGAGAAGGCCAAGTACTATGCTATGTCGTTGGGAGAGGCGAAATAAAGACGAAAATCAAGAAAGTGAAGGCAATTCAAACCTGGCCGCAACCGCTATGCAAGAAGCAGGTGAGAGTGTTCCTGGGAATGGTGGGATATTACCGGCGGTTTATCCCGAATTTCACCATAATGGCCGCGACGCTAACAGATCTTCAAAAAGGCACCAAATCAAACATGGTGAAATGAACTGAAGAAACGGAGACCGCCTTTCAACAGTTGAAGCTAACACTGTGTAAGCAGCCGGTCCTGGTCGCGCCAGACTTTAAGAAAGAATTTGGTTGGTCTAGGGGCTGTACTCTCTCAAGAGATAAATGGGGAAGAACATCCCATTCTCTATCTGAGCCAAAAGCTGTCCTTCTGCGAGAAGAGCTGCGCCATAGTAGAAAACAGTGTTTAGCCATAAAATGGGCCGTGGATACACTGAAATATTACCTACTAGGCCGGAAGTTTAAATTAGTGTCAGACCAGGGGTAAAAATACCAGGGTAACTAGATGGTTCCTAGGGCTCCAAGATTTTAACTTTCATGTGGAGCATAGGCCTGGGAAGTTACATGGGAATGCAGATGCCCTCTCTATGATTCTCTGCCTGCTGTCAGAAGGCGCCCAAACCCCCGGCTTTGGACAGAGGGGAGAATATGTGACAGAGTCACTGGTTTTATATGTGAGGGGAGGTATGTGTCACTCAGGATGCTCTCCTGTGTGATCTAAGACCTACTTTATTTCTGCCAGCATGTTATATGCTGGCAGGTTTACTCTATTAAAGGGTGTGCAGTTTTATGGGAATGGCAAAGAGGGCGGGATGCCATTCCCCCTGCCTCCCCTCAGGGTGTGGCTGAGCAATGTGTAAAAGTGCAGTCCTTTTTTTTTTCTCTGGAGTGTGGTCTGGAGAGTGAAGTCTCCAGACAGTGTTGTGGACGCAGCAGAGCTTTATACAAGGACTTTGCCTGAGCAGTTGTGCTACCGAGAGCGGGCGGAACCCGCTCACCTATGGACTGAACTGAGCTACATTTTGTTTTGTTTTCCCGTTTAACCCAGAGGGGTCTTGTTTATTTTTCCTGTGGAACCCTGCATGAGTTTATGCCAGATAATAAACCAGCAGAAAGGTAACCTGAGAATGTGTGTCCTGAGTCTGCCTCCGGGAAAGCCGAGCAAGTTGTCTTGCCACAATACATATATACTAGCTATTGAGCCCGTTCTATGCCCGGGTGGCGAGCATTTTTATCGGTATATGGTCTCCCATGCTGGTATGTGCTGCCCCCATCCTGGTATTTGTGCTTTCCCCATCCTGGTATTTGTGCTCCCCAATCCTGTTCCCCCATCCTGTTATGTGCTGCCCTCATCCCTATCCTGGTATGCATGGCACACCTCATCCCTATCCTGGTATGCATGGCACCCCTCATCCCTATCATGGTATGCATGGCACCCCTCATCCCCAGTCCTGGTATGCATGGCACCCCTCATCCACAGTCCTGGTATGCATGGCACCCCTCATCCCCAATCCTGGTATGCATGGCTCCCTCATACCCAATCCTGGTATGCATGGTACCCTATCCCTCATGCCTATCATGGAATGTATGGCAACCCTCAAACAGGTATGCATGGTACCCCTCATCCCTATACTGGTATGCATGGCACCCCATCCCTCATCCTGGTATACATGGTACCCCTCATCCCTATCCTGGTATGCATGGCCCCCCCAGATCCCTATCCTGGTATGCATGGTATGCCTCATCCCTATCCTGGTATGCATGGCACCCCTCATCCCCAATCCTGGTATGCATGGCACCACTCATCCCCAATCCCCTCATGCAAATGTGTCTTCAGTAAAATGGCGCCGGATAGCGCTATGCACATGCGTCGATCCGATGCCTCACTCCTGCCCCCGTCTCTGGGGAAGAGAGGCAACGCTCCTTCTGGTCAGGTAAGTATGTAAGTTTGGCGCCGGAGAACGCGGTGTGCGTTCAGTGTCTACGCATACCGTGATCTCCGGCACCATACACTCCTCTTACCTGTAACGGCTGGATGTGGTCTTCTGTCTGGAGCCAGACTGCGCGTCGTGCATGCACAGTCTATAAAGGCTTCAGACAGAGACACGCATCCCTGGTTATATTATAGATATATATTGATATATAGATATATATATCTATATACAGTTATATGAAAAAGTTTGGGCACCCCTATTAATCTTAAGCTTAATGTTTTATAAAAATTGGTGTTTTTGCAACAGCTATTTCAGTTTGATATATGTAATAACTGTTGGACACAGTAATGTTTCTGCCTTGAAATGAGGTTTATTGTACTAACAGAAAATGTGCAATCTGCATTCAAACAAAATTTGACAGGTGCATAAGTATGGGCACCCTTATCATTTTCTTGTTTTAAATACTCCTACCTACTTTTTACTGACTTACTAAAGCACTTTTTTTGGTTTTGTAACCTCATTGAGCTTTGAACTTCATAGCCAGGTGTATGCAATCATGAGAAAAGCTACTTAAAGTGGCCACTTGCAAATTGTTCTCCTGTTTGAATCTCCTCTGAAGAGTGGCATCATGGGCTCCTCAAAACAACTGTCAAATGATCTGAAAACAAAGATTATTCAACATAGTTGTTCAGGGGAAGGATACAAAAAGCTGTCTCAGCGATTTAACCTGTCAGTTTCCACTGTGAGGAACATAGTAAGGAAATGGAAGAACACAGGGACAGTTCTTGTTAAGGCCAGAAGTGGCAGGCCAAGAGAAACATCAGAAAGGCAGAGATGAAGAATGGTGAGATCAGTCAAGGACAATCCTCAGACCACCTCCAGAGAGCTGCAGCATCAACTTGCTGCAGATGGTGTCACTGTGCATCGGTCAACTATACAACGCACTTTGCACAAGGAGAAGCTGTATGGGAGAGTGATGCGAAAGAAGCCATTTCTGCAAGCACGCCACAAACAGAGTCGGCTGAGGTATGCAAAAGCACATTTAGAGAAGCCAATTTCTTTTTGGAAGAAGGTCCTGTGGACTGATGAAACCAAGATTGAGTTGTTTGGTCATACAAAAAGGCGTTATGCATGGCGGCAAAAAAACACAGCATTCCAAGAAAAACACTTGCTACCCACAGTAAAATTTGGTGGAGGTTCCATCATGCTTTGGGGCTGTGTGGCCAATGCCGGCACCGGGAATCTTGTTAAAGTTGAGGGACGCATGGATTCCACTCAGTATCAGCAGATTCTTGACAATAATGTTCAAGAATAAGTGACAAAGTTGAAGTTACGCAGGGGATGGATCTTTCAGCAAGACAATGATCCAAAACACCACTCCAAATTTACTCAGGCATTCATGCAGAGGAACAATTACAATGTTCTGGAATGGCCATCCCAGTCCCCAGACCTGAATATCATTGAACATCTGTGGGATCATTTGAAGAGGGCTGTCCATGCTCGGCGACCATCAAACTTAACTGAACTGGAATTGTTTTGTAAAGAGGAAAACAATTAAAAGCTACAGGAAGCTACTAGAGGCTGTTATGTTTGCAAAAGGAGGATCTACTAAATATAAATGTCACTTTTCTGGTGAGGTGCCCATACTTATGCACCTGTCAAATTTTGTTTGAATGCAGATTGCACATTTTCTCTTAGTACAATAAACCTCATTTCAAGGCAGAAACATTACTGTGTCCAACAGTTATTACATATATCAAACTGAAATAGCTGTTGCAAAAACACCAATTTTTATAAAACATTAAGCTTAAGATTAATAGGGGTGCCCAAACTTTTTCATATAACTGTATAGATATATACATATAGATAATAGATATATGGATAGATAGATAGAATGATAGATAATAGATATATGGATAGATAGAATGATAGATAGATAATTAGATAGGTCACTAAATAATAGATAAATAGATACTGTATATAGATAGTCTATCCATATATTTATTTATGTATTATCTATTAACCTATCTAATTATCTATCTAAGATAGATAGATAGATAGACTGTATGGATAAATATATACATAGATAGATATATTTATAAATAGATAATCTCCTTCGTACTTCTCTGAACTAATTTCCCGATATATTCCCTTACATAATCTCCAGTTCTCCTACGACCTCCTTCTCTCCTCTATACTTATTCGTTCCTCACCCAAACGCCTCCAAGATTTCTCCCGAATATCCCCCATCCTATGGAATTCTGTGCCTCAACATGTCTGATTAACCGCAACATTTGGATCCTTCAGACGGAACCTGAAAACCCATATCTTCAATAGTGTTGAGCGAACATGCTCGACACTGCTCGGTACTCGCCCGAGCATTTCCGGGTTACTCGGGCGGGAGCTCGGGTCTCCGCCCTGCATATTTGGCGCTCTTTACAGAGCCAATGAACATGCAGGGATTGCCAGCCAGTCACTGTAATGCCGCAGCAATGTTGTTTGTGGGCATTACAGTGATTGGCTGGCCGCACAGCGTCACCTCGAGTATTTAAAACCGGGCGCCGCCATCTTGGACACAGTTGCTCCGGATCAGACAGTGTAGGGACAGCGCTGCTGATTTAGGGAGAGAGATATCCTGCAAAATAGTTAGTGTAGGGTCTGTAAAGGCTGCCAGATCAAACAAACAGTCCATCTCAGGACTAATATCCATCCCAGGTATATCAGGCAGGCAGGCAGGCTGTATAGGAGACGCAGTGGTTATACCAGCAAACGCTGCATTACAGTCCTGTGTGCTGCTCCTGTTGCTGAAATTGCTGGACTTAGCTCCAGGTCCCGGGGGCCAGGAAAAATCCTTTTTTTTAATCTAAATCCTCTTTTTTTTTTCCTCCTTCACAATGTACAAATATCCATCTTATTAACCTTTTGGTGTCCCCCCCCCCCCAAAAAAAAAAAGTGTGCCTCTGAATTTTCAGACACAAATATATCTGTTTAAAATAGTCTGGTGTAGGCCAGAGAAATAGAAGTGTGGTTTTGCAGTTCTATGGGCCATTTGTATCTAAAAAAAACAGTTTGAGTGTGTCGCTCACTGTTCAGCCGCAAATATATATATTTAAAAAAGTCTGGTATACACCAGTAAATTATTACTGTGGTTTTGATGTTCCACGGTAAAACATCTCTATTATCCTGTTTTTGGCATTTTTTGCTGTATAAAAATAATAATAGTGTCTCCCTGATTTTTCAGACACAAATATATCTGTTGAAAATAGTCTGGTGTAGGCCAGAGAGACAGAAGTGTGCTTTTGCTGTTCCACGGTAAAAAATCTCTATTATCCTGCTTTTTGCATTTTTTGCTGTAAAAAAAAAATAATAGTGTCTCCTTGATTTTTCAGACACAAATATATCTGTTGAAAATAGTCTGGTGTAGTCCCGAAAAATACAAGTGTGGTTTTGCAGTTCCACGGTACAAACCTCTGTATTATCCACTTTTGGGCCATTTGTATCTAAAAAAAACAGTTTGAGTGTGTCGCTCACTGTTCAGCCGCAAATATATATATATTTTAAAAAGCCTGGTATACACCAGTAAATTATAACTGTGGTTTTGCTGTTCCACGGTAAAACATCTCTATTATCCTGCTTTTGGCATTTTTTGCCGTAAAAAATAAATAGTGTCTCCTGATTGTTCAGACACAAATATATCTGTTGAAAATAGTCTGGTGTAGGCCCGAGAAATACAAGTGTGGCTTTGCAGTTTCACGGTTCAAACCTCTGTATTATCCACTTTTGGGCCATTTGTATCTAAAAAAAACAGTTTGAGTGTGTCGCTCACTGTTCAGCCGCAAATATCTCTATTTAAAAAAGTGTGGTATACCCCAGTAAACAATAACTGTGGTTTTGCCATCCCACGGTAAAAAATCTCTATTATTCAGGTTTTGGTAGTTTTTTCCGTAAAGAAAAACAGTAGTGTCTCCTGACTGTTGTGACACAAAAATATATCTGTTGAAGATAGTCTTGTGTAGGCCCGACATCCCAGTGTGGTTTCGCAGTTCCACGGGTCAAATCGCTGTACTATCCAGTTTTGGGCCTTTGGTATCTAAAAAAAAGCAGTTTGAGTGTGTCGCTCACTGTTCAGCCGCAAATATCTCTATTTAAGAAAGTGTGGTATACCCCAGTAAACAATAACTGTGGTTTTGCCATCCCACGGTAAAAAATCTCTATTATTCAGGTTTTGGTAGTTTTTTCCGTAAAGAAAAACAGTAGTGTCTCCTGACTGTTGTGACACAAAAATATATCTGTTCAAAATAGTCTTGTGTAGGCCCGACATCCCAGTGTGGTTTCGCAGTTCCACGGGTCAAATCGCTGTACTAACCAGTTTTGGGCCTTTGGTATCTAAAAAAAAAGCAGTTTGAGTGTGTCGCTCACTGTTCAGCCGCAAATATCTCTATTTAAAAAAGTGTGGTATACCCCAGTAAACAATAACTGTGGTTTTCCTCTTCCACGGTTCTAATCTACTCTTTATTACCCTTTTTCCATTGATAGTGCAAGTGTAAGCTATTTTACTTCATTTACAATGGGCAAGGCGCGTGGCAAGGGACGTGGAAGTGGACGTTCTGGTGATGGTTCGTGCAGAGGACGGGGCCGTGGCCAAGGTGAAAATGTGCCACAACCAACAGCCACATCTTCTCGCTCCCACTTCTTGACCAAATTACTAGGGAAGCACAGAACAACACCAGTATTGAGAACTGATCAGTGTGAACAGGTTATTAATTGGATAGCAGACAATACTTCCAGTTACCTGGGCACCACCACCTCCGGTCTGTCTTCCACACGGTCAACTCTTAGTAGCCGTGAGTCTCGACCGCATACTCCTCCTCACCCTGATGCTCCTTCCTCCCACCATGCCGAGTGTCGTCAGACAGCAAGTGATCCCACACTTGGACACTCTGAAGAGCTGTTCACTGGTCCATTTCCATATTTGGGCCCCTCGCCTGATACGCTTGAAGTGGTGGAAGAGGAGATCCCATGTTGCGATGCCCAAATATTTGAAAAGCCACGGCCACAGGAAGTCGACGTTGGCAATCTGTCACAAGAGGTGGACGATGACGAGACACAATTGCCAGGAAGTGAGGAGGAGGATCGTGGTGCGCAATTGGAAGAGGAGGAGGTGGTGGATGATCTAGTAACTGACCCAACGTGGAAGGAGGACATGCAGAGTGAGGCCAGCAGCACACAGGGGGAGGGAGGCAGAGTACCCCAACAGGCAGGAAGAAGCAGACAGAAGGCAGGCAACCGTTCCCCGTAACACCAACATGAGGGACGTTGCCAGTACAAGCGGTAGGTCTTCCAGAGTCTGGAATTTTTTTAAAGACTCTGCTGATAACCCCAAAAAGGCCATATGTTCCACCTGCCATGCCAGAATCAGCAGGGGTGACAAAACTACCAGCCTGACCACCACCAGCATGATCAGGCACATGGCAGCAAAGCACCCGACTTTGTGGTGCGAAACCCAGGGTCCACGACCAGTGTCAGCGGGTGTCACCACTGCTTCTTCCACTGTTGTGCGTGCAATAGAACCCCCTGTTGTGTGTGCAAGGAAATCCCCTGTCCATACTGCATGTAAAGATGCCCCCTCCTCTCAGTCTTCACTTGTTATGGCAGTTTCTCAAGAAACAGCATCAACGTCCACGTCCACGTCCCACCGCAGCGTTCAATTGTCCATATCCCAGACCTTTGAACGAAAGCGGAAATTCGCAGCTAACGCCCCACAGGCCACAGTCCTTCATTCGCACATTTCACGACTGCTTGCATTGGAAATGCTGCCTTTTAGGCTGGTGGAGACGGAATCCTTCCGCAATCTTATGGCGGTGGCCGTCCCTCGGTACTCGGTCCCCAGCCAACACTATTTTGCCCGGTGTGCCATCCCCGCACTACACAAGCACGTGTCCCAAAGCATCTGCCGTGCCCTCAACAATGCAGTTACTGGGAGAGTCCACCTGACAACAGACACGTGGACAAGTGCTTGTGGCCAGGGACGGTACATCTCTCTGACGGCACACTGGGTAAACATAGTGGAAGCAGGGACCCAGTCGGACCTTGGGACGGAACACATTCTCCCCACACCGAGGATTGCGGGCCCTATGTCAGTCAGAGTTGCCCCCACAGTGTACAGCTCCTGCGCATCCTCCTCCTCCTCCTCCTCCTCATGTTCAGCCTCCATCTCAGATATCACCACATCAGTTACAAACTGGAAGCATTGCAGTACTGCCTCCGCCAAGCGGCAACAGGCTGTGCTGAAACTCATAAGCTTAGGTGATAAACCTCACACTGCTTGTGAGCTGTGAAGGAGCAGGCAGATCTGTGGCTGAGACCGCTGAACCTACATCCCGGCATGGTCGTGTGTGACAATGGCCGTAACCTGGTGGCGGCTCTGAGGCGAGGTGAGATCACACACGTACCATGCCTGGCTCATGTGCTTAACCTCGTGGTTCAGCGGTTTCTTAAATCGTACCCCGAGTTGCCAGATCTGCTCGTGAAAGTACGCCGCCTGTCAGCTCATTTTCGCAAGTCGGCTACAGCTTCCGCCGCCCTTGCTGTGTTGCAGCAGCGTTTGCAGCTTCCGGCACAACGACTGGTGTGTGATGTCCCCACACGTTGGTACTCTACCCTCCACCTGTTGCAAAGGATTTGTGAGCAGAAGAGAGCAGTTGTGGAGTACCAGCTGCAACAAGGCCATCGATATTCAGGTCAGACTCCACACATAAGACCTCAGGAGTGGACCTGGATGTCTGACATATGTACCATCCTGACAAACTTTGAGGAGGCCACCAAGATGGTGAGTGGTGACGCCATCATTAGTGTCAGCATCCCACTTGTCTGTCTTTTGCAACGCTCTCTGCAGAGAATTAAAGAGGAGGCATTGCAGCCAGAGTATGATGAGATGGATCAAGAAGCCGTAGCGGGCGATTACACACAGCCTAGCCTCATCTCATTCCAACGTGCATTGGGGGACAATGAGGGAGAGGAGGAGGAGGAGGAAGAACAGGAGCTGCTATCATGCGTTGTAGACGGTAGTACCTGTACAAGTGTCATACCGTCGGTTCAGCGTGGGTGGCCTGAGGACAGGGGGGAGGTGGAAGAGGAGGAGGAGGAGAGCATGGTCAGTCGTCATCTTGGTGAGGACACGGAAATCTTGCCCGTTACCAGTCTGGCACGCATGGCTGACTTTATGTTACGCTGCCTTAACCGTGACCCTCACGTTGTCAAAATTTTGGGTGACAGTCATTACTGGTTGGTGACACTTGTAGACCCCCGCTACAAGGAGAACTTTCACTCTCTTATTCCTGAGGTGGAGAGGTCTACAAAAATGGGGCAATACCAGAAGGCCCTTGCTGCAGAACTCTTAAAAAAATTCCCATCTGAACACGCTAGCGGCAGAGGTCACAGTTCGTTGCCCAACCAAGGCGTACAGGCGAGAGAGATGCAACTCCAATCCAGCAGAGGCAGGGGAACACTGTCAACGTTCTGGGACAGTTTTCTGACACCCGCCCAGCTTACAGGCCCTGAGGCGCGGGGTACTCTCACAAGGAGTGGAAAGTTTCAAAAGATGGTGTTGGAGTACCTTGCTGATCGTACCAGCGTCCTCCGTGATTCCTCTGTGCCTTTTAATTATTGGGTATCCAAGCTGGACACTTGGAATGAACTCGCTCTGTACGCCTTGGAGGTCCTGGCCTGCCCTGCCGCTAGCGTGTTATCGGAGCATGTATTTAGTGCCGCTGGGGGAATTATAACTGATAAGCGCACTCGCCTGTCAAATGACAATGCTGACAAGCTGACCCTTATCAAAATGAACAAGGGCTGGATTGGGCCAGACTTCTCATCACCACCAAATGACAGCAGAGTAACATAAAGTCAAATCCACTGTGATATTTCGGGAGGTGTATTCACATGCACCGCTTCACACCCACACATGGGTATACACTTCCTCGTTTCGGCTGTTTAATCTTCTTCTCCTTATCCTCAGCCTCCACCACCACTATACCACCAGGGTGCCAGCATTGCAAGTTCCTCCGTCCTAATTTTTGGCAGCTTTTGCTGGGAAAGCATAAGCAAATACCATGGGACACCCACTCCCCAATAATGGGACTTATGTTTGTAATATGCTGTACTGCATGGCTCTTGTAAGGGGCATTGCAAGTTGCTCCATCCTAATTTTTGGCAGCTTTTGCTGGGAAAGTATAAGCAAATACTATGGGAGACCCACTCCCCAATAATGGGACTTATGTTTGTAATATGCTGTACTGCATGGCTCTTGTAAGGGGCATTGCAAGTTGCTCCGTCCTAATTTTTGGCAGCTTTTGCTTGCAAGGCATAAGCAAATACTATGGGAGACCCACTCCCCAATAATGGGACTTATGTTTGTAATATGCTGTACTGCATGGCTCTTGTAAGGGGCATTGCAAGTTGCTCCATCCTAATTTTTGGCAGCTTTTGCTTGCAAGGCATAAGCAAATACTATGGGACACCCACTCCCCAATAATGGGACTTATGTTTGTAATATGCTGTACTGCATGGCTCTTGTAAGGGGCATTGCAAGTTGCTCCGTCCTAATTTTTTGCAACTTTTGCTGGGAAAGCATAAGCAAATACTATGGGAGACCCACTCCCCAATAATGGGACTTATGTTTGTAATATGCTGTACTGCATGGCTCTTGTAAGGGGCATTGCAAGTTGCTCCGTCCTAATTTTTGGCAGCTTTTGCTGGGAAAGCATAAGCAAATACTATGGGAGACCCACTCCCCAATAATGGGACTTATGTTTGTAATATGCTGTACTGCATGTGACGCGCCCCCTGGGCCATGTGTACACGTGTGTGGGATTCCCGGTGCCGGGTCTCTGGGGTCTGTAGTCTCCGTGGCGGTGACCCGGTCCCGTGGCTCAGTCTGGTCAAACCAGTGGCAGTCTTTCTTAGGTTTTGAGGTTAATTGTCCGACTGCGCCACCCGTGGTTTGCGGTCAGGGAGTACCACCGCTGCGAGGCAGACCACTGAGGCTGGTGCTGTGTGCGCAGCATAGAATGGGATAACTCCCCTCGGGAGGATTATAGCCTCAGGGCAGTGAGTGTGGATGATGGGGGTGATGGTGCACGAGCGCAGCAGGAACGACTCAGAGTCTTTGCAGTGCAGTTCAGGGTCTTTACTGATGATTATAAGGTAGACCCTCCCGGAAGTACTGGCTAGCCTAAGAGGCCTGGTCAGTCTGTGAGGAAGCAGGAGTTCCCCTGGCCAGGTGGAGTTGTAGGCCTCCCCGTCTGTCTGCACTCTTCCTGGCTACCTTGCTGTAAGCGGGTAGAAGTAGCCCACGTCCCTGAGTGTACCGTGTAGTGCTCACCCGTATGGCTGGTGACTTGGGGCCTTCTGTTAGCCTCCGCTCCACGACGGCGGTGCTGGTCCCTTGCTTGTGACTGAGCCTCCGGGCTTCTATGGCCAGAGGACCTGAAATCCCCTGCCGGCTGGTTTCTACTGCTGGATATATAAGTCCTCACAGCTTCGGACTCCTGTGTCCGGTTCCTATTGTCTTCTGCCAGGGCGAGCTCTGCTCAGCTTCCAGCCCCTGGTCTTTAGCTCCTAGCTCCTACAGAGCTCCTTGCTGTTACTTTCCCTTGCTCTCACTCTGACTCTGACTGTTCTCTGACTCACTCAACCCTGCCCCAGATCCAGTTTATAAGGGCAGAATTCTCCCCTCCCAGGACTGGGGCAGGAGGATGTTGCATGTTTAAGGGATCCTGACCAGGAAACCTCCCACTTTCTCTCCGACGTAATATCTCTATTACTGTGGTGACCAGACCCCTGGGGTGCCACACATGGCTCTTGTAAGGGGCATTGCAGTTCCTCATAATTTTTGGAAAGCCTTCCATTCACTGCTTAGGCCAACAGTGCACGGGAGACCCAGTTGCTATAAATGGAAAAAAAGGTTTAGTTAACGCCCTCTGACCTCCAAGTCATTTCCAAGGGGCATTGGAGTGGCTCGAAATTTTTGGTAGGCATTGCACTCACTGTATGCCCTATAACTGTGTAGCCGAACCGCTCCTTTTGTTACAGAAACATATCCTACAAGACATATCTGGTTGACTGGCCTGATATTGATGTGAATGGTCCCTGTTCCTCCTGCTCTTTCTCCTTTGCCAACACCTCATCCATCATTTATCACCTGAAGCTTTGTTTTAACGGGAGTCATAGAACTGGGATAGTAGCAGGAAAACATCCAGCAATCCTCGGAGGAGGTAGGATATGCGCCAAAACGCGGACCACCTCAGGCCTAGCCGCTACTACATACATGCGCTTGCATTCCAAGTAAACAAAGCAGATGCTAACTTCTATCATCATCATCATGCTCCTCACCTAGGCACTCTCAACTCCCCTGATGGAGAAGTCAGGGCCCACCGGAGGAGTCTGGTTCTCTGGTGGGCTCGTCCAATGCTGCCCTAAAGCAGGCCAGGCTAAGAAAAGTGTGGGGGAAGGAGATAGGAGAAATCAGGGTGGCTGAGGACCGAGTATGGACACCTGGCCGCCACCTGGCGGCTGGGGACCGAGCGTGGACACCCGGCCGCCGGGCGGCTGGGGACAGAGTATGGATACCTCGCTGCCGAAGCGGCCATGAGGTAGTGGCCAGCTTCGGCCTCCTCCAAACTAAAAGGCCCCATTTCAAGTGAAAGCTAGCAGTATGGTATTGCAGCCTGCAGGTGAGTGGGTGGTTGGCTGCATATTTTCGCTTGCATTGCAAGGAATGGGGGAGGTACAATTGAACACTGCCCTGGGACAAGGACTTGCACGGGGATAGTTGCAAGTCTGCATCTTCTGATGCGGCAAGGATCACTTCTGATGGGCACACTTTTAGGCAGTGACCTGGGTGTCAGAGATGCTTCCAGGGGTCTTCCCCATGCTGTTCCCATGTCTTTTAGGACTGTATGCATGTGTCACACAGCACATGGCCAGATAAGGTTGTAAAATGTTAAAATGACATTTCCCGGTGAATGCATTTGTCACGGTTGGAAGCAATACAAACGTGCAAAAACGCATAAAAAATGCTACTTGTGAACATAGCCCAAGGTGTGGAGGAGTATTTTTGTTTTTGGTTATTTATTTTACCTTATACACAAGTCTTTACCCTGGAAAGGATGTTCCTTAACCCCTTTCCGACCTGGTCAGTAATAGTACGCACCAGGTCGGGAAGGCCGGTTCAGCGGGGGCTCCGGCGGTGAGTCCGCACTGAAGCGAGCACATGTCAGCTGATTATTGGAATCGCAATCCACCCGCGGCTGTTAACATGTTAAATCTCTGACAGTGGCATTTAACTCGCTCTTCCGGGAGTCCTAAGCCCTGCCCATCAGTGACCCCGTCACGTGATCGCGGGTCACGAATGGGTGGGCATGACAACTCAAGGTCTGCAGCAGACGCCTGTGGTTGTCATGTCTCAATTGCTATGAGCGCCACCTAGTGGTCAGCGCTCATAGCAAGTGAGCATTTCTCCTGCATACAAGCGATCTGCTCATTGCTTGTATGCAGTAGAAGCAATCAGACAACTGCTGCTTCTAGTCTCCTCTGGAGACTATAGAAGCAAGCAGAAAGTGTAAAAAAAAAGTTTTTAAAAAAATAAGAAAAATAAAAAATATATAAAAGTTTAAGTCACCCCCCTTTCGCCCCATTCAAAATAAAATATATATATATAAAAAAAAAAACACATACACATATTTGGTATCGCCGCGTTCAGAATCGCCCGATCTATCAATATAAAAGAAGAATTAATACAATCAGTAAACGGCATAACGAGAAAAAAATTTTAAACGCCAGAATTAAGTTTTTTTGGTCGCTACAACTTTGCAATAAAATGCAATAACGGGCGATCAAAACATCGGATCTACCCCAAAATGATATCAATAAATACGTCAGCCCGGCATGCAAAAAATAAGCCCTCACCTGGCCCGAGATCCCGAAAAATGGAGAAGCTAAGGGTCTCGGAAAATGGCGTCATTTTTTTTGTTTTTTTTTAGCAAGTTTTGGATTTTTTTTCACCACTTAAATGAAAAAGAACCTATACATGTTTGGTGTCTATGAACTCGTAACGACCTGGAAAATATTGATGGCAGGTCAGTTTTAGCAATCTGTGAACGTGGTAAAAAAAGGACCCAAAAAACAACTGTGGAATTGCATTTTTTTTGCAGTTTCACTGCACTTGGAATTTTTTTCCCATTTTCCAGCACACGATATGGTAAAACCAGTGATTGTGTTTAAAAGCACAACTCGTCCCGCAAAAAATAAGCCCTCACAGGGCCATATTGAACGAAAATTAAAAAAGTTCTGGCTCTGTGAAGAAGGGGAGCAAAAAAGGAAAATACAAAAACAGAAAGACCCATGGTCGTTAAAGGGTTAACATATTTCACAGGAAAGCACTTTCACTTTCGTTTTTGAACGTTTTATTGTGAGCCTGTAAAAGTGGCTTAATACCTCTGACCACGTTGTTGACAGCAGTGACCTGGGGGTCAGAAATGCTTCCAGGGGCGATCCCCATGCTGTCCCCATGTCATTTGAGCACTGTCACTATCGTTTTGGGCACTTTTTAGGCTTTCTACAGACTGCCGGGGGAGCCGCCGCAAAAATGTTCGGGTCTCCCATAGACTAACATTGGGCTCGTTGCTCGGGTCGAGCACCCGAGTATCACAGTGAGCTCGGCCCGAGCTTCCAGCACCCGAGCATTTTAGTGCTCGCTCAACACTAATCTTCAAACAAGCTTACAACCTGCCATGACCTTGCTTGCTGCCACCTCAACAACACCGGAGCTCCTGCAATCCCCCCCAAACTGCTGTCTCCTCCCCATTACTGTAGAATGCAAGCTTCCAAGGGCAAGTTCCTTTTCCCTCTGTACCAGGCTATCATTGTTAGTTTGTTTACTGTAAGTGATATCTGTATTTGGCATGTAACTCCTTCATATTAACAGCACCATGGAATCAATGGTGCTATATAAATAAATAATAAAAATAATAATAATAATAGATATATGGATGAATAGATATGTGGATAGATAATAGATAGATAGGTAGATTGATAATACATATCTATATATACAGTACAGACCAAAAGTTTGGACACACCTCATTTAAAGATTTTTCTGTATTTTCATGACTATGAAAATTGTACATTCACACTGAAGGCATCAAAACTATGAATTAACACATGTGGAATTATATACTTAACAAAAAAGTGTGAAAAAAATGAAAATATGTCTTATATTCTAGGTTCTTCAAAGTAGCCACCTTTTGCATTGATGACTGCTTTGCACACTCTTGGCATTCTCTTGATGAGCTTCAAGAGATAGTCACCAGAAATGGTCTTCCAACAATCTTGAAGGAATTCCCAGAGATGCTTAGCACTTGTTGGCCCTTTTGCCTTCACTCTGTGGTCCAGCTCACCCCAAAAAATCTCGATTGGGTTCAGGTCTGGTGAATGTGGAGGCCAGGTCATCTGGCGTAGCACCCCATCACTCTCCTTCTTTGTCAAATAGCCCATACACAGCCTGGAGGTGTGTTTGGGGTCATTGTCCTGTTGAAAAATAAATGATGGTCCAACTAAACGAAAACCGGATGTAATAGCATGCCGCTGCAAGATGCTGCGGTAGCCATGCTGGTTCAGTATGCCTTCAATTTTGAATAATTACCCAACAGTGTCACCAGCAAAGCACCCCCACACCATCACACCTCCTCCTCCATGCTTCACGGTGGGAACCAAGCATGTAGAGTTCATCCGTTCACCTTTTCTGCGACGCACAAAGACACGGTGGTTGGAACCAAAGATCTCAAATTTGGACTCATCAGACCAAAGCACAGATTTCCACTGGTCTAATGTCCATTCCTTGTGTTCTTTAGCCCAAACACGCCTCTTCTGCTTGTTGCCTGTCCTTAGCAGTGGTTTCCTAGCAGCTTTTTTACCATGAAGGCCTGCTGCACAAAGTCTCCTCTTAACAGTTGTTGTAGAGATGTGTCTGCTGCTAGAACTCTGTGTGGCATTGACCTGGTCTCTAATCTGAGCTGCTGTTAACCTGCGATTTCTGAGGCTGGTGACTCGGATAAACTTATCCTCAGTAGCAGAGGTAACTCTTGGTCTTCCTTTCCTGGGGTGGTCCTCATGTGAGCCAGTTTCTTTGTAACGCTTGATGGTTTTTGCAACTGCACTTGGGGACACTTTCAAAGTTTTCCCAATTTTTCACACTGACTGACCTTCATTTCTTAAAGTAATGATGGGCACTCGTTTTTCTTTACTTATCTGCTTTTTTCTTGCCATAATACAAATTCTAACAGTCTATTCAGTAGGACTATCAGCTGTGTATCCACCAGACTTCTGCACAACACAACTGATGGTCCCAACCCCATTTATATGGCAAGAAATCCCCCTTATTAAACCTGACAGGGCACACCTGTGAAGTGAAAACCCTTTTCTGTGACTACCTCTTGAAGCTCATCAAGAGAATTCCAAGAGTGTGCAAAGCAGTCATCAAAGCAAGAGGTGGCTACTTTGAAGAACCTAGAATATAAGACATATTTTTAGTTATTTCACACTTTTTTGTTAAGTATATAATTCCACATGTGTTAATTCATAGTTTTGATGCCTTCAGTGTGAATGTACAATTTTCATAGTTATGAAAATACAGAAAAATCTTTAAATGAGAAGGTGCGTCCAAACTTTTGGTCTGTACTGTATATGGATAGATAGTTAGATAATATATGGAAAGATAAATAAACAGAGAGATATATGGATAGATAGACAGAGAGTATATGGATAGATAAGCAGATAGATATACGGATAGATAGATATATGAATAGATAAATAGATATATGGATAGCGACATATATAGATAGTAGATAGATATATGAATAGCTAGAAATATAGATAATAGATAGATATACAAATAGATATAAATATGTGAGATATATAATCCGTGCTTTGCTTGTGTACCTTACTGTTAGTCATTTATTAATAAATGATTACATTTCTGGAAAAAAAAATGGTGTGTGGTTCCCGTAATTTTATTAACTAGCAGAGGGAAAGCAGAAAGCTGGGGCGGATGTTTTTAGCCTGGGAAGGGGGTAATGCCCATGGAGCTTCCTAGGCTACTAATACCAGCCCCCAGCTGTATTCTTAGCCTTTACTGGCTATTAAAATGGGGGACCACAAAAAAATTACGTGGGGTCCCCCTATTTTAACAGCTAGCAAAGGCTATGCAAACAGCTGGGGGCTGTTATTAATAACTTAGGAAGGGGCCATTAATATTGGTCCCCTCCTAGGCTACAAACAGCAGACCTCAGCCGCCCCAGAAATGGCGAATCCATAAAATGTGCCAATTCTGGCATTTAGCCTTGCTCTACCCACTGCCCTGTAGCGGTGGCAGTGGCGTTATAGGGCTGGGGTTGATGTCAGCTTATAATGTCAGCTGACATCAAGCCCAGGTTAGTAATGTAGAGGCGTCTATAAGACGCCCCCATTACTAACCCCAGAGTGGAAGTCTAATGTAAAATAAGGACACCCACACCGTGAATAAAATACTTTATTTGAAATAAAGACACACAGACACCTTTAATATTCTTAAACTCTACTTACCATCACGCCCATTCCACCTGAAGCCATTGTCACCTGCAATAAAATAATAAACCAACGTCATCCATACCTCTCTGATGGGAAGAACAGAATCCATGTGTCCCTCGATGGCTCCAGCTCTGATACATCTAGATGCAAGGCTGGATCATAGCTGGATGCAACCATCTAGCCTGCCATCCCGCAGAGACACTGGAGGAGCGCAAGCATGCTTGCACTCAGGGTCGGACTGGGGCACCGGGACACCGGAGAATTCTACGGTGGGCCTGGGTCCTCAGCGGGCCCCCGAGCAGGATGCACGGGGGCCCCTTGTTACCATGGCCGCCGGTGCTGCGCACTGCAAGGCCCTGGAGGGTCAGGAGGGCCCTTGCAGTGCGGCTGATGAGGGCAATCTGGCCTGCTTCAAGGCCAGATTGCTCTCATCCTGTGTGGTGGGCAGGGAGCGATCCCTCCAGCTCCGCTGCCGACAGGAGGAAAATGGCAGCGGAGCTGGAGGGATCCGTCCTCTGCTTCCTGCCCGGCGCTTCTTCCCTGACACAGGTTCGCACTGCTTGATGACGTCATCATGCAGCGCGAGCCTGTGTCAGGGAGAAAGATGCCGGGCAGGAAGCAGAGGACAGTGCTGCGGGGGAGCGGGCTGAGAGATAAGCTTTTTTTTTGTTTTTTTTGAGGGAGAGCAATGGTGATTGAGGAGGTGGGGGAGATACTGTATGACATGGTGGGGGAAGATATGGCATGGCAATGGAGGAGGTGGGAGGAGATATGGCATGGTAATGGGGGAGGTGGGGGAGATATGACATGGTGGGGGAAGACATGGTACGGCAATGGGGGAGGTGGGGGGGAGATATAACATGGTGGGGGATATACGGCAAGGCAATGGGGGAGGTGGGGGGAGATATGCATGGCATGGTGATGGAGGAGGCGGGGAGAGATATGTATGGCATGGTGATGGAGGAGGTGGGGGGAGATATGACATGGCAATGATGACGGAGCAGGTGGGGGGAGATATGGCAATGATGATGGAGCAGGTGGGGGGAGATATGGCAATGAAGGGGAGATATGGCAATGATGACGGAGCAGGTGGGGGGAGATATGGCAATGATGGAAGTGGGGGGAGATATGGCAATAATGATGGAGGTGGTGGGGTTAGATACGACAATGATGGAGGAGATACGACAATGATGGAGGAGGTGGGGGGAGATAAAAATAAAATAATAAACCAACCTCATTCTTACCTCTCCGACGTGAAGAACAGACTCCATGTGTCCCACGACTTGTCCAGCTCTGGTACATTTAGATGGCAGGCTGGATTGTAGCTGGATGCGACCATCCTGCCTGCCTTCCTGCAGAGACACTGAGGAGCGCAAGCATACTTGTGCTCCTCAGTGACTCGCAGTGCCATCAATAAGCTGAGCTGAGTTCATGTTACATGAACTCAGTTCTACTCATTGACGTCAGCATGAGAGTGGGAAAGTTCTCACCGGGCATACGCTGACGTCATTTGTCGGCACTGAGAGTCAGCGTATTGCCGGCTGCTGAATAGAGCGGTCACATTTCAATGTTGCCGTTCTATTCATGGGATCGTCGTGGGACCCTTGATATTTGGACTGCGGCAGAAAGGTGAGGATGAGGTTGGTTTATTATTTTACCTTTATTACAGGTGATCATGGGGTTCAGGGATTAGGTGTAAGGTGAGCATATGGTGTTTTTTTTATTTTTTGCAGGGGCAGAGACCATCGGGGACAAGGTGTAGGTGAGTATAATGTGTTTATTTTTTTTAACTTTCAGCACAGGCACCGGAATATGAGAGACTACTGCTCCCATCCGCGCCTGTGCTCGCTATTTCCTATGGCAGTAGGCGCCGGCTGATGGTGGTAGTAGTACCTTCAGCCGGCGCCTATGTCCCGCGGTAAGCTATTTACAGCAGTTCACTGTAACAGCTGTGGGATCATGCTGACACCTGTTAGCTTGATCCAACAGCGCTCTGACGGCGGTAATGTTAATACCACGCGATCAGAGACTGTGTTTACTGGCTGTCACGCAAATGAGAGCACAGGAAACACCTGAACCTGAACAGTAACATGGACTTCCTGAGGAAGTCCGTGTTCGGGGTCCATGCCTGAACGGTAGGTGTTCGGTACAGACCCCGAACTTTAGTGTTCGTGTTCGCACATCACTAATCCTGTCCTATCCACATGTTCAGATCACCTCTATTTGCCACATACTCAAATTCCCAGGCCTCTCATGCTCGGCCTGGACTGCCCAGACCTTCCTCAGTTGCATGGATTGTCACCAGAGAACAAGCACAAAAGGTTGCTTAAGGAAGTCTTTTGTAGCATACAGCGCAGAAGTGTAGATATGAGCGAACCCCTGGATGTTTGAGTCTGGCGGGGTTTGACCAAACAGCTGTTAAAAGTTCAGGTTCAAATACCTGCACCCGATTCTCTGGCCCAAACATCCGTGGTTTCCCATGCTGTCATCTGTGTGACAGTGTGGGAAACAGGGGCTCTGATTAGCGGTAACATCTTTACCGTCGGTCAGAGCGCTACGGGATCATGCTGTCAGATGTCAGCATGATCCCACAGCTGTGACCATGACCATGACCCACGATTAAAAGCTTACCACAGGTCACAGTCGTGGGCTAATGAGACTATTATTCCCATCTGCCAACACCTGCTGTCACTGTAAACAGCGAGCGTAGGCGCCGTTGATGGGAGTATTCATCAGCTGGCGCCTGTGCTTCAAATTAAAAAAAAAAGTTAAAATTAATATATAAATATTCAAATAAAAATATAAAAACACAATTATAGTCACCTACAACTAATTCCTGAAGCCCTTGTCCTCTGTAACAAATAAAACAAAATACTCACCTTAATGCTTAATCCCCGATGAGATTGTCAACTGTAAAAAAAGAGAAAAACATAATTCTCACCTATCCGCCGTAATCCAGGTGATCCATACTGTCACACGCTGATCTCACTTGTAGAACACTCACATCAGTAGATGTGACTGTTCTACCCGGCCACTTGGTACACACTGACTGGGGGGTAATTGCTCCCACAATGTAAATTCTCATGCAGCGATGGTGCCATAAGTGAGATCACCAGAGCTCATCAGCCGATGAACTCCTTTTACCTCTCTTATGGCAGCTCAGTGTTACATACTGCCTGTGTCAGTGTGTATCCAGCTGTCCTGTAGAGCAGTCACATTTGCTGATGTAACTGTTCTACAAGTGAGATCAGTGTGGGAGAGTATGGATTATTTCATCACGTCGGACAGGTGAGGGATATTTTTATTTTTTAATTTCATTTTTTTACAGGTGACAATGGCTTCAAATGGATTGGGCGTTAGGTGAGTATAAGGTTGCTTTTTATTTTCTGTTTTTTTTTACAGGGGGCAATGGTTTCAGGGGTTAGGCATTAGGTGAGTATAACTGTGTTTTTTATTTTTAAATAAATATGAAAAAAACGGTGTGGACTTTTATTTAAAATAAAGGATTTTATTCTTGCCGTGTCTTTATTTAAAAACTTTTACTATGGGGTTAGTAATGTCTTATAGATGCATCTCCATTACTAACCTGGGCTTCATGTCAGCTGCCAATACAAGGCTGACATGAACTCCAACCCTATTAGCCCACTTGCTACTGCACCAGAGCAAATGGGAAGAGCTGAGGCTAAGCACTATTGATGAGCGAGAACTAAAATGTTCTGGTGCTTGTTGCTCGGCTCAAGAAAATTGTAATGCTTGGGTGCTCAACCCAAGCAACGAGCCCAATGTAAGTCAATGGGAAACTTGATAATTTTTCCAGCGCCCCCTCCACCCCCGGAGGTCTGGAGGAGGCCTAAAAAATTGGCTAAATTGATGGGAACAGTGCTAAAATGATATGGGAACAGCATAGGGAAGACCCCTGACTCTGACTCCCAGGTAACTGCTGTGAACAATGTCAGAGTATTGCGCCACTTTTATGGACTCACAATAAAACATACAAAAATGAAGCCAAAATGGATTTCCCTGGAAAAAAATGTTAAGGAACACTCTTTCCAGGGTAATGACTTGTATATAAGGCAAAATAAATAATCAAAAATAAAAATGCTCCTCCACACCTTGGCCTATTTTCCCATGTACCGTTTTGATGCATTTTTGCACTTTTGCACTGCTTTCAATGGTGAAAAATACATTCATCGGTAGATATAATTTAAACATTTTACAACCTTATCTGGCCATGTGGTGTGTGAGAAATGATCAGACACATCCTGTTTCATTTATGAAAGAGGGACTCTGAAAATTAAAAAGCCTATTTTTACAAGGCAATCAGGAGGCCCTTACTATTGTTAGAGGGCAAGCAGTTGTCCCTCACTATTGTTAGATAGCCATCAGCCGGATTTGCTTTGTTGTTCCCATTATAGGAGTGGGTCTCCTATACTGTTATTGTGCATGCAGTGACTGCAAGGGCTGCCAAAAATTTGGACACACCTCATACTCCTTTGGAAAGACATAGAGGTGGGCCTCAGTAAAAAAAATGCTCCCATTATTAAGGAGTAGGTTTCCTATACTGTTTTTGCGTATGCAGTTACTGCAAGGGCTGCCAAAAATTTGGTCGCACCCCAATACCCCTTTGAAGAGACAAAGAGGAGGACCTCAGTAAAAAAAATGTCCCCATTATAAAGGAATAGTTCTCCTATACTGTTATTGCGTATGCAGTGACTGCAAGGGCAAACAAAAATTTGCTTCAGAGCCGCCACCAGGTTCCGGCCATTGTCACACATGACCATGCTTGGCTATAGGTTCAGTGGTGACAGACATAGATCTGCCTGCTCTTTTACAGCTGTTGTAAGATGGCTGCCAGACATGTCCTTGAGGGGAGATATGCATCACTGAGGTTGGTAGCTTCAATGATGTAAAACCGGGAAATCATGCTCCAGCACACATAGTACTGAGAGGGTTAATTGGATGTATCAGGGACGGTTTTTTACGAGCAGTCATAAGAGACGAGTGGGATTGGCTGCTCACATATCCCCACGCCAGGTTGTGTGTATAAAATGGAGACCGAGTGTCTCATTAAGTGTCTGTGGCAGGAGGTGTGGAGACCTCCAGAGTGTTTGTGCTAAAGGACATTGCCCGTGAGCAGGCGAACCCCGCATATTGTATGGACTGTTTATTTTCTGTTTTGCTACACTGTACTGGACAAGGCTGTGTTTTGTTTACTTCTAAAAGTGTGGTTTATGCGGGCATAATAAACCTGCCTTGGACGTTTTTAAAGAAACAGTATCCTGTGTCTACCTCTAACACGACTGAGTGAGTATCAAACCCTACAATTGGTGCTAGAAGCACGGCACAAATCCCACGGGGCAGTGTGACTGGTACAGAAAACCGTTTATGTCCTGGCTGAAGGCCGCCAGTCAGCAAGGGACGTCCAGCAGCATGGAGGAGCTGATTAAGCAACTGGTGCAGGCTAACCTGCAGCAGCATCAACAGCAGCAGTGGCAACAGCAGCAGCAGGCACAGCAACAGCATCAACAGCAGCAGCAGCAGTGGCAACAGCAGTAGCAGATGCAGCAACTACAGCACAAGCAGCAGATGGAGCTCCTGGCCAAGGTGATCCGTGGCAGGGTAATTGCCCCACCCCCTACTCCAGGTAATGACTCTCACGTGAAGAAGACGGTAAGGAGAGATGATGTCGAGGCATTTCTGACTTTATTTGAAAGGGTGGCGGAATGGGAGAAATTGCCTCCGGAGCAGTGAGTGGAGGTTCTGGCGCCATATCTAACAGGGGAGCTGCAGTAGTCCTACTATGACCTGGCCTTGCAGGATGCAAAGGAGTACGCCAAATTGAAAACTGAGATATTGGCACGCTTGGGAGTGACTTTGACTGTCAAGGCGCAATGGGTGCACCACTGGGCCTATTGAAGTGACAACCTCCCCGGTCCCAAATGTTCAACCTCCTACACCTGAATCTTCCTCCCCAGCACAAATGGTTGAGAAAGTTGTCATGGATAGGTTCATACACTCCCTTCCAAGGTCAGTGCAATCCAGGGTTGCCCAGGGAGATCCCCGTAATGCCGATGACTTGGTGGGGTTGGTGGAATGGTGACAGACGGTTGAGAGTTCCTTGCGGAAACAAGGGGTCGTAGCATCTCCATACTGGGGTTCCCAAAAGGGGGAAGACACCCAAAAGAGGGGAGCTAGAACAACATCTTGGGGGCATCCTAGAGCCCAGGAAGGGTCTGAGTTGCTGCCAAAGGTCCCGGTCCATAATATAGTATGTTGGAGATGTCACATCCCAGGTCACATAGCCGCCCCTTGCCCCATGACAACTGAGCCAATGGACTGCAGCGCAGGACGGCATCGCTCATATTTTGCATATCCTGCCTGCAGTGCTGTCCCTAAACCAGGCGAGGGACCGCAGGCATGCCTCGTGTCAGTGAATGGTGTGCAAGTGACTGCTCTGTTAGACTCGGGGAGTTTGGTAACCCTAGTGAGGGCCACAATTCCTCATCGGCTGGTTCCGAGGAAAAAGGTCGGCTGTATCCATGGGGACGCTAAGGACTACCCTGTGGCCCGAGTGGTCATAGACACAAACTGAGGAGCTGAGTCCCATGAGGTGGGCGTAGTCAAGGACCTGTTGCACCCTGTTATAATAGGGAGGGACTTTGCCTTGTTTTGGGACTTGTGGGAGAAAGGGAGGAAGGCAGGTTGTCCGGACAACAACCAGGTCGCTCCTGAAGAAACCTCATTGCATCCCGCTCTTGACGGGTTTCCTTTTTGTGGGCTGGGTGGGATGAGGATGAGGCAGTATCCCCGGAGGCCAACCTTCCTGAACTGGAGATGTCCAGAGGAAACTTTGGAACCGCCCAGCTCAGGGACTTAACCCTAAAAGGGGCGTTTGATAATGTGACTTTTCTTAATGGTGTTGCTCAAGAGCTGGGGGCAGACACCCTATATCCGCACTTTGCCATAAATGGGGAGCTGATATATCGGGTCACCAAGCTCAGAGGGGAGATTCTCGAGCAGTTACTAGTTCCAGGGTCGTACAGACGTAAGGTGTTAGATATGGCCCATGCACATGTCTTAGGTGGTCATCTGGGGGTAGAAAAAACCCAAGAAAGGATGCTTCAGAGGTTCTACTGGCCTGGGTGTCACGAGAGATAGTGAATTATTGTAGATCCTGTCCTACCTGTCAACTGACCTCCCCGGTGGCTCACTTCCGTAGCCCTTTAGTGCCTCTGCCTATCATTGAGGTCCCGTTCGATCGCATGGCCATGGATTTAGTGGGACCCCTGGTCAAGTCCACCAGAGGACATCAGTACATCCTGGTGGTACTGGACTATGCTACTAGGTATTTGGAGGCCATACCACTCCAAAACTCCTCCTCCAAGTGTATAGCCCGGGAGTTGTTCCATGTCTTTTCAAGGACGGGGTTGCCTAAAGGGATCCTAATGGACCAAGGGAATTCATCTATGTCAAAGGAAATGAGGGAGTTGTGCAAGATCCTGCAGATCACACAACTCAGGACCTCAGTCTACCACCCACAGAGAGATGGCTGGGCGGAGAGGTTTAATAAAACCTCGAAGGCCATGTTGAAGAAGGTCGCAGAGAAAGATGGCTGGGACTGGGACTGTCAACTGCCATACCTTCTATTTTCCATCAGAGAAGTCCCACAGGCCTCTACTGGATTCTCCCCTTTCGAGTTGTTGTATGGCCGACACCCCTATGGACTCCTGGACGTGGAAAAGGAGACCTGGGAGGCGGAATCTACACCCTACAGGAGTGTAATCGAACATATGGCCCAGATGCATAAGAGGATTGCAGAGGTGATGCCCATTGTGAAAGAACACCTCCTCAAAGCACAAAAGGCGCAGTCGAGGGTGTACAACACGTCGAAGAGGGTGAGAACCCTGGGGATCGGGTACTAGTGCTGGTGCCTACGGTGGAGAGAAAATTCCTGGCCAAGTGGCAGGGCCCCTATGAAGAGGTTGAAAAGGTTGGCGATGTCAACTATAGGGTCCACCCACCTGGGAGAAGTAAGCCCTACCAGGTGTGCCACGTCAACCTGATAAAGCCATGGCGAGATAGGGAGCCCGTGGAAGCTCCGTGTTTGGTGGCGAAGTTGGAAGCCGACGTGGGAGACGTCAAGGTGGCAGAATTGCTGTCACGTGCCCCGAAGCAACAATGCCAAGAGTTGCTGCAATGGAACAAGGACCTGTTCTTGGATCTATCGGAGTGTAATCAGATCGTAGAACATGAGGTGCTTACTGAGCCTCATGTCTGAGTGAAACTAAAGTCATATAGGATTCCTGAAGCCCGCCGAGAGGTAATCTCAAAGGAGGTGAAGCGCATGCTGAGTCTAGGTGTCATTGAAGAATCCAAGAGTGGCAGGTCCTTTACCATGGTCTTGGTGCTGAAACCAGATGGAGAATGGTGGTTGTGCAATGACTATAGGAAACTAAATGAGGTCTCTAAGTTTGATGCGTACCCAATGCCAAGGGTAGATGAACTAATTGAAAGGCTAGGGCCTGCCAGGTACATTACCACTCTTGACCTTACAAAAGGGTATTGGCAAATACCTATATTCCAAGAGGCCATGGAGAAGACGGCCTTTGCAATGCCGGATGGGTGTTTCCAATACACCAGGATGTCGTTTGGGTTGCAAGGAGCACCAGCTACCTTCCAGAGAGCCATGGACTGGATCCTAGCTCCCCACAAGAAGTATGCAGTGGCTTACCTGGATGATATCGTGATCTACAGCCAGGATTGGGGAAGCCATCTGAGCTAAGTCCAGGTGATATTCAATGGTCTACGGAAGGCGGGATTTTCCATCAACCTGAAGAAATGTGCCATGGGCATGGAGGAAGCCAGATATTTGGGTTATGTCGTAGGCAGAGGAGTGATAAAGCCCCAAATAAATAAAGTTGAAGTGATCCAGAGTTGGCCACAACCTCTCTCAAAAAAACAGGTCAGAGCATTCCAAGGCATCCCTAACTTCGCTATGATAGCTACCCCTTTGACAGATCTCCTTAAAGGGACAAAGTCGGCTATGGTTAAGTGGTCTCCAGTAGCTGAGACGGCTTTCCAGGAGCTAAAGCAGGCTCTGTGTAAACAGCCAGTGCTGGTGGCACCAGATTTCTCAAAGGAGTTTGTGGTCCAGATGGATGTGTCAGATGTCAGACTGGGGGCTGTCCTATCACAAGAGGTGAACGGGGAGGAGCACCCCATAATGTATTTAAGCTGGAAGCTGACATCTTGTGAGAAGAATTACTTCATAGTAGAGAAGGAATGTTTGGCCATCAAGTGGGCGTTGGACACTCTAAAATGCTACCTCTTATTCTGATACCAGCCTGAACTTTCTGCCTATTTCCCACTATGGTGGATGAGAGAGAAGAAGGGGAACAATGCCAGAGTGACCAGGTGGTTCCTAGCCCTCCGGGACTTTAGCTTCTTTGTAGAGCATAGGCATGGGAAACTGCATGGCAATGCTGGCGCATTGTCGAGGATCCACTGCATGTTAGAAGAAGGTGCCAAGCCCCCCGGCTTTGGGCAGAGGGGGGATATGTAAGATGGCATCCGGACATGCCCTTGAGGGGAGATATGTATCGCTGAGGTTGGTAGCTTCAGTGATGTAAAACTGGGAAAGCATGCTCTAGCACACATAATGCTGAAAGCGTTAATTTTGCATATCAGGGCCGGTTTTTATAAGCAGTCATAAGAGAAGGGTGGGAATGGCTGCATACATATCCCCACCCCTCAGCGTGGGTATAAAATGGAGACCGAGTGTCTCATTCAGTGTCTGTGGCTGGAGGTGTGGAGACCTCCAGAGTGTTTGTGCTAAAGGAAACTGAACATGAGCGGGCGAACCAGCTATATTGTATGGACTGTTTTTTGGATTGCTACACTGTGCCGGACAAAGCTGTCTTTTGTTTACTTCTAAAAGTGCGGTTTATGCAGGCATAATAAACCTGCCTTGGACGTTTTTAAAGAAACAGTATCCTGTGTCTAACTCTAAAGCGGCTGAGTGAGTACCAAACCCTACAATGTCAACAAATCTGCAGCGATGTGCAGCTTGTCACCTAGGCATATTAGCTTCTGCAGTGTCTGTTGCTGCTTGGCCGAGGCAGTGCTGCAGTGCTTACACCTTCCGACTGATGTGGTCATTTTGGAGATGGAGGTTGAGGAGGAAGAGGATGTGCAGGAGCTGTAGAATGTGGTGCCAACCCTGAGTGACCCAGGGCATGCAATCCTCGATGTCGGGAGGATGTATCCCGTCCCAGGGATCGACTGGGTCCTGGCTTCCACTATATTAACCCAGTGTGCCGTCAGCGAGATGTACCATCCCTGGCCACAAGCACTTGTCCATGTGTCTTTGGTTAGGTGGACCTTCCCAGTAACTGCGTTGTTGAGGGCACGGGTAATGTTCTGGGACACCTTCTTGTGTAATGCAGGGACGGCACACCAAGAGAAATAGTGGCATCTGGGGACTGAGCATCAAGGGACGGCCGCTGCCACGAGGTTTCAGAAAGATTCCGCCTCCACAATTTTAAAAGGCAACATTTCAAGTGCATGCAGTCTAGAAATGTGGCAATTGCTCTGTGGACTGTAGGTGGTTGGCAGCGTATTTGCGCTTGAGTTCAAAGGACTGGGGTAGGGACAACTGAACACTGTGCTGGGACAAGAACGTGGATGCTGACGGTGATGGTTGCAAGTGTGGAACAACAGGTGTAGAGCAGGAGGCATCTTTCGCCTGGGCCATGGACAGAGGATTGGCGTGCACGCACAACAGCGGAACAGGCAGTGGTGTCACCCACAGACACTGTTTCTAGACCCTGGCATTCGGCCCAACTTGTCGGGTGCTTTGCTGTCATGTGCCTGAGCATGCTGGTGGTGGTCTTGCTGGTATTTTTGCTGCATATGCTGATTCTAGCATGGCAAATAGCCATAGAGCCAGACTCTGGAAGACCTAACAGTGGGACTGGCAACTTTGCTTGTTTTGGTGTTCCAGGGAACTGTTGACCGCTTTGTGTCTGTGGCCACTTCACTGCTTGCTCCTGCCTGTTGTTGTGGTACACTTCCCTCCCCCTGCGTGCTGCAATGACCTCATCATCCACCACCTCGTTTTCCATGTACGCATCCTGGGCCTCCTCTTGACTTGCTGGCAATTGTGTCTCATCATCATCATCCACCTCTTGCAACAGTTTCCCACCATCGCCTTCATGTGACCGTGGCAGCTCAAATATTTGGGCATCACTACATGCAATCTTTTCTTGCCCCGCTTGAAACGGGCCGGGCGAGAGGCCAGAATCTATAAATGGAATAGTGAACAGCTCTTCTGAGTGTCCAAGTGTGGGATCAGTTGTCTCTGGGCACTCCGTATGGTGGGAGGAAGGAGGATCAGGGAGAGGTTCAGACTCACGGCTACTGAGACTTGACCATGTGGAAGAAAAGATGGTGGTGGTGGCAAACTGGCTGGATGCATTATCTGCTATCCAACCAACAACCTTTTCACACTGCTCTGACTTCAAGAGTGGTGTTCTGCAGCTTCCTAGGAATTGGGAAAGGAAGGTAGTTCGACATCATGTGGGTGTTTGTTGTGCTCCCTCAGCAGGCAGAGTTTTATCTTGCCCACACCCTCGGCCTCTGCGTGCACCATCACCATCACGTCCACGTCCCTGTCCCTTGCCACGCGCCTTGCCCATTTTAAATGGAGTGTAATATTTGGCCCTTTCCAAAAAATGTCATGATTATAACCGCAGTAATATGGGATCATGTCTGATGACCACGGATTTAGGAAGTAGTAATGGTCAGCGGCCAAGTGTGAATAGGATGAACAACACCCAAGTGGCAGACTTTAAATGGAGGGTAATATTTGGCATGCTCCTAAAAATGTCACCGTGGTAATATCAGATCACGTCTGATGTTGGATAAGTTTCACTGCTTCCACAACACAGAAATGAGAATAAATTCAAAAAAATCTGGCTGTATTCTGGTAACAAGCCAAAGGAGCAGTAAAAAGGTGTACTGCATTGCTTTTTAAGCAAATAATCAGGATTAAAAGCAAAAAAAATTAGTCTTGATATCTAGGGCTATGGATATCTATAACAGCACCAGCAGACAGAATGTGCAATGGACCCCATTGTGCTGTATACAGTGTCCACAAACTCTGCCTGCCTAACTCCTGCTATCATCAGTAATATATGCAGCTGGATTAGTCCTAAGGACTGTTAGTTTAGATATATATAGCTGTGGAATACCTGACTAAAACAACCACCAATTCTCTTCCTCACTCAGCAGCACCTCTGCCTACTCTGCCTGTTTCTGGGGTAGACTGTGATGAGCATAGGGTCACCAGGTCTTACATAGACCTGATGATGCTATGCGGCCAGCCAATCACTGCTATGTGCCACAAAATGACAAGCTGGGATGTGGCATGCTGTGTCACGTTAGTAACAGAAGAATTTTTTTTTTTTACTGTGCATGAGGCCTGTATAACATAGAATATATATATGCTCGAAACAATTTCAAACTGAGATCTCCCTTGCTGTATTAAATTAGTAACAAAAATATTTTTTTTTTACTGTGAATGAGGTCTATGTAGCATAGAATATATGCTCAAAACAATTTCAAACTGAGATCTCCCTGCTGTATCACAATAGTAACAGAAGAATTTTTTTTGTACTCTGGATGAGGTCTGTATAACATAGAACATATGCTACAAACTATTTCAAACTGAGATCTCCCCTGCTGTATCACGTCAGTAATAGAGTTGAGCCGCCCCACGTAGTGTTTGGGTTCGGTTCGTCGAACACCGGCATGTTCGCCGAACGGTTCGTCAAAGGTTCTTCGAACACCGTTGAAACCAATGGCAGGCAAACAAAACCACATAGAAACACATAGAAAACACCTTCAAAGGTGTCCAAAAGCTGACAAACTGCTCAGAAGACACAACTAACACATGGAAAAGTGACAAGTACATATAGTCATGTGAAAAGAAAAGAGGTGGAGGAGTAAAAGGAGGAGGAGACACAGATATAGGCATGTCATGCCCTTCTAAAATCAAGAAAGGCTACCAACACCCAGACGTCATGACAAGAAAATTAAATAAAGAAATATCTTTAGGTAGAATGGCGGTTCCATTCAAAACACTTTCCTTACAAGACGTAGTAGTACCCCATTGGGAGTCGTGCCAAAAACGGAACCCAATACATTTGGACTAATCCACCATTTGTCATATCCAAGGGGCAGGTTAGTAAACGACAACATCGACGTGGAACCAAGTACAGTAGTATATACTGTACCTCCTTTGACAAGGCAATCAGGTGGGTCAAGAAGTTGGGAAGGGGCACTCTAATGGCCAAAACAGACATTGAGGGGGCGTTCCGGTTACTTACTACCTGTGCCTCCGAATAGTGTCCACCTATTGTGCTTCTTCTGGGAAGGAGCATACTATATAGATCTCTGTTTGCCCATGGGGTGCTCCATATCCAGCTCACTATTTGAGGCATTTAGTTGCTTCCTCGAATGGGTCGTCATGGACGTTTCTAAGGGGGCACATATTATCCATTACCTCGACGACTTCATATGCCTGGGCTCAAAAGATTTGCCACAGTGTGAATACACGCAGTAGTCCACCTGTGAGAAGGAGAGAGCTGGAGGGAGAGCAGACACCACAGAGCCGAGGGGTTAGATGGAGAACGGAAGAAGGAAAGAGGGTGAGGGAGGTAAGGGAGTGCAGTGGAAGGTCGACCTGAGCTCCTCTACGTTCCTGCTGGGCGGGGAACAGCTCTGGGAAGAAAAGCCACTTGTGCATCCCTTTGAGGTTACGGGCGCGAGCGGCCAGAGGGACTACGCTGGAGTGCGAAGCCGACACGTTCAGTCCGCTCCTGCCCGTGCCACCTCCGTGTCGCCGGGTTTGTACCAGAGCCACGGTGGACCCTGCCGGCCAGCCCCCCTCTCCCAATACTGGTGCCTGTCCACTGGTGGGTCGAGACCTCCCGCGGTGGAGGCTGGTCTAAGCTCTGTAATTTAAATTGACTCTGTAATTTGAATGAGTACACTTTAAATCCTTTTACAAGGATCTATTGGAGGGGAAGTCTGCTGTCAGCAGCCGCGGTAGCAGGAAGAGGAAGAGGCGGAGCCTTCCGTGTGCTGCTGTGTTTGAGGTGTGGAGAGAGCTCCTGGGAAGGGAGTTTTTGTTTTTCCATCTGGGACTTTTGTCTGCCCCCTTCCCAGGAAAGCAGGCTTGTTTTGGGATTGGCCTCCGGTCCAAGCCGGCGGGAGGCGGGAGGAATACCATCCTTGCTGGGATGAACAGGTCTGGAAAAGGCAAGGGGTCCGGCATGAAGACCAGAGGGACCCCCGAGGCCATGGCTGTGGTGGCTCCTCCCCCCGGAGGTAGGCTGAGTACAAGCAGGGGTGCTGCAGCGGTGCCCCTTGATTGGGGCACCAAGGTGGCGAAGGAGTCCTCGGTCAGCTATGGCTGCCACATCCATGCGCACCTCTGCGAGTATGAGGACGCCTCTAGGAAGCTAAAATCCCTCTGGGGGGAGCTGAGGGTAGCGCAGGAGAGGTCCGACAGGGCCTCTAGCAGCAAAAAACCTGAGCTATCCACCGCGGTCAGGAAGATCAGGAAAACCATTCAGGAGGTGGAGAGTCGGCGGTGTACCATCCTGGCCGGCAGCGGGCCTTTCCGAGAAAAACTCGTGAATGATGACCGGTTCAGAGCCATGGCCGGTGGATCTCTGGAGGGGTCACGGAGCTCCAGCCAGGTGGTGGTGGAGGATGAGGAGGAGGAAGTGGAATGCGAGGAGGAGGTCGCGTCCTACCCGCTATCTGGTGGCCTGGTAAGTGATCTCCAGGCATCGCATAGCGGGATAGCCCCCAAGCAGATGGCTCTCTCGTCTGATTCCAGCCCTTCATATGGCAGCGGGAGCGAGGGGGAGGATGAGGAAGGTGGTAGTAGCAGCAGTGAGCGGGGCTGCCTTGTCATGAAGCAGATCTGGCAGATCGAGTCCCCGGTACGTTTTAATCAGCTGATGATCGGGGATGAGATCTGCGAGGATGAGGCAACCGGGAGGGGGAGGGGGATGAAGAGGAAAGCAAAGAAAAAAAAATCATCTGTTGCACATAAACTTGTCTTTGTCCCCCTCTCTGGGGCCCCCCGGTCCCATTGTGCGGCACCCGCTACCCACCCCGGCTCGGGCCCTGTTCTGGGTCCACAGAGAGGGAGTGGGGAGACTATAGGCCATGGCACGCAGAGCGCCGCCTCTGTTTGTAGTAATGAAGGTGCTGTGTCGGATGTGTCTAACATGTCGGATGTGTCTAAGCATGGCACGGAGGGCGGCCCGGCGGTGGGCAAAAACCATGGTGGTGCTCAGGCTGGGTCCCCTGTGAGAGAGGGGGCTGGCCTGCACCTGGTGTGCCTGCTGGTGTGCGCGGGGCGGCGAGCGTAACTGCCGCTGCCGTCTGCACTGCTGGCAGCACACCGGCAGCAGGGGCCGCATCTCCGGCGGCATGTGCTGGGAGAGTGTCTGGGTCCCTCACTCACGGATCCATTAAATCTGGATCACTTTTGGGGACCCAGGCACCGGAAAGAAATCTGGCAAGGCAAAAAGTGCAGGGCCTGCGGCTCCGGCAGAGCGGGCTCATAAAAAAAAGGTGGTGGGGCCTGTTCCCCTGGTGGGGTCTGTGGTGAAGTCAGGGCCCCACCGCCAGTGGACGCTGAGGGGGAGCGGCCTAGCCTGGGGCCAGCCGCCGGAGTTGCAGTGGCCAAGCTCTTTGTGGCCAAGGGAGTGACGGTGGGGGGTGCTGTGCGTCTGGGAATTGGTGCCGCTGGACCGGGGACCCCTGAGAGTAGACCCGGCTCCTGGTCGGCTTTGGGAGTCCCGTTGCGGCCGTTTTCGTGGGGCGTGGCCTCCCTGGCGTCCCCCGCCCATGTGGGAGTGGCCTCAGAGGGCCGCATTGTGCTGCCAGGTGCAAGGGCGTGGCTTCCCGGATGGGGCCCGCCCATGTAGGAGTGGCCACAGAGAGCAGTACTGTGCTGCCGGGCGCTGGGGGCATGGCTTTCCGGGCCGGGTCCGCCCATGTCGGTGGCTGCTCCTGAAGCAGCAGAGACCGCAGCTACGGTAAGTGCTAGTGGGGGGGCTGCAGCTGTGGCGAATACAGGTGATTGCATGTCGGGGTCCCCTGTGTCTGGGGGCTTGCCGGGGGCTCCGGCAGTGCAGGTGTCCAAAAATCCTGCAGCAGGGCTGGATGGTGCAGGGGAAGGAGCTATGCCAGGCTCTCTTCCTGCCAATAAGGCAGGAAGCTCCAGGAGTACTGGGAGCAGTAGTGCTGCAATACTTTTATCCTGCAGTGTGGTGCTTAAAGGGCCAGCAGCACTAAGTGTGCAGAACCCCCCGGCAGGGAAGACGCCACCAGCAGGTGGCAGTATCGGTAGCACAGGTAATGTGGAAAATGTAAACAAAACAGTACATAAAAAGTGTGCCCAAAAGGAGAGAAACATCGGCCCCAGTGTGCATGGGAATGGGAGTAGGGCGAGTGTGGTGATTGTGGATGCAAATGGGGAGGGTGTGGGTATGGATGTAGCTGTGGCTGAGGATGCAAACGGCGGTGTGTCTGCAGTAGGGTGCGTGAATGGTGTGTCTATCGGTAGCAGGGAGCACGGGGAGGGGGCTGGTCCATCTGCCCCCTGGGCCGCGAGCCCCCGGTGTTTTGCGGGGGTAGTGGCCGGGGCCTCGGGGTCCTCTCAGGGGGTTTCCTCGCCTCTGGACCTCAGGGACGGTGACTTGCGACGCCGTTTTCTGGAGGCCCTCAAGAAGGGAGAACGGACGATCACGGTAGAGGGAAGAGAAGTGGACCTGGCCTTTTGGCTGGACAGGCACGGCCCGGCTGCCTTCCAAGATAAAAGGGAGGGGGAAACAGTATGGTCCCTCCCGACAGCCGGGCAGGGGGTGGCCAGGAGGAATGTGGTTCATCTTCGGTGGAGGGGCAGTGAAGCGTGCCCGCCAAGAGCAAAGGTCGTGGAGGTCCTCCTGAAGATGGACTTCAGGGAGTCTGACATCTTTGCCCTGATCCATCCTTTTGGTACCCCCATCTTTGACATCAGTTTTGTTCGGCCGGCTGGCTTAGAGCTCTTCTGGTCGAATTTTGAACTGGTGAAGGGGGAGCCTGGTTGGCGAGACTTTGCTGTGTAGGCGGTGTCTTGCCAAAATGGCGTAAAGAGGGTGACCGTTCTAACAAGTAACGAGTCACTCTCTGGGATAGATATCATGACGTGGCTTTCTCGCTATGGGGAAGTCACGGAAGTCCCAAAGAAGAACAGGGACGAGTTCGGCATTTGGTCAGGGGGCTGGACCTTCATGATGAGGTTGAAGGTTTCAGGTGGTACTGTCACCCACATCCCCTCCTCAGCCTTTCTGGGGAGGGACAGGATCCTGATCTTCTACCAGAGGCATCCGAAGGTCTGCAACAGGTGCGGTGACCCCCGCCACTTCAGCGCGGGCTGCAAGGTGCAGAAATGTGCCTTGTGTGGCAGGGTAGGTCATCTGACCGCGGCCTGTGGTGACATTAAGTGTCACCTGTGTGGTGATCTAGGTCACACGTATAGCAGCTGCCCCCGTTCCTTTTCCAACACCATCTCTGGCCTGGCGGGGGAGAGCTGTGGGGGGGTCCCCAGCAGTGCATCTTCTGCTGGAACTGGGGATGGGGGCGGGAGGGGAGCTGAGGGGTCAGTGAAGAAGGGTAAGGCGAATACATCTGCCCAACAGTGGCAACGGGTGGGGCGCCGAAGGGGTAGGGGGCAGGATAAATCTCAGGCGACTGGGGTGATGACTGTCCCCTCCCCGGAGGCTGCAGCCGGAGCCTCTGAGGCCCTGGGGGAGAAGGCGGTGAGCGAGGAGATCAGGAGGATGGAGAGGGAGGAGATGGCTGCTTGGGATAACTCCTCCCAGTAAGAAAGTCTGGATGAGGAGGTGGCGGAGCCGCCAAAAAAATTGGGTGACAAAGGTACCAGTAGTCGGAGGAAAAAGAACAGGAAAAGGGCAAAAAAACTAAAGCCCCCCCCCCTGACCACTGCGGTGCCTACGGAAGGGCTGACCGGCCCCCCTCTGATCGCCCTCTCCAATCGGTTCCGAGCCCTCGATGGCTTTGCTGTGTCGGAGGTCGGGGGTAAGAAGCCGGAGACAACATCTGAGGTGCCTTCAGAGGGTGGCGGGGTCTTGGTTGCCCCTGCAGGGGGACTGCCCCGGGGTCCAGAGGCAAGGAAACCTGTGCTGGGAAGGAGGTGTCTGATGTTGGAGGGCCGGGCATGGACACCTCGGTATCCCTAAAGAGGAGGGGTGACTCAGGCTCCTCCTCAGAAGGCGAGAGGTGGAAGGGGTGTACGGTGAAAAAGAAGGCCATCTAACTCAATCACCCATGATGGCGGAACCTAACCCGTTGACTCTGGCGTCGATTAATGTCGCCAGTATAAAGTCAGATGCGGCCAGATTTACGGCCTTTGATTTTTTCACCCGAGTTGAGGCTGACATTTTATTTTTGCAGGAGACCAGACTAACGGACATAGGGGCCATTTATAAAGCAAAGAAGGAGTGGAGGTGTGGGCCCTCATACTGGTCTCTTGCAGCCCCACCATATAGCGGGATAGTGGTCCTTTTTAAGGCCGTTTTACAAGACTTTTATGGACTCCTTCGTCCCCCTCTTGACTGAGGTGTTCAATGAGTGTCTCTCCTCGGACGCTCTGCCCAGTTCAATGAGGAAGTCAGCCCTGATTATTCTGTCAAAGGGTAAACCCTCGTCCCATATTGAGAATTGGCGTCCCATAGCGCTTCTCAATACGGACCTAAAGGTTCTGGCAAAGGTGCTCTTTAATCGGTTGGTGAAATTCGCACCCCGACTCCTTTCGGGGGCCCAGCACTGCTCTGTTCCAGACCGCAGCACATTTAGTGCTGTGCTCGGTGTCCAAGAGGCAGTGGAGCAGAGCAAGGCAGGTCACTGGAAGGGGTACTTGCTGGCTTTAGACCAGGCAAAAGCCTTTGACCGGGTTAACCACGAGTACCTCTGGTCCGTCCTTCTGAGGTATGGTCTGCCTGGGAGGTTTGTTGATGGGTTGAGAGTTATATACAATGGGGCAGAGACTTTTACGCTCGTGAACGGTTGGGTCGGACCCCCTTTTGAGGTGAAGTCTGGTGTCCACCAGGGCTGTCCACTGAGCCCACTGTTATACGTGTTTGCGATTGACCCCCTTCTAAGGAGGGTGGAGCGCGGACCGTTGGTGGGAGTCGGGATGGACCAGGCAGAGCCAGATGCCACCTTGAGGGTAGTGGCATACGCCGACGACGTTTCCCTTTTGGTAACCTCGAAAGGAGAGGCAGATTGGGTCATGTCTGAAGTTGAGCGCTACTCGGTGGCATCTGGGTCCATGTTCAACCGGGATAAGTGTGAAAGTCTCTGGCTGGGAGGGGGAGATCCTAATTTTGATCTCCCAGACACCCTTCCAGGGCCTCAGGCCACAGCAAAAATACTAGGCATCAGTTTTGGCCTGGGGGACTATCCCCAGCAAAACTGGGAGGGCAGACTTAAGATTGCCGCCCAGAAGGTGGATCAGTGGAAGGGTTGGTCCTTGAGCCTGAGGGAAAGGGTTAGCCTGGCCAAAGGGTATTTGCTCCCTTTACTAATATACCTGGGCAGCATCTGCATCTTGCCGGAGCCTCTTTGGACACGAGTCTACAGCCTGTTCTTCCAACTATTATGGGGGAATAGGCTGAACCTAATCAATAGGAAGGTCACGTACCGCACGAGGAGACTAGGAGGGTTGGGTATGGTCAGCCCAGTGGTGTTTCTAGTAAACACCTTTATTAAGGCAAACATCGCCAACCTCTGGTTAGAGAGGGCTCCTCCGTGGGTATTCTCCTGTAGGGGGTGGTATCGGCCTTTCTTCCAGGAATGGGAGACAGGAGGGCAGGTGAAGGACCTTCGAACGCCTCATGGGCATCTTCCGGCTTATGCTACCCAGGTTCTGAAAGTGATCCGTTGGTGGGGTCTGGGACTGTGGGAGATGAGGACCTTGTCAAGGAGGTTACTTGACAATAGGGTCCTGTTGACCCACTTTCAGAAGCCCCTGGCGCTCAAGGATTGCCCGAGCCGGGATCTGGAGGTAGGGCTTGGGTTATTGAACTCTAAACGGATCCCCTTGAAGTTTTAGGACTTGGCTTGGCGCTGCTTCCATGGGAGACTGTATGTGAGGGACAACCTGAAGTATAGGAACTCTGATGACCGGGATTTTCCCCGCGAGGAGTGTGGCGGCATGCTTGAGAGCATGGAGGACTTTCTGCTTTGGTGTCCCTTTAATACAGAGGGCTACAGTAGGGTGGGTGCTTCCATTGGCTGTCCCAGGCTGGCAGCCATTTCCTATGCGGAGTGGGCCTATGGGGCATTCAGGTCCCTTGGTGGCCGAGATCGGGGAAATGTTTTCTTAGTTAGCTTAGTGACTAGGTTTTACATGTGGAACGCACGGTACTTAGTGTCCACCCAGCAGAAAGCCCTCCCCCGGGAAGAGGTGCTTAGGAACATCCTGGGTGACCTGGCAAAACTGCGCTCGCTGGAGTAAGAGAGGCTGGGTGCAGGGAGGGCTTCACTTCTATGGAGGGGGTTCTCATTTAATGTGCCCTAGGGAGAGTTAGGTTACGTGTGTCTGTGATAGAGTGAGTTTAGTCTCTTTCTATACATTATATTTATTTGTAGTGTCAGGTAGTCATGTAGGGTCAGGGAGGGACAGACAGGGACAGTCTTCAGGGATAGGTAGTAGTATTAGGTTGATAGTGAGGGACAGGTAGGGAAAGATTGGTAGGGCGGTAGGGACAGGTTTCTCTTTTCTTTAATAGGGAGGGACAGGGTGTTGTGTGTTAGATTAGGGTGAGAGCCTCTGTAGTCTCCAGTTTCCTGGTGGTGGGCTGCTCCCCTCACACTATCGTTTTTTGTTTTACAGTATCGGAATCTGAATATAGGGCTTGCAAGCACTGAACTTGGGTCTGATCTTTTGATTCATGGTTGGTTTATGGTTAAGTTGTTATGATGTCATGAAGTATTATTATCAATTGTTATATTGTTATGTTGTGTATTGTATATATATGTATGTGTATTGTGCGCGTGGGGGGGGTTAGTTTAGGTTGGGTGGGGGGTTTCAGGGGTGAGCGTTCTTTTTTGGTAAAATGGACATCCTGCGGGGTGCGGAAAAAAGCCGAAAAGGACCTTTCGTGTGTGAATTAAAGGCCACAAACTTTTGTGGGACCTTGGTGTGTTAAGGCCACAGACTCTCGAGGGACCTTGGGTGTTTAAAAAATGATGGTGCGGAAAAAAAAAAAAAATGTATGTGTGTAGACTGTTAAAGTTTTGGCCAGGTGGCCTTTCTCTTATTTTGGGCGGTTGGCCAGGTATTTAGTTTTCCTTTTTGGGGTTAGGTGTGAATGTACAGGTATGAATATTGCGGATGTTAGGGGTCGTGTGCGCTTTTGGGCGTTGCCTGGTAGGTACGGAAGGTCTTCCCTTGCTGTGGGGTCTTATTTGGAAAAACTAGCACATTTTGTGTCTTGTGTTTAGTGTCAAGTGTCATGTGTTATTTTGTTGGACTCTGTATAATTTTGGATTTGGGCTTGTCTTCCTGGGGTTTTGGTTTTTCTTGTATAATGTTTGTATTTGTGGTTTGTATTTGTGTTTTGTATTTGTGTTTTTGTACTTTAATAAATAAAAAGAGTTCCAGCTCCAGTAGCGTCCACTAAAGCTGCTGCAGTTAAAAAGCTTTTATAAGGATCGAGCTTGGCGGTCCGCCCCAAGGCGTGCTACCGCCAGTCCCATCCCCTTTGCCTTGGGGCGCCTTCCCGATGCTCTTGACTGAGTGTCCCGGGGGCCCGAAGCGTTTCCTTTGAAAAAATTAAGTGTCCAAAGCACAGGTGGTGTAGCTTGCTTAAGAGCTGGGCTACTCCGCTGACTAGCAGACACTGCTACTAGGCCAAAAGTATTGCCTGGGCTAGATGCAGTTAAAAATTTGTAATTAGATCTATAGGCAGTGTAGCTTGCAAAACAACTGGGCTACTCCGCTGACTAGCAGACACTGCTACTAGGCCCAAAGTATTGCCTGGGCTAGATGCAGTGAAAAATTTGTAATTAGATCAACAGGCGGTGTAGCTTGCAAAACAACTGGGCTACTCCGCTGACTAGCAGACACTGCTTCTAGGCCAAAAGCATTGCCTGGGCTAGATGCAGTTAAAAATTTGTAAATAGATCTACAGGCTGTGTAGCTTGCAAAACAACTGGGCTACTCCGCTGAGTTATTTGACACTGCTACTAGGCCCAAAGTATTGCCTGGGCTAGATGCAGTTAAAAATTGTTATTAGATACAAATGCGGTGTAGCTTGCTTCAGATGAGCTACTCCGCTGACTATGAGACACTACTACTAGCCCAAAAGGATTTCCTTGGTTAGATGCAGTAAAAAATTGTTATTAGATACACAGGTGGGGTAGCTTGCTTCAGATGGGCTACTCCGCTGACTACGAGACACTGCTACTAGCTCAAAATTTTTGTCTGGGTTAGATGCAGTAAAAAATTGTTATTAGATACACAGGCGGTGTAGCTTGCTTCACAGCTGGGCTACTACGTTGACTAGAAGACACTGAAGCTTTGGAGCAGACCTCTAATTCCCAGGCTATAGTATGAGTAAACAGCTCTGAAGACTCAACCATCTGTGTTACCCCAAGCCATAGTGTATGTAGTTTCTTACGGTTAAAAGGGGGGGGGAGCGACCCGACCCACCTGGAATTGACAATGCCAACGTCATGTAAAACACAGCAAGGGGACTCCAAAAAGAGTCTCCATTTTTTCCAAAAATTGTGGCACAGACACCACTTAAGTGGCATCAATTGCCCCAGAGTGGCTTAAAATGGTTGGTGAGGTGATTTTCCAAAATCCTCAAGCTTTTAGTCTCCCCAGGATGACACAGGGGTAGAAAAGTCCTTGCGGATCCATGATTTGTCCATCTTTATGAACGTGAGTCTGTCTACATTCTCAGTGGACAGCCGCATGCGCTTATCTGACAGCACACCACCAGCAGCGCTGAACACACGTTCAGAGAGAACGCTGGCTGCGGGGCACGACAAGATCTTCCTCATGCTTCCTTCCTCTGCCCTCTCCCCCCAACCTCGCACAACAGAAATGTGATCAAGGTCTCCCTCATCTGATGAGTCTTCCATGCCCATCGCCAGTTCGTCCTCCACTTCTTCCTCGGCTCCTGCACCTTCCTCAACAGTTTGGCTGCTACCATGCACCCTCGTTAATCCCTCTAACCCATCCTCCCATGCCTGCCGCCTTGGTGCTGCCGACCGTCTGGACCTCGGAGATGTTATCCCTTCCGCATACGACTCCTCTTGTACTTCCTCCCCCTCCTCTTGATCCACCACCTGACTCCGAATACTGTTTAAAGTGTGCTCCAGCATGTAAATGACCGGAATAGTCATGCTGATAATGGCATCGTCAGCACTAAAAATCTTCATCGCCATTTCAAAACTGTGCAGAAGGGTGCATAGGTCCCTGATCTGAGACCACTCCTGCAGCGTGATTTGCTCCAACTCTGGATCTCATTGCCCTAGGGTATATGTCATAACGTATTGCACCAGGGCTTGTCAGTGCTGCCACAGTTGCTGCAACATGTGCAGAGTTGAATTCCATCGTGTCGGCACATCGCATTTCAGCATGTGAACTGGCAGGCCCAACGACTTCTGTAGAGATGTAAGTCGTTGAGCTGCGGGATGCGAACGGCGGAAGTGAGCACACAGCGACCGTGCCCTCTGTAGAAGGCCATCTTGTCCGGGATAGTGGGCTAAAAATTGCTGTACAACCAGGTTCAACACGTGACCCATACAATGCATGTGTGTGACATTGCCCCGGCGAAGGGCTGCACCCAGGTTTGCAGCATTGTCGCACACGGCCTTCCCTGGCTGCAGGTTCAGTGGAGACAACCATTCATGAAACTCAGTCTCCAGAGCTGACCACAACTCCTCAGCTGTGTGACTCACATTTCCCAGACATTTCAAAGTAAACACCGCCTGATGCCGTTGAGCCCTGCTGCCAGCATAGTAAGGAGGTGTGCAGGATTCCTTCTGCGCAGTTAGAACGCGGGTGGCATTACCAGACAGGCTTTGGGTGCAGGTGGAGGACCGAGAGGAGGTTGAGGAGGCAGAAGCAGTGGAGGAACTTCTACATAAAGAGGATTGACGCACAACTCGTGAGGACAGCAAGACGTGGACAGCAGTCCCTTGTCCTGCTGTCACCATAGTTACCCAGTGCCCAGTCAGCGACATGTAACACCCCTCTCCATGCCTACTCGTCCAAGTGTCTGTGGTGAAATGCACCCTGTCACACACAGAGTTTCTCAAGCAAGCGGTGATGTTGTGTGCGACATGCTGGTGTAGCGCAGGCACAGTTTTCTTTGAGAAGTAGTGGCGACTGGGCCTCTGGTACTGGGGCACTGCGATGGACATAAGGTCTCGAAAATCCTCTGTGTCCACCAGGTGGAAAGGCAGCATTTCTGTAGCCAACAGCTTGCAGATGGTGAAATTCAACCTCTTAGCTTTGTCATGGCTAGGAAGAAATGGTATTTTACTTGTCCACATCTGAGAGACCGAGGGCTGGCTGTTGTGCTTAGACGGGGTTGAGCAGGGTGTCCCCGGCAAACTGCCGGTCTGTGAGGAAGATGCAGGCGGACATGTTATGTTGCCTTGGTCCAAAGGTAGTGCTCTCGATGTCGGAGAGCACTCAACACCAGCAGGTGTTTCCACTTCCAAATGAACTGACGCCCTGCCAATCACACTGGCTGTTGCGGGTAAAAAGGTGTCAGGTATGCGTCCAAAAACATGTGTGACTGCTGTCCCCCCAGTCACAGAGGATGAAGAGGCCGCGGATGCACAAGATGGGGCAGACGGTGGTTAGCCCGGCCCGCTAGGCAGCATTGTAGCACAGTGAGCTTCCCACTGCAACTTATGCTTCATATCCATGTGACGGTTCATGCATGAAGTACTCAAACTATGGATTTTTTGGCCTCTACTTCGATAAGGATGAATCAACTCATGTTATCTGAAACATTTGTCACCAAAACCTATCTCAAAAAATGCCCAGGCTATGCAAGGCTTAGAGCCCATGCAACCTGAAGAGCCACCACGACTTGTGATCAGAGGCAGAGTTGTGGTTGAGGATGCACTTGTTGACGTGCTTCCAGTACTCCGTCTCTGTCCAGGAAGGCGCATCCTAACCTCATCGTCAATAGCATCCTCCTCCACCTCCTCTGCTGACCTCATCGACTGGCTGACTTTGGGCTGACAGTAAGTGGGATCTCCAACCTCGTCATCATCACCCTGTGTGTTCTCACACCCGTCGTCCTCAAAGCCAACCTCTTCCTGCCCTTACCAAATTGTCAAGATGTCGCTTCAATCAGGTATCTGAGTCTCATCATCGTCTTCCTCATTGTCTCCACCAACAGGAGTTACACTTTGGGAACGAGGGTCTACATTATGCTCAGAACCTTCTTCATCTGGGCCTGGATCCAACTCATAAACATTCGGGGCATCAGTGCAGATCATTTCCTCGTCTGAATTAACAGAAGCTCTGGAGCAGACCTCTGATTCTCAGGCTATAGTATGAGTAAACATCTCTGCAGACTCAACCATCTGTGTTACCCCATACTCAGACGGGCAGCTGGAGACTTGGGAGCTGTGAGGAAGCAAGTGCGATTGGGGTGACACCTCTGAGTACTGGAGTATTTGTGATGTTGAAGTTGAGGTGGAGGAGAGCCCACTTGAAGGAGCACTTGATATCTGTTGAAGCACCTGCTGTTTTTGTGCCTCATCTGGAATTTGTAGCAATGGGCATGTCCGTAAGAAAGGGATCATATCACATTGTCCACGAAAAGAAGTAGACATCTTAGTTTGGCTGGAAGATGGTCTTTCTTCTGCAGATGTTACTGTTGCTTTAACACCTACCCCATGGACACAACCTTTTTTTCCCTTTCCAACACGCCTATTCCCCTTTCCTCCAGCAGCAGGCCTTTTGCCACTCATTTTGGTGGTTAACTAATTGGCAACTCTGTAGTTGTTTGCACAAAAAACGATGGATGGAAACCGAACAGAGCTGAGTGGCCAAACTGTGGTACTAGCCCAAAAGGATTGGGTGGGTTAGATGCAGTAAAACAATTTTGTTAGATACACAGGTGGTGTAGCTTGCTTCACAGCTTGGCTACTCCAATGACTACGAGACTCTGCTACTAGGTCCAAAAGGATTTCCTGGGTTGAATACAGTAAAAAATTTGAATTAGATACACAGGCGGTGTAGCTTTCTTCACAGGTAAGGTACTCCGCTGACTACGAGACACTGCTACTATGCCCAAAAGGATTTACTGGGTTAGATGCAGTAAAAAATTGTTATTAGATACACATTTGTAGCTTGCTTCAGATGGGCTACTCCACTGACTACCAGACACTGCTACTAGGCCCAAAAGAATTTCCTTTATTTAGATGCAGTAAAAAATTACAATTAGATACACAGGCGGTGTAGCTTCCTTCACAGGTGGGCTACTCCGCTGACTACGAGACACTGCTGCTAGGCCGAAAAAGATTTCCTGGGTTAGATGCAGCAAAAAATTAGAATTAGATACACAGGTGGTGTAGCTTGCTTCAGATGGGCTACTCCACTGACTACCAGACACTGCTACAGGCCCAAAAGGATTGGCTGGCTTAGATGCAGTTTTTTCTTTACTGTAGGTGAGGCCTGTATAACATAGAATATATGCTCCAAACAATTTCTAACTGACATCTGGTCTACTGCATCACGTTATTAACAGAAAAAAATAGATTTTTTTATTCTGCCCGAGCTCTGCATACAGCTGAATTTCACCACCATAAAATGACAAACTGAGATAAGGCATGCTGTATCACGTAAGCACCAGAAAAAAATCGATTCTTTTACTCTGCATGAGCCGTGCTCTTCATACAGCTGAATTTCACTGCCACAAAATGACAAGTTGAGACATGGTGTGCCTGCAGAGAGTAATGGCTGCCAGTGCTTAGTAAAGATGGCAAAGGCCTGGATCATTGGGGTTAGCTCATTGTTTATTTCACTGAGTAATTGCTCAAACTACATGTGAGGGGCGGAGCTTACTCAAAGGGAGCGGTGCTTAAATACAGCAATTTGATTAATGATAGTAAGTCCCTTAGATAGAATAAAGGGGGATAATGGCTAAGAATAAATAGGACTAGGGAGAACCATGCAAGCAACAGCCCCTAGAAAGCACCAGGGATTTAGAGCTCATTACAGATGGGAAGGAGACTAGCTGAGTCCAGCCAGAAGGCAGGACAGCCATCCTTTCTCCTCACAATGCTGCTTGGAGCACAAGACTTTTAGCTGCAGCTTCTTGTCAGCCATACCTGCTGGGATCAGCTCCATAAATGGCAGCTGGAAAGAGGCAGCTCCAGTTATGCATAAGGCTTATATTAATATGGGTTATACCACCAGATGCATAGGGGTTATGGAGGGGCTTGAATACAGAGCCCAGACAGGCTGTATTATTAACAGCAGATGAAATGGGGAGTTGGGAGAGACACAGACAATCTGCTGCATATTGTTAAAGGGGAATAGGGGAATATCACAAAAGGGCAGCTGCTGGGCAAAAATGTGCACTGTTTAATAAGAGCTCAGACCCAGCCGCTGCAGTCAGTGACACCTTCCCTAAATAGTGTGGTGTCATCCAGGAAGAATAGGTGAAAATCACTCAGAAAAGAATTGAACGACTCATGGCTGGCTGCAAAAAGTGTTTACAAGCTGTGATACTTTCAAAAGGGAGTGCTACTAGGTACTAGCAATGCAGGGTGCCAAAACTTTTGCCGACGTCCACAGATGGGGGTTGTGTTCACAGCCCAACACAGTGCAGGACGCTTGACATTTGCTAGAGAACACCAGGAGTGGCAAAGTCGCCATTGGCACCCTGTGCTCTTCACAGATGAAAGCAGGTTCACACTGAGCACATGTGACAGACGTGACAGAGTCTGGAGATGACGTGGAGAGCGATCTGCTGCCTGCAACATCTATCAGAATGACCGGTTTGGCAGTGGGTCAGTAATGGTGTGGGGTGGCATTTCTTTGAATGGCTGTACAGCCCTCCATGATCTCGCCAGAGGTAGCCTGACTGCCATTAGATACCGAGATGAGATCCTCAGACCCCTTGTGAGACCATATGCTGGTGCGGTTGGCCTTAGGTTCCTCCTAATGCAGGACAATGCCAGACCTCATGTGGCTGGAGTGTGTCAGTAGTTCCTGCAAGATTAAGGCATTGAAGCTATGGACTGGCCCGCCCATTACCCAGACCTGAATCCGAGTGAGCACATCTGGGATATCATGTCTCCCTCCATCCACCAATGTCACGTTGCACCACAGACTTTCCAGGAGTTGGCGGATGCTTTACTCCAGGTCTGGGAGGAGATCCCACAGGAGACCATCCGCAACCTCATCAGGAGCATGCCCAAGCATTGTAGGGAGGTCATATATGCACATGGAGGTGACACACAATACTGAGACTCATTTTGACTGGTTTTAAGGACATTACTTCAAAGTTGAATCAGTTTGTAGTGTGTTTTTCCACTTTAATTTTGGGGGTGACTCCAAATCCAGGCCTCCATTGGTTAATAAATTTGATTTCCATTGATGAATTTTGTGTGATTTTGTTGTCAGCACATTCAACTTTGTACAGAACAAAGTATTCAATGAGAATATTATATTCATTCAGATCTAGGATGTGTTATTTGAGTGCTCCCTTTATTTTTTTGAGCAATATATATATATATATATATATGTATATATATATATTGCTCAAAAAAATAATATATTCAGTACAGACCAAAAGTTTGGACTCACCTTCTCATTTAAAGATTTTTCTGTATTTTCATGACTTTGAAAATTGTACATTCACACTGAAGCCATCAAAACTATGAATTAACACATGTGGAATTATATACTTAACAAAAAAGTGTGAAAAAACTGAAAATATGTCTTATATTCTAGGTTCTTCAAAGTAGCCACCTTTTGCTTTGATGACTGCTTTGCACACTCTTGGCATTCTCTTGATGAGCTTCAAGAGGTAGTCACCGGAAATGGTCTTCCAACAATCTTGAAGGAGTTCTCAGAGATGCTTAGCACTTGTTGGCCCTTTTGTCTTCACTCTGCGGTCCAGCTCACCCCAAACCATCTCGATTGGGTTCAGGTCTGGTGACTGTGGAGGCCAGGTCATCTGGCTTAGCACCGCATCACTCTCCTTCTTGTTCAAATAGCCCTTACACAGCCTGGAGGTGTGTTTGGGGTCATTTCTCTGTTGAAAAATAAATGATGGTCCAACTAAAAGCAAACAGGATGGAATAGCATGCCGCTGCAAGATGCTGTGGTAGCCATGCTGGTTCAGTATGCCTTCAAATTTGAATAAATCCCCAACAGTGTGACCAGAAAAGCACCCCCACACCATCACACCTCCTCCTCCATTCTTCACGATGGGAACCAAGCATGTAGAGTTCATCCGTTCACCTTTTCTGCGTCGCACAAAGACACGGTGGTTGGACCAAAGCACAGATTTCCACTGGTCTAATGTCCATTCCTTGTGTTCTTTAGCCCAAACAAGTCTCTTCTGCTTGTTGCCTGTCCTTAGCAGTGGTTTCCTAGCAGCTATTTTACCATGAAGGCCTGCTGCACAAAGTCTCCTCTCAACAGTTGTTGTAGAGATGTGTCTGCAGCTAGAACTCTGTGTGGCATTGACCTGGTCTCTAATCTGAGCTGCTGTTAACCTGCGATTTCTGAGGCTGGTGACTCGGATAAACTTATCCTCAGAAGCAGAGGTGACTCTTGGTCTTCCTTTCCTGGGGCGGTCCTCATGTGAGCCAGTTTCTTTGTAACGCTTGAAGGTTTTTGCAACTGCACTTGGGGACACATTCAAAGTTTGCCCAATTTTTCGGAGTGACTGACCTTAATTTCTTAAAGTAATGATGACCACTCATTTTTCTTTACTTAGCTGCTTTTTTCTTGCCATAATACAAATTCTAACAGTCTATTCAGTAGGACTATCAGCTGTGTATCCACCTGACTTCTGCACAACACAACTGATGGTCCTAACCCCATTTATAAGGCAAGAAATCCCACTTATTAAACCTGACAGGGCACACCTGTGAAGTGAAAACCATTTCCGATGACTACCTCTTGAAGCTCATCAAGAGTATGCAAAGCAGTCATCAAAGCAAAAGGTGGCTACGTTGAAGAACCTAGAATATAAGACATATTTTCAGTTGTTTCACACTTTTTTGATAAGTATATAATTCCACATGTGTTAATTCATAGTTTTGATGCCTTCAGTGTAAATGTATAATTTTCAAAGATGAAAATACAGAAAAATCTTTAAATGAGAAGGTGTGTCCAAACTTTTGGTCTGTACAGTATATTAGTTTTAATATATATTATTTTATATAATAATAATTTAATATAATAATTTAATATATGTTTGCCTTAAAATACAAAGGAAATGTGTCAACTTTAGGCCTTTTAGAGATCATTTCATCTTCTACTTGCTTAATAGTGTTGAGCGAGCACTAAAATGTTCGGTTGCTCGAAGCTCGGGCCTAGCTTACCATGATACTCGGGCCGAACAACGAGCCCAATGTTAGTCTATGGGAGACTCGAGCATTTTTGCGGCGGCACCCCCGGCAGCCTAAAAAGTGTCCAAAACGATAGTGACAGTGCTCAAATGACATGTGTCAGCATGGGGATCGCCCCAGGAAGCATTTCTGACCCCCAGGTCACTGCTGTCAACACCATGGTCAGAGGTATTAAGCCACTTTTACGGGCTCACAATAAAACGTTCAAAAACAAAAGTGAAACTGCTTTCCTGTGAAATATGTTAAGGAACATCCTTTCCTGGGTAAAGACTTGTGTATAAGGTAAATTAAATAACCAAAAACAAAAATACTCCTCCACACCTTGGGCTATGTTCACAAGTAGCATTTTTTCTGCGTTTTTGCACTTTTGTATTGCTTTCAACCGTGACAAATGCATTCACCGGGAAATATAATTTTAACATTATACAACCTTATCTGGCCATGTGCTGTGTGACACATGCATACAGTGCTGAAAAGACATGGGAACAGCATGGAGAAAACCTCTGGAAGCATCTCTGACACCCAGGTCACTGCCTAAAAGTGTGCCCATCAGAAGTGATCCTTGCCACATCAGAAGATGCAGACTTGCAACTATCCCCGTGCAAGTCCTAGTCCCAGGGCAGTGTTCAATTGTACCTCCCCCATTCCTTGCAATGCAAGCGCAAGTATGCAGCCTGCCAACCACCCACCCCCTAGGCTGCAAGACCATACTGCTTGCTTGCTTACACTTGAAATTGGGCCTTATAGGCATGTGGAGGAGGAATCTGGCCACAACGTCATGGCTGCGTCGGCGGCCTGGTATCCATACTCAGTCCCCAGCCGCCCGGCGGCTGGATGTCCACGCTTGGTCCCCAACCGCCAGGGGGCGGCAGGGTGTCCATACTCGGTCCCCGGCCTCCGCCGGCGGGTGCCCACACTCGGTCCCCAGCCGCCTGGGGGCAGCCGGGTGTCCATGAACGGTCCCCAGCCACCCCTATTTGTCCCGGTGCGCCTTATACACAAGCACGCATACCAAAACATTACCTGTGCCCTCCCCAGTGCATTTAGTGGGAAGGACAGCCTAACCACAAACACGTGGGCAAGTGAATGTGGCCAGGGATGGTCCATCTCAATGACGCCTTCACACTGGGTTAATATTGTGAAAGCCGGGACACAATTGGACACTGGGATGCAACACGTCCTCCAGAAATAGAGGATTGCGGGTCCTGGGTCAATCAGGCTTTAACACAAAGTTCAGAAGGAAGACAGCAGCAGTGGTCGGCCTCCTACACAATGACTAAATTATTCATGATCATGAGGCCATCCATCTCCTTAGCTTTCTGTTCCTTGGAATGCAAGCGCATGTATGTAGCAGCGGCTAGGCCTGAGGTGGTCAGCGTTTTGGCGCATATCCTACCTCCTCCGAGGATTGCTGGATGTTTTCCTGTTACTATCCCAGTTCTATGACTCCCGTTAAAATAAAGCTTCAGGTAATGAATGATGGATGAGGTGGTGGCAAAGGAGAAAGAGCAGGAGGAACACGGACCATTCACATCAATATCAGGCCAGTCAACCACACATGTCTTGTAGGATATGTTTCTGTACCAAAAGGAGCGGTTCGGCTACACAGTTATAGGGCATACAGTGAGTGCAATGCCTACCAAAAATTTCGAGGCACTCCAATGCCCCTTGGAAGTGAAATGGAGGTCAGAGGGCCTTAACTAAACCGTTTTTTCCATTTATAGCAACTGGGTCTCCTGTACACTGTTGGCCTAAGCAATGAATGGAAGGCTTTCCAAAAATTATGAGTAACTGCAAAGCCCCTTGAAACAGACGTGGATTACAGCGTACTAAAAACCTTCTACCCATTATTGGGGAGTGGGTCTCCCTTAGTGTTCGCCTATGCATTGAAAAGCAAAAGCTGACTAAAATTAGGAGGAAATGCAATGCCCATTGGAAGAGTCGTGGAGGTTAGAGGTAATTAAAAACAACATTTCAATGCCCCTTGGAAGAGCTGTGGAGTTCAGAGTGGTTTAACAAGACAGTTTTAATGCCCTTGGAAGAGACATGGAGGTCCCTGTGGAATAAAAAGACAATATCAATGACCCTTGGAAGAGACATGGAGGTCACAGTAGCTTAACAAGACTATTTTAATGCCTCTTTGAAGAGACGTGCAGTTCAGATTGGTTTAACAAGACGGTTTTAATGCCCCTTGGAAGAGACATGGAAGTCATAGTAGCTTAACAAGATGGTTTTAATGCCCCTTGGAAGAGACGTGGAGTTCAGAAAGGTTTAACAAGACGGTTTTAATGCCCCTTGGAAGAGACGTGGAGGTCACAGTAGCTTAACAAGACGGTTTTAATGCCCCTTGGAAGAGACGAGGAGGTCACAGTAGCTTTAGAAGACGATTCGATTTTAATGCCCCTTACAAGAGCCATGCAGTGCAGCATATTAAAAACATTATTCCCATTGTTGGGGAGTGGGTCTCCCATAGTCTTTGCCTATGCCTTCCAAGCAAAAGCTGCCAAAAATTAGGACGGAGGAACTTGCAATGCTGGCAACACGGACCACGGTCACCCTGGTGGTATTGTGGTGGTGGAGGCTGAGGATAAGGAGAAGAGCAAAAAACAGCCGAAATGAGGCAGCGTATACCCATGTGTGGGTGTGAAGCGGTGCATGGGAATACACCTCCCGAAATAACAGAGTGGATTTGACTTTATGTTACTCTGCTGTCATTTGGTGGTGATGATAAGTCTGGCCCAATTCATCCCTTGTTCATTTTGATAAGGGTCAGCTTGTTAGCATTGTCAGTTGACAGGCGAGTGTGCTTATCAGTTATAATTCCCTCAGCGGCACTAAAAACACGCTCCGATAACACGGAGCAATATTTGCAGATGATACTAAACTTTGTAAAGTAGTTAATACAGATGAGGATAGGGCACAGCTACAGGAGGATTTAGATAAATTGGGGAGTTGGGCCCAAAAATGGCAAATGGGGTTCAATGCCGATAAATGTGAGGTCATGCACATTGGAAAGAAAAACAGCAGTCACCCATACATATTAAATGGGAAACCGTTGGGGAAATCTGACATGGAGAAGGACCTGGGCGTCTTGGTTAACAGCAAATTAAATTGGAGTACCCAGTGTCAGGCAGCAGCTGCGAAGGCAAATAGAGTCATGGCATGCATCAGAAGAGGAATAGGGGCATATGATGAGAACATTGTTCTTCCTCTGTATAAAGCGCTGGTAAGGCCGCACTTAGAATATTGTGCACAGTTCTGGGCTCCGGTGCTCAGGAAAGACATATTGGAGCTAGAGAGGGTACAAAGGAGTGCGACTAAGGTGATAAAGGGAATGGAGGGACTAGAATACCCAGAGAGGTTGTCAAAATTAGGCCTATTTACGTTGGAAAAGAGAAGGCTTAGGGGAGACCTCATAAACATGTTTAAATACATCAGGGGGCAGTACAGAGATCTCTCCCATGACCTGTTTATACCAAGGATGGTGACAAAGACAAGGGGGCACACTATGCGTCTGGAGGAAAGGAGGTTCCTGCACCAACATAGAAGGGGATTCTTTACGGTCAGAGCCGTGAGACTCTGGAACTCTCTGGGAGAGGAAGTGGTGATGTCCAACTCACTTAATGAGTTCAAGAGAGGCCTGGACACCTTTCTTGAGAACAATAAAATTACATCTTATCCTTAGTGATAGTTAATTAATCCAGGGATTTAATCTGACTGCCAGATTGGAGTCGGGAAGTGAATTTTTCCTCAATGATGTAAATTGGCCTATACCGCATGTTTTTTTTTGCCTTCCCCTGGATCAACGCTGCGGAATAGCTGCACTGCACAAGAAATAGGCTGAACTGGATGGACGCTTGTCTTTTTTCGGCCTTATAAAGTATGTAATAAACTATGTATGTAAGCAGCGGCATGGCAGGCTAGGATCTCCAAGGCGTACAGAGTGAGTTCATTCCAAGAGTCCAGCTTGGATATCCAATAATTAAAAGGCACAGAGGAATCACGGAGGACGCTGGTACGGTCGGCAAGGTACTCCCTCACCATCTTTTGAAACTTTGCACTCCTTGTGAGAGTACCCTGAACGTTGACGGTGTTCCCCTGCCTCTGCTCGATTGGAGTTGCATCTCTCTCGCCTGTACGCCTTGGTTGGGCAACGAACTGTGACCTCTGCTGCTAGCGTGTTCAGATGGGAATTTTTTTAACAGTTCTGCAGCAAGGGCCTTCTGGTACTGCCCCATTTTTGTAGACCTCTCCACCTCAGGAATAAGAGAGTGAAAGTTCGCCTTGTAGCAGGGGTCTAAAAGTGTCACCAACCATTAATGACTGTCACCAAACATTTTGACAATGCGAGGGTCACGGTTAAGGCAGTGTAACATAAAGTCAGCCATGCGTGCCAGACTGGTAACGGGCAAGATTTCCGTGTTCTCACAAAGATGATGACTGACCATGCTCTCCTTCTCCTCCTCCTCCCCCTTGTCCTCAGGCCACCCTCGCTGAACCGACAGTATGACAGTTGTACAGGTACTACCATCTACAGCGCATGATACCAGCTCCTCCTCCTCCTCTCCCTCATTGTCCCCCAATGCACGTTGGGATGAGATGAGGCTGGGCTGTGTGTAATCGCCCGCTACGGCTTCTTGATCCATCTCATCATACTCTGACTGCAATGCCTCCTCTTTAATTCTCTGCAGAGAGCGTTGCAAAAGACAGACAAGTGGGATGCTGGCGCTAATGATTGCGTCATCGCCACTCACCATCTTGGTGAACTCCTCAAAGTTTGTCAGGATGGTACATATGTCAGACATCCAGGTCCACTCCTGAGGTCTTATGTGTGGAGTCTGACCTGAATATCGACGGCCTTGTTACAGCTGGTAGTCCACAACTGCTCTCATCTGCTGACAAATCCTTTGCGACATTTGGAGGGTAGAGTTCCAACGTGTGGGGACATCACACACCAGTCCGTGTGCCGGAAGCTGCAAACGCTGCTGCAACGCAGCAAGGGCGGCGGAAGCCGTAGCAGACTTCCGAAAATGAGCTGACAGGCGGCGTACTTTGATGAGCAGATCTGGCCACTCGGGGTACGATTTAAGAAACCGTGGAACCATGAGGTTAAGCACATGAGGCGGGCATGGTATGTGTGTGATCTCGCCTTGCCTCAGAGCCGCCACCAGGTTACGGCCATTGTCACACACGACCATGCCTGGATGTAGGTTCAGCGGTCTCAGCCACAGATCTGCCTGCTCTTTCACAGCTGTCCCCAACTCACAAGCAGTGTGAGGTTGATCACCTAAGCTTATGAGTTTCAGCACAGCCTGTTGCCGCTTGGCTGAGGCAGTACTGCAGTGCTTCCAGCTTGTAACTGATGTGGTGATATCTGAGATGGAGGCTGAACATGAGGAGGAGGAGGAGGATTATGCGCAGGAGCTGTACACTGTGGGGGCAGCTCTGACTGACAAAGGGCCCGCAATCCTCGGTGTGGGGAGGATGTGCTCCGTTCCAAGGTTCGACTAGGTCGCGGCTTCCACTATGTTTACCCAGTGTGCCGTCAAGGAGATGTACCGTCCCTGGCCACAAGCACTTGTCAACGTGTCTGTTGTCAGGTGGACTCCCCCAGTAACTGCGTTGTGGAGGGCACGGCAGATGTTTTGGGACACATGCTTGTGTAGTGCGGGGATGGCACACCGGGCAAAATAGTGTCGGCTGGGGACCGAATACAGAGGGACGTCCACCGCCATAAGGTTGCGGAAGGATTTCGTCTCCACCAGCCTAAAAGGCAGCATTTCCAACGCAAGCAGTCGTGAAATGTGCAAATTTAGGACTGTGGCCTGTGGGGCGTTGGCTGCGAATTTGTGCTTTCATTCAAAAGTCTGGGATATGGACAATTGAACACTGCGGTGGGACGTGGACGTGGACGTTGATGCTGTTTCTTGAGAAACAGCCATAACAAGTGAAGACTGAGAGGAGGGGGCATCTTGGCATGCAGTATGGACAGGGGATTGCCTTGCACGCACAACAGGGGGTTCTCTTACACGCAGAACAGGGGAAGAAGCAGTGGTGACACCTGCTGACACTGGTCGTGGACCCTGGTGTTCGCCCCACAAAGTCGAGTGCTTTGCTGACATGGGCGTGATCATGCTGGTGGTGGTCAGGCTGGTAGTTTTGTCACCCCTGCTGATGCTGGCCTGGCAGGTGGTACAAATGGCCTTTTTGGGGTTATCAGCAGAGTCTTTAAAAAACAACCAGACTCTGGAAGACCTACCAGTTGTATTAGCAACGTCCCTCGTGTTGGTGTTACGGGGAACGGTTGCCCGCCTTCTGTCTGCGGCAACCACACTGCTTCTTCCTGCCTGTTGGGGTACTCTGCCTCCCTCCCCCTGTGTGCTGCTGGCCTGGCTCTGCGTGTCCTCCTGCCATGTTGGGTCACTTACTAGATCATCCACCACCTCCTCCTCTTCCACTTCCGCACCACAGTCCTCCTCCTCACTTCGTGGCGATTGTATCTCTTTATTGTCCACCTCTTGTGACAAATTGCCAGCGTCGACTTCCTGTGGCCGTGGCTGTTCAAATATTTGGCCATCGCTACATGGGATCTCCTCTTCCACCACTTCAAGCGGAGCGGGCGAGGGGCAAAAATATGGAAATGGACCAGTGAACAGCTCTTCAGAGAGTCCAACTGTGGGATCAGCTGCTGTCTGATGACACTCGGCATGGTGGAAGGAAGGAGCATCAGGGTGAGGAGGAGTATGCAGTCGAGACTCACGGCTACTAACACTTGACCGTGTGGAAGACTGACCGGAGGTGGTGGTGCCCAGGTGACTGGAAGTATTATCGGCTATCCAATTAATAACCTATTGACACTGATCATTTCGCAATAGTGGTGCTGTTGTGTGCTTCCTTAGTAATTCGGTCAAGAACTGGGAGCGAGAAGATGTGGCTGTTGGTTGTGGCACATTTTCACCTTGGCCACGGCCCCGTCCTCTGCACGCACCATCACCAGAACGTTCAGTTCCACGCGACTTGCCCATTGTAAATGAAGTAAAACAGCTTACACTCGCACTATCAATGGCAAAAGGGTAATAAAAAGGAGATTTGAACAGTGGAAGAGGAAAACCACAGTTCTAGTTATCTGGCCTACACCAGAATCTTTTAAACAGATATATTTGTGTCTGAACAGTCAGCGAGACACTCAAACTGTTTTTTTCTATGGAAAAAAGGCAAAAAAGTGGATAATACAGAGATTTGAACCTTGGAAATGCGAAACCACAGTTCCAGTTATCTGGCCTACACGAGACTCTCTTAAATAGAGATGAGCGTTGTTCTACTCGAACTGTTCGCCAATCTCAAATTCGAGCTGTTTTGGGCGGTGTTCGAGCCGTTCGGCGAGCACGAACGATTTGAGAAAAATTCGGCTGTTCGAGGTTATGTTCGATAACTGTTCGTGCACCAAAATCATAACTGGATTTTTTCTCAGTAATGATGAAAATTAATGTTAATACGCAGTTTGAGTGTACAGCGGGGTGGGGGGAGGGGCAGGGGATGGATCTCTGCAGGAATAATGAAGATCTCCATTTTTTTTTCTATTTCCCGCATTTACAGTGGGGAGGTGCAATCTGTCAGTCTATCAGCAGCGCACACACGGAGCGAAGTGCTTTTTTCACACAAGCAAGGGCATGTGTCATTGGCAGTGTATGTCACATGTCCTTGCCCTATAAGACCAAGCCATTTTCCCCGTCACCACCATTTTCTCACTGCTGCAGATGCGTGTTAGACGGCACCGCTGTTGCTGTGTGCACTATACCTTGTTAATTTCAAGCCAATTTTCGCACAAATCTACAGATAGCTTGGGAGTAGGGAATAGTTGTGATTGCAGTCCTTTTAAGGACTAGGTTACAGCATTTCCTACGAGTTTTATCAGGCAGGTCTGTGCTCTTAAATAGATAGATTGTGGGAGTAAAGACTAATTGTAATTGCAGTCCTTTTCAGGACTAGGTTACATCAGTTCCTATCAGTTTTTGTCAGGCAGGTCTGTGCCAGTGCTGTGCAAGTTTTTTTCACAGCATTTGGCTGAATCTAGCAAAGCTAATCCTTTTTGGCCTATTGCAGAGTGTGTTAGTCAGTGGAGTAGCCTATCTGTGTTGCAAGATATACCACCTGTGTATAGAATACCAATTTTTTTACTGCACCTAGTGAAGTTAAATCTTTTGGGCATAGCATCATTCTATTAGTCCATCTATACTGACCTCCATCAGGTTGCAAATTGAATATAATTTTTTTCTGCATCTAGCTCTGAAAAAATATTTGGGCTTCTAGCAGTGTGTGGGACTTGTTCTATTAGTCCATCTATACTGACCTCCATCAGGTTGCAAACTGAATATAATTTTTTTCTGCATCTAGCTCTGAAAAAATATTTGGCCTTCTAGCAGTGTGTGGGACTTTCTCTATTAGTCCATCTATACTGACCTCCATCAGGTTGCAAACTGAATATAATTTTTTTCTGCATCTACCTCTGAAAAAATATTTGGGCTTCTAGCAGTGTGTGGGACTTGTTCTATTAATCCATCTATACAGACCTCCATCAGGTTGCAAACTGAATATAATTTTTTTCTGCATCTACCTCTGAAAAAATATTTGGGCTTCTAGCTGTGTGTGGGACTTTCTCTATTAGTCCATCTATACTGACCTCCATCAATTAAAAATAATTTTTTGTCTGCATCTAGCTCTGAAAAAATATTTGGCCTTCTAGCAGTGTGTGGGACTTTCTCTATTAGTCCATCTATACTGACCTCCATCAGGTTGCAAACTGAATATATTTTTTTTCTGCATCTACCTCTGAAAAAATATTGGGCTTCTAGCTGTGTGTGGGACTTGTTCTATTAATCCATCTATACAGACCTCCATCAGGTTGCAAACTGAATATAATTTTTTTCTGCATCTACCTCTGAAAAACTATTTGGGCTTCTAGCTGTGTGTGGGACTTGTTCTATTAGTCCATCTATACTGACCTCCATCAGGTTGCAAACTGAAAATAATTTTTTGTCTGCATCTAGCTCTGAAAAAATATTTGGCCTTCTAGCAGTGTGTGGGACTTTCTCTATTAGTCCATCTATACTGACCTCCATCAGGTTGCAAATTAAAAATAATTTTTATCTGCATCTACCTCTGAAAAAATATTTGGGCTTCTAGCTGTGTGTGGGACTTGTTCTATTAGTCCATCTATACTGACCTCCATCAGGTTGCAAACTGAATATAATTTTTTTCTGCATCTAGCTCTGAAAAAATATTTGGCCTTCTAGCAGTGTGTGGGACTTTCTCTATTAGTCCATCTATACTGACCTCCATCAGGTTGCAAATTAAAAATAATTTTTATCTGCATCCAGCTCTGAAAAAATATTTGGCCTTCTAGCAGTGTGTGGGACTTTCTCTATTAGTCCATCTATACTGACCTCCATCAGGTTGCAAATTAAAAATAATTTTAATCTGCATCCAGCTCTGAAAAAATATTTGGCCTTCTAGCAGTGTGTGGGACTTTCTCTTTTAGTCCATCTATACTGAACTCCATCAGGTTGCAAATTCAAAATAATTTTTTGTCTGCATCTAGCTCTGAAAAAATATTTGGCCTTCTAGCAGTGTGTGGGACTTTCTCTATTACTCCATCTATACTGACCTCCATCAGGTTGCAAATTAAAAATAATTTTTATCTGCATCTAGCTCTGAAAAATATTTGGCCTTCTAGCAGTGTGTGGGACTCATTGTATTAGTCCATCTATACCAAGCTCCACCAGCTTTTAAATTAATAATAATTTTTAGCTGCATCTAGCCCTGAAAATAATTTTTCTTCCCAATAGTGGTAGCAATAGAAATATGGGGCGCGCACCTGGCTTACAAAAATATACACTTCATAACAAAAAACACCAGCCTAGCGCACTGCATTAATAAGATGGCATCATCGTCTCCCCCAGTGCTAGGCCTACTACCCAGGCTAGCATTCCTGTGCCTAAAACACAATGTATGGGTCCGCGCTAGCCACTATGCTGAGGGGTCTAAAGCTGCTGCTAACGCTTTACAACAATTCAATTGGCAGATTTTCACAGAGCTCTTCCACAACGCCCACCCATCGGGCAACAGTTGCCCACCTTCCCTATGGGATCTAGTGGCGAATAGTTGATGCCATTAATCAGAGCGTCAGTTGCCCCGTCGACGTGGCAAGCATACGGTAAGGCATGGGAAGAGTGGACACGACTAGTAGCAGGCAGACGGGTTGACCAATGTGAACAAGCCAGATCACAAGTCACCATAGAATTTCTCCACCAGCTAATTATGAGGGGCATATCAGGGGCGTCAGCGCAGCGGTGTCTGACCGGAGTAGCATTTCACTTCCAACTACTGAATTGGGGAGATGTGACAAAGGTTCATCATCAGACAATCCATAAAAGGGTGGAAAAGGGGTCAGCCAAGTCAGGAGTGTAGACGTCCCGTCCCGTGTCACTAAAACTGATTTCTCACATCATATCCCTAACACCATTAACATGACACTCACAATTTGAAGCAACACTACTGTCTACTGCATTTGTGATCGCCTTCTTCGGGGCGCTATGCATAAGCGAATTAGTCCCTCAATCCAAAATTACCACCAGTGGAGGCTTATTACACCAGGACGTAGTCATAGCCAATAATGCAATACGTCTACGCATACACAAATCGAAAACGGTTCCAGCGGGCAGGGGCACTTGGGTACTTCTACAACCCACAAACGGTACACTGAGTTGGGTAACAATAGTAAAAACATATCTAACCATCAGATCACAAAGTAATTTCTTCCTATCACACATTGATGGAATGCCATTATCAAGATACCAGTTCCAAGCTATATTTAATAAATGCATAACATCGGCAGGGAACCACCCCAAAGATTACGGGACACACTCATTCCGCATAGGCGCGGCCACGGAAGCAGCAAGAGCAGGACTGTCAGAAACGGAAGTTCAGAGGATAGGGAGATGGCGATCCACGTGTTTGGCAAGATACATAAGACCGGACTTGTTATCCTAACGTGGTTTGTTTCTTTTACAGGTGACGCTAAGCCAACAGTGTGGGTGATAGGCCACTCGTATATGTATTGGGAAGAAAAAAGGGCGAAAGTCTGCCCTGGCGGGAGGAAATTAGAGTTTCATAACACATATTTCAACTAGAGAGGTATTAGAGGCCTGCTATGGCCACAGGTACTAATGGAGGTAATCAAGGTAGGGAGAGAGGCAAGATGTCCGGTCATCTTAGTTATACAGGCCGGGGGAAACAACCTAGGTCATCATAACAGCGCATAACTAATGGCAATAATGAAACTAGACACTGAGCGCTTCAGAGAATTTTTCACAAAACAAGCGATAGTATGGTCAGAGATTGTGCCGATAGCGGTATGGCAAGGTGCGCGAGACATCACGGCCATCGAACGGACAAGGCGGGTAATAAATATTCGGATGGCAAAATTTAGAAGAGACAGAGGCGGTGTAGTGGTACGACACCGACAACTGGAAGGAGATAAAGCAGGCCTCATACGGCCCGACGTTGTTCACTTAATGAATATTGAACTGGACATATTCCTGTCAGGACTCCAGGACGGAGTGGAACAAGCGTTAAGAGTGATGGGTGGGGGTCAGAGTCCTGCATACGAGTACGCAGGATCCTCTGTGGCCTGGAAATAGAAAGGACATGTTGGAGAGTTACACTTGTTGGCCAACTTGCCGGAGTGGAGACCCAGGGCATGCTGCAACAAGCTGAATTATTTTAGAAATAAAATGCCTTTCTAATGGAATGAGTATAAAGAGTTAATAAAGCTGTGACCGATCATCACCCATCCAGTTGTAAGAGTTACATTATTGTATTGTCAAGGAAAGGGGGGCGGTAGGGGGGCTGAGCGTCTGGGTTTGGTTGGGGGTCCCCACAGTCTGCCTAGGCTAGATGCATTTAAAAATTCTTATTAGATACACAAGCGGTGCAGCTTGCTTCGCAGCTGGGCTACTACACCCAAAGTATTGCCTAGGCTAGATGCAGTTAAAAATTCTACGCTGACTAGCAGACACTGAAGATTTGGAGCAGACCTCTGAGCTCTTCAGACTCAACCATCTGTGTTACCCCAAGCCATAGTGTATCTAGTTTCTTTCAGTTAAAAAGGGGGGAGAGCGACCCAACCCACCTGGAATTGACGATGCCAACGTCACGTAAGACACAGCAAGGGGACTCCAAAAAGAGTCTCCATTTTTTCCCAAAATTGTGGCACAGACACCACTTAACCCTAGAATGCATACCTGGGGCCTCGCAGGCCCGCCCTGTTAATTGTTTTCTATTTTCTGCAAGATTACTTTAGTTAGAATTTTGAAACTCTAGGTATTCTTCATGTATATAGTTGTTTGTCATTTGAGTTTGAGTTATTCCATGTTATTTGTACACGAGCCTAAAAGGCCCCAGGTATATGAAAGTGTCGATTTTTATGGTCATGCGTTCTAGGGTTAAGTGGCATCAATTGCCCCACAGTTGCTTAAAACGGTTGGTGAGGTGATTTTACCAAATCCTCAAGGTTTTAGTCTCCTAAGGATAACACAGGGGTAGAAAAGTCCTTGCGAATCCATGATTTGTTCATCTTTATGAACGTGAGTCTGTCTACATTCTCAGTGGACAGACGCGTGCGCTTATCTGTCAGCACACCACCAGCAGCGCTGAACACACGTTCAGAGAGAACACTGGCTGCAGGGCATGACAAGATCTCCAAGGCGTGAGTGGCGAGCTCCGGCCATTTTTCCAGATTGGAATACCAAAATGAGCAAGGGTCTAGTGACACAGTCATGGCTTCGATGTTCACTTGGAGATACTCCTGCACCATCCTCTCTAGGCGTTGACTATGTGTCAGACTTCTTGTCTCCTGTGGCCTTGCAAAGGATGGTCTAAAAAAGTGGTGAAACGATTCCACAAAATTGCTGTTACCAGCAGATACTGTGTTACTGTTACGGTTTGAGTGATGAAGACTCGACAGTCCCACGGTTGGCAAGTTAGAACTGTGAGATTCACTACGTGCACCACTGGTGTTTTGTGGAAAAGCACATGTAAGATTCTGCAACAGCGTCTGCAGATACTCCTGCATGCGTCAATCCCTTTTTATGGCAGGAATTATTTCGGCAAATTTACTTTTGTACCGGGGATCTAAGAGTGTGGCAACCCAGTAGTCGGGATTACTTCGAATTCTGACAATCTGAGGGTCATGTTGCAGGTAGTGCAGCAAGAAGGCACTCATGAGTCTTGCGCATCCAGGAGGACCAAGTCCTTGTTGTGTTGGTAGCGAGGTAAGAATCATGCTTCCTTCCTCTGCCCTCTCCCCTCAACCTCGCACAACAGAAATGTGATCAAGGTCTCCCTCATCTGATGAGTCTTCCATGCCCATCGCCAGTTCGTCCTCCACTTCTTCCTCGGCTCCTGCACCTTCCTCAACAGTTTGGCTGCTACCATGCGCCCTGGTTAATCCCTCTCCCCCACCCTCCCATGCCTGCCGCCTTGGTGCTGCCAACCGTCTGGACCTTGGAGATGTTATCCCTTCCGCATACGACTCCTCCTCTACTTCCTCCACCTCCTCTTGTCCCACCACCTGACTCTGAATTCTGTTTAGTGTGTGCTCCAGCATGTAAATCACCGGAATAGTCATGTTGATTATGGCATCGTCGTCAGCACTAAACATCTTCGTCGCCATTTCAAAACTGTGCAGAAGAGTGTGTGGCGCCCCTGAGGGTTCAGTCGCCACAGAGTTACTGCATCTCACCCAGAGGTGTGGTATCTCACCCTCAGGTAAGGAAGGCATATGGCTCGGGACCCTAACACCTGCATCCAACACATACCCGCAGTGGGGGTAGGGCAAGATTGCTCCTAAGGGAGAGCACAGTCCCAGGTCCCTAGCTGGAGGAAGGGTCCTATCTAGTGGGTGCTTAGGGGAGCAGCTTAGCGGAGCACATGACAGGGAGAGTATAAATAGGAAGCTATCTTAGAAAGAGCAAGCCAGTCAGAGGAGGAAAAGTGACAGGAGCAGAGGCTCGGCATGAGCTCTGCTCCAGAGGCGGGCCTAGCCTGGGAGGCCCAGGACTGAAGGAGAGAAGAGAGGAGTGGGAGCAGGAAGGCTCCAGGAACCGAAGGGACCCTAGGGCTATGGGCCGTGCAGAAGGCCACCCGTACTCCTGCTGCTACCAGGAGGTAGAGGGGTCAGACCAGATAAGGGGAACCGGTCCCTCAACTAGCGGAGAAACAGCAAGGCTCAACTAGAAACCGGAGGCTGCAGCATTTCATGTACTGCAGGTAAAAGTCCACACCAGTCTCACTAAGAAGGTAGCCACATAGGACCCAGGGGACGGAACACAAGTCGCCCGCCAAGACCCGAGGATACCGGATAGAAGTGTCACTGGGTGTGAGGTGCAGGTAGAAGGCCAGAGAAAGGACACACAGAAGGGGGTCCTGCTAAGTACTCCGGAGCTATCTGGGGGTGGAATGAGCCCCTCACTGAGTACGCACAGCACGACGGGTGAGATTGCTCTGGTACCTGTAATCTGGACTGCAACAACTGTGAGTAAAGATCTTGGGACTGCATCACACGGACTCTGTGTTCATTACTGACTCCCTGCACTACAACCACCATCATCCACCCACACTGCCCTCAAGCTACAATCTTCCTGTGGTGAGTAATAATACCATTGCTGCAAAACCACCAGCTTCAGAGGACTGTTCTGCAGCGGCGGCCCCTTTTGCCCCACTCCAGAGGTGGCGTAGTCGGACATTATAAAACCCATATATACAAATTACCCTTGGATTGACCGCCCTGGATTACGGACCGGGTCACCGCCACAGTGACTACAACCCCCAGCGTCTACCGGCCCGGCTCAGGGTACCTCACGGCCCAGGGGGCGCGTCAACTTCATAGGTCCCTGATCTGAGACCACTCCTGCAGCGTGATTTGCCCCACCTCTGGATCTCGTTGGCCCAGGCTATACGTCAGAACGTATTGCACCAGGGCTTGTCGGTGCTGCCACAGTCGCTGCAACATGGTCAGAGTTGAATTCCACCATGTCGGCACATCGCATTTCAGCCGGTGAACTGGCAGGCCCAACGACTTCTGTAGAGATGTAAGTCATTGAGCTGCGGTATGCGAACGGCGGAAGTGAGCACACAGCGACCGTGCCCCCTGCAGAAGGCCATCTAGTACGGGATAGTGGGCTAACAATTTATGGACAACCAGGTTCAACACGTGAGCCATACAAGGCACGTGTGTGACATTGCCCCGGCGATGCAGCATTGTCGCACACGGCCTTCCCTGGTTGCAGGTCCAGTGGAGACAACCATTCATGAAACTGGGTCTCCAGAGCTGACCACAACTCCTCAGCTGTGTGACTCACATTTCCCAGACATTTCAAAGTAAACACTGATGCCTTGAGCCCTGCTGCCAGCATAGTAAGGAGGTGTGCAGGATTCCTTCTGCGCAGTTAGAATGCAGGTGGCATTACCAGACAGGCTTTGGGTGCAGGTGGAAGACCGAGAGGAGGTTGAGGAGGCAGAAGCAGTGGAGGAACTTCGAGATAAAGAGGATTGATGCACAACTCGTGGGAACGGCAAGACTTGGACAGCAACCCCTTGTCCTGCTGTCACCATAGTTACCCAGTGCCCAGTCAGCGACATGTAACGCCCCTGTCCATGCCTACTCGTCCAAGTGTCTGTGGTGAAATGCACCCTGTCACACACAGAGTTTCTCAAAGAAGCGGTGATGTTGTGTGCGACATGCTGGTGGAGCGCAGGCACACCTTTCTTTGAGAAGTAGTGCCGACTGAGCATCTGGTACTGGGGCAGTGAGACGGACATAAGGTCTTGAAAATCCACTGTGTCCTCCAGGCGGAAAGGCAGCATTTCTGTAGCCAAGAGCTTGCAGATGGTGAAATTCAACCTCTTAGCTTTCTCATGGCTAGGAGGAAATGGTCTTTTACTTTTCCACATCTGAGGGACCGAGGGCTGGCTGTTGTGCTTAGACGGGGTTGAGTAGGATGTCCCCGGCAAACTGTCGGTCTGTGAGGAAGATGCAGGCGGACATGTTAGATTGCCTTGATCCAAAGGTGGTGCTCTCGATGTCAGAGAGCGCTCAACACCAGCAGGTGTTTCCACTTCCCAATGAACTGATGACCTGCCAATCACACTGGCTGTTGCAGGTAAAGAGGTGGCAGGTCTGCGTCCAAAAACATGTGTGACTGCTGTCCCCCCAGTCACAGAGGATGAAGAGGCCACGGATGCACAAGATGGGGCAGACGGTGGTTGGCCCAGCCTGCTAGGCCGCATTGTAGCACAGTGAGCTTCCCACTGCAACTTATGCTTCATATCCATGTGACGGTTCATGCATGAAGTACTCAAACTATGGATTTTTTGGCCTCTACTTATGTTTTGGTTACAAATATTACAGATAACACGAGTTGGGTCATCCTTATCATTCTGAATAAATGCCCAGGATATGCAAGGCTTAGAGCCCATGCGACCTGAAGAGCCACTACGACTTGTGGTCAGAGGCAGAGTTGTGGTTGAGGATGCAGTTGTTGACGTGCTTCCAGTACTCCATCTGTGTCCAGGAAGGCGCAACCTAACCTCGTCGTCAATAGCATCTGTGACGCCCCGCTGTGCTTGGTATCACATATCCTAGAAGAGTGTATTGATGGAATCCTCCACAAGAGGCCCCCATAAACATTCACACATCTCCACCTTCCACCTCAGACCAGCAGAGGGAGCCCGTTAGGGATATAAATAGGGAAGGTGGAGCTAGGCAGTAGTGTTGAGCCACCCCCGTAGTGTTCGAGTTCGGTTCGGTTCGTCGAACACCCGTGTGTTCGCCGAACTGTTCGTCGAACTGTTCGTCGAACACCTTCGAACACCGTTAAAACCAATGGCAGGCAAACAAAAACACATAGAAACACATAGAAAACACCTTCAAAGGTGTCCAAAAGCTGACAAACTGCTCAGAAGACACAACTAACACATGGAAAAGTGACAAGTACATATAGTCATGCGAAAAGAAAAGAGGTGGAGGAGTAAAAGGAGGGGGAGACACAGATATAGGCATGTCATGCCCTTCTAAAATCCAAAAAGTGAGAAGCCGAGACGGCCAGTCCGCTCCTGCCCGTGCCACCTCCGTGTCACCGGGTTTGTGCCAGAGCCGCGGTGAACCCTGACGGCCAGCCCCCCTCTCCCAATACTGGTGCCTGTCCGCTGGTGGGTCGAGAGAGCCCCCCTGTGGTGGAGGCAGCTCTAAGCTTTTTAATTTAAATTGTCCCTCTAATTTGAATGAATACACTTTAAATCCATTTACAAGGATCTATTGGAGGGCAAGTCTCATGCCAGCAGCCGCGTAATTCCAGCTCCAGTAGCGTCCACTAAAGCTGCTGCAGTTAAAAAGCTTTTATAAGGATCGAGCTCGGCTGTCCACCGCAAGGCATCCTAGTGCCAGTCCCAGCCCCTATGCCTTGGGGTGCCTCCTGATGCTCTTCACTAAGTATCCCGTGGTCCCGAAGCATTTCCTTTGAAAAAATTAAGTGTCCAAACTACAGGTGGTGTAGCTTGCTTAACAGCCGGGATAATCCGCTGACTAGCAGACACTGCTACTAGGCACAAAGTATTTCCTGGGCTAGATGCAGTTAAAAATTTGTAAGTAGATACTCTCGTTGGATGCTCAGAAAGCATTCCATAGAGTCTCCTGGCACGCCATATATGATTCACTTAAAAAGCTTGGGGTAGGGGTCTAGGGGACCCTTTTATAGCCAAAATCACGGCCCTGTATCACAATACGTCACCTAGGCTGAAGATAAATGGAACTGTAGCACCGAGGGCTCGGTTGCTACAGACGTATTGCACCTCACCCAGAGGTGTGATATCTCACTCTCAGATAAGGATGGAGTGTGGATCAGGACCCGACACCTGCATGCATTACACCACATTGCCGTGGGGCAGGGCGACCAATATGCCCCTGAGATGGGCACGACAGTCCCTGTCCCTGGCTGGAGTGGGGGGAGGGAACACTGAGGAAGGGGAACCCTGCAGTGCAGGAGCAGGGAGGAAGCAGTTCCTGGGTGCATTGAGAAGGGAGTATAAAAGGTGGGCACCATCTTAGTTCAGTGCAGAGAAGTCTGAGCAGAAGTGGCAGGGAGCAGGGGCTCTGCATGAGCTCTGCTCCGGAGGCGGGCCTAGTAACAGAGGCCCAGGCCTGCAAGAGGGAGAAGGAAGGAAGAGGAGCGGAGAAGGCTCCAGGAACGAGGAATGAAGGGATCCCAGGGGTGCGGACGGGCGAGTCGCCACCGCACGCCCGAATCCACCTGCGTGGAGGGGTCAGGCCAAAGGGGGAGACCGGTCCCCGAACTAGTGGAGGCAGGAAACGACCCTCAGCTAGAAACCGGAGGCTCTGACATTTTATGTGGCGCAGCCCCTTGCTCCACCCGCTAGGAAGGCACCACATAGGGTCAGGGAAACTGGCGCCAAGTTTACCAAGAGGAGGCCCGAGGCAGCCGGACAGAAGTGTTGGTAAGAAAGGCCAGACAAAGGACACACAAAGGGGGTCCTGTGAAGCGCTCCAAAGTTATCTGGGAGTTGTCTGAGCCCCTCACCTGGTGAGCACAGTACGACGTGGGCAGCCGTTACCTGCAGACGTGGTCTGGATAATAAGAACTGTGAGTAAAGGCCCTGAACTGCATCACTGACTCCGTGTCGTTACTGCTGCTGCCCTGCACCATCACCCCCATCCTCCGCATACACTGCCCTGAGGCTATACTCCTCCCGTGGGGAGTTATGCTACGCTCTGCTGCACCCACAACACCAGCCTTAGCGGTCTTCCCTGCAGCGGCGGTTCACTCTGACCGCAATCCACGGGTGGCGTAGTCGGACATTTAAACATCAAAACCACATAAATAGTTCCGCCACTGGTTTGACCGCCCTGAGCCACGGAACCGGATCGCCGCCACGAAGACTACAACCACCAGCATCCACCAAAAAGGGTCCAGCTCCGGGTGTCCCAAGGCGCAGGGGGTGCGTCAGAACATTTTCATCACCTTTCACAATCACCAATGGGACAAGGCAGGGATGTCCTCTGTCCCCTCTCTTATACATCCTAGTGATGGAGCACCTGCTCTCATCAATTCGCCATAACCCCAATATTAGGTGGATTGAGGTGGGAGGCACCGAGTACAAGTGCTCTCTATTTGCTGATGATGTCCTAGTATATATCACTCAATCACATATATCCATCCCTGCTGTTATGGCTGAAATAGATCACTTTGTTACATGGTAAAATTTTAAAATCAATGCAGCGAAGTCTGAGGCCCTCGATGTCTCCCTCCCTAAATCCATATAGGATTCCATCCAGTCCAACTTTCCCTTTGCCTGGCCCTCACAGGGTATCAAATACTTAGGAATTCCTATTCATAGAGACCTCTCCCATCTATGTTATCTTAATTTTGGGCCCTTTATTGAACAATTCCATACAGACCACGGTTGGCAAGTTAGAACTGTAAGATTCACTACGTGAACCACTGGTGTTTTGTGGAAAAGCACATGTACACCGCGTTCCAAATTATTATGCAAAAAGTGTTTAGGAGTGATAAGGGAAGAATTTGTTTGTTTGTCAGTTAAACTCATTGATGGTGATGTGTGTCAGGGCTCTTTATATCACTGTAAGCAATTGCAGACACCTGTGCTAATTAGTTTGGCAGGTGTGTCCAATGAAAGGCAAGACTACTTAAGAAGGCTCTCTCACATTATTAAGCAGCCTACATTTTCTGCCAAAATGGGAAAGAAAAAGTATGTGTCGGCTGCTGAGAAGCAACAAATTGTGGAGTGTTTAGGTCAAGGCATAACTACAATCAACATTGTGCGATGATCAGGATGAAGTGTCTTGGCAATCAAGAAGTATGTAACTGAACCACAGTACACACGTGTGCGTGCTGATAAGGGCAAATTGAGGACTCTTTCCTACAGGCAATTACGTCAGGTTGAAACAGCAGCGGCAAAAAAGCCTTGTCATAGCAGCAGACAAGTTTTTGAAGCTGCTTGTGCCTCCAACGTCCCCCGAACAACAAGATGCAGGGTCCTTCAGAGGTTTGCAGCTGTGCATATGCCATCCTGTCGACCTCCTCTATCCACTTCACACAAGCAGAAACGGCTCCAGTGGGCCAAACATTACATGAAGACTGATTTCAAAACTGTTTTGTTCACGGATGAGTGCCGTGCAGCGCTCGATGGTCCAGATGAATGGAGTGGAGGATGGCTGGTTGATGGACACCCCACGCAAACACGGCTACAGCGCCAACAAGGAGGAGGTGGAGTAATGTTTTGGGCTGGAATCATGGGGAGAGAGATTGTCGGCCCCTTTAGGATCCCTGAAGGCGCTAAAGATGAACTCCATAATGTATGTGGATTTTCTCAAACAGCACTTCCTGCCATGGTTCAAGAAGAAGAACCGTGTATTTCACAGCAAGATCATTTTTCTGCATCATAATGCACCATCTCATGCTGCACATAAAACATCTGCATCTCTGGCTGATATGGGCATAAAAGGGGACAAACTTATGGTGTGACCCCCATGCTCCCCTGACCTCTACCCCATTCAGAACCTTTGGAGCATCATTAAAAGGAGTGTCTATGATGGCGGGAGGCAGTTCACATCTAAGCAACAGCTCTGGGAGGGTATTCTGTCCTCATGCAAAACAATTGAAGCAGAAACCATCCAAAACCTGACAAATTCAATGGACGAGAGAGTTCAGAAGCTCCTTTCGAACAAGGGGTCCTATGTGAAAATGTAACATCACCTAGAATAAAGTTTTGAGTTGAAAACTGTTTGATTTCAGTTTCTAACAACCTGCTAATGCTTATAATTTCAAAAATGACCATTTTTTTGGTCTTTATTAAAATGAAAAGGTTGATCGAAAAGTTTGGGGGATCTAAGAGTGTGGCAACCCAGTAGTCATGATTACTTCGAATTCTGACAATATGAGGGTCATGCTGCAGGTAGTGCAGCAAGAAGGCACTTATGTGTCTTGCGCATCTCGGAGCCCCAAAATTATTTTCCGGGCTAGATGCAGCTAAAAATTATTTTTAATTTTAAATCTGGTGAAGCTTATTATAGATGGCCTAATAGGATCAGTGCTGCACACTGCTACAAAGCCCAAATTATTTTCCAGTCAAGATACAGATAAACATGATTAGTAATTTGAAAGCTTAAAACGGTTGGTAGGGTGATTTTAACCAATCATCAAGCTTTTACTCTCCCCAGGATGACACAGGGGTAGAAAAGTCGTTTCGGATCCATGATTTGTTCATCTTTATGAACGTGAGTCTGTCTACATTATCAGTGGAGAGCCGCGTGCGCTTATCTGTCAGCACACCACCAGCAGCGCTGAACACACGTTCAGACAGAACGCTGGCTGCGGGGCATGACAAGATCTCCAAGGCGTAAGTGGCTAGCTCCGGCCATTTATCCAGATTGGAAGCCCAAAAAGAGCAAGGGTCCAGTGACACAGTCGTGGCTTCAATGTTTACTTGGAGATACTCCTGTACCATCGTCTCTAGGCGTTGACTATGTGTCAGACTTCTTGTCTCCTGTGGCCTTGCAAAGGATGGGCTAAAAAAGTGGTGAAATGATTCCGCAAAATTGATGTTACCAGCAGATACTGTGGTTCTGTTACGGTTTGAGTGCTGAACACTTGACGGTCCCACGGTTGGCAAGTTGGAACTGTGAGATTCACTACGTGCACCACTGGTATTTTGTGGAAAAGCACATGTAAGATTCTGCAACAGTCTCTGCTGATACTCCTGCATGCGTGCATCCCTTTCTATGGCAGGAATAATTTCTGCAAATTTACTTTTGTACCGGGGATCTAACAGTGTGGCAACCCAGTAGTCAGGATTATTTCTAATTCTCACAATTCGAGGGTCATGTTGCAGGTAGTGCAGCAAGAAGGCACTCATGTGTGTTGCGCATCCAGGAGCACCAAGTCCCTGTTGTGTTGGTGGCGAGGTAGCAATCATGCTTCCTTCCTCTGTCCTCTCCCCCCAACCTCGCACAACAGAAATGTGATCAAGGTCTCCCTCATCTGATGAGTCTTCCATCAGTTCGTCCTCCACTTCTTCCTGGGCTCCTGCACCTTCCTCACTAGTTTGGCTGCTACCATGCGCCCTGGTAAAATCATCTCCCCCACCCTCACATGCCTGCCGCCTTGGTGCTGCCGACCGTCTGGACCTTGCAGATGTTAGCCCTTCCGCATACAACTCCTCCTCCTCTACTTCCTCCACCTCCTCTTGTGTCACCACCTGACTCCGAATTCTGTTTAACATGTGCTCCAGCATGTAAATCACCGGAATAGTCATGCTGATAATGGCATCGTCAGCACTAAACATCTTCGTCGCCATTTCAAAACTGTGCAGAAGGGTGCATAGGTCCCTGATCTGAGACCACTCCTCCAGCGTGATTTGCCCCACCTCTGAATCTCGTTGGCCCAGGCTATACGTCAGAACGTATTGCACCAGGGCTTGTCGGTGCTGCCACAGTCGCTGCAACATGTGCAGAGTTGAATTCCACCGGGTAGGCACATCGCATTTTAGCCGGTGAAGTGGCAGGCCCAACGACTTCTGTAGAGATGTAAGTCGCTGAGCTGCGGGATGCGAACGGCGGAAGTGAGCACACAGCGACCGTGCCCTCTGCAGAAGGCCATCTAGTCTGGGATAGTGGGCTAAAAATTGCTGGACAACCAGGTTCAACACGTGAGCCATACAAGGCACGTGTGTGACATTGCCCCGGCGAAGGGCCGCACCCAGGTTTGCAGCATTGTCGCACACGGCCTTCCCTGGTTTCAGGTCCAGTGGAGACAACCATTCATGAAATTGGTTCTCCAGAGCTGACCACAACTCCTCAGCTGTGTGACTCACATTTCCCAGACATTTCAATGTAAAAACCGCCTGATGACGTTGAGCCCTACTGCCAGCATAGTAAGGAGGTGTGCAGGATCCCTTCTGCGCAGTTAGAAAGCTTGTGGCATGACCAGACAGGCTTTGGGTGCAGGTGGAAGACCGAGAGGAGGTTGAGGAGGCAGAAGCAGTGGAGGAAAAATGACATAAAGAGGATTGACGCACAACTCGTGGGGACGGCAAGACTTGGACAGCAGCCCCTTGTCCTGCTGTCACCATAGTTACCCAGTGCCCAGTCAGCGACATGTAACGCCCCTGTCCATGCCTACTCGTCCAAGTGTCTGTGGTGAAATGCACCCTGTCACACACAGAGTTTCTCAAAGAAGCGGTGATGTTGTGTGCGACATGCTGGTGGAGCGCAGGCACACCTTTCTTTGAGAAGTAGTGCCGACTGGGCATCTGGTACTGGGGCACTGCGACGGACATAAGGTCTCGAAAATCCTCTGTGTCCACCAGGCGGAAAGGCAGCATTTCTGTAGCCAAGAGCTTGCAGATGGTGAAATTCAACCTCTTAGCTTTCTCATGGCTAGGAGGAAATGGTCTTTTACTTGTCCACATCTGAGGGACCGAGGGCTGGCTATTGTGCTTAGACGGGGTTGATAAGGGTGTCCCCGGGAAACTGCCGGTCTGTGAGGAAGATGCAGGCGGACATGTTAGGTTGCCTTGATCCAAAGGTGGTGCTATCGATGTCGGACAGCGCTCAAGACCAGCTGGTGTTACCACCTCCAAAGAAAATGATGACCTGCCAATCACGCTGGCTGTTGCGGGTAAAGAGGTGGCAGGTCTGCGCCCCAAAACAGGTGTGACTGCTGTCCCCCCAGTCACAGAGGATGAAGAGGCCGCGGATGCACAAGATATGGCAGACGGTGGTTGGCCCGGCCGGCTAGACCGCATTGTAGCACACTGAGCTTCCCACTGCAACTTATGCTTCATGTCCATGTGCCGGTTCATGCATGAAGTACTCAAACTATGTATTTTTTGGCCTCTACTTAGCTTTTGCTGACAAATGTTACAGATAACACGAGTTGGGTCATCTTTATCGATCTGAAAAAATGCCCAGGCTATGCAAGGCTTAGCACCCATGCGACCTGAAGAGCCACCACGACTTGTGGTGAGAGGCAGAGTTGTGTTTGAGGATGCAGTTGTTGACGTGCTTCCAGTACTACGTCTCTGTCCAGGAAGGCGCAACCTGACCTCGTCGTCACTAGCATCTTCCTCCACCTCCTCTGCTGACCTCATCTCTTGGCTGACTGTGGGTTGACAGTAAGTGGGATCTCCGACCTCATCATCATCACCCTGTGCGTTATCACACCCGTCGTCCTCAGAGCCAACCTGTTCCTGCCCTGACAAAAAACTAAAGTTGTCGCTCCAATCAGGTATTTGAGTCTTATCATCGTCTTCCTCATTGTCTCCACCAACAGGAGTTACAGTTTGGGAATGAGGGTCTACATTATGGTCAGAACCTTCTGCGTCTGGTCCTGGATCCGACTCATAAAGATTCTGGGCATCAGTGCAGATCATTTCCTCGTCTGGATTCACAGAAGCGCTGGAGTCGACCTCTGATTCCCAGGCTATAGTATGAGTAAACAGCTCTGCAGACTCAACCATCTGTTCTACCTCATACTCAGACGGGCAGCTGGAGATTTGGGAGCTGTGAGGAAGCAAGTGCGATTTGGGTGACACCTTTGAGGACTGGAGTATTTGTGATGTTGAAGTTGATGTGGAGGAGAGCCCACTTAAAGGAGCACTTGATATCCGTTGAAGCACTTGCTGTTTTTGTGCCTCATCTGGAATTTGTAGCGATTGGCGTGGCCGTAAGAAAGGGATCTTATCACATTGTCCGCTAAAAGAAGTAGACATTTTAGTTTGGCTGGAAGATGGTCTTTCTTCTGCACCTACCCCACGGACACAACCTTTTTTCCCCTTCCCAACACGCCTATTCCCCTTTCCACCAGCAGCAGGCCTTTTTCCACTCATTTTGGTGGTTAACTAATTCACAACTCTGGAGTTGTTTGCACAAAAAAACAATGGATGGTAACCGAGCAGAGCTGAGTGGCCAAACTGTGGTATTAGGCCAAAACTATTGGCTGGGTTAGATGCAGAAAAAAATTATTTTTAATTTGCAACCTGATGGAGGTCAGTATAGATGGACTAATAGACCAAGTCCCACACACCGCTAGAAGCCCAAATATTTTTTCAGAGCTAGATGCAGAAATTTTTTTTATTCAATTTGCAACCTGATGGAGGTCAGTATAGATGGACTAATAGACCAAGTCCCACACACTGCTAGAAGCCCAAATATTTTTTCAGAGCTAGATGCAGAAAAAAATTATTTTTAATTTGCAACCTGATGGAGGTCAGTATAGATGGACTAATAGACCAAGTCCCACACACTGCTAGAAGCCCAAATATTTTTTCAGAGCTAGATGCAGAAAAAAATTATTTTTAATTTGCAACCTGATGGAGGTCAGTATAGATGGACTAATAGACCAAGTCCCACACACCGCTAGAAGCCCAAATATTTTTTCAGAGCTAGATGCAGAAAATTTTTTTATTCAATTTGCAACCTGATGGAGGTCAGTATAGATGGACTAATAGACCAAGTCCCACACACTGCTAGAAGCCCAAATATTTTTTCAGAGCTAGATGCAGAAAAAAATTATTTTTAATTTGCAACCTGATGGAGGTCAGTATAGATGGACTAATAGACCAAGTCCCACACACTGCTAGAAGCCCAAATATTTTTTCAGAGCTAGATGCAGAAAAAAATTATTTTTAATTTGCAACCTGATGGAGGTCAGTATAGATGGACTAATAGACCAAGTCCCACACACTGCTAGAAGCCCAAATATTTTTTCAGAGCTAGATGCAGAAAAAAATTATTTTTAATTTGCAACCTGATGGAGGTCAGTATAGATGGACTAATAGACCAAGTCCCACACACCGCTAGAAGCCCAAATATTTTTTCAGAGCTAGATGCAGAAAAAAATTATATTCAATTTGCAACCTGCTGGAGGTCAGTATAGAAGGACTAATAGAACAAGTCCCACACACTGCTAGAAGCCCAAATATTTTTTCAGAGCTAAATGAAGAAAAAAATTATTTTTAATTTGCAACCTGATGGAGGTCAGTATAGATGGACTAATAGACCAAGTCCCACACACTGCTAGAAGCCCAAATATTTTTTCAGAGCTAGATGCAGAAAAAAATTATATTCAGTTTGCAACCTGATGGAGGTCAGTATAGATGGACTAATAGAATGATGCTATGCCCAAAAGATTTTACTTCACTAGGTGCAGTAAAAAAATTGGTATTCTATACACAGGTGGTATATCTTGCAACACAGATAGGCTACTCCACTGACTAACACACTCTGCAATAGGCCAAAAAGGATTAGCTTTGCTAGATTCAGCCAAATGCTGTGAAAAAAACTTGCACAGCACTGGCACAGACCTGCCTGGCAAAAACTGATAGGAACTGATGTAACCTAGTCCTGAAAAGGACTCCAATTACAATTAGTCTTTACTCCCACAATCTATCTATTTAAGAGCACAGACCTGCCTGATAAAAGTCGTAGGAAATGCTGTAACCTAGTCCTTAAAAGGACTGCAATCACATCTATTCCCTACTCCCAAGCTATCTGTATATTTGTGCGAAAATTGGCTTGAAATTAACAAGGTATAGCGCACACAGCAACAGCGGTGCCGTCTAACACGCAGCTGCAGCAGTGAGAAAATGGTGGCGACGGGGAAAATGGCTTGGTCTTATAGGGCAAGGACATGTGACATACACTGCCAATCACACATGCCCTTGCTTGTGTGAAAAAAAGCACTTCGCTCCGTGTGTGCGCTGCTGATAGGCTGACAGATTGCACCTCCCCACTGCAAATGCGGGAAAGAGAAAAAAAAATGGAGATCTTCATTGTTCCTGCAGAGATCCATCCCCTGCCCCTCCCCCCACCCCGCTGTACACTCAAACTGCGTATTAACATTAATTTTCATCATTACTGAGAAAAAATCCAGTTATGATTTTGGTGCACGAACAGTTATCGAACATAACCTCGAACAGCCGAATTTTTCTCAAATTGTTCGTGTTCGCCGATCGGCTCGAACACCGCCCAAAACAGCTCGAATTTGAGATTGGCGAACAGTTCGAGTAGAACAACGCTCATCTCTACTAGGCAGTTCATTTCCTCTGAAGAGTTCCTGCAGTAGAGAAGCCTAAGAGAGGTCAGTCTGCAGTGGAGCTCAGTCTAGTCTAGAGAACTCAGTTAATAGTTCAGCAGTGGAGCACGAGGCTCCTGCTAACTAGATTCAGTAAGGCATAACCGGAATCCCTGGAGAACTACAAGTCCCAGGATGGCTAAGGTGCTGATACGTAACAGAGCCAGGAGACGCTTAGGCCCCGCATAGTGGGAGCGTGAACTCCAAGAGAAGGCCCTACCACAAGGTCAGCCAGCGCAGGACAGAGACAAAGTTAGGCCTAGCTCCAGGCAGGTCAGAAACTTACTACGCAGAGGCAAGAAACAGGAGGACCTACACCCGCTCATTGGGGAGGATCCTGATATTCACCCTTCACCCTACAGTGCTCCGGGATGTGCCTGAATTTCCTCTAGTAAAAGGTACTGAAGTGACTACCGTGTCCGTTCCCGTTCTTGCTCTGACCCAGCTGGGTCTCGCCTGTCCTGCATTCCCCCTGCATACGCTGCCCTGAGACCTAGCTCCACCTGTGGGGAGCTATACCATCGAGCAGCCTTATCACGGGTCTCAGTGGACTGCTGCAGCGCTGGTGCTTCTCACCAGATACCACAGGTGGCGTCACAAACTCTTATAAAATTAACAATTATCCACTCTTTTAAAGAGTGACCCCAGGTTACGGGCCAGGGAGCCGACCACCGCGACATCCCCAAGGCCAGGCAAAGGCCCGGGTACCGAGTCATCCCCATCCCCTGGGCTAGTCACATCCTCCTCCACCTCCTCCGTTGACCTCATCGACTGGCTGACTGTAGGTTGACAGTAAGTGGGATCTCCAACCTCGTCATCATCACCCTGTGTGTTATCACACCCGTCATCCTCAAAGCCAACCTCTTCCTGCCCTGACCGAAAAGTCAAGTTGTCGCTCCAATCAGGTATTTGAGTCTCATCATCGTCTTCATCATTGTCTCCACCAACAGGAGTGACAGTTTGGGAACGAGGGTCTACATTATGCTCAGAACCTTCTTCATCTGGTCCTGGATCCGACTTATAAAGATTCTGGGCAGCAGTGCAGATCATTTCCTCGTCTGGATTAACAGAAGCTCTGGAGCAGACTTACGTTTCCCAGGCTATAGTATGAGTAAACAGCTCTGCAGACTCAACCATCTGTGTTACCCCATACTCAGACGGGCAGCTGGAGACTTGGGAGCTGTGAGGAAGCAAGTGCGATTGGGGTGACACCTCTGAGGACTGGAATATTTGTGATGTTGAAATTGAGGTGGAGGAGAGCCCACTTGAAGGAGCACTTGATATCCGCTGAAGCACCTGCTGTTTTTGTGCCTCATCTGGAATTTGTAGCGATGGGCGTGTCCGTAAGAAAGGGATCGTATCACATTGTCCATGAAAAGAAGTCGACATCTTAGCTTGGCTGGTCTTTCTTCTGCAGATGTTACCCCCCCCCCCACTGCGGGGGGGCTCGACCCACCAGCGGACAGGCACCAGTATTGGGAGAGGGGGGCTGGCCGTCAGGGTCCACCGCGGCTCTGGCACAAACCCGGCGACACGGAGGTGGCACGGGCAGGAACGAACTGGCCGTGTCGGCTTCTCACTTTTTGGATTTTAGAAGGGCATGACATGCCTATATCTGTGTCTCCCCCTCCTTTTACTCCTCCACCTCTTTTCTTTTCGCATGACTATATGTACTTGTCACTTTTCCATGTGTTAGTTATGTCTTCTGAGCAGTTTGTCAGCTTTTGGACACCTTTGAAGGTGTTTTCTATGTGTTTCTATGTGTTTTTGTTTGCCTGCCATTGGTTTTAATGGTGTTCGAAGGTGTTCGACGAACAGTTCGACGAACAGTTCGGCGAACACACGGGTGTTCGACGAACCGAACCGAACTCGAACACTACGGGGGTGGCTCAACACTACTCTTAAACAGATATATTTGTGTGTTAACAGTCAGCAAGACACTGAAACTGCTTTTTTTTATGCAAATCAGTGGATTACACCCAGATTTGAACCGTGGAAGAGGAAAACCACAGTTCTAGTTATCTGGCCTACACCAGAATCTTTTAAACAGATATATTTGTGCCTGAACAATCAGCAAGACACTCAAACTGTTTTTTTTATGGAAAAAAGGCAAAAAAGTGGATAATACAGAGATTTGAACCGTGGAACTGCAAAACCACAGTTCTAGTTATATGGCCTACACCAGACTCTTTTAAACTGATTTAGATGAAAAAAAAAGGATTTTTCCTGGCCCCTGAGACCTGGGGCTAAGTCTAGCAATTTGAAAAGCGGCACACAAGACTGTAATGCAGTGTTTGTTGGTATAACCACTGTGTCTCCTATACAGCCTGCCTGCCTGATATCTGGGATGAATATTAGTCCTGAGAAGGACTGTTTGTTTGATTTTGCAGACTTTAGAGACCTTAAACTACCTATTTCGCAGCATAAATCTCTCCCTAGCTCAGCAGCACTCTCCCTACACCGTCTGATCCGGAGCTACTGTGTCCAAGATGGCGATGCCCGGTTTTAAATACTCGAGGTGACGCTGTGCGGCCAGCCAATCAGAGTAATGCCCACAACCAACACGGCTGCGGCATTACAGTGACTGGCTGGCAATCCCTGCATGTTCATTGGCTCTGTAAAGAGCGCCAAACATGCAGGGCGGAGACCCGAGCTCCCGCCCGAGTAACCCGGAAATGCTCGGTGCTCGCCGAACATCCCGAGTAGTGACATGCTCGGGCGAGTACCGAGCAGTGTCGAGCATACTCGCTCAACACTATTGCTTAACTGTTCACAATAACAGTAATTTTGACCAGGAGTGCCAAAACTTTTACATGCCACTGTAAGTCTAAAAAATCAGTTATCATATCAACAAGTGATGTGAAATATTTTATATAATAAAAAATAAACATATAGACTGGAAAAAAACATCATTAAAACATGTCCAAATTCCTTTTTTCCTCAGAAAACATACATTCTTGCTTATATATGCAGAAAGAAGATGCATTAATACAGGAAGAAGCAAGAAGAGTTTTGAAAAGAGAAAATGATAACCAAGGAGAAGCAGCTAATTAAATTGCCTGTGTATGTATAAGAATAGTCCTCTGAAGTTAAGACTTTTTTTTTATTCAATTTTTCTTTTGAGGTAAGATATCATTCACTTTTGATTTAATTGTTTGTTGGAAAAAAAATAGCAGCATGATAAAAGTTTTTATGGAAATTTCTTTCAGCTATATAATCAATCATATTTCTTTCTAACTCGTATGCCATCCCAAGTCTCAAAGACTTTCTTTTTCATTGGAGCTTACTTGTTAAATTAGCACTGATCAAAGGGTAAAACATTTATCATGCTTATTAGTGAATAAACCTAGCAGCAGGTATCCCAAGTGAGGAAGCAAACCCTCATTTCCTGCAAGAATGAATTGGAAATTATCCAAAGTGCTTGCAAACATTTTTCAGGAGTGACGAATTGTCAAAAAGAAAGCTGCTGCTGAATGAGGCTCTATAGTAGTGAGGAAAAGGGAAAATCACTCTCAGGTACCTCCAGCTACCCCATGGGGATCTTTCTCAGTTTGATTTACTGTAATTGCCTTTGAAATACAATATCAAGTGACCTTCTGAGTCATATAAAAAGTAGAGGTTGGAAACTATTGGGGTACTTACAGTTTAGAAGAGTGATCCTTAAAACAACTGTAGAAAATAGCATACATTTCACTTTTAACCCTTCAAGGAAAAAAAAGAAAGACTATATCTTTGATCTTTCTGCAAATGCAAAAGCTTTCCTGGCAAACATAATTACAATTTTATAAATCTTTGACAATTGCACAACACAATCTTTTATATATATAAGTTTATTCTAAAATCTATTATATTACAATTACGTATAAAATGCAATATCCAATTATATCAATTTAAGATCTAAAATAAATCAGTCCAATCTTGTTATTTCTCTCTAGTTCATATCTAGTAATTATTTCTTTTCAATATCTATCTGTTTAATCTTTCTACCTATTGATCTATCTATCTGTTTGTCTGTCTGTCTATCTATCTATTAGTGATATGTGGATATGGCAAAATTTTAATTTGCCAAAATGTGCATATTTTCTTGGGAAATTCTATTCATACCGAAGTTGTTCTCTTCAAATTGAATGTCTCTTATTATACTCTATGGTCTCTCTAGATATATGTAAAAAATTAAAGAATACTTCTTCTGACCCCACAATCAACTCTTTGGCACCTCTACTCCTCACCATCCCCTATCCAGTCCTCATAGCATTTTCTTATCACTGCTGCAAGCACTAAAATCCCTGGCCTCCTCATGCTAGCTGTCACTGAGAAACCGCGACAAAGTGGGGTCAGATGATCTGGTGACTAGTGTTAAGCGAGTATGTTCTATTAACCATTTCACCGAGTATGCTTGGGCCGAGCTTCGAGTATTTATAGCTGCTCGGTGATATGGTTGAATCGCTCTCGTGTGCATGATTTGCAACTGTTTGACAGTTTTATTACATGTGAGGAATGTCTATTTCTTACACATTCCTCACATGTAATAAAGCTGTCATACAGTTGCAAATCATGCTCATGGGAGCGATTCAACCATATCACTGAGCAGCTATAAATACTCGAAGCTCGGCCCGAGCATACTCGGACAGAACATACTCGCTCAACCCTACTGGTGACACATACACCTGCTGTAGTTAGAATAGCTTCACCGTCTATTATCAGTTCTGCCTTTCTTTGCTCTGGTGCTGCAAGGGTTAAACTGCTTAGTTGGAATCCTGGAGTTTTATGTGTTGGGTTGCATCAGCTGTTCTGAGATCATTACCCCTGAAGGTAAAAGAACCATCCTCCTTGTTTCTGACATTGCCAGTGAGTTCTGGTTTGGAGTTGAAGTAGAGAGTTCAGTGTTTGGAGTTGGTAGTTGGAGAGTTTTTCAGGAGATTGCTGGATGGAGTTTGGTTTGCATGTTTATCCTTATCCTCTCCCATTTGGTTTCTCCCCTCCTATTCCACACTTGTTTACCACTTTTGTGTTGTGAGTGTGTTTGTATGATTGTAGTTTTCTTTTCTCCCTCTCTATTTACCCCTCTTTGTCTGGTTAGTGTTTGCCTATACACTTTGGCCTCACACCTCCCTGGGTGGGGGAGGGAGCAGATAAGGGTAAGATAGGAGCATAGCAAGGTACGAGATCCCAGCATCTCCACCATCCAGGGGAATCCGGGGGATAGGGATAGCCTAGGACACCCCTAGGTCATGGGATCGGGTAGGTGCCCACAGTCCCTTGTCACTACGTGACACTATTTTTGTACATCCAACTATAATGAGGCATGGGACGCTTCTGTGCATGCATGTGACGCGCCCCCTGGGACATATTCCTTTTTGAGGGGAATACCCGGCACCGGATCAGATGGGGGGTTGTAGTCTCCGAGCGGCTGAGACCCGGTCCCGTGCCCAGGGCGTCAAGCTATGTGTTATGTGGCAGTTCTTACTGATGTTATAAGAGTTCTTTTGTGTCGACTACGCCACCCGTTGTGATGCGGTCACTGTGGCCGCCGCTGCTGCAGGGTCCGCTGAGGCTGATGGTGGGTGCGCAGCTTGGTGAGATAACCCCCAACGGGAGGGGTATAGCCTCAGAGGGGACAGGCGCAGAGGATGGGGGTTGTGGTGGTGCGGTGCAGCCGGCAATGAAGACAGACTCGGGTTGTGCAGTTAAGGGAGTTTACTTACTACTGATGTTTCGGTCACTCCAGCTGTTAGTGACCACCCGAGCCGTGCTGCGTCCACCAGGTCCTGGATCCGGCCAACCCCCAAACAAGTCCGGAGCGTGGCCCTGAGCTCTCCCTCTGTCCTTTCTTCAGCCGTCCCCACCAGTGATCCACCTAGGTCCAGCTCCCTCGGGCCTTCTGTTGGGCAACCCTTGGCCTTAGGTTCCCTGACCCTCCATGTGGTATGCCTTCAGGGTGGATGTAGTGGGTGGCCATGGCAGATGCTGCCCACAGCCTCCGGTCTCTGGCTAGGGATGTTTTTGCCCCCACCAGCTTGGGTTCCGGTACCCTTGTGCTGACTCCTCACCCGGTGCTCTAATTTGGGTTCTTGGGTCCCTTCAGTCTTCCCCCTCTGGGTCTTTCTCTTTCTTTCTCCTCTCTCTCTCTCCAGGGCTGCTGTTTCCTTCTCTCTCCTCTCCAACTGACTTGTTCTCAGCGTCTGACCCTGATCTAAGTTGGTGCCCTCCTTATATATCCCTCTATGTGTGAGCTCAGGTGACCAGCACCCAATGAGCTCCTATCACTACCCAGACTGCTCCCCCTATCTGCCCCTACACTACATGGGATGTACCACCCCCCTCCCACTCCAGCCAGGAACAGGCTCGGTTGTACCTGCACATTTCTAAGTGGGAGTACCGTCGGCCTGCTCCTCTGGAATGGGATGTATGTAGTGCATGCAGTCTATCTGAGCTCAGTTCCACACTCCATCCTTACCCGGGAGTGGAATATCACACCTCTGGGTTGAGGTGCAATACCCCTGTAGCAGCCGAATCCTCAGGGTGCTACATTCCCCCCTGGTAAATCACAGCACGTCCTCGGGCTGTAAAGACATAAAACACCAAAAACATACAAAATTTTCATATAAACATAATAAACATATAAACATTATATATCTATAAAACTTTTTTATATAAACATTCTCGTAGACTTCTCTTGTCTCTGGTTCCTCCTCCGGACACTGTGCAACGTGTGTCCGGGAAAAGTGCGACAGTCTCTTAGAAAAACTGGTTTTCCTATAAAACCGGTAGGGGGCGCTTTAGGACGCGCAACTATATACAGGGGTAGTTGGAAGTTGGCCGCTCTCAGTCCTCGGCCAGGTAGAGGGAAGGGAATGGCTGCTCACAGTCCTCAGCCTGTGGGATTAAGGGGTTAACGGGTAAACAGTTCACTGGTCCCAACGGGGACTATTTTAGCAGCAACAGTTTCAGTTTCTATATACCCCGATTGGGTAACTATTTACAGCTCCTGCTCTGCCGCACTCAACGGCGTCTTCCTCCTGCTCTTTCTTGATATGATGTTTCTTCAGACCCGTCCGGGTCCTCTGGCTCCTCCCAGATGCGGCACTCTTGGTCTTATGGGCGCGGTGGTGGTGGCGCCCGGGTTGCCCAGGCCTTGCGGCCAGGCCTGGGGCACCTGGAAGGTGAAGGGCACCGTTAGGACGGCGGCGCCCTGGGCTACCTGGCCTTGCGGCCAGGCCGGAGGCTCCGCGGAGGTAGGGGGCGCTGTTGGTGGTGCGGCGCCCGGGGGTACTAGGCCTTGCGACCAGGCTGGTGGTAATTCCTGCTTTGTCACGCTCCGGGTCGAGGCGCGTGACGTCACAGGGGTCGCGGCGGCGGCTTCCGGTCGGGGCCTAGTCCATGGCGGTGACCTGGCGGCTACGGGCACAGCAGGGGGACTTTCGGGCTCTGCGACGGGGAGCTGGGGCAGGTGGGCGGTTTCTCGGCTTGGGGTATAGGCGTCCCCTTTACCTGCCTCCATGCGTTCGGCTCCCTCCTCGGCGCCGTCTCCGGCCTTGGGTCCTCCCGCGCCATCCTCAGAGGCGGTCTGCTTCCTCTTCCAGGGTAGCGTGCTCCGTTGACTGGTCTTTGCTTGCTGGGTCATCTCCCGGCCCCACTCCGCCAGTATCTCACGCTGTACCCGGGCCATCCTCCTTGCGAGGCCCTCCAGGGCAGTTTGTGCACACTCCCGGTCTCGGGGGAGCTGCGCTAGGATCTCCGCTAGACCTAGCGGGGTTGTGGACTCTAGCAGGCTCCTGACCATCGGGTCGGTGCTGCTCTGCTCGGCTTCCGGCAGGCTCCTGGCCAGCGGGCCGGTGCTGCTCTGCCCTCCTTCCTCGGTCTCTAGCAGACTCCTGGCCAGCGGGCCGGTGCTGTTCTGCTTTCTTTCCATCTCCGGGTGAGCTCCTCCGCTACTCCTTGTTAGACCTCTTGCCTCCGGGTGCGCTCGCTCCAGACTGCTCCAAGCGACACCCATCTTTTCTCTTCTCTTTCGTCTCCTCCCACTTCGAGGGCGGTCCCGGGGCAACTCGGTGACTGTCAGCTCCAGGGGGAGTTCTTTCACGCTGACAGACACCTCCAGCATCACAGTCTCTGTTGGTGGGGGCGGTTTCCACTTTTGGCGCCATTTTCTGTCCCGGCCCACGATGGGATGTGGCCTCTTGCCCTCCTTTGGCACGCCCATAATGGCGTCCGCTGCTCTTCCAAGGCGGGAAATCTGCGGTTTTGGCGGGAAGCGTCGCCCAGTGGCGGGAAACTCTGCAGATGGCGGGAACAAGCTGGAAATGGCGGACAATCGGCGGGAAACGACTGGTGATGGAGTCCGATGGCGTGGACCCTCCGGAACCGGCGGGAGACTTCTTTCTGAGGTAAACTTGCACTTTTCTTCAGGCACGCAGTACCCGGGTGTTGCGGGCACGTAATCCTGCCGACTACGCCAAAGTTGACGCGCCCCCTGGGACATATTCCTTTTTGAGGGGAATACCCGGCACCGGATCAGATGGGGGGTTGTAGTCTCCGAGCGGCTGAGACCCGGTCCCGTGCCCAGGGCGTCAAGCTATGTGTTATGTGGCAGTTCTTACTGATGTTATAAGAGTTCTTTTGTGTCGACTACGCCACCCGTTGTGATGCGGTCACTGTGGCCGCCGCTGCTGCAGGGTCCGCTGAGGCTGATGGTGGGTGCGCAGCTTGGTGAGATAACCCCCAACGGGAGGGGTATAGCCTCAGAGGGGACAGGCGCAGAGGATGGGGGTTGTGGTGGTGCGGTGCAGCCGGCAATGAAGACAGACTCGGGTTGTGCAGTTAAGGGAGTTTACTTACTACTGATGTTTCGGTCACTCCAGCTGTTAGTGACCACCCGAGCCGTGCTGCGTCCACCAGGTCCTGGATCCGGCCAACCCCCAAACAAGTCCGGAGCGTGGCCCTGAGCTCTCCCTCTGTCCTTTCTTCAGCCGTCCCCACCAGTGATCCACCTAGGTCCAGCTCCCTCGGGCCTTCTGTTGGGCAACCCTTGGCCTTAGGTTCCCTGACCCTCCATGTGGTATGCCTTCAGGGTGGATGTAGTGGGTGGCCGTGGCAGATGCTGCCCACAGCCTCCGGTCTCTGGCTAGGGATGTTTTTGCCCCCACCAGCTTGGGTTCCGGTACCCTTGTGCTGACTCCTCACCCGGTGCTCTAATTTGGGTTCTTGGGTCCCTTCAGTCTTCCCCCTCTGGGTCTTTCTCTTTCTTTCTCCTCTCTCTCTCTCCAGGGCTGCTGTTTCCTTCTCTCTCCTCTCCAACTGACTTGTTCTCAGCGTCTGACCCTGATCTAAGTTGGTGCCCTCCTTATATATCCCTCTATGTGTGAGCTCAGGTGACCAGCACCCAATGAGCTCCTATCACTACCCAGACTGCTCCCCCTATCTGCCCCTACACTACATGGGATGTACCACCCCCCTCCCACTCCAGCCAGGAACAGGCTCGGTTGTACCTGCACATTTCTAAGTGGGAGTACCGTCGGCCTGCTCCTCTGGAATGGGATGTATGTAGTGCATGCAGTCTATCTGAGCTCAGTTCCACACTCCATCCTTACCCGGGAGTGGAATATCACACCTCTGGGTTGAGGTGCAATACCCCTGTAGCAGCCGAATCCTCAGGGTGCTACACATGCTTAAGATCATGGCAAATATCACGTGCAAAGTCATCCATGTTCTCATTGGAGCCTACAGTGATGAATCTCAGGATTTAAGCGCTAGCAGCGATGATAAGGAGATGCAAAGCAGACTGGATGAGGGATGATGAGGAGGGGTGAGCAGTAGAGTGATATTTTTTTCAATTTTAACCTTTGGATAGCCAAGCCATTCACAATTTTTCTGCGTCTGTATTAAAGCAAATTCCCCAAAAATCGGCATTTGGATGAATGCAGATTTATGTAAAGTTTGAGTAGAATTCAATTCCACTCATAAATTCTCTCATCTCTACTATCTATTGTATCTATTTAAATCTAAATCTCAATATCTAATATTTATGTAATCTCAATATAGGTAATATCATACCCATCTATCTAGAAAAAATAGTATCAGCAGCATCGTGGAATATTGGATGCAAGCCCCTGGACACTGACCACTATACAGAGGTCAGACGTTTCCTGTGGTTCTTGATCAAGTTTGCACACACTGCAGCAGGGATTTTTGCCCACTCATCCATACAGATCTTCTCCAGATCTTTCAGGTTTCGGGGCTATCCCTGGGCAACATTGAGTTTCAATTACCTCTAAAGATTTTTTTATTGTGTTCAGGTCTGGAGACTGGCTAGGCCACTCCAGGACCTTGAAATTCTTCTTACGGAGCCACTCCTTATTTGTGCTGGCTATGTGTTTTGGGTCATTGTCATGCTGGAAGATTTAGCTTCCCACGACCCATCTTCAAAGCTCTTACTGAGGGAAGGAGGTTGTTGGCCAAAATCTCATGATACTTGACCCCATCCATCCTCCGTTCAATACTGTGCAGTCGTCCTGTCCCCATTGCAGAAAAGTTCCACCAAAGTATGATGTTTTTCCTGCCATGCTTCATGGCTGGGACAGTGTTCTTGAGGTTCTACTCATCCTTCTTCTTCCTCCACACACGGCGAGTGGAGTTGATACCAAAAAGTTCTATTTTGTTCTCATCTGACCACATGACATTCTCCCATTCCTCCTCTGGATCATCCAGATGGTTATTTGCAAACTTCAAAAGGGCCTGGACATGTGCTAGAGTGAGCAGAGGAACCTTGTGTGCCTTGCAGGATTTTAATCCATGATGGTGTAATGTGTTACTAATAGTGTTGAGCGATACCTTCCGATATCGGGAAATATCGGATCGGATCGGATCGGACAGATACCGAAAAAGTATCGGATATCGCCGATTCCGATACCGGAAACCAATGCAAGTCAATGGGACATAAATATCGAAATGAAAATAAACCCTTTCTTTCCTTGTAGGTTAATTCTACATGAAGGAAAACAACTAAGAATAATGTAGAATGTATTGGGGGAGGTGGGGGAGACAATAAAGGCATAGAGGTTTAGCCCAATCAAATGGAATAGCAGGAATTAATATTATTTTTAAGACGTTCTGAGTAGTGTTGAGCCACCCCCGTAGTGTTCGAGTTCGGTTCGGTTCGTCGAACACCCGTGTGTTCGCCGAACTGTTCGTCGAACTGTTCGTCGAACACCTTCGAACACCGTTAAAACCAATGGCAGGCAAACAAAAACACATAGAAACACATAGAAAACACCTTCAAAGGTGTCCAAAAGCTGACAAACTGCTCAGAAGACACAACTAACACATGGAAAAGTGACAAGTACATATAGTCATGCGAAAATAAAAGAGGTGGAGGAGTAAAAGGAGGGGGAGACACAGATATAGGCATGTCATGCCCTTCTAAAATCCAAAAAGTGAGAAGCCGACACGGCCAGTCCGCTCCTGCCCGTGCCACCTCCGTGTCGCCGGGTTTGTGCCAGAGCCGCGGTGAACCCTGACGGCCAGCCCCCCTCTCCCAATACTGGTGCCTGTCCGCTGGTGGGTCGAGCGAGCCCCCCTGTGGTGGAGGCAGCTCTAAGCTTTTTAATTTAAATTGTCTCTCTAATTTGAATGAATACACTTTAAATCCATTTACAAGGATCTATTGGAGGGCAAGTCTCATGCCAGCAGCCGCGGTAATTCCAGCACCAGTAGCGTCCACTAAAGCTGCTGCAGTTAAAAAGCTTTTATAAGGATCGAGCTCGGCTGTCCACCGCAAGGCATCCTACTGCCAGTCCCAGCCCCTATGCCTTGGGGTGCCTCCTGATGCTCTTCACTAAGTATCCCATGGTCCTGAAGCATTTCCTTTGAAAAAATTAAGTGTCTAAACTACAGGTGGTGTAGCTTGCTTAACAGCCGGGATAATCCGCTGACTAGCAGACACTGCTACTAGGCACAAAGTATTTCCTGGGCTAGATGCAGTTAAACATTTGTAATTAGATACTCTCGTTGGATGCTGAGAAAGCATTCCATAGAGTCTCCTGGCACGCCATATATGATTCTCTTAAAAAGCTTGGGGTAGGGGTCTAGGGGACCCTTTTATAGCCAAAATCACGGCCCTGTATCGCAATACGTCACCTAGGCTGAAGATAAATGGAACTGTAGCACCCTGAGGGCTCGGTTGCTACAGACGTATTGCACCTCACCCAGAGGTGTGATATCTCACTCTCAGGTAAGGATGGAGTGTGGATCAGGACCCGACACCTGCATGCATTACACCACATTGCCGTGGGGCAGGGCGACCAATATGCCCCTGAGATGGGCACGACAGTCCCTGTCCCTGGCTGGAGTGGGGGGAGGGAACACTGAGGAAGGGGAACCCTGTAGTGCAGGAGCAGGGAGGAAGCAGTTCCTGGGTGCATTGAGAAGGGAGTATAAAAGGTGGGCACCATCTTAGTTCAGTGCAGAGAAGTCTGAGCAGAAGTGGCAGGGAGCAGGGGCTCTGCATGAGCTCTGCTCCGGAGGCGGGCCTAGTAACAGAGGCCCAGGCCTGGAAGAGGGAGAAGGAAGGAAGAGGAGCGGAGAAGGCTCCAGGAACGAGGAATGAAGGGATCCCAGGGGTGCGGACGGGCGAGTCGCCACCGCACGCCCGAATCCACCTGCGTGGAGGGGTCAGGCCAAAGGGGGAGACCGGTCCCCGAACTAGTGGAGGCAGGAAACGACCCTCAGCTAGAAACCGGAGGCTCTGACATTTTATGTGGCGCAGCCCCTCGCTACACCCGCTAGGAAGGCACCACATAGGGTCAGGGAAACTGGCGCCAAGTTTACCAAGAGGAGGCCCGAGGCAGCCGGACAGAAGTGTTGGTAAGAAAGGCCAGACAAAGGACACACAAAGGGGGTCCTGTGAAGTGCTCCAAAGTTATCTGGGAGTTGTCTGAGCCCCTCACCTGGTGAGCACAGTACGACGTGGGCAGCCGTTACCTGCAGACGTGGTCTGGATAATAAGAACTGTGAGTAAAGGCCCTGGACTGCATCACTGACTCCGTGTCGTTACTGCTGCTGCCCTGCACCATCACCCCCATCCTCCGCATACACTGCCCTGAGGCTATACTCCTCCCGTGGGGAGTTATGCTACGCTCTGCTGCACCCACAACACCAGCCTCAGCGGTCTGCCCTGTAGCGGCGGTTCACTCTGACCGCAATCCACGGGTGGCGTAGTCGGACATTTAAACATCAAAACCACATAAATAGTTCCGCCACTGGTTTGACCGCCCTGAGCCACGGAACCGGGTCGCCGCCACGAAGACTACAACCACCAGCATCCACCAAAAAGGGTCCGGCTCCGGGTGTCCCAAGGCCCAGGGGGTGCGTCAGAACATTTTCATCACCTTTCACAATCACCAATGGGACAAGGCAGGGATGTCCTCTGTCCCCTCTCTTATACATCCTAGTGACGGAGCACCTGCTCTCATCAATTCGCCATAACCCCAATATTAGGTGGATTGAGGTGGGAGGCACCGAGTACAAGTGCTCTCTATTTGCTGATGATGTCCTAGTATATATCACTCAATCACATATATCCATCCCTGCTGTTATGGCTGAAATAGATCACTTTGTTACATGGTAAAATTTTAAAATCAATGCAGCAAAGTCTGAGGCCCTCGATGTCTCCCTCCCCAAATCCATATAGGATTCCATCCAGTCCAACTTTCCCTTTGCCTGGCCCTCACAGGGTATCAAATACTTAGGAATTCCTATTCATAGAGACCTCTCCCATCTATGTTATCTTAATTTTGGGCCCTTTATTGAACAATTCCATACAGACCACGGTTGGCAAGTTAGAACTGTAAGATTCACTACGTGAACCACTGGTGTTTTGTGGAAAAGCACATGTACACTGCGTTCCAAATTATTATGCAAAAAGTGTTTAGGAGTGATAAGGGAAGAATTTGTTTGTTTGTCAGTTAAACTCATTGATGGTGATGTGTGTCAGGGCTCTTTATATCACTGTAAGCAATTGCAGACACCTGTGCTAATTAGTTTGGCAGGTGTGTCCAATGAAAGGCAAGACTACTTAAGAAGGCTCTCTCACATTATTAAGCAGCCTACATTTTCTGCCAAAATGGGAAAGAAAAAGGATGTGTCGGCTGCTGAGAAGCAACAAATTGTGGAGTGTTTAGGTCAAGGCATGACTACAATCAACATTGTGCGATGATCAGGATGAAGTGTCTTGGCAATCAAGAAGTATGTAGCTGATTCACAGTACACACGTGTGCGTGCTGATAAGGGCAAATTGAGGACTCTTTCCTACAGGCAATTACGTCAGGTTGAAAGAGCAGCGGCAAAAAAGCCTTGTCATAGCAGCAGACAAGTTTTTGAAGCTGCTTGTGCCTCCAACGTCCCCCGAACAACAAGATGCAGGGTCCTTCAGAGGTTTGCAGCTGTGCATACGCCATCCTGTCGACCTCCTCTATCCACTTCACACAAGCAGAAACGGCTCCAGTGGGCCAAACATTACATGAAGACTGATTTCAAAACTGTTTTGTTCACAGATGAGTGCCGTGCAGCGCTCGATGGTCCAGATGGATGGAGTGGAGGATGGCTGGTTGATGGACACCCCACGCAAACACGGCTACAGCGCCAACAAGGAGGAGGTGGAGTAATGTTTTGGGCTGGAATCATGGGGAGAGAGATTGTCGGCCCCTTTAGGATCCCTGAAGGCGCTAAAGATGAACTCCATAATGTATGTGGATTTTCTCAAACAGCACTTCCTGCCATGGTTCAAGAAGAAGAACCGTGTATTTCACAGCAAGATCATTTTTCTGCATGATAATGCACCATCTCATGCTGCACATAAAACATCTGCATCTCTGGCTGATATGGGCATAAAAGGGGACAAACTTATGGTGTGACCCCCATGCTCCCCTGACCTCTACCCCATTCAGAACCTTTGGAGCATCATTAAAAGGAGTGTCTATGATGGCGGGAGGCAGTTCACATCTAAGCAACAGCTCTGGGAGGGTATTCTGTCCTCATGCAAAACAATTGAAGCAGAAACCATCCAAAACCTGACAAATTCAATGGACGAGAGAGTTCAGAAGCTCCTTTCGAACAAGGGGTCCTATGTGAAAATGTAACATCACCTAGAATAAAGTTTTGAGTTGAAAACTGTTTGATTTCAGTTTCTAACAACCTGCTAATGCTTATAATTTCAAAAATGACCATTTTTTTGGTCTTTATTAAAATGAAAAGGTTGATCGAAAAGTTTGGGGGATCTAAGAGTGTGGCAACCCAGTAGTCATGATTACTTCGAATTCTGACAATATGAGGGTCATGCTGCAGGTAGTGCAGCAAGAAGGCACTTATGTGTCTTGCGCATCTCGGAGCCCCAAAATTATTTTCCGGGCTAGATGCAGCTAAAAATTATTTTTAATTTTAAATCTGGTGGAGCTTATTATAGATGGCCTAATAGGATCAGTGCTGCACACTGCTACAAAGCCCAAATTATTTTCCAGTCAAGATACAGATAAACATGATTAGTAATTTGAAAGCTTAAAACGGTTGGTAGGGTGATTTTAACCAATCATCAAGCTTTTACTCTCCCCAGGATGACACAGGGGTAGAAAAGTCGTTTCGGATCCATGATTTGTTCATCTTTATGAACGTGAGTCTGTCTACATTATCAGTGGAGAGCCGCGTGCGCTTATCTGTCAGCACACCACCAGCAGCGCTGAACACACGTTCAGACAGAACGCTGGCTGCGGGGCATGACAAGATCTCCAAGGCGTAAGTGGCTAGCTCCGGCCATTTATCCAGATTGGAAGCCCAAAAAGAGCAAGGGTCCAGTGACACAGTCGTGGCTTCAATGTTTACTTGGAGATACTCCTGTACCATCGTCTCTAGGCGTTGACTATGTGTCAGACTTCTTGTCTCCTGTGGCCTTGCAAAGGATGGGCTAAAAAAGTGGTGAAATGATTCCGCAAAATTGATGTTACCAGCAGATACTGTGGTTCTGTTACGGTTTGAGTGCTGAACACTTGACGGTCCCACGGTTGGCAAGTTGGAACTGTGAGATTCACTACGTGCACCACTGGTGTTTTGTGGAAAAGCACATGTAAGATTCTGCAACAGTCTCTGCTGATACTCCTGCATGCGTGCATCCCTTTCTATGGCAGGAATAATTTCGGCAAATTTACTTTTGTACCGGGGATCTAACAGTGTGGCAACCCAGTAGTCAGGATTATTTCTAATTCTCACAATTCGAGGGTCATGTTGCAGGTAGTGCAGCAAGAAGGCACTCATGTGTGTTGCGCATCCAGGAGCACCAAGTCCCTGTTGTGTTGGTGGCGAGGTAACAATCATGCTTCCTTCCTCTGTCCTCTCCCCCCAACCTCGCACAACAGAAATGTGATCAAGGTCTCCCTCATCTGATGAGTCTTCCATCAGTTCGTCCTCCACTTCTTCCTGGGCTCCTGCACATTCCTCACTAGTTTGGCTGCTACCATGAGCCCTGGTAAAACCATCTCCCCCACCCTCACATGCCTGCCGCCTTGGTGCTGCCGACCGTCTGGACCTTGCAGATGTTAGCCCTTCCGCATACAACTCCTCCTCCTCTACTTCCTCCACCTCCTCTTGTGCCACCACCTGACTCCGAATTCTGTTTAACATGTGCTCCAGCATGTAAATCACCGGAATAGTCATGCTGATAATGGCATCATCAGCACTAAACATCTTCGTCGCCATTTCAAAACTGTGCAGAAGGGTGCATAGGTCCCTGATCTGAGACCACTCCTCCAGCGTGATTTGCCCCACCTCTGGATCTCGTTGGCCCAGGCTATACGTCAGAACGTATTGCACCAGGGCTTGTCGGTGCTGCCACAGTCGCTGCAACATGTGCAGAGTTGAATTCCACCGGGTAGGCACATCGCATTTTAGCCGGTGAAGTGGCAGGCCCAACGACTTCTGTAGAGATGTAAGTCGCTGAGCTGCGGGATGCGAACGGCGGAAGTGAGCACACAGCGACCGTGCCCTCTGCAGAAGGCCATCTAGTCTGGGATAGTGGGCTAAAAATTGCTGGACAACCAGGTTCAACACGTGAGCCATACAAGGCACGTGTGTGACATTGCCCCGGCGAAGGGCCGCACCCAGGTTTGCAGCATTGTCGCACACGGCCTTCCCTGGTTTCAGGTCCAGTGGAGACAGTCATTCATGAAATTGGTTCTCCAGAGCTGACCACAACTCCTCAGCTGTGTGACTCACATTTCCCAGACATTTCAATGTAAAACCGCCTGATGACGTTGAGCCCTACTGCCAGCATAGTAAGGAGGTGTGCAGGATCCCTTCTGCGCAGTTAGAAAGCTTGTGGCATGACCAGACAGGCTTTGGGTGCAGGTGGAAGACCGAGAGGAGGTTGAGGAGGCAGAAGCAGTGGAGGAACTTTGACATAAAGAGGATTGACGCACAACTCGTGGGGACGGCAAGACTTGGACAGCAGCCCCTTGTCCTGCTGTCACCACAGTTACCCAGTGCCCAGTCAGCGACATGTAACGCCCCTGTCCATGCCTACTCGTCCAAGTGTCTGTGGTGAAATGCACCCTGTCACACACAGAGTTTCTCAAAGAAGCGGTGATGTTGTGTGCGACATGCTGGTGGAGCGCAGGCACACCTTTCTTTGAGAAGTAGTGCCGACTGGGCATCTGGTACTGGGGCACTGCGACGGACATAAGGTCTCGAAAATCCTTTGTGTCCACCAGGCGGAAAGGCAGCATTTCTGTAGCCAAGAGCTTGCAGATGGTGAAATTCAACCTCTTAGCTTTCTCATGGCTAGGAGGAAATGGTCTTTTACTTGTCCACATCTGAGGGACCGAGGGCTGGCTATTGTGCTTAGACGGGGTTGATAAGGGTGTCCCCGGCAAACTGCCGGTCTGTGAGGAAGATGCAGGCGGATATGTTAGGTTGCCTTGATCCAAAGGTGGTGCTATCGATGTCGGACAGCGCTCAACACCAGCTGGTGTTACCACTTCCAAAGAAAATGATGATCTGCCAATCACGCTGGCTGTTGCGGGTAAAGAGGTGGCAGGTCTGCGCCCCAAAACAGGTGTGACTGCTGTCCCCCCAGTCACAGAGGATGAAGAGGCCGCGGATGCACAAGATATGGCAGACGGTGGTTGGCCCGGCCGGCTAGGCCGCATTGTAGCACACTGAGCTTCCCACTGCAACTTATGCTTCATGTCCATGTGCCGGTTCATGCATGAAGTACTCAAACTATGTATTTTTTGGCCTCTACTTAGCTTTTGCTGACAAATGTTACAGATAACACGAGTTGGGTCATCTTTATCGATCTGAAAAAATGCCCAGGCTATGCAAGGCTTAGCACCCATGCGACCTGAAGAGCCACCACGACTTGTGGTGAGAGGCAGAGTTGTGTTTGAGGATACAGTTGTTGACGTGCTTCCAGTACTACGTCTCTGTCCAGGAAGGCGCAACCTGACCTCGTCGTCACTAGCATCTTCCTCCACCTCCTCTGCTGACCTCATCTCTTGGCTGACTGTGGTTTTACAGTAAGTGGGATCTCCAACCTCATCATCATCACCCTGTGTGTTATCACACCCGTCGTCCTCAGAGCCAACCTGTTCCTGCCCTGACAAAAAACTAAAGTTGTCGCTCCAATCAGGTATTTGAGTCTTATCATCGTCTTCCTCATTGTCTCCACCAACAGGAGTTACAGTTTGGGAATGAGGGTCTACATTATGGTCAGAACCTTCTGCGTCTGGTCCTGGATCCGACTCATAAAGATTCTGGGCATCAGTGCAGATCATTTCCTCGTCTGGATTCACAGAAGCGCTGGAGTCGACCTCTGATTCCCAGGCTATAGTATGAGTAAACACCTTTGCAGACTCAACCATCTGTTCTACCTCATACTCAGACGGGCAGCTGGAGATTTGGGAGCTGTGAGGAAGCAAGTGCGATTTGGGTGACACCTTTGAGGACTGGAGTATTTGTGATGTTGAAGTTGATGTGGAGGAGAGCCCACTTAAAGGAGCACTTGATATCCGTTGAAGCACCTGCTGTTTTTGTGCCTCATCTGGAATTTGTAGCGATTGGCGTGGCCGTAAGAAAGGGATCTTATCACATTGTCCGCTAAAAGAAGTAGACATTTTAGTTTGGCTGGAAGATGGTCTTTCTTCTGCAGATGTTACTGTTGCTTTAACACCTACCCCACGGACACAACCTTTTTTCCCCTTCCCAACACGCCTATTCCCCTTTCCACCAGCAGCAGGCCTTTTTCCACTCATTTTGGTGGTTTACTAATTCACAACTCTGGAGTTGTTTGCACAAAAAAACAATGGATGGTAACCGAGCAGAGCTGAGTGGCCAAACTGTGGTATTAGGCCAAAACTATTGGCTGGGTTAGATGCAGAAAAAAATTATATTCAATTTGCAACCTGATGGAGGTCAGTATAGATGGACTAATACAACAAATCCCACACACAGCTAGAAGCCCAATATTTTTCCAGAGGTAGATGCAGAAAAAAATATATTCAGTTTGCAACCTGATGGAGGTCAGTATAGATGGACTAATACAACAAGTCCCACACACAGCTAGAAGCCCAATATTTTTTCAGAGGTAGATGCAGAAAAAAATATATTCAGTTTGCAACCTGATGGAGGTCTGTATAGATCGATTAATAGAACAAGTCCCACACACAGCTAGAAGCCCAATATTTTTTCAGAGGTAGATGCAGAAAAAAATATATTCAGTTTGCAACCTGAAGGAGGTCAGTATAGATGGACTAATACAACAAGTCCCACACACGGCTAGAAGCCCACATATTTTTTCAGAGGTACTGTAGATGCAGATAAAAATTATTTTTAATTTGCAACCTGATGGAGGTCAGTATAGATGGACTAATAGAGAAAGTCCGACACACTGCTAGAAGGCCAAATATTTTTTCAGAGCTAGATGCAGAAAAAAATTTGATTCAGTTTGCAACCTGATGGAGGTCAGTATAGATGGACTAACAGAGAAAGTCCCACACACTGCTAGAAGGCCAAATATTTTTTCAGAGCTAGATGCATACAAAAAATTATTTTGAATTTGCAACCTGATGGAGGTCAGTATAGGTGGTCTAATAGAACAAGTCCCACACACTGCTAGAAGGCCAAATATTTTTTCAGAGCTAGATGCAGAAAAAAATTATATTCAGTTTGCAACCTGATGGAGGTCTGTATAGATGGATTAATAGAACAAGACCCACACACAGCTAGAAGCCCAATATTTTTTCAGAGGTAGATGCAGAAAAATATATATTCAGTTTGCAACCTGATGGAGGTCAGTATAGATGGACTAATACAACAAGTCCCACACACAGCTATAAGCCCAAATATTTTTTCAGAGGTACTGTAGATGCAGATAAAAATTATTTTTAATTTGCAACCTGATGGAGGTCAGTATAGATGGACTAATAGAGAAAGTCCGACACACTACTAGAAGGCCAAATATTTTTTCAGAGCTAGATGCAGAAAACAATTATATTCAGTTTGCAACCTGATGGAGGTCAGTATAGATGGTTTAATAGAACAAGACCCACACACAGCTAGAAGCCCAATATTTTTTCAGAGGTAGATGCAGAAAAAAATATATTCAGTTTGCAACCTGATGGAGGTCAGTATAGATGGACTAACAGAGAAAGTCCCACACACTACTAGAAGGACAAATATTTTTTCAGAGGTACTGTAGATGCAGATAAAAATTATTTTTAATTTGCAACCTGATGGAGGTCAGTGTAGATGGACTAATGGAGAAAGTCCGACACACTACTAGAAGGCCAAATATTTTTTCAGAGCTAGATGCAGAAAAAAATTATATTCAGTTTGCAACCTGATGGAGGTCAGTATAGATGGATTAATAGAACAAGACCCACACACAGCTAGAAGCCCAATATTTTTTCAGAGGTAGATGCAGAAAAAAATATATTCAGTTTGCAACCTGATGGAGGTCAGTATAGATGGACTAACAGAGAAAGTCCCACACACTACTAGAAGGCAAAATATTTTTTCAGAGCTAAATGCAGAAAAAAATTATATTCAGTTTGCAACCTGATGGAGGTCTGTATAGATGGATTAATAGAACAAGACCCACACACAGCTAGAAGCCCAATATTTTTTCAGAGGTAGATGCAGAAAAAAATATATTCAGTTTGCAACCTGATGGAGGTCAGTATAGATGGACTAACACAACAAGTCCCACACACAGCTAGAAGCCCAATATTTTTTCAGAGGTAGATGCAGAAAAAAATATATTCAGTTTGCAACCTGATGGAGGTCAGTATAGGTGGACTAATAGAACAAGTCCCACACACTGCTAGAAGGCCAAATATTTTTTCAGAGCTAGATGCAGAAAAAAATTAGATTCAGTTTGCAACCTGATGGAGGTCAGTACAGATGGACTAATAGAATGATGCTATGCCCAAAAGATTTTACTTCACTAGGTGCAGTAAAAAAATTGGTATTCTATACACAGGTGGTATATCTTGCAACACAGATAGGCTACTCCACTGACTAACACACTCTGCAATAGGCCAAAAAGGATTAGCTTTGCTAGATTCAGCCAAATGCTGTGAAAAAAACTTGCACAGCACTGGCACAGACCTGCCTGGCAAAAACTGATAGGAACTGATGTAACCTAGTCCTGAAAAGGACTCCAATTACAATTAGTCTTTACTCCCACAACCTATCTATTTAAGAGCACAGACCTGCCTGATAAAAGTCGTAGGAAATGCTGTAACCTAGTCCTTAAAAGGACTGCAATCACAACTATTCCCTACTCCCAAGCTATCTGTATATTTGTGCGAAAATTGGCTTGAAATTAACAAGGTATAGCGCACACAGCAACAGCGGTGCCATCTAACACGCAGCTGCAGCAGTGAGAAAATGGTGGCGTCGGGGAAAATGGCTTGGTCTTATAGGGCAAGGACATGTGACATACACTGCCAATGACACATGCCCTTGCTTGTGTGAAAAAAAGCACTTCACTCCGTGTGTGCGCTGCTGATAGGCTGACAGATTGCACTTCCCCACTGTAAATGCGGGAAAGAGAAAAAAAAATGGAGATCTTCATTGTTCCTGCAGAGATCCATCCCCTGCCCCTCCCCCCACCCCGCTGTACACTCAAACTGCGTATTAACATTAATTTTCATCATTACTGAGAAAAAATCCAGTTATGATTTTGGTGCACGAACAGTTATCGAACATAACCTCGAACAGCCGAATTTTTCTCAAATTGTTCGTGTTCGCCGAACGGCTCGAACACCGCCCAAAACAGCTCGAATTTGAGATTGGCGAACAGTTCGAGTAGAACAACGCTCATCTCTAGTTCTGAGTTACGGAAATATTGACTATGTTAAGTATTTTTATATTTTGTCAGATATTTATGTTTCACTACTTCCATGCTCTTCACCTTCTTTTTTACTTCTCCCACACTTTCTCCTTCATCATCCTCAGCATCTTTTTCATCCTCTTCTTCTTCACCTTCTTCATCTTCTTCTTCTTCACCTTCTTCGTATTATTCTTTTTTTTTACATTCTTCATATTCTACTTCTTCATCTTCTTCATATTCTTCTTCATCATATTCTTATTTGTGACAGGCATTCCTGTAGTTGTTATCTATAAAAGGTTGGACATTACACCTTTCGTTCTGCCCGTCACAAAAGATTTACAACAGGATTTGTCCGCGTTCAGTTTGGCCTGCAGCAGCAGGTCTTTTCCAGGGGCACCACGAGGAGGAACGGACTCACCCCCATACACTGCTTAGTCATCTTCTGCTTATAATTTAGATATTATCTTTTGCTCTGATTTTTAGTCTTATGCTTAATGTTCTTCCGCTTTTTGTTCTGCAGCTTCTTGTATTTCTGCTTCTTGGTTTTCTGTCTCTTGTTCTTCTGTATCTTGGTGCTCGTCTTCTCTTCTTTGTCCTATTGGTCAACTTCTTCAGGGTCATCTTCTTGGTCTTCTTCGGGGTGGTCTCCAGGGTCGTCGCCTTCGGGGGTCCTCGTCTTCGGGGTCCTCGTCTTCTTCGGGTTGGTCTTCTGGGTCCTCGTCTTCGGGGTCCTCGTCTTCTTCGGGGTGGTCTTCAGGGTCCTCGTCTTCTTCGGGGTGGTCTTCAGGGTCCTCGTCTTCTTCGGGGTGGTCTTCAGGGTCCTCGTCTTCTTTGGGGTGGTCTTCAGGGTCCTCGTCTTCAGGGTCGTTGTCTTCGGGGTCCTCGTCTTCTTAGGGTTGGTCTTCAGGGTCCTCGTCTTCAGGGTCCTCGTCAGGGAGATCCAGAGTGATTACCAAGAACCATTTCAAAAAGCTTGAACTTGGAAATGTAGCAGAAGGTACAAGAAAGCTGAGGAACTACCGAGAACCAGCTGATGGTACTGGAACCCGGATGGGTAGCAGAAGGTACAAGAGCCAATGGAACTGCCGAAGACCAGCTGACGGTACTGGAACTCGGTTACTAAGCAGGAGGTACCTGTGCCAGAAAGCACTACCAAGGACCAGCAGACGTTGGTGGAACTTGGATACCGAGAAGGAGGCACCTAATCCAAAGGCACTGCCGAGAACCAGCTGACGGTACTGGAACCCGGATGGGTAGCAGAAGGTACCCATGTAAAAAAAAGTTCAAGGCCGCGAGCCGGCCGCAGTTACCAAAACCCACAGTCCTACAGGGGGTGCTTGTCCTATTGGCACTATGGAACCAGCCTTCATTGCCTGATCCCGCAGCCCACATAGGAGTCACCTAAACTGCAGGCACCATAGAGTCGGCTAACCCGACCGCAACACGACAGGACAATGCATTGGAGGCAAAGTGACGTTGACACTACCCGGAAACAGCTGGCGTGCTGGATCCAGGCTGGGCAGGAGGGAGTACCCGTGCCAAAGTCACTGCCGAGAACCAGCTGATGGTACTGGAACCCGGATGGGTAGTAGAAGGTACAAGAGCAAATGGAACTACCGAGGACCAGCTGACGGTACTGGAACCCGGATGGGTAGCAGAAGGTACAAGAGCCAATGGAACTGCCGAAGACCAGCTGACGGTACTGGAACTCGGTTACTAAGCAGGAGGTACCTGTGCCAGAAAGCACTACCAAGAACCAGCAGACCTTGGTGGAACTTGGATACCGAGAAGGAGGCACCTAATCCAAAGGCACTGCCGAGAACCAGCTGACGGTACTGGAACCTGGATGGGTAGTAGAAGGTACAAGAGCAAATGGAACTACCGAGAACCAGCTGGCGGTGCTGGAACCCAGGGTAAATACTAAAAACAGAGTGGAGCCAGAGGTGTAATTGGAGCAAGTTTTAAATCAGTAGTACAGTGGATGTGGACAAAGCAGGAGAATTTGCCGGACACACAGCAGGGGAACAGCTGACGTTACTGAACCCCAATAACACTGGAGCAAGCGTTGACTGTGCAGACGGCACTTCTGAGCAGCAACTAGCGGTATTGGAGCCCAGGGTAAATACTAAAAACAGAGGAGCCAGAGGTGTATTTGGAGGAGGTTTTAAATCAGTAGTACAGTGGATGTGGACAGAGCAGGAGAAATTGCCGTCCGCACAGCAGGGGAACAGCTGACGTTACTGAACCCCAATAACACGGCAGCAAGTGTTGACTGTGCAGACGGCACTTCCGAGCGCCAACTGGCGGTGTTAGAGCTCAGGGGTAATACTGAAAACAGAGGAGCCAGAGGTGTAATTGGAGCAACTTTAAAATCTGTAGTAGTGAGAATGTGGACAGAGCAGGAGAAATTGCCGTCCGCACAGCAGGGGAACAGCTGACGTTACCGAACCCCAATAACATGGCAGCAAGTGTTGACTGTGCAGACGGCACTTCCGAGCGCCAACTGGCGGTGTTGGAGCTCAGGGATAATACTGAAAACAGAGGAGCCAGAGGTGTATTTGGAGGAGGTTTTAAATCAGTAGTACAGTGGATGTGGACAGAGCAGGAGAAATTGCCGGCAGCACAGCAGGGGAACAGCTGACGTTACTGAACCCCAATGACACGGCAGCGAGTGTTGACTGTGCAGACGGCACTTCCGAGCGCCAACTGGCGGTGTTGGAGCTCAGGGATAATACTGAAAACAGAGGAGCCAGAGGTGTAATTGGAGCAACTTTAAAATCAGTAGTAGTGAGAATGTGGACAGAGCAGGAGAAATTGCCGTCCGCACAGCAGGGGAACAGCTGACGTTACTGAACCCCAATAACACGGCACCAAGTGTTGACTGTGCAGACGGCACTTCCGAGCACCAACTGGCGGTGTTGGAGCTCAGGGATAATACTGAAAACAGAGGAGCCAGAGGTGTAATTGGAGCAACTTTAAAATCTGTAGTAGTGAGAATGTGGACAGAGCAGGAGAAATTGCCGTCCGCACAGCAGGGGAACAGCTGACGTTACTGAACCCCAATGACATGGCAGCAAGTGTTGACTGTGCAGACGGCACTTCCGAGCGCCAACTGGTGGTGTTGGAGCTCAGGGATAATACTGAAAACAGAGGAGCCAGAGGTGTAATTGGAGCAACTTTAAAATCTGTAGTAGTGAGAATGTGGACAGAGCAGGAGAAATTGCCGTCCGCACAGCCGGGGAACAGCTGACGTTACTGAACCCCAATGACACGGCAGCAAGTGTTGACTGTGCAGACGGCACATCCGAGCGCCAACTGGCGGTGTTGGAGCTCAGGGATTACAGTTCAGGTGGTAGAAACATGAACAGAACAGGAGACCTGGATACTTTTGCCAGCAATTATTTATTCTGGAAGAGGACTGGCAAATTCATGAGAGATCCAGGCCTTGTTCATTTTGAGAAAAGTAAGCCGGTCAACGTTATCGGAGGATAGTCGCATGCGACGGTCTGTTAGTACACCACCTGCGGCACTAAAGACGCGTTCCGATAATACACTAGCAGCAGGGCAAGCTAGCACCTCCAATGCATACTGACTTAGCTCTGGCCATGTATCTAGCTTACAGACCCAAAACTTGAAGGGAGAAGAGCCATCTGGGAGTACACTAAGAGGGCAAGACATGTAGTCTGTCACCATCTGATGGAAACGTTGCCTCCTGCTGACTGGAGCCGTCTGTGATGGTGTAGACATTTGTGGCGGCGGGGACACAAGACTTTGCCACATTTCGGCCATACTGGTCTTGCCTTGTGCTGAGGCGTTGCTTCTGCTCCCTCTTTGTGCAGAGCTTCCTCCACTGCCTCGACGCACTGAGCTGCTTTGTAAAGCACTAGCAGCACTGCTCTCGGTTGGAATGGAGAACATGATGGAATGCACCAGTGCGTCTTGGTACTCCCGCATTTTACGCTCCCGGTTCAACGGTGTTATGAGGCTTTGTAAGTTGTCCCGGTAGCGAGGATCTAGGAGGGTGGACACCCAATAATCAGCCGTGTTGAGAATGTGGGCGATGCGGCGGTCGTTTCTCAGGCACTGCAGCATGAAATCAACCATGTGCTGCAGACTGCCAACTGGCCAAGAAACGCTGTCTCCTGCTTGAGGCGTGATCTCTGCCTGCTCTGCATCACCCCACCCTCGCTCTAGATACTGACTACTAGAGCATTGTGTACCTCCCTCCTCTGGACAGATGTCTTCCTCATCCATTGACTCCTCCTCATCCTCCTCACAAAGTGTCCCCTGCCTAGGCCTTTGTGAGGAACCACGTTGCGCAGACTGTAGAGAAGCAGATGGCATTTGTGACTCCTCATCCTCCACCTCTTCCAAAACCTCGTCCCTTAGTGCTTGCAGTGTTTTTTCAAGCAGGCAGATAAGGGGGATAGTCATGCTGACTAGTGCATCATCTGCACTTGCCATCCGCGTGGAATAATCGAAGGCACGCAAAACGTGGCAAATGTCCTTCATAGAGGCCCACTCAGTGGTGGTGAAGTGTGAACGGTGCGCACTGCAACTTGTTTGCGCCTGCTGCAGCTGGTACTCCATTACTGCAGCCTGCTGCTCACACAACCTCTCCAACATATGTAACGTTGAATTCCACCTGGTGGGTAGGTCACATATGATGCGATGTTCCGGAAGACGTAATCGGCGCTGCAGAGCTGCAATGCGTGATCTTGCATTGCTGGAACGCCGCAAGTGAGCGCACTCTATGCGGACCTTGTGAAGCAGTGCATCAAGATCCGGATAGTCCCTCAAAAAACTCTGCACGACCAAGTTGAGCACATGTGCCAGACATGGGATGTGAGTGAGGTTGCCTAGGCCCAGAGCTGCCACCAGATTTCGGCCATTGTCACACACTACCATGCCTGGCTGGAGATTCGCTGGCACAAACCACACGTCGCTCTGCTGCTTGATGGCATTCCAGAGCTCCTGCGCTGTGTGGCTTCGATTCCCCAAAGAAATTAATTTTAATAGGGCCTGTTGACGTTTGGCCACGGCTGTGCTCATATTGGTCACCATAACAGGTAACCGTTCACGGGTCGATGTGGAGGTAGACCGTGACGGCTCCTGCAGCGCTGATTCAGAGGAACTGGAGTATGAGGAGGAGTCAATGTGTACAGACTGGATTCCTGCAATCCTTGGAGTTGGCAGAACACGTACAGCGCCACTCTCAAGATCTGTACCCGGCTCCACAACATTTACCCAATGGGCAGTGAGGGAAAGGTATCGTCCCTGTCCATGCTTACTGGTCCACGCATCGGTGGTCAGGTGGACCTTGCTACTGACGGCGTTTTGTAGCGCATGTTTAATTTTTCCCTCCACATGATGTTGCAGGGCAGGGACGGCTTGCCTGCTGAAATAAAATCGGCTGGGCACGTTGTATTGCGGGACTGCCAATGCCATAAAGTTACGGAATGTGTCAGTCTCCACCAGCCTGAATGATAGCATTTCAAGGGCCAGTAGTTTAGCAATGCCAGCATTCAGAGCCTGTGCTCGGGGGTGGTTTGCCGAGTATGGGCGCCTTTTCTCCCATGCCTGTGCTAACGATGGCTGTAGACTGGCCTGGGAGTGTGAGGATGACTGGGAAAGTGGTGCTGTGGGTGGAATTACACTGTGTCTCTGTACAACAGTGCCAGAGATTCTTCCATGGTGATCCTGTGAGGAAGCAGAACCAGCTGTGTGTGAGCTGGAGGAAGAGGCTACAACACAAGCTGAAGAGGTGGTAGGTGGCGCTGTAGGTTGGCCTAGGTCTTCAGTGTGTTTTTGTAACTCCACCACGTGCTTGGTCCGCACATGTTTCCACATATTTGTGGTATTGAGGTTGCTGACACTTTTCCCTCTTTTCACATTCTGATTACACAGCTTGCATTTGACAAAGCAAATGTCATCTGCAACTGTGTCAAAAAAGGACCAGGCACTGCAAGTCTTGGGAGCGCCCGCTTTGGATTTTGGAAGAGCCATGCTCCTAATGGGTGCCGAAGTGGAGGCTACAGGCAACCAAGTCTGCCCCCTCCCTCTCCCTCCTTTTTGGGCTGTTCGGGGAATCTCTTCCTCAGAGCTGCTCCCACCACCTTCCTGTCCCTCATGCCATGATGGGTCAAGGACCTCATCATCTACACCACCCTCTTCAAACAACTGCTTCTCCTGGGTAGTCTCGACAGCACAGTACGCACCAGAAAGTGGCACCTGAGTCTCATCATCAGATGAGTACTGAGGTGTGCTGCTGACCATAGGCACTGGCCCACCCGCCTCTTCAGATTCAGAGAGACAAAACGGTTGCGCATCACTGCATACTACCTCTTCTTCAAATTCTCGAATTCTGCTTGGCTGGCCCCCTCTTTCCAAGCCAAGAGATTCAGAGAACAGAAGTAGAGATGGCTCCTGTCCAGGGCTCTCTGACTGCCTGGGCAATTTGGCAGGTGGTGAAGAGACAGATGGGTGCTCTTCAGTGCTCAGGACCTGAGAGGATCTGGAACTAATTGAAGTCGATGCGTTAGCTGCCATCCATCCGACAACGGCTTCAATTTGGTCCTCCCGCAGCAGTGGGGTATGGCTAGCTCCTACAAAGCTGCGCATAAAGGACTGTTCCCTGGTAAAACTGGGGGATGCTGAGTCACTGGTGCCCGCAGCAGGCACAGAATCCCCACGTCCTCTCCCTGCAGGCACAGAATCCTCACGTCCTCTCCCTGCAGAAACTCCACGCCCACGCCCACGACCACATGCCTTACTCCCTGCCTTCTTCATCTTGGTAGACTGATAAAGATAGGCAGAAAAGTACTAAGGGCTTAGTGTGCTTATTCCTGAACAGCTGCTAACAGGTATAAGAAACACTAATTTTATAAAGTGTGGACTAGACTTTAATATGAGCTAATGTGGCCTACACAACTGTAAAGTGGAGTGTTTGGTGAACTTTATTTAGTTTTTTTTTGTCACAAAAAGACACTGGATGTGCCTAAAGATGTAATAACGATAGTATCACAAACTTTTTGTAGCTATTACAATGTAGGAAGGTAACCTACAATGCAATAGATGAGGCTGCAAAAAATAGGCTAATACTAATCTGGCTGAGGCTGCAGGGCCCAATGCTGCAGAAAGGCTCCTCTAACTACTCCTATATAGTGTGTTTGGAACCAATTTAGCTGAATACGGATGGAACCACCACACTAATAGGAGAAATCAGGAAAAATTATGAATTGGCAAAAAAGGACAATGTATGAGGCAGTGACACACACTGAGTGCACTACAACCAGACGTGGTTGAAGCACACACTACAGGGTGAGCTGCACTCACACACCAGACCTTGCAGACAGCGGTGAACAGTACAGATGCAGAGCACTGAGCACTAGCGCTGCAAGACCAAAAAAATTTCTCTATCTACTCCTATATAGTGTGTTTGGAACCAATTTAGCTGAATACGGATGGAACCACCACACTAATAGGAGATATCAGGAAAAATTATGAATTGGCAAAAAAGGACAATGTATGAGGCAGTGACACACACTGAGTGCACTACAACCAGACGTGGTTGAAGCACACACTACAGGGTGAGCTGCACTCACACACCAGACCTTGCAGACAGCGGTGAACAGTACAGATGCAGAGCACTGTGCACTAGCGCTGCAAGACCAAAAAAATTTCTCTATCTACTCCTATATAGTGTGTTTGGAACAAATTTAGCTGAATACGGATGGAACCACCACACTAATAGGAGATATCAGGAAAAATTATGAATTGGCAAAAAAGGACAATGTATGAGGCAGTGACACACACTGAGTGCACTATAACCAGACGTGGCTGAAGCACACACTACAGGGTGAGCTGCACTCACACACAGAGACCTTGCAGAAAGCGGTGAACAGCACAGAGAACTGTGCACTAGCACTGCAAGGCACAGCGATTTATAAAGTAGCTTGGGTAAAGCAGAATAGACCAAATGGGTAGCTAAAACTGTCCCTCAAAACAACAGCATCCTATCCCTAACTGAATTCACAGCAGAGTGAGCTCAAAATGGCGGCGGCGGCTTTTATAGTGCATCATGACATCATTTCAGCAGCCAATCACAGCCATGCCATTAGTTAAGATGCCTACATGCCTAACAGGCTGTGCCCACACTTCTTAGGATCCTCATTGGCTGAATAAAATGAAAATGGCTCATTGCATTATGGGAACTTCCGATTCCGGTATACGATATTGCAAAAGTATCGGAATTAAGTATCGAAATTCCGATACCGCGAATATCGGCCGATACCCGATATTTCAGTATCGGAATGCTCAACACTAGTTACTAACAGTAATGTTTGAGACCCAGCTCTCTTCTGGTCATTGTCCAGTTCCTCCCATGTAGTTCTGGGCTGATTCCTGACCTTTCTCAGAATCATCCTTACCCCACGAGGCGAGATCTTGCATGGAGCCCCAGACCGAGGAAGATTGACAGTCATCTTGTGTTTCTTCCATTTTCTAATAATTGTGCCAACAGTTGTTGAATTATCACCAAACTGCTAATAATCCTATAGCCCATTCCAGTGTTGTGCAAGTCTACAATTTTGTCAATGGTATCCTTAGACAGCTCTTAAGTCTTGGCCATGGAGGAGAGGTTGGAGTGTGATTGATTGAGTGTGTGGGCTGGTGTCTTTTATACAGGTAATGAGTTCAAACAGGTGTAATTAATACAGGTAATGAGTGCAGAGTAGGAGGACTTCTTAAAGAAATATTACCAGGTCTGTGAGAGCCAGAATTCTTGCTGGTTGGTAGGTGATCAAATACTTCTTCCATGCAATAAAATGCAATTTAATTATTTTAAAACCATACTATGTTATTTTCTGTTTTTTTATTTTTAGATTCTGTCCCTCACAGTTGAAGTGTACTTACGATAAAATTACAGACCTCTCCATTCTTTGTATGTTGTAAAACGTGCAAAATCACCAGTATAGCAAATACTTATTTTCCCCACTGTATATAGCTCCCCTTCAGTCTCTGTGCCTAAAATTTCTAAAACTGCAGTCTGTGTAATATAGTACTTTCCAGGAAAGATTGTAGAATCATCTGATGCTCAGCTCAACTTCTACAGGCTGTCCTATGGTGATCAATGATTGATGCAAAGCTTAATCTTCCGCTTCAAAAACAAATTATATAGAATGTGCCAAGATGTAGATATTATTTTGTTACTTGAAAATTATGTGATGGCATAATAAAACATGTTGGTGCAAAAGCATTGTGCTGTAGTATTGTCTAGAAGGAACTCTGGACTAAACATATAAAGATGGGTTTAGTGTAGAAATGAGTGAATCAATTCAAATTTAATTAATTTAACATTTTTAGGAACCTCAAGAAACAAAACTGGGCACACTAACTGATGGCATTTAAGTGAGTAGGTGAACTAATTGATCCTGTAGAAGTAGTATCCCATGAGGGGACTTAGGGGCCAATTCATCAAAATTGGCGTAGCAGATTACATGGTCCTGAATTCATTATGAGCCACATGCCTCTCTGCGACGCACCAGGAATGCCACTCCAGTCCTTGACAATTGCTGTCTTGAGTAGCATTTTTGGCGTAGAAAACATTGGGAGATTTGATGAATTTGACAAAAAGCATACCCACACCCCTTTTCTACCTCCTCATTAGCTCCGGCCATTTTGGCAAAAGTCGCAACATTCTTGCGCAAGTCTGCATTGAGCTAAAATGTTGTGACATTTCAAAGCTGGGAACTACACTCATGACTTAGTGTAGCAAAGTACGGCAACATTTGTGAGTTTTGTTATTTATATTCCCTAAGCATCTTAAATTAAATACCGTACTATTAACAGGATGGACTGTACTTGGAAGAGTTTTCTGTTTCATTTTGTGTTTTCTAAAGTCTGTGCATCTTTGTAAGAACAAAGAAATACGATATGAATATCACCTCTGTTTTAGTGACATCTTGTGTCCACTATAGACTGCAGCTCACATTAAGTATAGGAATAACTAATACTTTTCTGTAGTTGTTGAGAACATTATAGGTCTGCTTTGACCTGCAGTTCTATCACCTGCTTTAAAGCCCTTGATCTGTGACCTTTCTCATGGTAGAACTCCAGGGTCACATTGAATATCGAGGATACAACATAAAAAATGAAACTTCTCACAAAGCACTTTCCTTATACACTGCTCAAAAAAATAAAGGGAACACTCAAATAACACATCCTAGATCTGAATTAATTAAATATTCTCATTGAATACTTTGTTCTGTACAAAGTTGAATGTGCTGACAACAAAATCACACAAAAATCATCAATGGAAATCAAATTTATTAACCAATGGAGGCCTGGATTTGGAGTCACCGCCAAAATTAAAGTGGAAAAACACACTACAGGCTGATCCAACTTTGATGTAATGTCCTTAAAACAAGTCAAAATGAGGCTCAGTATTGTGTGTGGCCTCCACATGCCTGTATGACCTCCCTACAATGCCTGGGCATGCTCCTGATGAGGTTGCGGATGGTCTCCTGTGGGATCTCCTCCCAGACCTGGACTAAAGCATCCGCCAACTCCTGGACAGTCTGTGGTGCAACTTGACGTTAATGGATGGAGCGAGACATGATGTCCCAGATGTGCTCAATCAGATTAAGGTCTGGGGAATGGGCAGGCGAGTCCATAGCTTCAATGCCTTCATCTTGAAGGAACTGCTCACACACTCCACTCCAGCCACATGAGGTCTGGCATTGTCTTGCATTAGGAGGAACCCAGGGCCAACCGCACCAGCATATCGTCTCACAAGGGGTCTGAGGTTCTCATCTCGGTACCTAATGGCAGTCAGGCTACATCTGACGATAACATGGAGGGCTGTGCGGCCCTCCAAAGAAATGCCATCCCACACCATTACTGACCCACTGCCAAACCGGTCATGCTGAAGGATGTTGCAGGCAGCAGATCACTCTCCACAGCGTCTCCAGACTCTGTCACGTCTGTCACATGTGCTCAGTGTGAACCTGCTTTTATCTGTGAAGAGCACAGGGCGCCAGTGGCGACTTTGCCAATCCTGGTGTTCTGTGGCAAATGCCAAGCGTCCTGCACGGTGTTGGGCTGTGAGCACAACCCCCATCTGTGGATGTCGGGCCCTCATATCACCCTCATGGAGTCGGTTTCTAACAGTTTGTGCAGACACATGCACATTTGTGGCCTGCTGGAGGTCATTTTGCAGTGCTCTGGCAGTGCACCTCCTGTTCCTCCTTGCACAAAGGAGGAGGTAACGGTCCTGCTGCTGGGTTGTTGCCCTCCCATGGCTCCCTCCACATCTCCTGGCATCTGCTCCATGCTCTGGACAATGTGCTGACAGATACAGCTACCCTTCTTGCCACAGCTCGCACTGATGTGCCATCCTGGATGAACTGCACTACCTGATCAACTTCTGTGGGTTGTACTGTAGACTCCGCCTCATGCTACTGTATCTCTAGGGGTGAGAGCAATGGCAAAATGAAAAAGTGACCAAAACAACACCCAAAAAGGATGAGAACAGAGAAATGGTCACCACCTGCAGAACCACTCCTTTATAGAGGGTATCTTGCTAATTGCCAGGTAGATTTCACAGAAGTGTTATTGACTTGGAGTAACATTGTATTGTTTAAGTGTTCCCTTTATTTTTTTGAGCAGTGTATATTTCAAGAATATCATTGGTATTCTTAAAATTCATGTTTCCATTTATTGCAACATTTTCTTACTGTTCTGTATAAATGAATATAAGTAAGAGCAAAGCACTGCAAATGGTTTAAAAATCATTTTTGTTATGGATGTAAAATGTTTATTTTAGTTAAATATACTATATCAAACCATTCCCTAATCCATTCTGAATTCTCTTTTATACAGTGGTAATATTCATATTCATTGCATAATCTTTTATTGCTTTTCTGGGTAAGAATACTTATTTTGCCTTCAATTGCATTTTCAATAAATGTGCCTGTGGCAAAAGTAGCTAATTCAGTTGCTTGTTCAGCACCAGAGCTGTCTAGTTCTGTCTTTTATATATCGCCTGCGCTTTTTAACATATTACCTGAAGCTGTATTCAAACATGATGGATCAGAGAGAAACTCTCAGAAAAAGATAAAAAAAACACAAAAAACAAAAAACAAAACAGAAGAACATGGTAGTAATACCATGTATTAAACACTACTTCTTAGACGTGTATTCTTTTATTCACTTTATCAATGTTACATAAATAAAATATTATATTATGCCATAATATTTTAAAACAGAAATGTAATGGATTGTTTATTTTAGAGTTATTATTCTAAAAGATTAGAGCAATTAGAGCATGCACTATGGGACCAAACTTCATTTTTCCTTATTTTGCAGTATTAACATGTAGTATAGGATTGTAGACTTTTTGATATTTGATATTTGTTAATCGCCCCTTCCTTTATTACAAGGAAATGTATCCATTTTAAGCATTAGTCGATTTAAAGTCAAAGAACTATATACATATTTTTGTAGCTTCTCTTTTTGAGACCTGAAATTTGAACTACAGTATGATTCGTGCAATTAAATGATGAAAGATGTAAACTATGTACAGTACAGATCAAAAGTTTTGGACACACCTTCTCATTTAAAGATTTTTCTGTATTTTCATGACTATGAAAATTGTACATTCACACTGAAGGCATCAAAACTATGAATTAACACATGTGGAATTATATACTTAACAAAAAAGTGTGAAACAACTGAAAATGTCTTATATTCTAGGTTCTTCAAAGTAGCCACCTTTTGCTTTGATGACTGCTTTGCACACTCTTGGCATTCTCTTGATGAGCTTCAAGAGGTAGTCACCGGAAATGGTCTTCCAACAATCTTGAAGTAGTTCCCAGAGATGCTTAGCACTTGTTGGCCCTTTTGCCTTCACTCTGCGGTCCAGCTCACTCCAAACCATCTCAATTGGGTTCAGGTCTGGTGACTGTGGAGGCCAGGTCATCTGGCGTAGCACCCCATCACTCTCCTTCTTGGTCAAATAGCCATTACACAGCCTGGAGGTGTGTTTGGGGTCATTGTCCTGTTGAAAAATAAAAGATGGTTTAACTAAACGCAAACCGGATGGAATAGCATGCCGCTGCAAGATTCTGTGGTAGCCATGCTGGTTCAGTATGCCTTCAATTTTGAATAAATCCCCAACAGTGTCACCAGCAATAACCCCCACACCATCACATCTCCTCCATGATTCACGGTGGGAACCAGGCATGTAGAGTCCATCCATTCACCTTTTCTGCGTCGCACAAAAACACGGTGGTTGGAACCAAAGATCTCAAATTTGGACTCATCAGACCAAAGCACAGATTTTCACTGGTCTAATGTCAATTTCTTGTGATCTTTAGCCCAAACAAGTCTCTTCTGCTTGTTGCCTGTCCTTAGCAGTGGTTTCCTAGCAGCTTTTTTTACCATGAAGGTCTGCTGCACAAAGTCTCCTCTTAAAAGTTGTTGAAGAGATGTGTCTGCTGCTAGACCTCTGTGTGGCATTGACCTGGTCTCTAATCTGAGCTGCTGTTAACCTGCGATTTCTGAGGCTGGTGACTCGGATAAACTTATCCTCAGAAGCAGAGGTGACTTTTGGTCTTCCTTTCCTGGCGCGGTCCTCGTGTGAGCCAGTTTCTTTGTAGTGCTTGATGGTTTTTGCAACTGCACTTGGGGACACTTTCAAAGTTTGCCCAATTTTTCGGACTGACTGACCTTCATTTCTTAAAGTAAGACGTAAGATGGCCACTCGTTTTTCTTTACTTAGCTGCTTTTTTCTTGCCATTATACAAATTCTAACAGTCTATTCAGTAGGACTATCAGCTGTATGTCCACCTGACTTCTGCACAACACAACTGATGGTCCCAACCCCATTTATAAGGCAAGAAATCCCACTTATTAAACCTGACAGGACACACCTGTGAAGTGAAAACCATTTCCGGTGACTACCCCTTGAAGCTCATCAAGAGAATACCAAGAGTGTGCAAAGCAGTCATCAAAGCAAAAGGTGGCTACTTTGAAGAACCTAGAATATAAGATATATTTTCAGTTGTTTCACACTTTTTTGTGAAGTATATAATTCCACATGTGTTAATTCATAGTTTTGATACCATCCGTGTGAATGTACAATTTTCAAAGTCATGAAAATACAGAAAAATCTTTAAATGAGAAGGTGTGTCCAAACTTTTGGTCTGTACTGTATATGTGCTGTGTTTCCTCTAAAATAAGACAGGGTCTTATAAAAATTTTTAGTATTTTTTGCTCTGAAAGACTGAAAGATGGGTTAAGGCTTATTTTCATGGGATGCCTTATTTTTGAACAAAAAATTCAACATTTATTCAAATATAATAATTTCATCACATATACACTGCACATACACATGTGCATGACAAGAATTTGCATTACCAATCATATGCTAAAAGTTGAAAGTCATAATTTATGTATGAGATAGCCAAGATGATTGTCTATAAAATGATAGTAGTCTCATGTGTGAAGCAGTAGTGGATGGTGAGATATCGAGCCAGAATGTCAAAAGTTCAAAACATTGTTACCCTTTTGCTTATCACTGTAATTATAGGATTGATGAAATCATGAATCCACTGGCATCCCATCTCCAACTTCCGCATTCTTTAAAGATAGATCATTATTGCTCTCTTGTATAGTCAGTTATAGCTTCATCATAGTAGTGATCATCTCTGGTTACTGTTGATGATGATATATATAATATATTTCTATCATCTATTCCTCATCTAATTGCACAAAACATGGGTCTATTATGTGATCTATTTTTTTTATTTATTTCTTTATTTGTGGGAAAACCCCTTTAATGATCAACAGTTACCAGAGATTATCATCACCATGGAGAAACCATAGCTGAATGTAAGGGAAAGGGATATTAATGAATCTCAAAAGAATCAGGAAGTTGAAGATGGACGGCAATGGGTATAATAATTTAATCAAACCTACATGGGCCTATATTCTTAAGGCCAATATTAGTAGGCAAACTTTAACTTAAAGGGGTTGTTCGGTACTTTTATATTGATAGCCTATTGATGGCCTATCTTATCTAATTTGGCCGGATTTGCAAAGTTGTGGAGATGCACAGCTCCGTCAATAGAATAGTGGCTGCTGTCAGATACTGCAGATCCACCTCTATTTGAATCCATATGGGGTACATGTATAGTAACTGGTCACAGCCACTGTGCATTTGACAGAGGCGTGCAGCTTTGCAACTCAGTAAATCCAGTCAGTACTAGCACCGAGAACATCTGATTGGGGGTGTTATCCTGCTCGAGATGCTTGGCACTCGGCGAGTATTTCCGGGATGCTCGGGGGGGAGCTCGGGTTCCAGCCCTGCATGTTTGGCGCTCTTTATAGAGCCAATGAACATGTAGGGATTGTCTACCACTCACTGTAATGCCGTAGCCATGTTGGTTGTGGCATTACAGTGATTGGCTGGCTGCATAGCTTCATCATGCCTATATAAGACCTGGTGACCATATGCTCGTCACAATCTACCCCAGAAACAGGCAGAATAAGGAGAAGTGCTGATGAGTGAGGCACAGAATTGGCAGTTCAATAGCCAGGTATAGGTATTCGACAGCAGGATATATATACCGTACATCTGAACTAACAGTCGTTCTGAGGACTAATCCAGATGCATATATTACTGGTGATAGCAAGAGTTAGGCAGGCAGAATTTGTGGACACTGTATACAGTACAATAGGGTCCATTGCACGTTCTGTCTGCTGCTGCTGTTACAGATATCCATAGCCCCAGATATCAGGTTTTTTTTTTTGCTCTTAATCCTGATTATTTCCTTAAAATCAATATAGTACACCATTTTACTGCTCCATTTGCTTGTTAGCAGAATACAGCCAGATTTTTTTGATTTTATTCTCATTGCAGTATTGTGGAAGCAGTGAAACTTTTCCATTATCAGACGTGATCCCGTATTACTACGGTAATAATAGACATTTTGTGGAGCATGCCAAATATTAGCCTCAATTTAAAGTCTGCCACTTGGGTGTTGTTCATCCTATTCACACTTGGTCGCTGACCAATACCACATCTATAAGGCCAATTCCTAAAACTGTGGTCATCAGACGTTATCCCATATTACTGCGGTAATAATTAGGACATTTTTTGGAGCGTGCCAAATATTACCCTCCATTTACAGTCAGCCATCTGTGTTTTCTTGAACCTATTTACACTTGGTCGCTGACCAATGCCACATCTATAAGGCCACTTTCTAAAACCGTGGTCCTCACACGTGATTAGTGATGAGTAAGGATTAAACAGCACGCTTGGGTTCTCGCCGAGTAGTTTCGGCGTGCTCAGCAATTCAGTAACAGTTGCTGCGGCTGCATGCGTCACATCTATTAGACAGCTGTGATACCTTCAGGGATAGCCTGTTTGACAGGGATAGCCTGCATGTGATGCGCCCCTTGGGCCGTGGGGTACTCTGTGCCGGGCCGGTCGTTGCTAGGGGAGATGTCACAGTGGTGGTGACCCGGTCCGTGACTCAGGGCGGTCAATCAAAAGGGGAATATTTACAGGGGAATTAAAGTTCTTATATACAGTTCGTGACGCCACCTGTGGTATGCGGCTAAAGGGAGCCGCCGCTGTTGTGCAGGTCTTCTGGAGCTGTTGTTAATGCAGCTGAGTTGGTTTAGCTCTCCACAGGTAGAGCTTAGCTCCAGGGCAGTGTAGATGTTGCTGTTATGGAAGTAGCACTAATGGTGCCCTGTAGTTCAGGGGGTGATGGCGCAGCAATAATTTCGCAGAAACAGTGGGGTGCAGTCTTCAGGGTTGTTAAGTTCCTCAGATTGCACTTTCCAGATTACAACCTCCCATGTTGCGCTGCGTTCACCAGGCAGGGGTTCAGCAAACTCCCAGGTGTTTCAAGAGTGCCTGACAGGACCCCATTCTATATGCCCTTCTCAGCCATCTTCCTGCACTGGCCCTCACCCTTCTTGCCCTGCGCCTTGCCAAACAATGTCCCAAGCCGGTATCCTCAGATCTTTCTGGGCAACCTGGAGTTCCCTGGATCCTATGTGGTTACCTTTTTGGCGACTTGAGTGCAGATGTGGCAACTGCACCCTGAAAGTACAGAAGCCTCTGGTTCCTAGTTGAACTTTGTAATTCTCACTAGTTAGGGGCCGGTCCCCTGTGCGGCTTGATCCCTCGACCGCCTGGCAGATTCGGGCGTACGGGTGGCCTCCAGCACTGCCCGTACCCCTGGGATCCCTTCTTCGTTCCTGGAGCCTTCCTCCTGCTCCTCTCTCTCTCTTCAGTCTTGGGCCTCTCTGGCTAGGCCCTCCTCCTCAGCAGAGCTCCTACAGAGCTCCTGCTCCTAACTTTTCCTCTCACTGAAGAACCCTTTTAGATTGTTCCACCTTCTTTTTATATCCCTTCTTACTGAGCTCCCTGAACTTCTTCCTCCACCCACACCCACTACATGGTTCCCCCTACTTTGGTTCCCCCCACTCCAGCCAGGGACAGGGCTCAGCAGGGAAGCAATGCATCTTGCCCCTCCTGCTGGTCTGGAGTAGTGTAGTGTTGGATGCAGGTGTTAGGGTCCCAGGCAGCACTCTATCCTTACCTGAGAGTGAGATACCACACCTCTGGGTGAGATGCAGTACCTCTGTGGCACTGAACCCGCAGTGGCCCCACACGTGTCACAGCTGTCTAACAAATGTGACACATGAAGCTGCGGAAGCTGTTACTGAAACGCCGAGCAAGCCAAAACTACTCGTCGAGTACCCGAGCGTGCTCATTTAAAGGATTAAACGAGAACGCTCGCTCATCACTACACATGATCCCATATTATTGCGGTAATAATTGTGACATTTTTTGGAGAATGCCAAATATTACCCTACATTTAAATTCATCCAGCTGTGTTTTTTTGAACCTATTCACACTTGGTCGCTGACCAATACAATACTACAAGGACACTGGTTAAAACCTTGGTCGTCACACGTGATCCCATATCACTCAGTAGGCATGAGCGAACATTTCAATGTTCAGTTCGGAAAAGTTTGCCGAACAAATTGATATTCACCAAATTTATTCGCCGAATGTACGTCGAACATTTCCGAATCCCATAGGAGTCAATGGGGGACCAAAAAAATGCATATTCAACACCTAGAAAGGGGACCAAAAGTTGCCAAAACACATAAAATTAGGTGTAGACACTAGGAAAGTGCCATCAATTGACCCAAAGTACAAGTACTATAATTATTATTACTGTGACAGCGACATTTATTCAGTTGCGCGTTATATGTCAAAAGGGGTTACCGACTGGTACAACAGGAGAGAGGACCCTGCCTGCGAGGGCGCACTGTCACGTACATGGTTTGTGGAACCACTGTGCCACAGACCCCAGAGAGCCTGGAGGGGCGTGACTAAGTGAGCACCGGACTGTTCACTAGAGCCTCTGATGGTGAGGTTAGACTTGGCTCCCGATGAACGCCAGGTGCCACTCCAGGAAAGACCAACGGACGCAGAGCAGCTGGACCCAGTAGGACAGACTAGATGGTGCAGCAGGCAGAGTTTGTATCAGGAGTGCAGCAGGCACAGTTTGTATCAGGAGTGCAGCAGGCAGAGTTTGTATCAGGAGTGCAGCAGGCAGAGTCTGTATCAGGAGTGCAGCAAGAGCTAGTACGCAACCTTACACAACTTAGACTGCAGAGCAGGAATGTTCCCCTACAGCCAACCCAATAGATGGAGACCCAATCAGAATTCTCCACATTTCAAAAAATTAGTGGCAGATGCCAGCAAAGTGGCATCAATTTCACTACTGTACAAATAGTGTAAATAAAACCCACACCTCTTTCAGTACAGCCAACCCAGGAGATGGAGACCTAACCAGGAGTGTTCACATTGCCCTAAATGAGGGCCTAACACCACCGAAGTGGCATCAATGTCATCAGACTACAAGTAGTTTAATGCAGACCCATACCTGTCCCACTATAGCCAACCCAGGAGATGCAGACTCAATCGGAAGTGTTTACATTTAAAAAAATAGGGCCTAAGACCACCAGTTCCGTGGCCAATAGATTGGAGATGGTGGAGTTCAACCTCTTAGCTTTGTCATGTGTAGGATGAAACAATCTTTTACGTGACCAAAACAGCAGGATTGAGGGCTGGATGCAGTGCTGAGAGAGGGCAGAGTACGGTGAAACGGACAAACCGATAGACCATGAGTGAGGTGCAGCGGAGATGTTACGGTGGATTGAGAAATGTGTGGTGTGCTCAGAAAAACAAACACAGCAGGCATGTCCGCTTCACTTACAGCTGATGGGCTGTCACTCAGCCTAACTGCAGCGGGTATACAGCTGGTTTTGTAGGACACCTGTGTGACACAACTTGGCACGGTAACAGAGGAGGAGGAAGAAGCAGCAGAGGTGTTTGATGGAGTGGCTGATGGTTGTTTATTGAAAATCAATTTAGAGTTTATCATGTTTATGTACCCATTTGGGGAGAATAATATCTGCACCAAATGCTCAATTTCACTACAGTATAACTATAGAAATGCATGGAGACCAAAACCTCTTCCACTACAGTCAACCCAATGGATGGAGACCAATTCAGGATTCTGCACATTTCCAAAAATTAGCGGCAGACGCCAGCAAAGTGTAATCAATTTCACTACAGTAGAAATAGTGTAAATGAGACCCACATCTCTTCTAGTACAGACAACCCAAGAGATGGAGACTTAACCAGGAGTGTTAACATTGCCCTAAATGAGGGCCTAACACCACCAAAGTGGCATCAATTTCACTAGAGTATAAGTATTGCAAAGGAGGCCAAAACCAGTTCCTCTACAGCCAACCCAATAGATGGAGACCCAATCATGATTCTCCACATTACAAAAAATTTGTGGCAGACACTAGCAATGCCTAATCAATTTCACTATAGTAGAAATAGTGTAAATAAGACCCACACCTGTTCCAATACAGCCAACCCAGGAGATGGAGACCCAATCAGGATTCCCCACATTTAAAAAAATTAGTGGCAGACGCCAGCTAAGTGGCATCAATTTCACTACTGTACGAATAGTGTAAATAAGACCCATACTTCTTCCGGTACAGCCAACCCAGGAGATGGAGACCTAACCAGGAGTGTTCACATTGCCCTAAATGAGGGCCTAACACCACCGAAGTGGCATCAATGTCATCAGACAACTAGTAGTTTAACACAGACCCAAACCTGTCCCACTACAGCCAACTCAGTGGATGGAGACACAATCAGAATTCTCCACATTTCCCACAATTATGGCCTAAAACCTGCAGCAGCAGCAGCAAGAGCAGGCACAGAAGCTATATCACAGACTGCAATTTCAAGAGATCAATGCAGCACACTCAAAATGACAACATCACCTACTCAGTACAGTCTGCAATTGGGGTGCAAAAGTCCTTGGAGATCCATGACTTGTTCATCTTGATGAAAGTTAGGCAGTCTACACTTTCAGGGGACAGCCGTGTGTGCTTATCTGTCAAGACACTACCAGCAGTGCTGAAGACACGTTCAGAGAGAACGCTGGCTGCCGGGCATGATAAAACCTCCAAGGCGTGAGAGGCGAGCTCAAGCCATTTATCCATTTTTGAAGACCAAAATGTAAAAGGGTCCAAACCCTCCCTGATGGTATTGATATTGAACTCTAGATACTCCTGCACCATCCTCTCCAGTTGTTCACCACGTGTCAGATTTGTACTCTATTGTGTTGGTGCACGAGCTGGTGCAAAAAATGTGTGAAAGGACTCCCAGAAATTGCTTCTGCAACTTACTCTGCTGCTGCTAATGTTTGGCGTTGATGAACTGATGTGCCGGAGGTTGAAAGACTACATCTGCGATGCACACTTGTGCCTCACTGTTATCCTGGGGAAAACCTCTTATAAGGTTGCTTAAAAGCTTGTTTTATTACTCCAACATAAGCCCTTTTCAGGGCGGGAAGCATCTGGTAAAATTGACTCTTATAACGTGGATCTAACAGAGTGGCAACCCAGTAGTCAGCATTATTTCAAATCCTTACTATACGGTGATTATGTTGCAGATACTGCATCAAGAAGGCAATCATATGTCAGGCTCTTCCAGGAGGTCCAAAGCAAGGCTGTATTGTGGGCTGTGTAACACTGATGCTTGTTTCCTCTGTCCCCTCCTGCCAACCATGTTCAAACGAGAGGGGATGATTATCCTCTTCATCCTCTAACAGCTGCTCGCCCATCACCTCTTCTTCTTCCATTAGTTCCTTGGCTCTTGTACCTTCACTAACAATTCGGCTGGTATCACCAAACCCCCTCGATCGCTGTAATCCACCATCACTTGGCATCCGCCTGTGTGACGACAGTCTGGAAATTAGAGACATTGGTATCCCTTCCGCATCCTCCTCTTCTTCTGGGGCCACCACCTCCTGCCGCAGGTTATTCAAAGTTTGCTCCAGCATGTATATGACCGGAATAGTGATGCTGATGACAGCATCGTCAGCGCTAATCAGTTTAGTAGCCATTTCAAAACTGTGCAGAAGGGTGCAGAGGTCCTTAATCTGTTCCCACTCCGGTGCGAGCGACGGAAGTGAGCACACAGCTTCCGTACTTTGTGAAGCAGCTCATCCGGCCCAGGAGAGTGGCGGAGAAATCGCTCTACCACCAGGTTGAGGATGTGAGCCATGCAAGGCTCGTGTGCGAGCTTGCCTCAGCCTAGGGCCGCTAACAGGTTCGCACCGTTATCGCACATGGTCTTCCCTGTCATTAGGTTCAGCGGAGACAGCCATTGCTAAAACTGAGCCTGGAGAGCTGCCAGCAACTCTTCACCTGTATGACTGCGATCTCCAAGGTATATTAATTTGAAGACTGACTGAGGACGGTGAGCCCTGACTGCACAGTACGGAGGTGGTGTGTATTCGCTCCATACCCTTGGAACAAGTGTCTAGTTATGGCAGAGGATGAGTGCACAGGTGGAGGCCCTAGAGGAGGTGGAGGATGCAGAAGCAGTGGAGGAAGTGAGAAATACAGAGGTTTCTTCTGCAAGCCTTGGGTATTCCAAGATTTGTGCAGCAGCCCCATCCCCGCCTGCCCCCACTGCCACCAGAGTCACCCAGTGCCCAGTCAGCGAGATGTAACGCCCTTGGCCATGCTTACTCTCCCTGGTGTCTGTGGTGAAATGCACCCTGGCACACGTAGATTTAGACAAGGAATGGGTGATGTTGTCTGCTACATGCTGGTGTAGCGCAGGCACAGCTTTCTTAGAGAAGTAATGGCGACTGCGCAACTGTTACTGGGGGACTGCGACGGCCATCAGTTTTCGGAAACCATCTGTACCTACCAGGCGGAAAGGCAGAATTTCCGTGGCCAACAGATTGGAGATGGTGGAGTTCAACCTCTTAGCTTTGACATGCGTAGGATGAAACAATCTTTTACGTGACCACAACTGTGGGACCGAGGGCTGGCTAAGGTGCTGAGAGAGGGACGGAGTATGGTGAACCAAAAAAACTGGTGAGCCGTGAGTGAGGTGCAGATGTTATGGTGTATTGAGAAACATGCGGTATGCTCGGTGAAACAAGCACAGCAGGCGTGTCCGCGTCCGTTACATCTGACGGGCTGTCACTCAGCCTGACTGGAGCGAGTAAAGAACCGGAATTTCTGTGATGGGAGACCTGCGTGACAATACTTGGCATGGTAACAGAGGAGGAGGAAGAAGCAGTGGATGCGTTTGATGGGGCAGCTGATGGTTGTTGAGGTGCGCTGGTACACATTTCAGCACGGTAAGATTCCCAGCGTAAAGAATGTTGTTTGAGCATGTGAACATTCATGCATGTAGTAGTCAAATTATTGCAGTTTTTCCCTCTACTGAGTTTTTTTATCGCAAAGTTTGCAGATAACGTGAGTTGGCTCATCCTTTGCAGTGACAAAAATGCCCATGCTAGGCAACCCTTGCTGCCCCTGCGAGCTGCAGACCCGTGATTTCTGATGGCCATAGCCACGGTTGTGGCTCAGGATGCAGTGCTCCTCGTGCTTGCATCACTCTGTGTCTGCGCCATTGGGTGAAATGTAACTTCCTCGTCTTCCTCCTCCACCTCCTCAGATGAGCTACTCGGCTGCGTGACTCTGGGTTTACACCAAATAGGATCTTCAACCTCGTCATCATCCAATGTGTTGTCCCATTCCTTGCCCTCAGAGTGACCCCTCTTCTCTTGTTGCCCTGACAGCACAGTACAGTCCGCATGAGCCTCAGGTATCTGTGTCTCATTGGGATCACCTCCCTCCCCCGCGGTTAATGTCTGACGACAAGGGTCAGGAACCTGCTCGGACCCTACTTCGGCCTGCCCTGAATCCAAGCTAAAAAAAATTTGGCCATCAGTGCAGATGCTTTCCTCCCCTTGACTCTGTGACTGTTTGGAGTACACTTTTGATGCCCATGGTGTAGAATTTCAGCAACAATAAATGACAAGGTAAGATATGGCCTACTGTATAACGTTACTAACAGACAAAAGCAATTTGTTAGTGTGTATGAGGCCGATAAAACCTATGAGATATTCCCCAAACAATTTCAGATGTCCCCTGCTGTATTACTTAAGGAACAGAAGATTTTTTTTTTATGTGGATGAGGCCAGTATGACATAGAATATATGCTCCAAAATATTTCAAACTCAGATCTAGCCAGCTGTATCACTTTACTCAGAGCAAAAATATGTTTGGGTTACTCTGCATAAGCTCTGCATCAAGATGACTTTGCCTGCCAACCAAAAATATGTGTAGGTTTGACTGCTGTGCGAACAAGCTTATAAAAGTTTTTTTTTTTTTACTGTGAAACCAGGACAAGTTCAATGTCACTAAAATAGGATCTGCCTTTTAGCAGACTGGATCAACTTTGCCACAGTAAAAAACCTTTGGTGGACTCTGCCTGCCAACCAAAAATATATATACAGTTATATGAAAAAGTTTGGGCACCCCTATTAATCTTAATTTTAATGTTTTATAAAAATTGGTGTTTTTGCAACAGCTATTTCCGCTTGATATATGTAATAACTGTTGGACACAGTAATGTTTCTGCCTTGAAATGAGGTTTATTGTACTAACAGAAAATGTGCAATCTGCATTCAAACAAAATTTGACAGGTGCATAAGTATGGGTACCCTTATCATTTTCTTGTTTTAAATACTCCTACCTACTTTTCACTGACTTACTAAAGCACTTTTTTTTGTTTTGTAACCTCATTGAGCTTTGAACTTCATAGCCGCTAAGTAGCTGGCTTATAGCACTGTATGACTTTTGGCACAGGAAAAAATATTTTTTTGGACTGGGCGTAGCAAGAGAAAAAATGTATTTTTTTTACTCTGAACCCACCTGAAGTTCAACTCCACTAAAACAGTATCTGACATAAAAAAAAACTTTAGTGCACACAGCTTTCAATATCACAATAGCAACAGAAAAAACAAACAGATTTTGTGCTCTGCAATAAGAAGCTCTGCAGACTGTGCAGAGCACAATTTCAACCCCACTAAATGAAAAGGTACACTGCGCTTGCTTGATCACATTAGCAAGTGCAAAAAAAGAATCACGGTATACTGAGACATAGAGCTCTATTCCAGTGGTGCACAGCACTATTGTATGGCATGGGCCCTCTGTTTCTGTCAGAATCTCAGAACTTGCACAAGAACACCAAAAATGTGCTGCACCAGCGGTTGCAGAGGTACACAGGCCAGGAATTATCTACACTATCTGACTACCACACAAGCACCCATATATCTAGCTAATATCTCTCATTACACAGGAGAACACTGAGCTGCGTCTGTCTCCAGCTATAATGGCGCTGAGCGAACATGACCGCTTTTTATATTGAAAGGACATGTGATTTCTGTAGCCAATTGCAGAAGCCCTTATGTCTTGACAGTGTAGATGCTAACTGCACTGTGATTGGCTGGCCGCGCTTTCCTCAGTTAAAGTTACCGCCCACAGGAAAAAAAAAACAGTGTGCCTCTGATCTGACATGTTCTTAGCTCTCCACAGCCTCCACACTCACCTGGCACATGTCACCGCTCATCATAAACTTGCACTATGCTAACAAAACTGTTCAAAACGCCTTGGTTGCCCTGTATTCGGGGTCCCGCCCAAATTCGTCTAACTTTTCCGATTTTAGAAAATTTCGAACATTCGCCGAACAAATTTGCTCAACACTATTACTGAGTAATAATACATTAATTTTGTGGAGCGTGCCAAATTTACTCCATTTAAAGTCTGCCAGCTGTGTGTTGCTAAACCTATTCACACTTGGTCGCTGACAAATACCACATCTATAAGGCCACTTCCTAAAACTGTGGTCATCAGACGTGATCCCATATTACTGCGGTAATAATACAGACTTTTTTGAGCTTGGCAAATATTACACTCTATTTAAAATGAGCAAGGCGCGTGGCAAGAGATGGGGAAGTGGACGTGATGGTGATGGTGAATGCAGAGGCCAAGGCTGCGGGCAAGATGAAACTGTGCCAGCTGAGGGAGCACAACAAACACCCACATCATGTCAAAATACCTTCCTTTCTCAATTACTAGGGGGCCATGGAATACAACTTTTGAAGCCAGAGCAGTGTGAAAACTTTATTGCTAGGATAGCAGATAATGCTTTCAGTCAGTTTTCCACCACCACAACCACCCTGTCTTCCACATGGTCCAGTTTCAGTAGCTGTGAGTCATGACCACATATTCCTCACCCTGATCCTCCTTCCTCCCACCATGCTAATGACGCACCCCTGGGCCTGTGTCGCACAGCGTTGCGCATGCAGGAGCTTACCCGGAGCCGGATCTGTTGAGGGTTGTAGTCTCGTGGCGGTGACCCGGTCCGTGCCCAGGGAGTCAGACTAAGTGGCGTTGTGGTAGCGGTAGATGTTGTACGACTACGCCACCCGTTGAATGCAGCGAAGGAGCTGCCGCTGCAGGGCAGACCGCTGAGGCCGGTGGTATGATTGTGCAGCGTAGATGGTATAACCCCCAACGGGAGGGGTATGGCCCCAGGGCAGCAGATGTGGATGATGGAGGTAGTGATGGTGCAGCAAGGAGAGTCAGAAACGTATAATGCAGTTTCAGGGTTTTTACTCACAGGTGTTACTTCAGTCACTTCGGACGGGAGTGACCACCCGAGCCGTGCTGCGTCCACCAGGTGCGGGACTCGGCTAACCCCCAGGCAATTCCGGAGCGTGGTCCTGAGCTCCCCTCTCTCTCTCTCTCTCTGGCCGTCCCCACCAGGGATCCACCTTTGTCCGGTTCCCTCGGGCCTCTCAATGGTAAAACCTTTTATGGCTTTTCTGACCCTACTCGTGGTGTACCTTCCTGGTGAATGTGGTGAGGGTCATGGCAAAACTTGACCACGACCTCCGGTTCCTGACTAAGGATGTTTTGCCTCCGTCAGTTTGGGATCCGGTGCCCTCTTCTGCCAACCCTTCACCCTTTTGGTTCACTCGTGGGATCTCGGGGTTCCCTCTTGGTCTTATGTCTCCGGGCCTTTCTTCCTCCTTCTCTCTGCTTCAGGCCTGGCCCTGGAGCTGGGCCCAGCCGGAGCCACAGCTCCCTGTCAGCCCTCTTGGCTGAGCTCCTCTCTGAACTCACTGACTCACTGACTCTATCTCTAGATGGTGCCCACCATATATACTCCCTCTATGTGTGAGCCCAGGTGACTAGCACCCAATGGGCTCCTACCTCTATGCCCAGAGCCCCTCCCCTATCTGCCCCTACACTACTGGGATGTTCCTCCCCCCCTCCCACTCCAGCCAGGGACAGACGCTGTCGTACCTGCACATCTAACTGGTGGGAGTACCGTAGTTCTGTCCCCCGGAAATGGGATGAATGTAGTGCATGCAGCTAGCTGAGCTCAGTCCCACACTCCATCCTTACCCGGGAGTGGAATACCACACCTTTGGTTGAGGTGCAATACCCCTGTAGCAACCGAGCCCTCAGGGTGCTACATTCCCCCCTGGTAAACCACAGCACGTCCTCGGGCTGTAAAAGAGTAAAACAATATAAAACATACAAAAATATTAAAGTGCACTTACATATAAAACATTAACTATAACTCATCCCTTTATGGGAGGTACTTTTCTCTTTAAACGTTACAGCTATAAAACATTTTCCTTAGTCATAATAAAACATCTGGCTAATGCCACCGGAACTCTTTTGGCACATAACACATAATTTCCTCATTATTACTTTAGCAGCATATAACTTTCAATATAATCTTGACTTCTGGCCACTGTGCAATTTGTGACCAGGTAAAAGTGCAACAGTCACAAAAACAGTTCCTTCTAAAACCGGTAGGGGGCGCCTTAGGAAGCGCAACTATTTACAGGGTGGCCACTCTCAGTCCTCGGCCAGTGGGGAAAAAGGGATGGCTGCTCACAGTCCTCAGCCTGGTTAGGGATAGGGACACACGGGAACAATTCACTAGTCCCAACGGGGGACCATATTCTATTTAGCAGCAGTTCTTGTACCCTTACGGGTAACTATGTACAGTTCCACTTTACCGTACTTCAGTAACGGCGTCCTCCTGCTCCTTCCCGCGGGTAGTCTTCAAACCCGTCCGGGTCCTCTTGTTCCTCCTCACACTGTAGCTCTTCCTCGGTCAGTCGGTGCACATGAAGAGCATATGGTCCCTTAGCACACTGATGCCGGGTGAAGGTGACCTCGTCACCCGGGTAAAGGTCACGTCCTCTGTGTCCCTCCGGCAGATGACTCTCGACATCTCTGCGGGTGACAAAGACGTCGCCGGGGGTTCTGTGATCCCGGATAAAGCCCCAACCGTGCTCCAGTTGGAACTTGATTATGGTCCCGGTGGCGCGGGGACCGTGGGCTGCACGGGGGTTTCGCCGGGTCCGACGTTTCTGCTCCGCACTCTGGACTTGCAGCCGCTCCTCGCGGACCCGCCTCTCCCGCCGTTCCCGGTCAAAGACCTCCAGCTGTTGCCGGCAGCACTCCGCTCGCTGGGCTGCGGCCGCCCGGGTCTCGTGGGTAAACCCAATGAGGTTTTCTCCGGTGGGGTCCCATTCGAATTGGGCCTCCTCCAACGGGAGCGGGACGATCTTGACAGGCGCCGGAGCTGGGATTAGGGGTTCACACAAGGGCCGTTCCCTCCGGAGTCGTGGGTTGGTATACTCCGGTGGCCATTCGAACGGCAGCCCGTCCGGGCTAGTGTGCTGCGCGTACAGGTCCTCGCCCAGTTGTGGCACTGTGGAGGTAGAGGGCGCTGTGGGGGCAGTGGCGCCCGGGGGCTCTTGGCAATGCGTCCAGGCCGGAGGCATCCTGAAAGTGAAGGGCGCTTTAGAGGCAGCGGCGCCCGGGTCCACCAGGTCTTGCGACCAGGCCGGTGGCATGATAGAGGTAGAGGGCACTTTGGAGACAGCGGCGCCCGGGGGTACTCGGCCCTGCGACCAGGCCGGGAGCGCTTTCTGCTTGGCCGCGCTCAGAGTTGAGGCGCGTGACGTCACAGGGGGCGTGGCCGCGGATCCTGCCGCTTGAGGCCTAGTTTGGAGCGGTGGCGGTGCAGCAACGGGCACGGTAGGTGGGATTTCGGGCTCTGCGACGGGGAGCTGGGGCAGGCTCACGGCTACTTGGCTTGGGGTGGTGACGTCCCCTTTACCTGCTTCCATCTCTTCAGCTCCTTCCACGGCGTCGTCTCCGGCCTTCGTCCCTCCTGCACCATCCTCAGAGGCTGTCAGACTCCTCGTCTCGGGTGGCGTCCTTTGCTGGCGGGTTCCAGCCTGCAGGGCCATCTCTCTACTCCACTCGGCCAACACCTCTCGCTGCACTCGGGCCATCCTCCGAGCCAAGCCCTCCAGCGCAGTCTGTGCATGCTCCCGATCTCGGGGGAGCTGTGCCAGAATCTCCACCAGGCCTTCTGGGGTGGCGGCCTGCAACAGGCTCCTGACCACAGGGTCGGTGCTGCCTGACTCTCCCTCCATCTCCGGGTGCGATCTCTCTAGACTCCCCCAGGCTGCACCCATCCTCTCTCTTTTGTTCTTAATCCGCCCACACTGAGGGTGGTCCCGGGGCAACTTGGTGATTATCAGCTCCAGGGGCAGACCCCTCACCCTGATGGACATCTCTATCTTTGCAGTCTCTGCTGGTGAGGGCAGTCTCCGCTTTTGGCGCTCTTCTGGGACCAGGCCCACGATGGGAGGTGGTCCCTTGCCACCCTCTGGCATGCCCATAATGGCGTCCGCTCTGCCAGGGCGAGAAATCGTCTCAGATGGCGGGAATCGTCTCCTAATGGCGGGAAACTCCGTGGATGGCGGGAAAAGGCTGCAGATGGCGGGCAACCGGCGGGAAATGATCCGAGATGGCGTCCGATGGCGGGGACCCTCCGGAACTGGCGGGAGACTTCTTCTTACGGTACATATAAACTTTTCTTAAGGCACGCAGTACCCGGTAGTTGTGGGCACGTAATCCTGCCGACTACGCCAAAGTTGACGCACCCCTGGGCCTGTGTCGCACAGCGTTGCGCATGCAGGAGCTTACCCGGAGCCGGATCTGTTGAGGGTTGTAGTCTCGTGGCGGTGACCCAGTCCGTGCCCAGGGAGTCAGACTAAGTGGCGTTGTGGTAGCGGTAGATGTTGTACGACTACGCCACCCGTTGAATGCAGCAAAGGAGCTGCCGCTGCAGGGCAGACCGCTGAGGCCGGTGGTATGATTGTGCAGCGTAGATGGTATAACCCCCAACGGGAGGGGTATGGCCCCAGGGCAGCAGATGTGGATGATGGAGGTAGTGATGGTGCAGCAAGGAGAGTCAGAAACGTATAATGCAGTTTCAGGGTTTTTACTCACAGGTGTTACTTCAGTCACTTCGGCCGGGAGTGACCACCCGAGCCGTGCTGCGTCCACCAGGTGCGGGACTCGGCTAACCCCCAGGCAATTCCGGAGCGTGGTCCTGAGCTCCCCTCTCTCTCTCTCTCTCTGGCCGTCCCCACCAGGGATCCACCTTTGTCCGGTTCCCTCGGGCCTCTCAATGGTAAAACCTTTTATGGCTTTCCTGACCCTACTCGTGGTGTACCTTCCTGGTGAATGTGGTGAGGGTCATGGCAAAACTTGACCACGACCTCCGGTTCCTGACTAAGGATGTTTTGCCTCCGTCAGTTTGGGATCCGGTGCCCTCTTCTGCCAACCCTTCACCCTTTTGGTTCACTCGTGGGATCTTGGGGTTCCCTCTTGGTCTTATGTCTCCGGGCCTTTCTTCCTCCTTCTCTCTGCTTCAGGCCTGGCCCTGGAGCTGGGCCCAGCCGGAGCCACAGCTCCCTGTCAGCCCTCTTGGCTGAGCTCCTCTCTGAACTCACTGACTCACTGACTGACTGACTCTATCTCTAGATGGTGCCCACCATATATACTCCCTCTATGTGTGAGCCCAGGTGACTAGCACCCAATGGGCTCCTACCTCTATGCCCAGAGCCCCTCCCCTATCTGCCCCTACACTACTGGGATGTTCCTCCCCCCCTCCCACTCCAGCCAGGGACAGACGCTGTCGTACCTGCACATCTAACTGGTGGGAGTACCGTAGTTCTGTCCCCCGGAAATGGGATGAATGTAGTGCATGCAGCTAGCTGAGCTCAGTCCCACACTCCATCCTTACCCGGGAGTGGAATACCACACCTTTGGCTGAGGTGCAATACCCCTGTAGCAACCGAGCCCTCAGGGTGCTACACTAAGTGCCCGGGAACAAGTGATCCCACACTTGGACACTCCGAATAGCTGTTCACTTTTCCATTTATAGATTTGGGCTTTTCGAATGGCCCGCTTCAAGCGGAGCAAGAGAAGATCGCATGTAGTGATGCCAAAATATTTTAGCAGCCATGGTCACACGAAAGCGATAGTGGGAAAGTGCAATTACTGTCGCAAGAGGTGGATGATGATGATGAGACACAATGGACAGCAAATCAGGAGGAGGCCCAGGGTGTATACATGGAAGACGAGGTGGTGGATGAAGAAGTCACTGACCCAACCAGGCAAGGTGACATGCATAGTGAGGACAGCAGCAAAGAGGGGGAGGGAGGAATAGCACCACAACAGGCAGGAACAAGCAGTGAGTTGGCCACAGACACAAGGCGGGCATCTGTTCCTTGGAACTCAAACAAGAGGTAAGCAGCCAGTCAATCTGTTAGGTCTTCCAGAGTCTGGCTCTTTTTTAAAGACTGTCCACATGACCCCAAAAAGGCCATTTGCAACCTCTGAAATGCCATCATCAGCAGAGGCAGCAAAACTACCAGCCTGACCACGACCAGCATGCTCAGGCATATGACAGCAAAACACCTGACTAATTCGGCCGAACGCCAGGGTCCAGAAAGAGTGTCTGCGGGTGATACCACTGCCTGTTCTGCTGTTGTGCGTGCACGACAATCCTCTGTCCATGGCACAGGCAAAGCTGCCTCCCGCCCTGCACCTGTCGTTGCACACCTGCAACCATCACCGTCCACGTCACTGTACCAGCGCAGTGTTCAGTTGTCCATACCCCAGTCCTTTGAACGCAAGCACAAATACGCAGCCAACGCCCCACAGGCCACAATGCTAAACTCACACATATCTCGAATGCTTGCACTTGAATTGCTGCCTCTTAAGCTCATGGACACGAAATCTTTCCGCAACCTGATGGTAACGGCTGTCCCTTGGTACTTGGTCCCCAGCTGCCACTACTTCTCCCGGTGTGCTATCTTCACATTACACAAACAGGTGTCCGAGAACATTACCCGTGCCCTCAACAACACAGTTACTGGGAAGGGCCACCTAGCTGCGGACACATGACAAGTGATTGTGGCCAGGGATGGTACATCTCGATGATGGAACACTGAGTTAATATAGTGGAAGACGGGGCCCAGTCGGACCCTGGGATGGAACACATCATCCCAACACCGAGGATTGCGGACCCTGGGTCAATCAGGGTTACCTCCACATTCTACAGCTCCTGCATCTCCTCCTAAGCCTCCATCTTCGAAATTACCACATCAGTCGGAAGCTGAAAGCACTGTAGCACTGCCTTGGCCAAGCCACAACAGGCACTGCTTAAGTTAATATGCTTAGGTGACAAAGAGCAGGCAGATCTGTGGCTGTCACCGCTGTCATGGTCGTGTGTGACAATGGCCATAACCTGATGGTGGCTCTGAAGCTAGGCAAGCTCGCACATGTACCATAAGAGCTGATGAGTGGGCATTGATGTCAGACATCTGTGCCATCCTTCAAAATTTTGAGGACTCCACCAAGATGCAAGATGGTGAGCGGTGATGACACCATAATTACGTAACCATCCTGCTTCTCTGTCTACTGAAACACTCGCTGCTCACAATTAAAGAGCCAGAACATGATGAGATGGAGCAAGGAACCATACAGGGTGATGTCATACAGCCCAGCCTCATCCCATCCCAATTCGGATTTGGTGATAATGAGGAGGAGAAAGAGGAGGAGCAACACGAGCTGGTTTCCTGTGCTTCAGAGGGTACTACCCACACAACATTCATAACATCTGTTCAGTGTGGATGGTCTGAGGAAAGGAAGAACGAGGAGGAGGGGGATGGGGAGGAGGAGAGCATGGACAGTCACCGTCTTGGTCAGGATAGTGAAGACTTGGCTTTTCGAAGTCTGGCACACATGGCTGACTTTATGTTCCTCTGCCTTTCCCATGACCGTCGCGTTGTACACATATTGGCAGACAGTAATTACTGGTTGGTCACATTTCTAGACCCACGCTACAAGGAGAACTTTCTATCTCTCTTTCCTGTGGCAGAGAGGTCTAATAAAATTTTGCAGTACCAGAAGGCCTTGTTGTGGAATTAAAAAAAATCCCATCTTAAAAAGGTTGGTCGCAGAGGTCACAGTTCATTGGACAACCAAGGAGTACAGGCAACGGAGACACAAATATGATGCAGCAGAGGCAGGGGAACACTGTCAAAGGTGTGGGACAGTTTTCTCAGACCCTCCCAGCGCCCAGGCCCTGATGTGCAGGTACTCTGACAACGAGGGAAAAGTTCAGGAAGATGCTGAAGGAGTACCTTGCTGACCGTACCAACGTCCATCGTGATTCCTCTGTGCCTTATAACTATTGGGTATCAAATCTGGACACGTGGCATGAAATGGCTCTCTAAAACTTGGAGGTCCTGGCTTGCCCTGCACTAGCGTTTTGTCAGAGGGGGTTTTTAGTGCCGCTGGGAGCATTATAACTGATAGGCGCATTTCGCTGTCAACTGAAAATGCTGACAAGCTGACTCTTATCATAATGAAAAAGGGCTGGATAGGGCCAGACTTCTCAACACCACTGGATGATAGCAGCGGAACATAAAGTCAAATCCAGTGGCTTTTTTGGGGGGGTTCTATTCCCATGCACCTCTTCACGCCCAGATATGGGTATATACCTCCTGATTTTGTCTATGATCTGTTGTTCTCCTCCTTCTCCTTCTCCTTCACCACCATATCACCAGGGTGACAGTGATGCAACACCCACATAATTTTTTGGGTGTTTAAGAAGCCCGTAGCAATTTTTTTTAGAGGCCTACCTCTAACATTCTGTATGTTATATAATATGTTCATGTATACCCCCCAGGCGTAAATGTTATTCAGCCCATGCACTTAGTGCATGGGCATTACCAGTATAGGAGACCCACTCCTTAACAATGGTACCAATTTTTTTAATGAGGACCTCCTCTACGTCTCTTCAAAGGGGTATTGGAGTGCGTCCAATTTTTGGGCAGCCCTTGCAGTCACTGCATGGGCATTACCACTATAGGAGACCCATTTCTTTTTCTAACGGGAAATTTTTTTTTACTGATGACCTCCTTTATGTGTCTTCAAAGGAGTATTGAGGTGCGTCAAAATTTTTGGCAGCCATTGCAGTAACTGCATACACAATAACAGTACAGCAGACCCACTCGTTTTAAATGGGAACATTTTTTTAAGTGAGGCCCTCATCTATGTCTCTTCAAAGCAGTACTGGGGTGTGTCAAATTTTTGGCAGCCCCTGCAGTGACTGCATATGCAATAACAGTATAGGAGACCCACTCCTTTATAATGGGAACATTTTTTTAACTGAGACCCTCCTCTATGTCTCTTCAAAGTGAATTGTATTTTTTCCAAATTTTGGGCAGCCCTTGCAGTCACTGCATGCTCAAAAACGGTATAGGTATAGCAGACCCGCTCGTTTATAATGGGAACATTTATTTAACTGAGGCCCTCCTCTATGTCTCTTCAAAGGGGTATTGGGGTTTTTCCAAACTTTGGGCAGCCATTGCAGTCACTGAATACTCAATAATAGTATAGCAGACCCACTCCTTTGCCATGGGAATATTTTTTAACTGAGGCCCTCCTCTATGTCTCTTCAAAGGGGTATTGGGTTTTTTCCAAATTTTGGGCAGCCCTTGCAGTCACTGCATGCTCAATAATGGTAAAGATATAGCAGACTCGTTCATTTATAATGGGAACATTTTTTAACTGAGGCCCTCCTCTATGTCTCTTCAAAGGGGTATTGGGGTTTTTCCAAATTTTGGGCAGCCCTTGTAGTCAATGCATACGCAATAACAGTATAGGAGATCCGCTCCTTAATAATGAGAACATCAAAGCATAGCCGGCTGATGGCCCTCTAACATTAGTGAGGGCCGACTGCTGGCCCTTTAACATTAGTAAGGGCAGCAAGATGGCACTGTAAAAATAGATTTTGCGGCTTTCAGAGTCGCTCCTTCATAAATGAAACAGGACATGTCTGATCATGTCTCACACACCACATGGGCAGATAAGGTAGTAAAATGTTAAAATTACATATACTGGTGAATGTATTTTTCACCGTTGAAAGCAATGCAAAAGTGCAAAAACGCATCAAAAATGGTACATGTGAACATAGCCCAAGGTGTGGAGGAGCATTTTTTTTTGGGGGGGGGGTATTTATTTTGCCTTATATGCAAGTCATTACCCTAGAAAGAATGTCCTTTAACATTTTTTCCAGGAAAATTTATTTTATTTTTATTACAGGTGACATGGGATTCAGAGGAATCGGCATAATGGTAAGTTGGGTTTAATTTAGAACTATTAAAGGAGTCTGTGTGGTTATTTCAAATAAAATATTTCATTCTGAGTGTGGGTGTGTTTTTTTACATTTCACACTCACTATGGGGTTAGTAATGGGGGCGCCTTATAGATGCCTCTCCATTACTAAACTGGGCTTGATGCCAGCTGACATCAACAGCAACCCTATAACCCCACTTGCCGCCACCACAGCGCAATAGGCAGAGCGGAGGCTAAGTGCCAGAATTGGCGCATCTTATGGATGCTTCATTTCTGGGGTGGCTGAGGGCTGATGTTTGTAGTCTGGGAGGGGGCCAATATTCATGGACCTTCCTAGGCTATTAATATCAGCTCCCAGCTGCCTGCCTAGCCTTTGCTGGCTGTTAAAATAGGGGGACCCCACATCAATTTTTTGTGGGGTCTCCCATTTTAATAGCCAGTAAAGGCTAAGTATACAGCTGGGGGCTGATATTAGTAGCTTGGGAAGCTCCATGGGTATTACCCCCTTCCCAGCTTACAATCATCTGGCCACAGCTGTCTGCTTAACCTTTACTAGAGAATAAAATTACGGGCGACCCCACGCCATTTTTAAAAAATAATTCTTTATTTAATCAATAAATTACATGTACAGTAAACAACACATGCAAAACACAGAATATATATATCACTCACATATTTATATCTATGTATATATATTTATTAATTTGTGTATGTATTTATCAATCTGTATATATATAGATAGATATACAGTGGGTACGGAAAGTATTCAGACCCCTTTAAATTTTTCACTCTTTGTTTCATTGCAGCCATTTGATGAATTCTAAAAAGTTCATTTTTTTCTAAAGTACACTCTGCACCCCATCTTGACTGAAAAAAAACAGAAATGTAGAAATTTTTGCAAATTTATTAAAAAAGAAAAACTGAAATATTACATGGTCATAAGTATTCAGACCCTTTGCTCAGTGTTGAGTAGAAGCACCCTTTTGAGCTAGTACAGCCATGAGTCTTCTTGGGAATGATGCAACAAGTTTTTCACACCTGGATTTGGTGATCCTCTGACATTCTTCCTTGCAGATCCTCTCCAGTTCTGTCAGGTTGGATGGTGAATGTTGCTGGACAGCCATTTTCAGGTCTCTCCAGAGATGCTCAATTGGGTTTAGGTCAGGGCTCTGGCTGGGCCAGTCAAGAATGGTCACAGAGTTATACTGAAGCCACTCCTTTGATATTTTAGCTGTGTGCTTAGGGTCATTGTATTGTTGGAAGGTGAACCTTCGGCCAAGTCTGAGGTCCAAAGCACTCTGGAAGAGGTTTTCATCCAGGATATCTCTGCACTTGGCCGGATTTATGTTTCCTTTAATTGCAACCAGTCGTTCTGTCCCTGCAGCTGAAAAGCACCCCCATAGCGTGATGGAGCCACCACCATGTTTCACTGTTGGTATTGTATTGGGCAGGTGATGAGCAGTGCCTGGTTTTCTCCACACATACCAATAAGAATTATCACCAAAAAGTTCTATTTTCATCTCATCAGACCAGAGAATCTTACTTCTCATAGTCTGTGAGTCCTTCATGTGTTTTTGAGCAAACTCTATGTGGGCTTTCACATGTCTTGCACTGAGGAGAGGCTTCCATCAGGCCACTCTGCCGTAAAGGCCCGACTCGTGGAGGGCTGCAGTGATAGTTGACTTTGTGAAACTTTCTCCCATCTCCCTACTACATCTCTGGAGCTCAGCCACAGTGATCTTGGGGTTCTTCTTTATCTCTCTCACCAAGGCTCTTCTCGCATGATTGCTCAGTTTGGCTGGACGGCCAGGTCTAGGAAGACTTCTGGTGGTCCCAAACGTCTTCCATTTAAGGATTATGGAGGCCACTCTGCTCTTAGGAACCTTGAGTTATGCAGAAATTCTTTTGTAACCTTGGCCAGATCTGTGCCTTGCCACAATTCTGTCTCTGAGCTCCTTGGGCAGTTCCTTTTGAACTCATGATTCTTATTTGGTCTGACATGCACTGTGAGCTGTGAGGTCTTATTTAGACAGGTGTGTGACTTTCCAAATCAAGTCCTATCAGTTTAATTAAACACAGCTGGACTCCAATGAAGGAGTAGAACCATCTCAAGGAGGATTACAAGAAAATGGATAGCATGTGACTTAAATATGAGTGTCTGAGCAAAGGGTCTGAATACTTGTGACCATGTGATATTTCAGTTTTTTTTTTAAATAAATTTGCAAAAATGTCTACATTTCTGGCTTTTTCAGTCAAGATGGGGTGCAGAGTGTACTTTAATGAGAAAAAATGAACTTTTTAGAATTTACCAAATGGCTGCAATGAAACAAAGAGTGAAAAATGTAAAGGGGTCTGAATACTTTCCATACCCACTGTATCTATGTATACAGCTCTGGCAAAAAATAAGAGACCACTGCAAAATTTTCAGTTTCTCTGATTTTTCTCTTTATAGATATATTTTTGAGTAAAACGTTCATTGCTGTTTTAGTTTATAAACTACTGACAACATGTCTCCAAAATTCAAAGCTAAAAATGTTGTGTTTATTTGCAGCAAATGATAAAGCGTCAAAATACTAAAAAAGAAACAGCGCTTTCAGACCTCAAATTACTCATGTTTTAACTCAGGAACAGTTCAGAAATCCATATTTGGTGGACTAACCATGATTTTTAATCACAGCTTTCATGCGTCTTGGCATGCTTTCCACCAGTCTATCCATGCTTTCCAATAGAAAACTGTTCAGTGGTCTCTTAATTTTTGCCAGAGCTGTATATACGTACTATATATATATATACATATTCATATATGTAGTGAAGAATATTTCAGTAGAAAATTTTGTGTAAAGGACCTAGACAATTCCCCTATGTAAAAGCCCATGTTAAAATCGTATTGCATACAGTTTGAAAATCGCATAGCACTCACATGAAAATCGCATGACACTCGCATGGCACTCGTCCTTTTTGTTTTGGTCCAGATATCGGATCGTTTTTTTTCTCACATATAGGTATGAGCCCTTAGGCACAAAACCAGGCTCCTAAAATTTTATAGTGTGTTGAGATTGATCTTTGCAAACTTTTTATACAGGAGTGGAACTGCCGGAAAATGATGGGAAGTCGGACTTTCTATGGCAAAAGCGTCCAGGACATCTAGATAGTCAGCCTTATTGAAAACAAAGAAGGAAAGCAGATTGCAATTTTCCTTGGTCAGCAACGGGTATATCTGAGGAAAATCAAATCTGAGCGAAAGCTTTTCCTGTAGAGATTTCACTCTGTTGGGTTCAGACTCTTCTGAAGATCAGCTTGCTTAATCACAGAACCTCTTAAATGATGGATTCTTCAGTCTTCCAGTTCTCATTCTGCCCATTTTAGAATTGTCTTACGTTGACATAAGAATGTTGGACTTCTCATGCTGCCTTGCTTGTTATAGAAAAATACAAAATCTGCTGTGGATAAAGAGATCTACTGCACTGACAACAGGAATCTGCCAAGGACAGTAAATGGGGGCCCGGGATAGCCAGAGAATGGCCTATATGAGTGGCAAAAAATTGTTTACATTTAAAAAAAAAAAAAAAATGAACAGACAAGAAAACAGAATAAATAACCCCAAAAATACAGTCCATCATAGGGCACGTGTTTAAGGCCAATGATCAAACTAATCTGCATACAGTGTGAGCTTACCAGATAAAAACTAAAGATTAAAACAGAAAAAAATCAGATGAAGTTTAATAAATATGAAATAGAAAAAATAAAGTAAAATAAAGCAACCATAATAATAATTTCACTAGAGCCTGTGTTTGAGGCAGAATTGATAATATAGCACAATACAATAGATATGGAGGTATAGTCCCATTGCCATAAGTGCAACGCAGCAGCTAGCAAGTCCTTCATGGATTTCTTAAAGTTACCTTACTGTGAAAGTGTAACAAAGTGAAGGTCCATAGGTAAAGTCCTGTAAAGCTGAGCTGCTAGAGCGTCATCCTCTTATGCTGAGATGCGAGAGCGTCAGATCTGCATCTTTGACAAACTGTAAGCGCATTTACTTTTCTCATATATAATTACTTGCAGCAAATTGTATTGTTAGCTTTAGTGTTGTGAGTTGTGTATTTTGTTTTACTTTATTATGACCCAAGAAAACTAACTGTAAGTAGTGATGAGCGAACGCGCTCGCCACTACTCGGTACTCGCCCGAGCATCATGGTGCTCGACAAGCTCGGCGAGTATTTCCGGGTTGCTCGGGCGGGAACTCGGGTCCCCTCCCTGCATGTTTGGCGCTCTTTAGAGAGCCAATGAACATGCAGGGATTGCTTGCCATGCACTGTAATGCCGTAGCCATGTTGGTTGTGTGCATTACAGTGATTGGCTGGCTGCACAGCATCATCAGGTGTATATCAGACCTGGCGCCGCCATGCTCGACACAGTCACTCCAGATCAGACAGTGTAGGGAGAGCTGCTGTGTCAGGGAGAGATTTGCTTGTGTATTAGGTAGTGTAGGAAGAAAAAACGTATATTACACATATCCATCATAACAAACAGTCCTTTTGAGGACTAACTAATCCATCTGCAGAGATATCAGGCAGGCAGCGTATATAGGCAGGCAGGCAGGGTATATAGCAGACTGCAGTGCACATAGGACAAGAGGCTCCATTCCAGTTCTGCCTTCTGCTGCTGTTAGATATTTCTGGAAATAGGCCCAGGTCTCAGGGGCCAGGAAATTTTTTTTTTGCATCTTAATCCTCATTATTTGCTTAAAAAGCAATCCAGAGAACACGGTTTTTCTGCACCATTTGCTTGTTGGCTGTGCAGAATACAGCTAGGTCCTTTCCATATTACAGCGCTAAAAATCCATCTATGTAAAACTGTGTTTTCTCCGTCACACGGATCACATATACGTTTTCAGAAAATACTGCCATTTCTGGCCTCCATTATATTTTTTTTTCAGTGTGTCAGTGGAGCAATTGACACCAGATTGCTGTTCAAAACAGTTACCTACAGGCCAGGCATTTAAAACTGTGTTTTCTCCATCACACGGCTCACATATACGTTGTCAGAAAATATTGCCATATCTGGCCTCCATTTGTGGCACCCTGCTGTTCACAGGTACCACAGGACCCAGGGTGCATGGATGGACTTCTCCACAAGAGGCCCTCACTACTTACAAATACCTCCACCCTTCCACTTCACACCACCAGAGGGAGCCCGTTAGGGATATATATATGGAGGGTGAAGCCAGGAAGTTCAGTCAGTCAGACAGAGTCAGAGAGTCTGAGAGCGTGCTGACGCTGAGAGCAGCGAAGACGCAGCACGTCTGCTGCTGAGTTCTGAGGGCCCCGAGTGTGGCCGACGGCAAAGAGGAGAGGAGAGAGGAGTTGAAGGGGCAGAGGAGAATCCTAGGCCCACCCTGAAGATACAAACCAGACACCGGGTCCGCTCCTACAGGGTCCTTTACACCCAGTAGGGACCACAGGCATTCCAGGAGGACTACAAGTCCCTGGCACACCTGAAGCTAGACCCATTACAGGGCCAGGAACCACGAAGGCCCTGGCGACCAGGGATAATGGTTGCCAGCAGAAGGTCCCACTACCAAGCGACAGGTAAAGGAACAGCACGACACATAAGCTAGGCCCAGTTGCAGGCTGGCCCGGAGCATGCAGAGAGGCAGACACGGACCAGGAGGCCTTATACCCGCTCACTGCGGAGAAGTCCTGAAGTGCACCCATCCTACTGAGTACCCTGGACCGTACCTGACATCCGCACCAGTGAAGGTATTGAAGCGAATCCCCTGTCTCTGTCAGTTATTCCTGCTGCGCCATCCCGCCTGCACTACAAGCCCCAGCATCACCACCCACCATCAAACTCCACACTGCCCCAGGGGCCCGCTCCGCCTGTGGGGAGCAGAAACATCCCAGCTGCCATCCCACCACCCCCCGGAGGTCTGCAGCAGCGCTGGTAATCCTTACCCGGTACCACAGGTGGCGTCACGAACTATTTACTTTATTTTTATTTCTATCCAAGTTCCTATCCCCTTTTTCAAGAGTGACCCCAGGGTACGGGCCCGGGAGCCGACCACCGCGACATCCCCAAACCAGGCAAAGGCCCGGGTACCGAGTCGTCCCCATCCCCTGGGCGCGTCACATTAAATATTTTTTTTCAGTGTGTCAGCAAAGTTTTTGATACCAGTTTGCTTTTCAAAACAGTTACCTACAGGCCAGGTATTTAAAACTGTGTTTTCTCAGTCACACGGATTACATATACGTTTTCAGAAAATACTGCCATTTCTGGCCTCCATTAAAAAATGTTTTCAGTGTGTCAGCAAAGTTTTTGACACTGGTTTGCTGTTCAAAACAGTTACCTACAGGCCAGGTATTTAAAACTGTGTTTTCTCCGTCACAAGGATTACATATACGTTTTCAGAAAATACTGCTTTTTCTGGCCTCCATTAAAAAAAATTTTCAGTGTGTCAGTAAAGCAATTGACACCAGACTGCTGTTAAAAACAGTTACCTACAGGCCTGGTATTTAAAACTTTGTTTTCTCTGTCACACTGCTCACATATACGCTGTCAGAAAATACTGCCATTTCTGGCCTCCATTAAAAAATCTTTTCAGTGTGTCAGCAAAGTTTTTGACACTGGTTTGCTGTTCAAAACAGTTACCTACAGGCCAGGTATTTAAAACTGTGTTTTCTCCATCACACGGCTCACATATACGTTGTCAGAAAATACTGCTTTTTCTGGCCTCCGTTAAAAAAAAATTTCAGTGTGTCAGTAAAGCAATTGACACCAGACTGCTGTAAAAAACAGTTACTTACAGGCCAGGTATTTAAAACTGTGTTTTCTCCGTCACACAGACTACATATACGTTTTCAGAAAATACTGCCATTTCTGGCCTCCATTAAAAAATGTTTTCAGTGTGTCAGCAAAGTTTTTGCTGTTCAAAACAGTTACCTACAGGCCAGGTATTTAAAACTGTGTTTTCTCCGTCACACGGATTACATATACATTTTCAGAAAAGACTGCCATTTATGGCCTCCATTAAAATAAATTTTCAGTGTGTCAGCAAAGTTTTTGACACTGGTTTGCTGTTCAAAACAGTTACCTACAGGCCTGGTATTTAAAACTGTGTTTTCTCCATCACACGGCTCACATATACGTTGTCAGAAAAGACTGCCATTTATGGCCTCCATTAAAAATTTCTTTCAGTGTGTCAGTGAAGCAATTCACAGCAGTTTGCTGGTCAAACTACTTACCTATAGGCCAGGTATTTAAAACTCTGTTTTCTCTGTCACACGGATCACATATAAATTAGCTCCAAACTCAGTCATTGGTAGTGAGCGTGGAAGATACTGGTTTCCATTTAAAATGGGCAAGACACGTGCCAAGGGACGGGGAACTGGACGTGATGGTAATGGTGCATGCAGAGGCCGAAGACAAGGCCATGGGCAAGCCGAAATTGTGCCACAACAAACACCCACATATTCTCGTCTGACCTTCCTGTGCCAATTTCTAGGGGACCGCAGCATACCACTATTGAACCCAGACCGGTGTCAAAAGGTTGTTGGTTGGATAGCGGATAATGCTTCCAGTCACTTAGCCACCACCACCACCCTGTCTTCCACACGGTCAAGTCTCAGTAGCCGTGAGTCTGGACCGTATATTCCTCACCCTGATCCTCCTTCCTCCCACCATGCCGAGTACCCAGAGACAACTGATCCCACACTTGGACACTCTGAAGAGCTGTTCACTTTTCCATTTAGAGATTCGGGCCTCTCGCCCAGTCCACTTGAAGCGGGGCAAGAGGAGATCGCGTTTAGCAATGCCCAAATATTTGAGCAGCCACGGTTACACGAAGGCGATGGTGGGAAAGTGTCACAAGAGGTGAATGATGATGAGACACAATTGCCAGAAAGTCAGGAGGAGGACCAGGGTGCGGAAGTGGAAGACGAGGTGGTGGATGATATAGTAACTGACCCAACCAGGCAAGAGGACATGCAGAGCGAGGACAGCAGCACACAGGGGGAGGGAGGCAGAGCACCTGAACAGGCAGGAAGAAGAAGTGTGATGGCCGCAGACAGAAGGCAGGCAACCGTTCCCCGTAACACCAACACGAAGGAAGTTGCCAGTACAACTGTTAGGTCATCCCGAGTCTGGTTGTTTTTTAAAGACTCTGCCGATAACCCCAAAAAGGCCATTTGCAACACCTGCCAGGCCAGCATCAGGAGGGGTGGCAAAACGACCAGCCTGACCACAACCAGAATGATCAGGCACATGGCAGCAAAGCATCCGACTTTGTAGGCCGAACCCTAGTGTCCAGGAACAGTGTCTGCGGGTGGCATCATTGCTTCCTCCACTGTTGTGCATGCAAGCCAATCCCCTGTCCATGGTGTATGCGAAGATGCCTCCTGCCCTGTACCTGTCGTTGCACACTCTCAAGTAGCAGCATCAGGAAGCACGTCCATGTCCTTGCCCCAGAGCAGCGTTCAGTTGTCCATACCCCAGTCCTTGGAACGCAAGCGCAAATATGCAGCCAACGCCCCACAGGCCACACTACTAAATTCTCACATTTCACGACTGCTTGCGCTCGAAATGTTGCCTTTTAGGCTCGTGGAGACGGAAGCATTCTGCAACCTGATGGCGGCGGTCGTCCCTCGGTACTCTGTCCCCAGCGCCACTATTTCTCCCGGTGTGCCATCCCCACATTACACAAGCAGGTGTCTCAAAACATTAGCCGTGCTCTCAAGAATGCAATTACCGGTAAAGTCCACCTAACCACGGACACGTAGACAAGTGCTTGTGGGCAGGGACGTTACATCTCACTGGGTTTACATATTGGAAGCCGGGAACCAGTCGGACCTTGGGACGGAACACGTCCTCCCGACGCCAAGGATTGCGGGCCCTAGGTCAATCAGGGTTGCCCCCATGGTCTACAGCTCCTGCACCTCATCCTCCTCAGCCTCCTCCTCTTCTTCAGCCTCCATCTGCGAAATGACCATATCAGTCACAAGCTGAAAGCACTGCAGCACTGCCTCGGCCAAGCGGCAACAGGCTGTGCTGAAGCTAATATGCTTAGGTGAAAAAACACACAATGCTGAAGAGTTGTGGACAGCTCTGAAAGAGCAGGCAGATCTGTGGCTCACACCGCTGAACCTACAGCCAGGCATGGTCGTGTGTGACAATGGCCGGAACCTGGTGGTGGCTCTGAGGCGAGGCGAGCTCACACACGTACCATGCCTGGCCTATGTGCTTAACCTCGTGGTTCATCGGTTTCTCAAATCCTACCCGGAGCTCCCAGATCTGCTTGTTAAAGTACGCCGCCTGTGTGCCGCCCTTGCAGTGTTTCAGCAGCGTTTTCAGCTTCCGGCTCACAAACTGGTGTGTGATGTCCCCACGCATTGGAACTCTACACTGCAGATGTTGGGAATGATTTGTGAGCAGAAAAGGGCAGTTGTTGAGTACCAGCATCAACAAGGCCGTCGGTATTCAGTTCAGACTCCATACATAAGACCTCAGGAGTGAACATGGATGTCAGACATATGTACCAAAACTTTGAAGACTCCACCAAGATGGTGAGCGGCAATGACACCATAATTAGCGTCACCATCCCACTTCTCTGTCTTCTGAAACGCTCTCTGCTCACAATCAAAGAGGATGCATTTCAGGCGGAGCACGATGAGATGGAGCAAGGAACCATACAGGGTGTCTACACACAGCCAAGCCTCATCTCATCCCAATGTGGATTGGGTGAAAATGAGGAAGAGGAGGAGGAGGAGGAAGGACCGGAGCTAGTTTCATGCACTATAGACGGTACTACCTGCACAGCTGTCATACCGTCTGTTCAGCGTGGATGGCCAGAGGACAGAGAGGAGGAGGAGAGCATGGTCAGTCATCCTCTTGGTGAGGACACGGAAGTCTTGCCTGTTTGTAGTCTGGCACGCATGGCCGAGTTTATGTTACGCTACCTTTCCCATGACCCTCGCTTTCTCAAAATTTTGGGTGACAGACATTACTGGTTTGTGACACTTCTAGACCCACGCTACAAGGAGAACTTTATATCTCTTATTCCTGAGGCGGACAGGTCTACAAAAATGGGGCTGTACCAGAAGGCCCTTGTTGCGGAACTATTAAAAAAATTCCCATCTGAAAACGCTGGCGGCAGAGGGCACACTTCATTGGACAACCAAGGAGTACAGGCGAGAGAGACACAACTTCAATCCAGCAGAGGCAGGGGAACACTGTCAAAGTTCTGGGAGAGTTTTCTCAGACCCTCCCATCGGACAGGCCCTGAGGTGCGGGGTACTCTCACAAGGAGTGCAAAATTTGGGAAGATGCTGAGGGAGTACCTTGCTGACCGTACCAACGTCCTCCGTGATTCCTCTGTGCCTTAAAATTATTGGGTATCTTGGGTATCCAAGCTGGATACGTGGAATGAACTGGCTCTCTATGCCTTGGAGGTCCTGGCCTGCCCTGCCGCCAGCGTTTTATCAGAGCGGGTTTTTAGTGCCGCTGGTGGAATTATAACTGATAAGCACATCCTCCTGTCAACTGCAAATGCTGACAGGCTGACTCTTATAAGGGCTGGATTGAGCCAGACTTCTCAACACCACCGAATGATAGCAGCGTAACATAAACTCCAATCCAGTGTCTTTTCTTGGGAGGTGTATTCCCATGCAACTTTTCACACCCACACTTGGGTATACGCTTCCTTATTTTGGCTATTTGCTCTTGTCCTCCTCCTTTTTCTCCACCACCATATCACCAGGGTGACCGTGGTCCGTGATGCAACACCCACATAAATTTTTTAAAGGGTGTTTATGATGCCCGTAAAAAAAAATTTTTTATACAGTATGTTCATGTATACCCCCCAGGGGTAAATGTTTGTCAGCCCATGCACTTAGTGCATGGGCATTACAAGTATAGAAGGCCCACTCCTTTCTAATGGGAACATTTTTTTTTAAGGCCCTCCTCCACGTCTCTTCCAAGCGGCATTGAAGTGCCTCCAAATTTTTGGCAGCCCTTGCATTCACTGCATAGGCCAACACTATGGGAGACTTTCCTTTCTAATTGGAATTTGTCGTTACTGTGGCCCTGCTCTGTGTGTCTTTAAATTCTTAGTGGGGTTTTTCCTAAAATTGGTCAGCCGTTGGACTCTCTGCATACCCTATAACTGTATAGCTGACCCTTTCCTTTCTAATGGGAACATGTCGTACCTTGTTACAGTGGCACTGCTCTGTGTGTCTTTAAATTCTTAGTGGGGTTTTTCCTAAAATTGTCAGCCGTTGGACTCACTGCCTACCCTATAACTTTATAGCAGACTCTCTCCTTTCTAATGGGAACATGTCGTACTTGTTACTGTGGCCCTGCTCTATGTGTCTTTAAATTCTTAGTGGTGTTTTTACTAAAACTGGTCAGCCATTGGACTCACTGCATACCCTATAACTGTATAGCAGACTCTCTCCTTTCTAATGGGAACATGTCGTACTTGTTACTGTGGCCCTGCTCCATGTGAATGTAACACAGGTACTTTAGATGCAGTGACACAGAAACACAGACAAGCCAGTACATGGTTAATAAACAAGGGGGATTTACTGTAACAGGGTTAATCTCCGCGCAGGGAGTAACAGGAGAAATATGGGGAAACAAGGGAAATAGCAGGTAATATGCTATAACTGACAATCCACAGTTGGGCTAGATGTAGCAGAGTCGACACGGTTGTAATCGGCAGTTTTTACACTTAGCTGACTCTTGCTCCTCACAAGGCAATTGCCGGCTGGTGCCGGTTTTGCTTTCTTCCGGCTTCCCCGCCTAAACAATGCTTCATCTTCTGGTGGCAGCGGACGGTCTCCGGTTTGACCCGCTGAGCCCCTAGTCCATAACAGTGCACCGCACTTGCTCGGCTCCAGGGATCCTGCATCTCTTCTCCCTCTAGTCGGGCTTGACTCCCCCTGTGCACTGCCGCTTTTCCCGCGCAAAAACTCATTTTCCACCCTCTTTCCAGACACGAGCTCAGCTCCCCTGTCACCTGACTCCTCAGCTCTCTCTCTAGACACACCCCCAGCTTCCTGGTCACCTGACTCTTGTCTCACTGTCTGTCTTCCCCCTGCAACAAGAGGCATGGCCCCGGCAGTTCCGGAACCCTTGTTCTGTAAGTACTTATACCCCGATCTTCCCCCTTACACTCCCGCTCTCCTTTATCTCGCCATTCCACGGACGAGAGTTCCTTCACAAAACGTTCACATTCTTGGACTTCCTGGATGATATGTTGCCATATAAATTGATCTTGTTCGTAATGGTGAGGAGGCACTCCTGCTGTTGTCCGTTCTGACCGGCGTAACTCAGTTTGACCGATGGGGTGTGCAGGGTCACTTGGATTCCCAATCTCCGCCTTCCCAGTGGCTTCAACTGATGGTGTTCCATCGCCCCCTGCACTGGGGACTGCAGGTAGTCGAGTCTGGGGCTCGGAGGTAGAATCAACAATTCTGCTTCATCCACATTGTGGCTTGTGGCAACTGTGACAGGACCCTCTCTAGAAGCATACTACGATGAACCACTCTGGTAGGGGCTCCTTCAGCCCCCTCGGGTTGATCTTCATACACAGGTCCTTCAGCACCAAACCTGCGCTTCACTCTGTGCGGGGTCCATTCCCACCGTCTACTCAATTTGCCCCGGTGCCGCCTGTCTCGAACCAACACCCACTCCCCGGGCTTCCGAGCTGTCCGTCGAAGAGGCAATGTCTCATGATGTTTGAGCTCCCGAAACTTTTGTTGTACCAACCGTCGGAGGGTCTGCAGTCGATGCCGGTGTTCTCGGACCCAGGAAGAAATCCCCTTCTGTGGGTAGTCTTCCTCAGGGTCCAGCTCTAACTCGGTAATCCCTCGCCCCCTTCGCCCGAACAGTAAGGTATAAGGAGTGAACCCCGTCGTACTATTCACTCGGTTGTTGTAGACCCACACCAGCTCGGCTACAAACTCAGGCCATCGCACCTTCCGATCTTCCTCCAACATGCGGAGCATTTTGATCAGTGTCCGATTAAAGAGTTCACAGTAGTGTTGAGCGAGCATGCTCGACACTGCTCGGTACTCACCCGAGCATCTCCCTACTTGGGATGTTGGGCGAGCACCGAGCATTTTCGGGTTACTCGGGCGGGAGCTCGGGTCTGCGCCCTGCATGTTTGGCGCTCTTTACAGAGCCAATGAACATGCAGGGATTGCCAGCCAGTCACTGTAATACTGCAGCCATGTTGGTTGTGGGCATTACAGTGATTGGCTTGCTGCACAGCGTCACCTCGAGTATTTAAAACCGGGCGCCGCCATCTTGGACACAGTCGCTCCGGATCAGACAGTGTAGGGAGAGTAGAAAAAATGTTTTTATATATAGTACATCTAGGAAAGGTTCCTGGAACGCACGGTACTCTGAGATTCGCCCTCGGTGACGTGTATAGCACTTACTCTCCCGCCCACATGCGCCGATTGGACATGGCTCTGCTCCATAGTGGCTACACTACTAGTTTGTTATTTGTTACTCCACCCACACTTCTGCATGTGACGCCACTATGGGTTGCACCTGGTTCTAATTAGGAGGGGATATATACAGACAGACTGACACAGTTGATATCCAAGTCCCTTGAGGAAGCAAGATATGCGAAATGCACATCGGGGCTGCGTGACAGTCAGGACAGATTTATTACTCTGAGGGTAAGCATGTCTAAACTATAGTTCTGGTCCTGCTATTTCTGCTCCATGCTCGGCTTGTTATCATTATTTTTACAGCCAATTCTCATACACATAGATATATGCACTTGCCACTTTTTCAGATAGTAACACACTTAGTTTACTTTATATCTGAAACTCTGGAACAGAGCTCACAATAGGCAGGACCTTCTCCTAATCACTTTGAAGGAGTATGTTTTCCTAGCAGTGTTAACTATATCATGACTTGCTGCTCATCATTTTTTTCCACTATTTACTCTTTACTACTTGTAGTATTCTGATCTATGTGATTTTTTCTGCAACTGTCATGCGTTTTTTCTTGTGTCTTTACCGTGAAACCTTTCCTAGATGTACCATATATATATACACATTTTTTTCTATTTTTGATTAAGATTTTTAATGTTATGTACAGTCATGGCCAAAAGTTTTGAGAATGACACCAAAATTATATTTTCACATGATCTGCTGGCTTCTTGTTTTTATTAGTGTTTGTCTGATGTTTATATCACATACAGAAATATAATTGCAATCATATTATGAGTACCAATAGGTTATATTGACAGTTAGAATGAGTTAATGCAGAAAGTCAATATTTGCAGTGTTGCCTCTTCTTCTTCAAAACCTCTGTAATTCTCCCTGGCATGCTCTCAATCAACATTTGGACCAAATCCTGACTGATAGCAGTCCATTCTTGCATAATCAATGCTTGCATTTTGCCAGAATTTGTTGGTTTTTGTTTGTCCACCCGTCTCTTGATGATTGACCACAAGTTCTCAATGGGATTAAGATCTGGGGAGTTTCCAGGCCATGGACCCAAAATCTCTATGTTTTGTTCCATGAGCCATTTAGTTATCACCTTTGCTTTATGGCAAGGTGCTCCATCATGCTGGAAAAGGCATTGTTGGGCGCCAAACTGCTCTTGGACGGTTGGGAGAAGTTGCTCTTGGAGGACATTCTGGTACCATTCTTTATTCATGGCTGTGTTTTTAGGCAAGACTGTGAGTGAGCCGATTCCCTTGGCTGAGAAGCAACCCCACACATAAAAGTTTTCAGGATGCTTTACAGTTGGCATGAGACAAGACTGGTGGTAGCGCTCACCTATTCTTCTCCGAATAAGCTGTTTTCCAGATGTCCCAAACAATCGAAAAGGGGATTCATCAGAGAAAATGACTTTGCCCCAGTCCTCAGCAGTCCACTCCCTGTACCTTTTGCAGAATATCAGTCGGTCCCTGATGTTTTTTCTGGAGAGAAGTGGCTTCTTTGCTGCCCTCCTTGAAACCAGCCCTTGCTCAAAGAGTCTTCACCTCACAGTGCGTTCAGAAGCACTCACACCAGCCTGCTGCCATTCCTGAGCAAGCTCGGCACTGCTGGTAGTCCGATCCCGCAGCTGAAACAGTTTTAAGATACGGTCCTGGCGCTTGCTGGTCTTTCTTGGGCGCTCTGGAGCCTTTTTGACAACAATGGAAGCTCCCTCCTAGAAGTTCTTGATGATGCGATAGATTGTTGACTGAGGTGCAATCTTTGTAGCTGCGATACTCTTCCCTGTTAGGCCATTTTTGTGCAGTGCAATGATGGCTGCACGTGTTTCTTTAGAGATAACCATGGTTAACTGAAGAGAAACAATGATACCAAGAACCAGCCTCCTTTTAAAGTGTCCAGTGATGTCATTCTTACTTAATCATGACTGATTAATCGCCAGCCCTGTCCTCATCAACACCCACACCTGTGTTAATGGATCAATCACTAAAACGATGTTAGCTGCTCCTTTTAAGGCAGGACTGCAATGATGTTGAAATGTGTTTTGGGGGTTAAAGTTCATTTTCTTGGCAAATATTGACTTTGCAAGTACAGTAATTGCTGTTAAGCTGATCACTCTTTGACATTCAGGAGTATATGCAAATTGCCATTACAAAAAATGAAGCAGTAAACTTTGGAAAAATTACTATTTGTCTGATTCTCAATACTTTTGGCCATGACTGTACTAATAAAATGGATATTTTTTAATTGACTCACTCTGACAATGTTTCTTTATACTGTGGGATGTTTAGCTCCAGCTTTCTATGTCAGTATTTGCAAGGTCTCAATAGGAGTTTTCCCTAATTAACCCTTTGTATGGCACCAGTAAATTTACTAATAGTGTAGGGAGAGTGCTGCTGAGCTAGGGAGAGATTTATACTGCGAAATAGGTAGTGTAGGGTCTCTAAAGCCTGCCAAAACAAACAAACAGTCCTTCTAAGGACTAATATCGATCCCAGATATCAGGCAGGCAGGCAGGCTCTATAGGAGACGCAGTGGTTATACCAACAAACACTGCATTACAGTCCTGTGTGCTGCTGCTTCTCAAATTGCTAGACTTAGCCCCAGGTCCCAGGGGCCAGGAAAAATCCTTTTTTTTCATCTAAATCCTCTTTTTTTTTTTCCTCAGTCAGACTGTACAAATACCCGTCCTATTAACCTTTTGGTATTCCCCCCCCCCAAAAAAAAAATTGAGTGTGTCTGTGTGTGTTCTGACACGAATATATCTGTTTAAAAGAGTCTGGTTTCGGCCAGATAACTAGAACTGTGGTTTTGCAGTTCCACGGATCAAATCTCTGTATTATCCACTTTTTTGCCTTTTTTCCATAAAAAAAACAGTTTGAGTGTCTCGCTAACTGTTCAGACACAAATATATCTTTTTAAAAGATTCTGGTGTAGGCCAGAGAACTAGAACTGTGGTTTTCCTCTTCCACGGTTCTAATCTCCTTTTTAATACCCTTTTGCCATTGATAGTGCGAGTGTAAGCTATTTTACTTAATTTACAATGGGCAAGGCGCGTGGCAAGGGACGTGGAACTGGACGTTCTGGTGATGGTGCGTGCTGAGGACGGGGCCGTGGCCAAGGTGAAAATGTGCCACAACCAACAGCCATATCTTCTCGCTCCCAGTTCTTACCGAATTACTAGGGAAGCACAGAACAACACTATTGCGAACTGATCAGTGTGAACAGGTTATAAATTGGATAGTAGATAATACTTCCAGTCACCTGGGCACCACCACCTCCGGTCTGTCTTCCACACAGTCAAGTCTTAGTAGCCGTGAGTCTCGACCGCATACTCCTCCTCACCCTGATGCTCCTTCCTCCCACCATGCCGAGTGTCGTCAGACAGCAACTGATCCCACAGTTGGACACTCTGAAGAGCTGTTCACTGGTCCATTTCCATATTTGGGCCCCTCGCCTGCTCCGCTTGAAGTGGTGGAAGAGGAGATCCCATGTTGCGATGCCCAAATATTTGAACAGCCACGGCCACAGGAAGGCGACGCTAGCAATTTGTCACAAGAGGTGGACGATGACGAGACACAATTGCCACGAAGTGAGGAGGAGGACTGTGGTGCGGAAGTGGAAGAGGAGGAGGTGGTGGATGATCTAGTAACTGACCCACCGTGGCAGAAGGACACGCAGAGCGAGGCCAGCAGCACACAGGGGGAGGGAGGCAGAGTACCCCAACAGGCAGGAAGAAGCCGTGGGATGGCCAAAGACAGAAGGCGGGCAACCATTCCACGTAACACCAACACGAGGGACATTGCTAGTACAACCAGTAGGTCTTCCAGAGTCTGGAATTCTTTTAAAGACTCTGCTGATGACCCTAAAAAGGCCATTTGTACCCCCTGCCAGGCCAGCATCAGCAGGGGTGACAAAACTACCAGCCTGACCACCACCAGCATGATCTGGCACATGTCAGCAAAGCACCCGACTTTGTGGCGCGAATCCCAGGGTCCACGACCAGTGTCAGCGGGTTTCACCACTGCTTCTTCCGCTGTTTTGCGTGTAAGCGAACCCCCTGTTGTGCGTGCAAGGCAATCCCCTGTCCATACTACATGCAAAGATGCCCCCTCCTCTCAGTCTTCACTTGTTATGGCAGTTTCTCAAGAATCAGCATCAACGTCCACGGCCCACCGCAACGTTCAATTGTCCATATCCCAGACCTTTGAACGAAAGCGCAATTTTGCAGCCAACGCTGCACAGGCCACAGTCCTAAATTCGCACATTTCACAACTGCTTGCTTTGGAAATGCTGCCTTTTAGGCTGGTGGAGATGGAATCCTTCCGCAACCTTATGGCGGTGGCCATCCCTCGGTACTCTGTCCCCAGCCGACACCATTTTGCCCGGTGTGCCATCCCCGCACTACACAAGCACGTGTCCCAAAACATCTGTCGTGCCCTCAACAACGCAGTTACTGGGAGAGTCCACCTGACAACGGACACGTAGACAAGTGCTTGTGGCCAGGGAGGGTACATCTCCCTGACGGCACACTGGGTAAACATAGTGGAAGCCTGGACCCAGTCGGACCTTGGGACAGAACACATCCTCCCCACACCGAGGATTGCGGGCCCTATGTCAGTCAGAGTTGCCCCCACAGTGTACAGCTCCTGCGCATCATCCTCCTCCTCCTCATGTTCAGCCTCCATCTCAGATATCACCACATCAGTTACAAACTGGAAGCACTGCAGTACTGCCTCAGCCAAGCGGCAACAGGCTGTGCTGAAACTCATAAGCTTAGGTGATAAACCTCACACTGCTTGTGAGTTGTGGACAGCTGTTAAAGAGCAGGCAGATCTGTGGCTGAGACCGCTGAACCTATATCCAGGCATGGTCGTGTGTGACAATGGCTGTAACCTGGTGGCGGCTGCGAGGCGAGATCACACATGTACCATGCCTGGCTCATGTGCTTAACCTCGTGGTTCAGCGGTTTCTTAAATAGTACCCCGAGTTGCCAGAACTGCTCGTCAAAGTACGCCGCCTGTTAGCTCATTTTCGGAAGTCGGCTACAGCTTCCGCCGCCATTGCTGTGTTTCAGCAGCGTTTGCAGCTTCTAGCACACAGACTGGTGTGTGATGTCCCCACACATTGGAACTCTACCCTCCACATGTTGCAAAGGATTTGTGAGCAGAAGAGAGCAGTTGTGGAGTACCAGCATCAACAAGGCCGTCGGTATTCAGTTCAGACTCCACACATAAGACCTCAGGAGTGGACCTGGATATCTGACATATGTACTATCCTGACAAACTTTGAGGAGTCCACCAAGATGGTGAGTGGCGATGACGCCATCATTAGCGTCAGCATCCCACTTGTCTGTCTTTTGCAACGCTCTCTGCAGAGAATTAAAGAGGAGGCATTGCAGCCAGAGTATGATGAGATGGATCAAGAAGCTGTAGCGGGCGATTACACACAGCCCAGCCTCATCTCATCCCAACGTGCACTGGGGGACAATGAGGGAGAGGAGGAGGAGGAGGAGGAAGAACAGGAGCTGGTATCATGCGCTGTAGACGGTAGTACCTGTACAACTGTCATACCGTCGGTTCAGCGTGGGTGGCCTGAGAACAGGGTGGAGGAGGAGGAGGAGAGCATGGTCAGTCGTCACCTTGGTGAGGACATGGAAGTCTTGCCCGTTACCAGTCTGGCACACATGGCTGACTTTATGTTACGCTGCCTTAACCGTGACCCTCGCATTATCAAAATGTTGGGTGACGGTCATTACTGGTTGGTGACACTTTTAGACCCCCGCTGCAAGGAGAACTTTCACTCTTATTCCTGAGGTGGAGAGGTCTACAAAAATGGGTCAGTACCAGAAGGCCCTTGCTGCAGAACTGTTAAAAAAATTCCCATCTGAACATGCTAGTGGCAGAGGTCACAGTTCGTTGCCCAACCAAGGCGTACAGGCGAGAGAGACGCAACTCCAATCCAGCAGAGGCAGGGGAACACTGTCAACGTTCTGGGACAGTTTTCTGAGACCCGCCCAGCTTACCGGCCCTGAGGCGCGGGGTACTCTCACAAGGAGTGGAAAGTTTCAAAAGATGCTGAGGGAGTACCTTGCATTTCCTCCTAATTTTAGTCAGCTTTTGCTTTTCAATGCATAGGCGAACACTAAGGGAGACCCACTGCCCAATAATGGGTAGAAGGTTTTTAGTATGCTGTAATCCATGTCTGTTTCAAGGGGCATTGCAGTTACTCATAATTTTTGGAAAGCCTTTCATTCACTGCTTAGGCCAACAGTGTACAGGAGAACCAGTTGCTATAAATGGAAAAAACGGTTCAGTTAAGGCCCTCTGACCTCCATGTCACTTCCAAGGGGCATTGGAGTGCCTCGAAATTTTTGGTAGGCATTGCACTCACTGTATGCCCTATAACTGTGTAGCCGAACCGTTCCTTTTGGTACAGAAACATATCCTACAAGACATGTGTGGTTAACTGGCCTGATAATGATGTGAATGGTCCCTGTTCCTTCGGCTCTTTCTCCTTTGCCACCACCTCATCCCTCATTCATCACCTGAAGCTTTGTTTTAATGGGAGTCATAGAATGGGATAGTAGCAGGAAAACATCCAGCAATCCTTCGAGGAGGTAGGATATGCGCCAAAACGCTGACCACCTCAGGCCTAGCCGCTACTACATACATGCGCTTGCATTCCAAGGAACAGAAAGCTAAGGAGATGGATGGCCTCATGATCATGAATAATTTACTCGTTGTGTAGGAGGCCGACCACAACTGCTGTCTACCTTCTGAACTTTGTGTTGAAGCCTGATTGACCCAGGACCCGCAATCCTCTATGTCTGGAGGACGTGTTGCATCCCAGTGTCCAACTGTGTCCTGGCTTTCACAATATTAACCCAGTGTGAAGGCGTCAGGGATATGGACCATCCCTGGCCACATTCACTTGTCCACGTGTTTGTGGTTAGGCTGTCCTTCCCACTAAATGCACTGGGGAGGGCACAGGTAATGTTTTGATATGCGCGCTTGTGTATAAGGTGCACTGGGACAAATAGGGGTGGCTGGGGACCGTTCATGGACACCCGGCCGCCCCCAGGTGGCTGGGGACCGTGTGTGGGCACCCGACCCCGGGGCGACTGGGGACCGAGTATGGACACCCGGCCGCCGACGCAGCCATGACGTGGTGGCCAGATTCCGCCTCCACATGCCTAGAAGGCCAAATTTCAAGTGCAAGCAAGCAGTATGGTATTGCACCCTGGGGGTGGGTGGGTGGCAGGCTGCATACTTGCGCTTGCATTGCAAGGAATGGGGGAGGTACAATTGAACACTGCCCTGGGACTAGCACTTAAACGGGGATAGTTGCAAGTCTGCAATGACAGGTGCAGGGCAGGAGGCATCTTCGCATGTGCCATGAACAGGCGTGCACACACTGCAGCGGAATAGGCTGTCCTTCCAACTAAATGCACTGGGGAGGGCACAGGTAATGTTTTGGTATGCGCGCTTGTGTATAAGGTGCACCGGGACAAATAGGGATGGCTGGGGACCAAGTATGGACACCCGGTCGCCCCCTGGCGGCTGGGGATCGAGTGTGGACACCCGGCCTCCGGGCGGCTGGGGACTCAGTATGGATACCAGGCCGCCGACGCAGCCATGATATGGTGGCCGGCGTCTGCCTCCACAAGCCTAAAAGGCCTCATTTCAAGTGCAAGCAAGCTAGCAGTATGGTATTGCAGCCTGGGGGTGGGTGGGTGGCAGGCTGCACACTTACGCTTGCATTCGAAGAAAACAAAGCAGATGCTAACTTTCATCATCATCATCATGCTCCTCACCATGGCACTCTCAACTCCCCTGATGGAGAAGCCAGGGCCCACCGGAGGAGTCTCTGGTTGTCTCGTGGGCTCGTCCAATGCTGCCCTAAAGCAGGCCAGGCTAAGAAAAGTGTGGGGAAGGTTCCCGGGACAAATAATGGCGGCTGGGGACTGAGTATGGAGACCTCGCTGCCGGCGCAGTCATGAGGTAGTGGCCAGCTTCTACCTCCTCCAAACTAAAAGGCCCCATTTCAAGTGCAAGCTAGCAGTATAGTATTGCAGCCTGCGGGTGAGTGGGTGGTTGGCTGCATATTTGCGCTTGCATTGCAAGGAATTGGGGAGGCACAATTGAACACTGCCCTGAGACAAGGACTTGCACGGGGATAGTTGCAAGTCTGCATCTTCTGATGCGGCAAGGATCACTTCTGATGGGCACAATTTTAGGCAGTGACCTGGGTGTCAGAGATGCTTCCAGGGCTCTTCCCCATGCTGTTTCCATGTCTTTTCAGCACTGTATGCATGTGTCACACAGCACATGGCCTGATAAGGTTGTAAAATGGTAAAATTAAATTTCCCGGTGAATGCATTTGTCACGGTTGAAAGCAATACAAAAGTGCAAAAACGCATAAAAAATGCTACTTGTGAACATAGCCCAAGGTGTGGAGGAGCATTTTTGTTTTTGCTTATTTATTTTACCTTATACACAAGTCTTTACCCTGGAAAGGATGTTCCTTAACATATGTCACAGGAAAACAGTTTCAGTTTCGTTTTTGAACGTTTTATTGTGAGCCCGAAAAAGTGGTTTAATACCTCTGACCACGTTGTTGACACCAGTGACCTGGGGGTCAGAAATGCTTCCTGGGGCGATCCCCATGCTGTCCCCATGTCATTTGATCACTGTCACTATCGTTTTGGGCACTTTTTAGGCTTTCTACAGACTGCCGGGGGTGCCGCCGCAAAAATGATCGGGTCTCCCATAGACTAACATTGGGCTCGTTGCTCGGGTCGAGCACCCGAGTATCACGGTGAGCTCGGCCCGAGCTTCGAGCACCCGAGCATTTTAGTGCTCGCTCAACACTAGTTCACAGGCCCCATTTCCTTGAGGGTGATAAGGAGTAGTCTGTGGCTTCTCAATCCTGTACAACTGGTGCAGCTCTTCCATCTCCCGGCCCTGGAAGCAGGCGCCTTGATCGAAATGGATCCTCTTTGGTCAGCCGTACACCCGAATGAAGTCTCGGCAGATGGCCTGCGCAGCTGATTCGACTATCTGATCTCTGGTCGGGGTCACCACCGCAAACTTTGTGAAGTGGTCTGTCATTAACAGGCAATGTTCATACCCGAGATGCGCCAGTCCAACAGTCAAATAGTCGATCATCAGCACCTCCAAGGGGGCAGAAGTCACAATGGTTTGTATGGGGACCCGCTGCTCCGGGGGCTTAACCAGCTCACAGCTCTGGCATCTTCGACAAGTGTCTTCTATTGTTGCTCGCAGTCGGGGGTGATACACCCACCTTGGCAACCACTGAAATATCTTCTCTGGTCCAAAGTGAGCCCCTCGTTCATGAGCCTCCTTAGCCACTACTCCGACCAACTTCTCTGGGATCACCACTTGCCAGGTGGTCTCGAACTCTTGCAGTAGCTGTACCCGTCGGTACAGCAGCCCGTCTCGCAAACACAGTCTCTCCCATTGTCCCAGCATTTTCAGCGCTCCCGGGGACAGGGTACTCCTCTCCTCTCGACTGGGAACCTGCCTCAAAGCCACCCATTGACGTAATTGAGCAAATTCTCTGTCAGTCTGTTGAAGTCGGACCCAGTCATCTCTTGGCTGCCCTAGCACTTGTTCTTCCGACATCTCTCCGATCTGTCCCTGCGCCGCGACCAGCGGTCCCACGAAACTTCGGAAGCTAGGGATCTCATCTGCCTCCAAATCTTCATTGCGGTGATGATCAGTCAGTTCATATGTCACTCTGGAGAGGGCGTCGGCATGAGCATTCTCTGCCTTAGACTGGTAGGCAATTTTATACTGGTACCTGGCCATGCGGGCCACCCACCGCTGCTCCAGGGCCCCCAACTTTGCATTCTCCAGGTGAGCCAACGGGTTGTTATTTGTTCTCACCAGTACTTTTGATCCGGACAAATACTCGCAAACTTCTTGGTCATTGTCCAAACCAGAGCCAGCAACTTTAATTTTAAAGAGCTATAATTATCTGGGTTCCTCTCGGAGTCGTGAAGGGAGCGACTGGCGTACGCAATCACGTGCTCTTTCTCCTCCTGTACTTGGCATAACACATCTCCCAGACCATGTAGGCTCCCATCAGTGTGGAGTATGAATGGTTGGGATAAAACCGCATAGGCAAGTATTGGGGCCTCACTCAGGGCCATTTTTAGGGCACGGAAGGCCTCCTCCTGGCTGCTTTCCCACCGAATCGCCCTATTCTTGGAGGCCGCCGGCACTCCCTTTAGTAGCTCCAGCAATGGGTTGGCTATGCGGGTGAAGTTCTTCACGAAGGGGCCGTGCGCACCGTCCTAAAAAGTCCCCGGCCGATGGCCGGAGACTTCCCCTATAAAAGGCACCTCCTCCATTATGAAGGTGCCCGTGCAAGGTTGTTGCTTTGTGATTCTTACTTTGCTTCAGCCCCCAGGTCCTCTGCAAGTCAGTCCAGTTCACCAGCCTGACTACTCTCCAGCTCGACAGTCTTTCTACAGTCCAGTCCGCCAGTCTGTCTATGGGCTCTGCCCACCTGCTTACCTGGAAGCACCTGCCTGTTACCTGCCGTGCCTGCCACCCTGCTTACCTGGAAGCACCTGCCTGTTACCTGTCGTGCCTGCCTGTCCGCTTACCTGGAAGCACCAGCCAGCTACCTGTTGTGCCGCCAGCTTGCCTACTCGGAACACTCGCCTGATTATCTGCCTAATCAGCCTGCTTGTCTACCCGGACCACCCGTCAGCCTGCCAGCCGAAGCTCTTCCGCTGTACCGGTCAGTTCCTGCCCTCTGACCCATGGGAGTCACCTGCTCTCATACAAGGTCAGTCCTAGAGCGGCACCTGGTCCCTCTGCTTGGTTCCTCTCTGGTTCATGGAGTTGACTGAGCCACCGTGCGACCTTGGTCGGATCGAGTTGATACTTAGTCACGTCCCTCTGGCCCCTCCTTGCACCGCAGCACAGAGGTTCCACCACCCGGATCCGTAACACACAGTATGACCGAGATATTCGATCTGTTTGTGAAACAGGTGGCACTTCTGGGGCTTCACTTTTAGATCATGACTCTGAAGGCAGCTCAGTACTTGCTCCAGTCACTGGAGGTGCTCCTCGAAGGTGGCGGCATAGACAATTATGTCGTCAAGATAAATCAGTGTCGCCTCGAAGTTCAAATCGCCCAGGCACCTCTCCATCAGATGCTGGAACATCCCGGGGGCGTTAGTCAGGCCGAAGGACATCCGATTGAACTCGAACAGTCCCATGGGCAATATGAATGCCGTCTTTGCACGGTCATGTTCGGCCACGGGCACCTGCCAGTACCAGCTGGCCAGATCCAAAGAGGAGAAGTATCTTGCTTTCCCTAGGCAGACAGAGACTCTTCGATTCGAGGTAGTGGGTAAGAGTCTCGTACTGTACAGGCATTCAGTCGTCTATAGTCCACAAAGAAACGCAGGGTCCCATCTTTTTCTGGACCAGGACAATCGGGGCTGCCCACGGACTCTGACTCTCCCTTATCACACCATTTTGTAACATATGGGCTAGCATCTCCTTAACCTCTTTATACATCTGGGGAGGTATCTGCTGGTATCTCTCCCGCACTGGGGCAGCGCTCCCCGTGGGAATCTCGTGGGTAATGGCTTCAGTGCAACCAAAATCATCCTCATGGTGAGCAAAGACTTCCTGGTACCGCTCCAGTACCTCCTCAACCTGCTGCACCTGTCGAGGTGAAAGTCCCATCAATTCAGCCCGCATTTGTTCTAGGATTCTTTGTCCACCCTTCGCACCAGCACGGTGGGATTCCGGCGGCACGGTGACCGCCAGACTCCAGGTGTCTCCTCGTACAGCGGACAGCTGTACCACATCAGGTCGCACCAACTTCTCTGGCATTCCCAGAATCTGGGCTATTTCCGCCCTGGGAGGGAGTGTGAGATCACCTTCGCCCAGATTAACGCACCGCACTATAACATTGCCACCCTGGACGGTGGCCAGTGTCCGAGCCACCAGGAGTCCGGGGGGTACTTTTTCCATCAATGCTGGTTCTATCTGAACTTCGACCCCCTCAAGAGGTGTGCAGCCCGTTTGTCCTGGCAGTAAGGTGAGCGCCGTAGCTGCTGGTACTATTACTTTCCCCAGGACCTTCCCTTCACTCGACGTCTCCTGAGCCTGGGCGGCAAGGATTAATTGTTGAAAAACCCTCCATTGGGGGGTTCGTGGGTCCCAAAGGTCAAGAGGAATCTCCTTCGGCTCACTAATCAGGATTGCCCTGTCTCTTTCAGCACATTCATTCCGAGGGTCACCGGGGGTCCACTTCCAGTTCCCCCTGCGACCAAGATGACCCCTTTTTTCCCACATCTTTTCCACACACTCGGATCTTCATCCACACCACCCCTGCGACCGGGATGGGTAATAGATTAGCTGCCATGAGTCTAATTACTGCTCCCCATTCAGGCCGCGCTATCTCTGGAAATCGCTGTTGAAAGTAGGCTTCTGTCATCGTAGTCACCTGGGATCCCATGTCAATCAGGCAGTGAACAGCCCGACCGTTCATTTTGGCCTAGACAGTTGGGCTGGTGGAAACTAGGTCCTTGGGTTTTTCTCTTTTTCTTTCCCCTTCCTTAGGCTCCGGGCTGTGTCCCCCAAACACGGAGCCCACTAGGTTAACGGCTGCCGTGACAGGGGCCGCCCTCGGCTAGCACAGCCCCTGGCGTAATGTCCTGCGCCTTCACACTTCCAGCAGGTCATGTCTCTGTCTGTGTAGGGCTGACTCACTTCTCTACGGAACTCTTCTGCAGGGCAGGACCTGAATTCAACTCTTTCCCTAACTGGGGCAATCAATCTGGGTATCTCTGGTGTCGGTTTAGGGGTATTTTTGAGACTGGACCATTCACCCCTCATCTCCTGTATCTCCTTTTGCATCTCTCGAGCCCATTCCGGCTCAGCTGCAGGCGGGGTGGGTACCTCGTTACTCCAGACCATCCCTGCCAGGGCCGTCACCCCCATCTCCTGCTCTCTCACACGTGCCTCCGCCCCCACTTCTAGAAAAGTCATACGTGGGTTAGCGCGAAGGCGCTCCCGCAAGGCCTGCTTTAGCTGCACATCCCTTAGGCCTGCCACAAATTGGTCCCTTAAGATCACATCAGGGGGGCCCATTCCCAAATTCCCCATGTTGTCTTTTCTAGTGATATACGCATGCATCCTCTGTAATGCATTAACATATTGCGTCACAGTCTCCCCCTCCTGCTGCACTTGGAGAAACAGCCGTATCCTCAGCTCTCCTACATTGGTGGGATCCCCATGCATCTCCTCCAATATCCGCACCACTTTTTCTACAGTATCCCGGTCATGGGAAAGGTGGTACATCACGGATTGTCAGGCCTCGCCGTCCAGGGCCAGTAAGGCTATTTTGGCTTGCATAGCTGGGGTCATCGAATGCATACGTAACAAACTTCTAACTCTCTCAACCCAGTCCCACAGCATCATATTGTCCCTAGTGAATTTTGGGAGATTGCTGAGCATGGCCCCCAGTGGCAAGCTAGATCTAGGGGATCCCAGGATGGATTGATCTGCAGTGTCTGTGTCTAAAGACTGCATCCTGCCGACTACACCAAATGTAACACAGGTACTTTAAATGCAGTGACACAGAAACACAGAGCAGCCAGTACAGTGTTAATAAACAAGGGGGATTTACTGTAACAGGGTAAATCTCCGCGCAGGGAGTAACAGGAGAAATATGGGGAAACAAGGGAAATAGCAGGTAATATGCTATAACTGACAATCCACAGTTGGGCTAGATGTAGCAGAGTCGACACGGTTGTAATCGGCAGTTTTTACACTTAGCTGACTCTTGCTCCTCACAAGGCAGTTGCCGGCTGGTGCCGGTGTTGCTTTCTTCCGGCTTCCCCGCCTAAACAATGCTCTGTCTTCTGGCGGCAGTGGGCGGTCTCCGGTTTGACCCGCTGAGCCCCTAGTCCATAACAGTGCACCTCACTTGCTCGGCTCCAGGGATCCTGCGTCTCTTCTACCTCTAGTCAGGCTTGACTCCCCCTGTGTACTGCCACTTTTCCCGCCCAAAAACTCCTTTTCCACCCTCTTCCCAGACACGAACTCAGCTCCCCAGTAGCCTGACTCCTCCGCTCTCTCTCTGGACACACCCCCAGCTTCCTGGTCACCTGACTCCTGTCTCGCTGTCTGTCTTACCCCTGCAACAAGAGGCACGGCCCCGGCAGTTCCGGATCCCTTGTTCTGAAAGTACTTACACCCCGGTCTTCCCCCTTACATGTCTTTAAATTCTTAGTGGTGTTTTTACTAAAATTGGTCAGCCGTTGGACTCACAGCATACCCTATAACTGTATAGCAGACCCTCTCCTTTCTAATGGGAACATGTCGTACCTTGTTACTGTGGCCCTTCTCCATGTGTCTTTAAATTCTTAGTGGGGTTTTTCTTAAAATTGTCAGCCTTTGGACTCACTGCATACCCTATAAACTGTATAGCAGACCCTCTCCTTTCAAATATGGAACATGTCATACCTTGTTACTGTGGCCCTGCTCCATGTGTCTTTAAATTCTTACTGGTGTTTTTACTAAAATTGGTCAGCCATTGGGCTCACTGCATACCCTATAACGGTATAGCAGACCCTCTCCTTTCTAATGGGAACATGTCGTACCTTGTTACTGTGGCCCTGCTCCATGTGTCTTTAAACTCTTAGTGGTGTTTTTCCTAAAATTGTCAGCCATTGGACTCACTGCATACCCTATAACTGTATAGCAGACCCTCTCCTTTCTAATGGGAACATGTCGTACCTTGTTACTGTGGCCCTGCTCCATGTGTCTTTAAATTCTTAGTGGTGTTTTTACTAAAATTAGTCAGACGTTGGACTCACTGCATACCCTATAACTGTATAGCAGACCCTCTCCTTTCTAATGGGAACATGTCGTACCTTGTTACTGTGGCCCTGCTCTGTGTGTGTTTAAATTCTTAGTGGGGTTTTTCTTAAAATTGTCAGCCGTTGGACTTACTGCATGCCCTATAACTGTATAGCAGACGCTCTCCTTTCTAATGGGAACATGTCGTACTTGTTACTGTGGCCCTGCTCCATGTGTCTTTAAATTATTAGTGGGATTTTTCCTAAAATTGTCAGCCGTTGGACTCACTGCATACCCTATAACTGTATAGCAGACCCTCTCCTTTCTAATGGGAACATGTTGTACCTTGTTACTGTGGCCCTGCTCCATGTGTCTTTAAATTCTTAGTGGTGTTTTTACTAAAATTGGTCAGCCGTTGGACTCACTGCATACCCTATAACTGTATAGCAGACCCTCTCCTTTCTAATGGGAACATGTCGTACCTTGTGTTATGATCTGCTGCAGGGACTAAGGAAAGACAGGAGATCTGTCCCTACAATAGAACTAAACTAGATCCCTACGATGTAACGGGAAACCTGATCCTGCGATCAGACCCGCTAAAGTCCTCGGCTAGTCTGTACGAAGACCTATAGATGTGAGGGAGGGATCCCTACAAGAACTAGGGACTGGGATAAGTTGGACACCTCCTAGCAGAAATAGTAGCAGTCAAAGACAAACACACAACAAAAAGCATAGAGGTCAGAAGACCTAGCAAAACTAACAGAGAACGGCAACAGAGCACCAAGCTAGCTCAAGAGTAGTAAATACAATGAAGTCCAGCAATGCCAGGAGGGCGGAGCCGGATTAAATAGGCAAAAATGGTCATGTGACCAGCAAACTAAAAAAAACCTAACAGGAGAGTTCTAACAGTACCCCCTCTTCTAAGAGGATCCTCCGGATCCCCTAGGCCCAGGCTTACCAGGAAACCTCCTGTGAAACGCTCTGACAAGTCTGGAAGCAGAAACATCATCCGCCCTCACCCATGAGTTATCCTCAGGTCCGAAACCCTTCCAAGCGACGAGATACTGTAAACTCCCTCTATACCGTCTAGAATTTAGGATGCGGGAAATTTCATACTCCCCGTCCTCCACCACCGGAGGAACAGTGGCAGAGGCGTCACCATCCGACACATCAGCTTTTTTCAACAGAGAAACATGAAACACCGGGTTAATCTTCCAGGACGTAGGAACCTCCAACCTAACAGCAGATTGGTTAACTATCTGAAGCACCTTAAAGGGCCCTACGAACTTGGGACCCAATTTTTTAGAAGGAATCCTCAATCGCAGATTCTTAGAGGACAACCAAACCATGTCACCAACAGCAAACAAAAACTCTTGCCGTTTCCTATCAAAGTACCTCTTAGATTTTTTGCTAGCCTCCTGAAGATTACCACGCACATCCGTCCAAACTCTCTCCAAATCACCGGAAAAACTCTCCTCCTCAGGCACAGCCGAAACCAATTTGGAGAATGACCCAAAAGATGGATGTCTCCCAGAACAACAAAAAAAAGGCGAACACCCAGCAGAAGAGGATGTATGGTTGTTAAGAGCAAATTCAGCAAGTGGCAGAAACTCAGACCACCCCTCTTGATTGTCTGCCACAAAACAACGCAAGAACTGCTCAACATCCTGGTTCTTCCTTTCTGTCTGGCCATTAGACTCAGGATGATATCCGGATGAAAACGACAAATGAACTCCCAACCTGTCACAAAAGGCACGCCAAAAACGAGCCACGAACTGAGGTCCCCTATCAGAAACAATGTCAGTAGGAACACCATGTAGTCTGACAATTTCCTTGACAAAGGCCTTAGCGAGTGTATTAGCGCAAGGCAGTTTGATGAAGGGAACCAAGTGACACATCTTGCTAAAACGGTCCACGACCACCCAGATGACCGTGAAACCTTCAGAGGGGGGAAGGTCAGTAATAAAGTCCATAGCCAGATGTGTCCAAGGTGCACTAGGAACCTCCAGAGGGCAAAGCAACCCCGCAGCAGGAGCATGCGAAGACTTGGATCTAGCACACACAGTACATTGGCGCACCCACTTAATGACTTCCTTCTGCCATCCAGGCCACCAAAAACTGCGACCCACAAGTCTCTTGGTCTCAGAAATTCCTGGATGACCTGCCAACCGAGACTCATGACACTCAACAAACAAATCTCTCCTAAAGGTCCTAGGCACAAACAACCTCCCATGGGGAGTGTTAGATGGGGCATTCTCCTGAGCTTTAAGAATCTCATCCTCCAAAACGGAGTCCAAAGCAGCAATCACAACACCTTCTTGTAAAATGCTCTCCTCTTCCTCCTCAACACCGACCATGGGAGAAAAGCTGCGAGACAAAGCATCCGCTTTAACATTCTTGGTACCCGGGATGTAAGTAACGGAAAAATTAAACCGCGAGAAAAAAAGTGCCCACCTAGCCTGACGGGCATTCAAGCGCTTGGCAGCATCAAGATAGATCAGATTTTTATGATCAGTGAAAACCTGAATGGGAAATTCAGCACCTTCCAAGAGGTGACGCCAGTGTTCAAATGCGAGTTTAATCGCCAGCAATTCCCGATTACCAATATCGTAATTAAGTTCAGTCTCAGAAAATTTTTGGGAAAAAAAGGCACAGGGATGTACTCCATCCTTGTTTTCCTGAGACAACACCGCACCGACCCCCACCGAAGAAGCATCAACCTCAACCAAAAACGGCTTAGTCACATCAGGCTGCATAAGGATGGGAGGAGAGGTGAACCTCTCCTTTAGAAACACAAAAGCTTCAATGGCCTCAGTAGTCCACTGAACTGCATTAGCACCTTTCCTGGTGAGATCGGTCAGCGGTTTGACAATAATAGAAAAAATTTTTATGAATTTTCTGTAATAATTGGCAAAACCCAAAAACCTCTGTATCGATTTCAAACCAATAGGCCTAGGCCATTCCTGCACAGCTTGAACTTTAACCGGGTCCATCTCAAAACCTTCACTGGAGATAATTTAGCCCAAAAAACTAATTCTCTGTACAGCGAACTCACATTTCTCCAGCTTAGCAAAAAGCGAATTGTCCATTAATAACTGTAATACCTCACGTACGCTCCGCCAATGAGACTCCAGATCAGGCGAATAAATCAGAATGTCATCCAAATACACAACCACATTTTTGCCGATTAAAGGTCTAAGGATGTCATTAATAAGATTCTGAAAAAATGCTGGAGCATTGGTAAGACCAAAGGCATCACCAGATTCTCAAAATGACCCACAGGAGTGTTAAAAGCAGTCTTCCATTCATCACCCTCCTTCATGCGCAACAAATTGTATTCCCCCCGGAGATCAATTTTAGAGAACCACTTGGCCCCCACTAACTGGTTAAATAAATCAGGAATCAATGGCAGTGGGTAAGGATTGCGTACAGTAATTTTATTAATCTCACGAAAGTCCAGACAAGGACGTAAACCGCCATCTTTTTTTTTTACAAAAAAAAATCCAACAGCCACAGGAGACTTGGAAGGCCTAATGTGACCGGCGGCCAAGCTTGTCTGTATGTATTCCTCCAAAGCCTTTCTCTCAGGAATAGTAAGATTAAATAAACGACTTTTAGGAAGAGTCGCTCCAGGGACAAATTCAATGGTACAATCATAGTCTCTATGGGGAGGCAAAATTTGTGACTCCTCCTCAGAAAAAACTCTCCAAAAATCCTGAATAGGTACAGGTAATTCCCCTTTATCCACAGCAGCAATGCGCCCGTTACAACACTTGTCATAACACTTAGGGCTCCAGGACTTAATTTCATTGGTAGACCAATCCAGTACAGGATTGTGCAATTTTAACCAGGGTAACCCCAATATTACTGGAGAAGGCAAATTATCCAATACCACCAAATCCAAATTCTCTTGATGAATACCATTAATAGTGAGGGGAAATTCACAGACCTTATGAGTAACACTCTTCAAGGGAGAGCCATCAACAGAAACCTCAGCAATAGGGGATGACAAAGTTTTAGGTTCTAATCTAAGTTTTTCCAAGAATCCCCCATCAATCACATTCAGAGTAGAACCACAATCCACAAATACCCGAAATTCAATTAATTCATCCTGAGCGGCAGTAGTGGCAGATAGGAATACTCCCTTAGAATTTAAACAGGCTATACGTGCATGACTGACCATTTTTTTTCTTTCTTCATATGAAGCACACAGTTCTTAATAAAATGACCAGAATTTCCGCAATAGAAGCACAAGCCTTCAGAAAGCCTGCGGTCTTTTTCCTGAGAGCGGGGTGCCATCGCCCCAATCTCCATCGGCTCTCCATTGTCAGCACAGACCCTCTCAGGACTCGGAGCTGACATAGCAGAGGATTTGCTCTCATTAACCCTTGCACGCAGTCTCCTGTCCACCCGTATAGCTAATTGCATTGCCTCCTGCAAGTTTCCAGGTGTGGGATAAGCAATCAGTAAATCCTTAACCCTTTCACCTAGCCCTGCAAGAAACAAGCTTTTCAAAGCTGAATCGTTCCACCCCACCTGGGCAGACCACCGACGGAAGTGAGAACAATATTTTTCCACATTACCTGATCCCTGCCTCAGATGTCTCAATTCAGACTCAGCAGATGAGACACGATCAGGATCATCGTACAACAAACCCAAAGCAGAAAAAAAACTATCCACTGATCTAAAGCACGGATCACTAGGTTGGAGAGAGAAGGCCCATCCCTGAGGATCTTTGCGCAAAAGTGACATTATGAACCCTATGCGCTGTGATTCATCACCAGAAGATCCGGGTCTCAAACGAAAATACAATAAACAAGCATTTTTAAAAGAAAAAAAATCTTGTTGTTCGCCAAAAAATAAATCAGGCAGACGTACCTTTGGTTCCACAAAATGTGCTCCAGAACAGCTACTCATGTGTTGTTGGAGCTTGGCCACCTCCAGAGAGAGTACCTGCAAGCATTGAGCCAAATCTTGAACCGAGACCATGATGGAAAACTGGAGGTCTTTCCTTAGAGAAATTTTATTTTTTTTTTCTTTTAGGGCTGGACTTACTGTTTTGATCTGCTACAGGGACTAAGGAAAGACAGGAGATCTGTCCCTACAATAGAACTAAACTAGATCCCTACGATGTAACGGGGAACCTGATCCTGCGATCAGACCCGCTAAAGTCCTCGGCTAGTCTGTACGAAGACCTATAGATGTGAGGGAGGGATCCCTACAAGAACTAGGGACTGGGATAAGTTGGACACTTCCTAGCAGAAATAGTAGCAGTCAAAGACAAACACACAACAAAAAGCATAGAGGTCAGAAGACCTAGCAAAACTAACAGAGAACGGCAACAGAGCACCAAGCTAGCTCAAGAGTAGTAAATACAATGAAGTCCAGCAATGCCAGGAGGGCGGAGCTGGATTAAATAGGCAAAAATGGTCATGTGACCAGCAAACTAAAAAAAACCTAACAGGAGAGTTCTAACACCTTGTTACTGTGGCCCTGCTCCATGTGTCTTTAAATTCTTAGTGGTTCTTTTACTAAAATTTTTCAGCCGTTGGACTCACTGCATATCCTATAACTGTATAGCATACCCTCTCCTTTCTAATGGGAACATGTCGTACCTTGTTACTGTGGCCCTGCTCTGTGTGTCTTTAAATTCTTAGTGGTGTGTTTACTAAAATTCATCAGCCGTTGGACTCACTGCATACCCTATAACGGTAGAGCAGACCCTCTCCTTTCTAATGGGAACATGTTATACCTTGTTACTATGGCCCTACTCCATGTGTCTTTAAACTCTTAGTGGTGTTTTTACTAAAATTGGTCAGCCGTTGAACTCACTGCATACCCTATAACTGTATAGCAGACCCTCTCCTTTCTAATGGGAACATGTCGTACCTTCTTACTGTGGCCCTGCTCCGTGTGTCTTTAAATTCTTAGTGGGGTTTTTCCTAAAATTGTCAGCCATTGGACCCACTGCATACCCTATAACTGTATAGCAGACCCTCTCCTTTCTAATGGGAACATGTCGTACCTTGTTACTGTGGCCCTGCTCCATGTGTCTTTAAATTCTTAGTGGTGTTTTTACTAAAATTAGTCAGACGTTGGACTCACTGCATACCCTATAACTGTATAGCAGACCCTCTCCTTTCTAATGGGAACATGTCGTACCTTGTTATTGTGGCCCTGCTCCATGTGTCTTTAAATTCTTAGTGGTGCTTTTACTAAAATTTTTCAGCCGTTGGACTCACGGCATATCCTATAACTGTATAGCATACCCTCTCCTTTGTAATGGGAACATGTCGTACCTTGTTACTGTGGCCCTGCTCTGTGTGTCTTTAAATTCTTAGTGGGGTTTTTCCCAAATTTTGGCAGCCCTTGCAGTCACAGCAAGGGCATTACCACTAAGGGAGACCCGCTCCTTTATAATGAGAACATTTTTTTTTACTGAGACCCTCCTCTATGTCTCTTCAAAGGGGTATTCGGTTGCGTCCAAATTTTTGGCAGCCTTTGCAGTCACTGGATACGCAATAACAGTATAGGAGACCCACTTGTTAATAATGGGATCAACAAAGCATAGCCGGCTGATGGCTCTCTAACAATAGCTAGGGCCAACTGCTGGCCTTTTAAGAATAGTAAGGGCCGTCTGATGTCCCTATAATAATAGGCTTTATGACTTTCAGATACCCTCCATCATAAATAAAACAGGATGTGTCTGATGATGTGTCACACACCACATTGCCAGATAAGGTTGTAAAATGTTAAAATGACATTTCCCGGTGAATGCATTTGTCTAAAAAAAAAAACTAAAAGAAACAAAACAATAGGATCTTTCTTTAGTATAAAAAACAGCATCACCAATTTAACAACAATGTAATTACATTGTTCAGCTCATGCACCTCCTCATCAATCTCCGAAATGACCACATCAGTCAAAAGCTGACAGCACTTCAGCACTGCCTTGGCCAAGCGGCAACAGGTTGTGCTGAAGATAACATGCTTAATGCTTAATTGACAAACCGCCCAGCGCTGCAGAGTTGTTGAAAGCTGTAACATAGCTGCCTGATCTGTGGCTCTCACCATTGAACATACAGCCAGGCATGGGCGGAACCTGGTGACGGAGAAATGACATCCTGGCTAGATATGGTTTCCCTCTATGCCAGTCCTTTCACCGAGCTAAAGAATATGGCTGTGGTGAAATACAACTCGTACTGAGAAGCTGTTTCAGATTGAAAAACATTGTGCCCACCAGAAGATTTGATTCTGAGGGCTAACCTTTCTCCCCCACTCAAGAGCCCCATAGCAGCTGCAAAGTTAGCGCTATCATGAACTCTCCTGAGGTAGAAGCCAAGGCACACCAGAGGATTCTCTGGTGAGACCGTCCAACCCTGCCAAGAAAAGTGTGTGGAAAGTTTTCCCGGACACTCTATGGCTGCATTTTTACTGAGGAAGAAATACACGCAAACACGGGGAGAACATACAAAGTCCTTTCAGATATTGTCCTTGCTGCGATTTGAACCCAGGATCCCAGCGCTGCAAGTCTTCAGTGCTAACCACTGATCCAATGTGCTGCCGTTCACTCTCTAATATCGAACAGGCTGGAGAAACTTGCACTTACTGCCACTCTATCTTCAGCTCCTTTGTGAGAAAATGTATTTGGGCAGCCACTCAGTCTACCAAATAAAATTCCTGAGAAGGAAATTTGGGACGGCTTCGCTACTGGTAATGGGGGCAGTGCTAATACCATGGCGTCTTACCATAGTTAGCTGGAAATATTCCAGGCTGGTAGAAGGCAAGCAAATTCCCACAGAAAAGTACCAGTAGTAATGTTCAGGGACCCGCGCTTGTAGAAGACGGAGACAACACCAGGAGAAATAGTGACGGCTGGGGACCGAGTATGGACACGAGGCATGAGGCATGCGGTTGTGAAAAGCTTCCACCTCCACGAGTCTAAAAGGCCACATTTCAAGTGAAAGCAGCATTACAGGACTTCCTGTAAGAAATGACATGCAGGGTAGATAGAGTTTCCCTCTATGCCAGTCCTTTCACCGAGCTAAATACAACTATCAGCAAAAAAAGTTGTGGACTGGCTCCGTACCGTCCCTGGCCACATTCACCTGTCCATGTGTTTGTGGTTAGGCGGTCCTTCCCAGTAAGTGCACTGGGGAGGGCACGGGTAATGTGGTGGGACCCGTGCTTGTGGAAGGCGGAGGCGATACCGGGAAATATAGTGGCGGCTGGGGACCGAGTATGGACACCCGGCCGCCGCCGGCATGAGGTTGTGAAAAGTTTCCGCCTCCACGAGCTTAAAAGGCCATATTTCAAGTGCAAAAAGCTGCCCAAAAATCTGGCAGTTTAGTGTTGTGGCCTGTGGATGGGTAGGTGGCTGGCTGCATACTTGCACTTACATTCCAAGTAATAGAAAACTAAGAAGATGGTGGCCTCTATCATCATCATGGCCTCACCTCGGCACTATGAACTCTCCTGAAGGAGAAGCCAGGGCCCGCCGAAGGAGTCTCCGGTTCTCTGGTGGGCCAATGCAACCCTGCCGAAAAGCAGCCCTGGCTAAGAAAAGTGTGGGGGAAGTTTACCGGACACTCTATGGCTGATATTGTAATGTGGATCGGCCATGCTTACGCATGTTATTTCTCAAGCCACATTACAGATCAGGCCATTGTCCAACTCAGTATTCAAGAAATTAAATGCGCAAAGAAAGATGTGTGTGCCAAAGCACCACTGACAAGGGCGAGTTGATGTTGGACGGGCTGCCATTGCTTCTGAAACAAGCTGCATTACAGGACTTCCTGTGAGAAATGATATGCAGGGTAGATAGGGTTTCGCTCTATGCCAGTCCTTTCACCGAGCTAAATACAACTGTCAGCAAAATAAGTTGTGGACTGGCTCCTTACCGTCCCTGGCCACATTCACCTGTACACATGTTTGTGGTTAGGCGGTCCTTCCCAGTAAGTGCACTGGCGCGGGCACGGATAATGTTTTGGGACCCATGCTTGTTGAAGGCGGAGGCGATACTGGGAAATATAGTGGCGGCTGGGTACCGAGTATGGACACCCGGCCGCCGCCGGCATGAGGTTGTGAAAAGCTTCCGCCTCCACGAGCTTAAAAGGCCATTTTTCAAGTGCAAAAAGCTGCCCAGAAATCTGGCAGTTTAGTGTTGCGACCTGTGGGTGGGTGGGTGGCTGGCTGCCTGCACACTTGCTCTTGCATTCCAAGGAATGGGGTAGGGACAACTGAACGCTGCAGTGGGACAAGGACGTGGACGGTGATTGTTGCAAGTCTGCAATGACAGGTTCATGGCGGGAGGCATCTTCTCATGCACGAAGGATCACTTATGATGGGCACACTTTTAGGCACTGACCTGGGAGTCAGAGATACTTCCAGAAGTCTTCCCCATGCTGTTCCCATGTCTTTTCAGCACTGTATGCATGTGTCTGATGATGTGTCACACACCACATGGCCAGATAAGGTTGTAAAATATTAAAATGAAATTTAATGGTGAATGCATTTGTTTTGGTTGAAAGAAATGCAGAAGTGCAAAACCGCATCAAAAATGCTACGTGTGAACATAGCCCAATGTGTGGAGGAGTATTTTTGGTTTTGGTTATTTATTTTGCCTTATATACATTGTACATGTCATGGAAAGGATGTTCCTTAACATATTTCCCAGGAAAATCCATTTTGGTTTCGTTTTGGTATGTTTTATTGTGAGTCCTTAAAAGTGGCGTAATACCTCTGACAACGTTGTTGACAGAAGTGACCTGGGAGTCAGAAATGCTTCCAGAGGTCTTCCCCATACTGTCTCCATGTTATTTGAGCACTGTTCCCATCTATTTGGGCAATTTTTAGGCCCTCTGCAGACCACCGGGGGGAGCCGCCTGAAAAATGCTCAAGTTTCCCATAGACTTACATTGGGCTCGTTGCTCAGGTCGAGCACCCGAGTATTCCAATTTGCTTCACCCGAGCAACGAGTACCCGAGCATTTTAGAGCTCGCTCATCACTAACTGTAAGTTGAAAATTTAAAAAATAGTAAACTGAAGAGACTGCATTACAACCCTGCATGGTGGAATGCCTTTTTCATCTAGTTGAACACCTAGAATAGTGACTCATTTCTTTAATGAATAACTAATTTATTTTATAATGAAATATAATATTATGCCCAATATATTTTGAATGATAATAAAACAATATTGCACTTTATGGAGCTAAATCATTAATGTAAATAATATCAACAAGAATATCTACAATAAAAAATTGGTTGGTGTTGTGATTCGTTTTTTCCTGCCAAGCATATGTGGCTAGATATTATATATCTACTTGTCATAGTGTATTCTTTTGTTACGATGGTTGCTTTGAAACTGCTCAGCACTTTATGGAATGAATGATACAATGTGTGTGCAGGTGCATTGTCTCTGCTTCTGTAAATTGCAATTATAAATCACATGTCATTTTAGGAATTACTCACCTGTGAGTCATTTGACAATAAGCATTTGACAATCTTTGATAAGGATAAATTATTTATACTCATACCAAATTTTTTTTAGAGTTTAACAGACAAAGGGAATTGAAAGCTCTCAATATACAATACATAAATCAGCAAGAGAGAACATATTTCTTTCTTCTGTTTCAACTTGATAGACACATCCTCATACATTTAAGGAAATGAACATACAAGAGTCTATGCACATGAATAAACTAGAAATTTTAATACCAGATTGACAATTATTGGGCTTTCCTGCAAAACTGTATAATTTTCAATAAAGTGAACTCTATATACAGTGCATGGTGAAAATATTTGGCCCCCTTGAACTTTTCTAACTTTTGCCACATTTCTGGCTTCAAACATAAAGATATAAAATTCTAATTTTTTGGGGTAGAATCAACAACAAGAAATGATAGGCAATTAGCAAGACACTTCCTATAAAGGAGTGGTTCTGCAAGTGGTGACCACAGACCATTTCTCTGTTCTCATCCTTTTTGCTGTTGTTTTGGTCACTTTTTCATTTTGCCATTGCTCGCACCCCTAGAGGTACAGTAGCATGAGGCGGTGTCTACAGTACAACCCACAGAAGTTGCTCAGGTAGTGCAGTTCATCCAGGATGGCACATCAGTGCAAGCTGTGGCAAGAAGGGTAGCTATGTCTGTCATCACAGTGTCCAGAGCATGGAGCAGATACCAGGAGATGTGGAGGGAGCCATAGGAGGGCAGCAACCCAGCAGCAGGACCGTTACATCCGCCTTTGTGCAAGGAGGAACAGGAGGAGCACTGCCAGAGCCCTGCAAAATGACCTCCAGCAGGCCACAAATGTGCATGTGTACAACAGGAGAAACAGAGTCTGGATGGCATAAAACAGATTTCTTTATTTAATACATAGTAAAATCTAGTCCACAAAAATAGTATTATAATATAAGTTATTAGTCACAATACATGGTGTAATATAATATACATATAGGTGGTAGTACCCCAAACGGCTAACACAAAGTGTAAACCCTGATAGAGATATGGCATGTCCAGCGGACCACTAATATATATTGTCCACAACTGTGTGTGATTATAGTAACATAGTATTCAAACAGGGGTTCCGCTTACCAGCCAATTTCACAGGGGAGCCAGAAGAGGGGAGGAAAAAACAAGCAGGAGGAATACAGGATCAGATCGCCATCTGGCCAGGAAGGAGCCCCGACGCGCGTTTCACCGCTAATACTGCAGGCTTTCTCAAGAGTATAGTATTGAGTAGGCATGTAGTTGACAGACACGATGTATTGATGGGGTGTCTGCCAACTTGTTTGAAGAATGAGGGCCGCCCTTTGTGTGTTCGCAAATGTGCATGTGTCTGCACAAACGGTTAGAAACCGACTCCATGAGGGTGGTATGAGGGCACTACGTCCACAGATGGGGGTTGTACTCAAAACCCAACACTGTGCAGGACACTTGGCATTTGCCACAGAACACCAGGATTGGCAAAGTCGCCACTGGCGCCCTGTGCTCTTCACAGATGAAATCAGGTTCACACTGAGCACTTGTGACAGACGTGACTGAGTCTGGAGACGCCGTGGAGAGCGACCTGCTGCATGCAACATCCTTCAGCAAGACCGGTTTGGCAGTGGGTCAGTAATGGTGTGGGGTAACATTTCTTTGGAGGGCCGCACAGCCCACTATGTGCTTGCCAGAGGTAGCCTGACTGCCATTAGGTACCCAGTTGAGATCCTCAGACCCCTTATGAGACCATATGCTGGTGTGGTTGGCCCTGGGTTCCTCCTAATTAGTGATGAGTGGTGTTCAAGTAGAACTGTTCGCCAATCTCAAATTCGAGCTGTTTTGGGCGGTGTTCGAGTCGTTCTACGTACGCAAATGATTTGCAAAAAATTTGGCTGTTCGAGGTTATGTTCGATAACTGTTCGTGCACCAAAAGAGTAACTGGATTTTTTCACATCATGCAGGGATTGTCTGCCACTCACTGTAATGTCACAGCCATGGTGGTTGTGGCATTACAGTCTTTGCCCAAATCGATGGGAACAGTGCTCACAGTGAAACATGAAAAACCGGCAATTCAGCAGCGGCATACACCGGTAGCCGACAATTTAGAACAGAGAGAATAGAGCATCACACATAGATTAGATAGATAGAAACATGTCAGTCACATATATAAGAAGTACAGTGACAGTGTTGGTTACTGTACTTGTCATTTAGTGTTAAAGGATTTATTAAAAAAAAATAAGTGTTTTCATGCACCGTCTCTTTAAAAAAGCCGGCCGGCAATTCAGCATTGGTACTCGACAATTTAGAACAGAAAGAATAGAGCATCACACATAGATTAGATAGATAGAAACAAGTCAGTCACATATATAATTAGTACAGTGATAGTGTTGATTACTGTACTTGTCATTTAGTGTTAAAATAAAGGATTTATTAAAAAAAAAAATTGACGTAGGGTTCCCCGTAATTTTAGTCTCTAGCGGAGGTTAAGCAGACGGCAGGGGCAGATGTTTGAAGCCTGGGAAGGGGGTAATACCCACGGAGCTTCCCAGGCTACTAATATCAGCCCCCAGCTGAATACCTAGCCTTTACTAGCTATTAAAATGGGGGACCCCCAAAAAAATGACATGGGGTCCCCCATATTTTAATAGCTAGCAAAGGCTAGGCAGACAGCTGGGGGCTGATATTAATAGCCCAGGAAGGGTGCCATGAATATTGGCCCCCTCCCAGCCTAGAAACACCAGCCGTCAGCTGTCCCAGAAATGGCGCATCCATTTTAATAGCTAGTAAAGGCTAGGTATTCAGCTGGGGGCTGATATTAGTAGCCTGGGAAGCTCCGTGGGTATTACCCCCTTCCCAGGCTTCAAACATCTGCCCCAGCCGTCTGCTTAACCTCCGCTGGAGACTAAAATTACGGGGAACCCCACGCCAATTTTTTTTTTAATAAATCCTTTATTTTAACACTGAATGACAAGTACAGTAATCAACACTATCACTGTACGTATTATATATGTGACTGACATATTGACTTATTATATATTGACTTATTATGTATGTGACTGTACTTATTATATATGTGACTGACATATATGTGACTGACACATTATTTATGTGACTGACATGTTTCTATCTATCTAATCTATGTGTGATGCTCTATTCTTTCTGTTCTAAATTGTCGGGTACCGATGCTGAATTGCCGGCAAGCTTTTTTAAAGAGACGGTGCATGAAAACACTATTATTTTTTTATATAAATCCTTTAACACTAAATGACAAGTACAGTAACCAACACTGTCACTGTACTTCTTATATATGTGACTGACTTGTTTCTATCTAATCTATGTGTGATGCTCTATTCTTTCTGTTCTAAATTGTCAGGTACCGATGCTGAATTGCCGGCCGTCTTTTTTAAAGAGAGTGTCTTCTGAGCAGTTTGTCAGCTTTTGGACAGCTTTGAAGGTGTTTTCTATTTGTTTTTATTTGCCTGCCATTGGTTTTAACGGTGTTCGACGGTGTTCGACAGTGTTCTAAGGTGTTCGACGAACAGTTCCACGAACATCCCGGTGTTCGACGAACCGAACCGTACCCGAACACTATGGGGGTGGCTCAACACTACTGCTAATGCAGGACAATGCCAGACCTCATGTGGCTGGAGTGTGTGAGCAGTTCCTGCAAGATGAAGGCATTGAAGCTATGGACTGGCCCGCCCGTTCCCCAGACCTGAATTCGATTGAGCACATCTGGGACATCATGTCTCACTCCATCCACCAACAAACGTTGCACCACAGACTGTCCAGGAGTTGGCGGATGCTTTAGTCCAGGTCTCGGAGGAGATCCCACAGGACACCATCCGCAACCTCATCAGGAGCATGCCCAGGCATTGTAGGGAGGTCATACAGGCACGCAATACTGAGCCTCATTTTGACTTGTTTTAAGGACATTACATCAAAGTTGGATGAGCTTGTAGTGCGTTTTTCCTCTTTAATTTTGGGAGTGACTCCAAATCCAGGCCTCCATTGTTTAATAAATTTGTTTTCCATTGACGATTTTTGTGTGATTTTGTTGTCAGTACATTCAACTTTGCGCAGAACAAAATATTCAATGAGAATATTTCATTCATTCAGATCTAGGATGTGTTATTTGAGTGTTCCCTTTATTTTTTTGAGCAGTGTATAACAATACTAAAAACATGTGGAGAAAAAATACCACACGATAGTAGAAAAATTTCAAAGGAACCTATATCATGTAAAATATTTGTATTTTTTTTTTGAACAATCATTTTTATTAAAGGTTTTAACATTTGGATAAAGCATGAATACAAATATTTCACATCAAAGCTTTACATGGATACTCAAAGATATAAAATCCCCCCTACCCTTCTCCCCTCCCAAAATGCAGCAATTTATGTAATGTATAACATCTTCCATACCTGAAATAAAACTCTCATCTAACCAAGCAACTCTGTTCATTTTAATCTTTGTCCGCCCTATTGTCCATGTTACATGGTTACAAGTGTCCCGGAACCACCTGACTAGACCTTCAAGATCCCCAAAATCCCTTGAATGTCGTTTAATAAGTACCACTCGGAATGAGCAAATGGCTGAACCACTCCCACAATTTCTTCTTGTGAGAATTTCCTTTCTAGGAATTGTCTCCACTTTTCAAAGAATTTCCCGGTCAGTTTGGTCTTATGCCTTTCTGCCTCCAATTTTTCTAAAAGCATCAGGTGTTTTAGGTTGGACACCACTTCCTTCACGGAGGGAGCCTTCTCCGATATCCAATTTCGTAGAATGCATTTTTTTGCCAAGATCATGATACTGTGTATTAGGGTGTGTCTGCGTCCCCGTTGACCTATATCCTCCCCTTCAAACCCTTCTCCTCTGTAATTAAAAATCCAGAAGTATGGATCTAATGCCCAATATCCCCCCCAGATCCTCTTAACCAGACTCCTAATACTCTTCCAAAAAATTTGAATTGTTTTACATCTCCATAACCCGTGAAACATGTCAGTATTATCTTCTTGACGTTTCGGGCAGGGCCTCCGTCGGATTCCACCATCCCCCTGAATCGGGACATTGAACCCATAAATGGCCCTATGAATAATCCTAATTTGGGTATCTCTCCATGCCTCATTAATCATGTTTTTTTCATTGTTGCCCATCCTTATCAGGATCTTATCAGCTATGTCGGGGTCATTAAGCTGTTTCACCCAGCCCTTGAAAATTGTTTGCTCGCCTGTCGGGGATAGAGTTTCTCTCAACGTGCTGTAGATTCTTGATACATTCAGAGCATACAGATCACCCTCTAGTAAAAATATTTGTATTTTATTAGAATAATTTTAAAAATAGATTTCAATTATACAAAAATTATAATACTACTATGCAGTCAAGTTGGTGAAGACACAATTTATGAGGTAACAACACAGGCAATTAACCCCTTAGTGACAGCTAATTTTGACCTTAATGACAAGGTCAAATTTTTAAAATCTGACCAGTGTTACTTTATGAGGTAATAACTCTGGAATGCTTTAACAGATTCCACTGATTCTGAGATTATTTTTTGTGACACATTGTACTTCATGTTAGTGATAAAATGTCATAGATAAGATTTGCGTTTATTTATGAAAATATAAAAAATTTGACAAAATGTGAAAATTTCACAATTTTCAAACTTTTCATTTTTATGTCCTTAAACCAGATGGTTAAATCACACAAAATAGTTAATAAATAACATTTCCCACATGTCTACTTAACATAAGCACAATTTTTGGAAAATATTTTTTTTTTGTTAGGAAGTTAGAAGGGTTAAAAGTTGATCAGCGATTTCTAATTTTCCCAACAAAATTTACAAATCCATTTATTTTAGGGACCACATCCTATTTTAAGTGATTTTGAGAGACCTATGTGACAGAGAATACCCAAAAGTGACACCATTCTAAAAACTGCACCCCTCAAGGCACTTAATACCACATTCAAGATGTTTATTAACCATTCAGGTACTTCACAGGAATTAACTGAATGTGGAAAGAAAAAATTAACATTTTACTTTTTTCATAAAAAAAAGATAGCGCTGCTCACAGGCAAGAAGGACAGCAGGAGATAATTAGAAAAACACTTAGGGGCACAGGGTCCATCGATTGGGGCAATCATAAAAAGTAGTGGCCAACTTCTTTAATGCTTACCCTTAAAGTGCAATGTCCCCCAAAGGGGGCTTTTTTGACATTGCACTTTATGGGTAAACATTCATTTCTTTGTTTCAATGTTACAACTGTTTGCAGACCAGTGAGTTACTTACATATCATGTGACTTACGTGACGATGCACATATAACAGCTTCATTACTCGGAAATCTTCCTGCTCTCATTACTACTATGGTGTGTTTTCATGCAGCACTTTGGAGCGCCATCCAGTTTACACTCAGCGTTACAGCCTTGGTTTACACATATTCTTTTCTTTCTTCCTTCCTTAGGCATGTCCATAATTACTAATTACGACTAATGTCATGATCAATAATCTGTACATGTTTGTATATATGGAACTGCCCCTATACTAACATCTATTAATTGCCTGTGTTGTTAGCTCATAATTTGTGTCTTTGTGCTTGACCGCCTACTATTATAATTTTTGTATAATTGAAATTTATTTTTTAAATTAGGTAGTATTACCTCTGCTGGTTTACTAGGGTTCAAGGACAGCCAAATAAACGGAGGAAAAATGTGAATAACTAAGATTTTATTTTGTTAAAATTTCATAAAACCACACATTGGATTAAAAGAATGGATGTAGTGGAAGAGGTGTCGGTCCCCATTATACTTCTTATAATCTAGTGAAATTGATGCCACTTTGGTGGCTTTAGGTCCAAATGTTTTCAAATGGGAACAGTCCTGATTGGATCTCCATCTACTGGGTTGGCTGTAGGGGAAGAGGTGTTGTTCCTAATTGTACAATTTCTACGGTACTGAAATTGATGCCACTTTGTTGGTGTCTGCCAGTAATTTTTGGAAATGTGGGGAATCCTGATTGGGTCTCCATCTATTGGGTTGGCTATAGTGGAAGAGGTGTCGGTCCCCATTATACTACTTATAATCTAGTGAAATTGATGCCGCTTTGATGGTTTTAACCCAAATGTTTTCAAATGGTAACAGTCCTGATTGGGTCTCCATCTATTGGGTTGGCTGTAGTGGAAGAGGTGTCGGTCCCTATTATACTACTTATACTCTAGTGAAATTGATGCCACTTTTGTGGTTTTAGGCCCAAATGTTTTCAAATGTGAAAACTCCTGATTTGGTCTCCATCTAGTAGGTTGGCTGTAGGAGAAGAAGTGTCGGTCCTAATTATACTATTTCTACTGCACTGAAATTGATGCCACTTTGGTGGTATTAGGCCCTAATTTAGGGAAATGTGAACACTCCTGATAGGGTCTCCATGTACTGGGTTGGCTTCAGTGGAAAAAGGTTTTGGTCTCCTTTACAATAGTTATACTCTAGTGAAAATAATTTTTTGGTGCAGATAATGTTCTCCACACAGGGGTACACAGACCTGATAAACTCAAAATGGGTATATAAAGCAGACTGCATCTCTGCTTAAAATTGTTTGGGTCGAAACAGCTTCCTGACCCTCAACTGTACTGTGCTGTCACGGCAAGAAGAAGAGGAGGGTGACTCTGAGGTCGAGGAATGGGATAACACATTGGATGATGATGAGGTTACACATCCAACTTGGTGTGAACCCAGTTGGGATCAGGTACTTTCAGCTGAATTGTCCTAAAGCCAAATTGGATATAATTCCACACCTAACCTGAAAAAGGGGGTGGACAAAAGTTTTGGCACCCCTTGAAAAATCATATGATGCTTCTCTAATTCGTGTAATTAACAGCACCTGTAACTTACCTGTGGCACCTAACAGGTGTTGGCAATAACTAAATCACACTTGCAGCCAGTTAACATGGATTAAAGTTGACTCAACCTCTGTCCTGTGTCCCTGTGTGTACCACATTGAGCATGGAGAAAAGAAAGAAGACCAAAGAACTGTCTGAGGACTTGAGAAACCAAATTGTGAGGAAGCATGAGCAATCTCAAGGCTACAAGTCCATCTCCAAAGACCTGAATGTTCCTGTATCTTCCGTGTGCAGTGTCATCAAGAAGTTTAAAGCCCATGGCACTGTGGCTAACCTCTCTAGATGTGGACGGAAAAGAAAAATTGACGAGAGATTTCAACGCAAGATTGTGCGGATGGCGGATAAAGAACCTCGACTAACATCCAAACAAGTTCAAGCTGCCCTGCAGTCCGAGGGTACAACAGTGTCAACACGTACTATCCGTCGGCATCTGAATGAAAAAGGACTGTATGGTAGGATACCCAGGAAGACCCCACTTCTTACCCCGAGACATAAAAAAGCCAGGCTGGAGTTTGCCAAAACATACCTGAGAAAACCTAAAACGTTTTGGAAGAATGTTCTGTGGTCAGATGAGACAAAAGTAGAGCTTTTTGGGAAAAAGCATCAACATAGAGTGTACAGGAAAAAAAAAGAGGCATTCAAAGAAAAGAACACGGTCCCTACAGTCAAACATGGCGGAGGTTCCCTGATGTTTTGGGTTTGCTTTGCTGCCTCAGGCACTGGACTGCTTGACCGTGTGCATGGCATTATGAAGTCTGAAGACTACCAACAAATTTTGCAGCATAATGTAGGGCCCAGTGTGAGAAAGCTGGGTCTCCCGCAGAGGTCATGGGTCTTCCAGCAGGACAATGACCCAAAACACACTTCCAAAAGTAATATAAAATGCTTTGAGAGAAAGCACTGGAGACTTCTAAGGTGGCCAGCAATGAGTCCAGACCTGAATCCCATAGAACACCTGTGGAGAGATCTCAAAATGGCAGTTTGGAGAAGGCACCCTTCAAATATCAGGGACCTGGAGCAGTTTGCCAAAGAAGAATGGTCTACAATTCCAGCAGAGCATTGTAAGAAACTCATTGATGGTTACCGGAAGTGGTTGTTCGCAGTTATTTTGGCTAAAGGTTGTACCAAATGTCCAGCTGGGGGTCTTTATGTAGGGGAGACAGGGCAAAAACTTAGGACAAGGATGAATCATCATCGCCACACAATTAAAGAAAATATAATAGATCTACCTTTAGCCAAGCAGCTTTGTTCCCCTGATAACAGCATAAAGACATTAAATTACTGGTATTAAAAGGTAACTTCAAATCTCAAAGAGAAAGAATATAAACTGATGATGACCTTTAACACTTTCAGAATAGGAATGAATGTGTCGCATGGATTATGTCATTCTACATCAACTAAGGAATGTGCCCCTTAGACCTGTGAGGCCATCACAACACTGGACCTAGTCACAGGACAATAAAACCTTCACACTCCTTATCTATTAACTGCTAAAATATTTATAGCCAGAACTGTTTATCTCTTCCATAATAACTCTGCTTTTCATCACCTGTCTTATCTATTGCATTATTATCTTATTTTTGTGTCTTATTATGTATAAATATGTGACTCTTCAGATTTTGTGGTATACTAGCCTGATGAAGAGACCAAGGTAGTCTCGAAAGCTTGCAATTTGTTACCATCTTTTCAGTTAGCCATTAAATGGTATCAATCACTGAGGACTCTTGAATCTAAATATTTTTCTATCTACTGGCTAACATGGTACAAGAATATATATATTTTCCCTAAAACTAAAAGTGAAATTCCTCTAGATCTTCAGCTTTTTGGCACATGCCTGAAGGTTTCATTGCAAAATTGACTGACATTTGGAACTGTTCATAATTTACTCCATGTTGACTAATGCCCCAGGCACAGCTGCTGCCTCCACCATGCATCCCTGTAGGTAATGAGTTCTTGTGGTGATGCTCAGTGTTGGCTTTATGTCAAACAAACTTTTTAGAATTATGGTCAAAAAGTTCATCAGACAATAAAATGTTTCCCATATGCTTTTGGCAGACTTGATGTAGGTTTTGGCAAAGCATAGCTGCCGGGAAGGTTTTTCTTTGTATTAAATGCTTCCATTTCACCACCATACATCACAGGCCAGACATATGAAATATACGGTAGATTGTTATCATATGCATTACACAAGCAGTACTTGGCAGAAATTCCTGTAACTCCTTTAATGTCGCTGTAGGCGTGTTGGCAGGCTCCTGGACCAATTTTCTTCTTGTTTTTGTATTAATTTTTGATGGATGTCCTGTTGTAAGTAATGTCATTGTAATTCCAAATTTAAGCTACTTCTTAATGACCAATTTCACAATGTTCCATGCTATATCTAATGCCTTCATAAAATTTCCTGTACCATTTTCCTGATTGATGATTTTAAACAATGAGATCCCTTTACTTTGTTGTAAACTGTTTACTAGACTAAATATGAAATCAAATGCACTCTCCTACTGTATCTACAGCTCTACCCTCACCTACTGTATCCTCACCCATCCCTTGTAGATTGTTTGTGAGCCCTTGCTGGCAGGGTCCTCTCTCCTCCTGTACCAGTCAGTGACTCTTTTTTGTTCAAGATTATTGCTCTTGTTGTTTGTTATGTATACCCCTTTTCACATGTAAAGCACCATGAAATAAATGGCCCTTTAATAATAAATAATAATAATAATTATACTATTTGTACTGTGGGTCAATTGATGTCACTTTGTTGGTGTCTGCCCCCAATTTTTTGAAATGTGGAGAATCGTTGTTGGGTCTCCTTCATGTATGTTGCCTGTAGCACTAGGGCTTCCAGACCAGCAGGCCTGCACCTACTTTCTGTCAACTATCTGTGTTGCTTTCCTTCAATTTTTCTACTAATATTAGTCTAAAAAACTGAAGTTTCTGTCTCCTGAGTGTGGCTGAGCAGAAAAGCAGCTTGAGCTGTTGCATGTGTTATCAGGGCTCCCAGCATAACAAGAAAAACAAAAGAAACCATGAGTATAAATAGCATAGAAAAAGGGAAATTTTTATTGAATCAATTTATAAAAACGTACATCATTGTATCTACAGGGTGGACCATTTATATGGATACACCTAAATAAAATGGGAATGGTTGGAGATATCAACTTCCTGTTTGTGGCACATTAGTATATGGGAGGGGGTAAACTTTTCCAGATGGGTGGTGACCATGGTGGCCATTTTGAACTTGGCTATTTTGGATCCAACTTTATTTTTTTCAATGGGAAGAGGGTCATGTGACACATCAAACTTATTGAGAATTTTATAAGAAAAACAATGGTCTGCTTGTTTTTAACATAACTTTATTCTTTCATGAGTTATTTACAAGTTTCTCTTTGTTTACAGCCATTAACATGTTGCAGAGGTGAACACGTGAGGACCGGATAGAAATTATGTTGATGTTTGGTGAACGCAGTACCTGGGTCATTGCAGCAGATTTCAATGCAAGACACCCTACGAGACCACCCATCTCCCATGCTACAGTTAGCAAACTGCTTTCCAAATTTTGTGAAGCAGGTTCAGGGTTGGATTTGCCAAAATGTGGACGCAAGAAAACTGTCACTAATGAAGAAACATCAGTGGCTGTCCTAGCTTCATTCAGCAAGAGCCCACAGCATAGAACTCGCCGCATGTCACTGGAGAGTGGCATCAGTTGATCATCCCTTCGGCGGATATTAGCTACTCACAAATGGCACCCTTAAAAAATCCAGCTGCTGCAGCATCTCAACGAGGATGACCAAGATCGGCGCACTGAATTTGCAGAATGGGCAGAACAAAAATTGGAATAGGACGCTCAGTTTACACAGAACATTATGTTCAGTGATGAGGCAAACTTTTTTGTGAATGGTGAAGTTAACAAAGAAAACCACCGCTATTGGTCTGACACATTGGATAGATCCCTCCAAGACTGTTGGAACACAAAAATTGATGGTATGGTTTGGTATGTGGGGCCATTCTTCATCAATGGAAACCTCAATGCCACTGGATATCTGAAATTGCTACATGATGATGTGTTGCCCTCTTTATGCACTGAAGATGGCATGTTCCCTGAGTTTTTCCAACAAGATGGTGCACCTCCACATTATGGGTGTCAGGTCCGAGCATTTCTACATGAACAGTTTCCTGGAAAGTGGATTGGTCGTCGTGGGCCAGTTGAATGGCCACCAAGGTCTCCTGATCTGACCCCTATAGACTTTTATCTTTGGGGTCCTCTGAAGGCAATTGTCTATGCTGTGAAGATACGAGATGTGCAGCATCTGAAAACAACGGATACTGAAAGCCTGTGCTAGCTTTTCTTCTGCAGTGTTGCTATCAGTGTGTCAAGAGTGGGAGAAGAGGGTTGCATTGACAATCCAACACAATGGGCAGCACTTTGAACACATTTTATAAGTGGTCATAAACTTGTAAAAAGCTAATGAAAGAATAAAGTTACGTTAAAACCAAGCACACCACTGTTTTTCTTATGAAATTCTCAATAAGTTTGATGTGTCACATGACCCTCTTCCCATTGAAAAAAATAAAGTTGGATCCAAAATGTCTGACTTCAAAATGTCTGTCATGGTCTCCACCCATCTGGAAAAGTTTTCCCCCTCCCATATACTAATGTGCCACAAACAGGAAGTTGATATCACCAAAGCACCTCGACGCGCTTTTCACTTACAAAGGCTTTATTAAGAGGCAGGTAATGGCAAAAGAGTATGTTGGACCTTCTTAAATACGCCCCTAACCAGTCACATGGGTTCACATGTGACTGCGAAGTGGGTAGCATGAGGAGTGAGGACCTGAGGCTGCGCCAATCCACCTCATATCATGGGTAACAGCAGTCACTCCCCCGCACGGGGAAAAGGAGATAGCCGGACCCATGCACGGAGATCAGGAGACTGCAGCGCAGGCGCACATCGGTCCACAAGTACATGCCCATCTCCAAATATCATAAGGTACAGCGTGCATAACCAGGTAACATCGGTATATTGTTAAAAATATACAAAGATCAGAAGAGAACATATGAGATTAAAGGGACCAGCACCAGTATAGTTCCCACAAGGAAATTTTATTTAAAAGTCCATCAGTGCTAAAATGCACATGTAGATTCCCACAGATGGATCCCAAGTGAAAGGATCCAACAGCGGTTCACGTGACCTCCAATGGGAAGGAGAAATCCATAGGTGAGTTTGGTCTAAAAGACCCACAGACACCAGGAGATGAAGACATGGCATATCAAGAGTAATCCTACTGATACTGTAGAAGAAAAAGATTAGGAATAATGAAAAAAGAAAATAGAAAAAATAAAAAACAGTGTTAAAATTATAAAAACAACATCCCGCCAACTTGCTAGTCCATAGGGGTCCCAGAAAAGCGAGAGAACATTCCAAACGAACACAATTATAGAAATGATGGAAAGACCAGACTCTCATTCAGGCCCCGCGGAGCCACAGAGTCCAAAGTAACGATCCATCTGGCCTCTTTTTGGGCCAGAATATATTTGCCATTACCTCCCCGGGAGCCTAGGTGTAGGACATCTATGCCGCGCACCCTCAGGGAACTGGGGTCGCATTTATGTACCTTACGAAAGTGACGCGGCAAAGTCATCAGCTCCCGTAGGTCAGACACCAAGCTAGCCCCACGAATGTCCTGCACGTGCTCCTGAACTCTCTATCTTAGCTCCCTTGTGGTCAAACCAACGTAAATTAGTTGGCAGCCACAAGTCGCATAGTAAATGACGTGAGTAAAACCACAAGAGATATATTTCAAAATCTTGAACTCACGGGGGCCATCTGAGGAGAGAAAGGAAGCACAGCGCAGGACATTTGCACAAGCAGCACAGTGACCACATGGAAAGGAACCCACCGTGGGTCCGCGGGAGCCAGAAGGATTGATCACGGGGGGAATATAGTGGCTTGACACCAGTAGGTCACTTAGGTTCTTTGCCCGTCATTCTGTCATAAGCGGATATCCACCGAGGTAGTCACGCAGGGAGGGCTCCGTACCCAGGATATCCCAATGTTTAGAAAAAATCTTCCTCATCGCTCCCCACTGGTGATTAATGGTAGATATATAACGGACCCTCTTTGGTTCCTCCCCACCCTTGGGAGAGGCTTGGTAAAGGAGACGGCCACGAGGAGGCTTCCTCGCTCTCTCATAGCCACGCCTGATGGATCTATTGCTATAACCTCAATGTCTAAATCGTTCAGCCAGATCTGCGACCTGTCAAAAGATGAATCCGTGGAGCAGATACGCCCCATCCTCAGGAACTGACCGACCGGGACGGCCCTAATCATGGAGGAATTATGTGCAGACTCAGCAGGTAGGAGGGCATTGACCACAGTTGGCTTTCTAAAGACATCGGTCTGGAGGAAGGAAGAGTAGTCCACCTCCAGAGCGACATCCAGAAATTCAATAAGACTATGATGATAAGTATATGTGAGTCTAATGCCCCAGGTATTAGAATTGGGCTGCAGCATAAATTCCTCGAGCACCCTCACCATCCCATGCCTAAAAAACAAAATATCATCAATGTATCTGAGCCACGACACGACCCGTGCTGCACACGCCCATAGCCAAACAACTCCCGCTCCCACGCACCCAGAAAGCGGTTGGCGTAGGTGGGCGTGCAGTCCGCCCCCATGGCCGTGCTGCGCCTCTGTAGATACGCATTGTCCTTAAATAAAAAATAATTGTGTGACAGGACAAAGTGAAGGAGCTCGAGGATGAACTTACACGAGGGGCCGTCCAGGTTGGACATCCCGAGGAAGAGGCGAACCGCAGACAGGCTCAGTTCATGGCATATGCATGTATATAGACTCTCAACATCAGCCGTGACCATGAGAGTGTCATTATCCACAAGGACGCCATCAACCCGTGTAAGGACGTCCATCATGTCTTAAATATAGGATGGCAATGTAGCCACTAAATGTCTAAGGTGGCTATCGATGTATTGACAAATTGGTCCACACAGACCATCTAGACCAGACACGATCGGACGTCCCGGTGGGTTGATGGCATCCTTGTGGATTTCAGGTAATAAATAGAATGTGGTTATCTTTGGGAAGTGAACTGTCAAGGCCTCAACAGTTTTGTTATTGATGATACCTTGATCACATGCATGGGCAAGGATGCCCTGTAATGCAGCAGAGAAGGAAGCCATGGGATTGTAAGAAAGTTTGGCGTAAGTATCCCAATTCCTCAGCTGGCGTAAGGCCTCCCTCTCATACATCACGCAGGGCCAAAGAACTATGTTTCCCCCCCTTGTCAGCCTGCTTAATCACAATATGTTTAAGGGCTTTTAGCTGTTGTATCGCCAAATGTTGGGCCGAGGAGAGATTGTCCCCTCTTCTCCGTATAGAGAGGTTTTTCAGATCTTCTGTGACGAGGTGGACTAAAATCTCCCCCGCCGGGCATAATGACAGGGGGGTCAATCTAGTTGACTTTGGGGCCCAGGGTGTCAGTGACCCACTTGAGGAAGCTGGTTCTTGTTCCATGAGGGGATCTTCCAAATTGCTTAAGGCCACCCTCTCTGCTGCTGTCAAAAGGACATCCTCACCGCTTGGCCTAGGTTGAATTTTGTTTTTTAATTTAGTTTGCGAGCGAACTGGTGGAGGTCCTTAAGGGCAGTAAAAAAATCAAACCCATTAGTAGGAGCAAAGGATAACCCAAGACCGAGGACCTCCACCTGTCCCTTAGTCAGAACATGATTGGAGAGATTAATAATACGGAGCCCCCCCTGGGCTTCACTAACCTGAGATGGATTGTTAAGCTTCCTCCGTGTATTAGGTCTAGACTGGGTTTTGGGTGCTGATGGATTGTGTGCCCCTAAACCCAAACCACGATATTCCAGTGGTATGATATCATCATTGGAAACCATGGATGTAATGGAGGTAGACCTTGACCAAGAGGCAGAAGTGTGGCGTGACCTAGATCTTGATCTCATAGATGGAAGCCTCCATCTATATACAGCATTCATTTGTTTGTCGCAGATGTCATGCTGGAATTTCTTAATTTTATTTAATTGAATACCTTTAACAAGCTTCTGAGATTCAAGATCCACTTCCTCATTAAGCTTACTCAGGTCATCATTGTTTAGATCTATTTTAAGTTGGCTCTGTGTAACATCCCTGGCTGCATGCTTGCATAGTGCACCATCTCCCACTATGCAGGATCACAATCTTACCTTTCAGTCCAGCTTGCAAATCTTGCTCCAGTTCATATTGTGTGCATGCCTCTGTTCAGACTGCTTAGGGCGGCGGCCCGGTTACTTCCTGATTCTTGTAGCTGCTGTGAGCACACCCTTAATGCGTCCCCAGCCTATTGCTGTGGGTCACTGGATATTTAAACCTCCTTCTCCCAGAAGAAGGGGCCTGAGCAACTCTTACCTTCAGAGGGTTCCTTGCCTCTGATGTGCCAGGTCCCGTTCTGTTTCTTGCCTGACGCCAACCTGGGGGCTGTATTCCAAGGACTGTCTGAACTATCTCCTAGCCTGTTTGTCCGCCTCTCTGGGGGCCATATACCCAGACTCGCTCCTGTATCTTGTTGCAGAGTCAGTTCCTGTCTGAACACTCTCCTAGCCTGTTTGTCTCTGTGTCCGTACCTTCCCTTTTTCTGCAGTCTCTGAACCTGCACCTAACTCCTACTCGATGTCTCTGTACTTCTGTTGTGAGTTTAGAGTCCACTCGCTACTTCATTGCAAGTACCTTGTGTGTATCTGGTTCTGCTTGTCCCTTCCAGTCTGTTCAGTGTGAACAGAGCCCTGTCCTCTCTGCTCTGCCTTGTTCACCGCTCCGGCGGTTTCGCTCTGCTCTGCCTTGCTCACCGGTCCGGCGGTTCCTCTCTGCTCAGCCTTGCTCACTGCTCCGGCGGTTTCTTCCTGCTCTGCCTTGCTCACCGCTCTGGCAGTTCCTTCCTGCTCTGCCTTGCTCACCGCTCCGGCGGTTCCTCTCTGCTCTGCTTGTCTACCGCATCTGACAAGTCTGTACTGGACCCTATCCAGCCTGCGCTTCAATCTGCTAGGGCCTCCCTGTCTGCACTCTCGCCGTGCTTGCCAGTATCCTCCTGCCTGCTCTCCAGCCATGCCTGCCAATACCCACCGGTCTGTATGCCGGCCTAGTCTGCTTGTTCCTGCATTCCCTGGTGTGAGTCAACAGCTGTGACCGGGGTCTGACCTGGAGTAGCACCTGGTCCCTCTGCTCAGTTCCTCCACGGTTCACAGAGTCGTTAGCCGCCGTGTGACCTTGGTTGGATCGGGTAGATACTTAGTTACGCCCCTCCAGGCACTCCTCGGCTCATGGTACAGTGGGATCACTAATCACGCTCACGCCAGTCAGTCCGGGCACGAGCGTAACACTCTGGAGTACCTCAATCTCCATCTCCATCTATTTAAGTGATACCGCATTGGATTCCCTTAGGAGTTTAAGAAATCCAAGTGAACAAGTGTCAGCCAAAGACTCCCACTTCATTTTAAAATCATTATCCTCAATACTGAAGGACGGAAACATTTGAATCCTCAAACCCCTAGGAATGAGGGCCTGGTCAATATATTTCGTAAGGAAAGCGTGGTTCCACCACGTACGTGTTCTGCGTCTAAGCAGAGTTTCAAATTTAAGGATGCTCTCTCGCAAGTCCGGATACTCTCCCAGTCCATTAGCACCATTGTCACCAGAAATATCATTCAACTGAGCCAGCCAGGAGGTGTCCCGGGCCCAGAAGTCCATCGTCGGCCAAAAAACTGCTGTGAAAACACAGACACTCATAAATTTACAAACAACAACCAACATAGTCTATACAGAAGCAAGGCTGGATCGCGGTATAACCAAGGCCAGACCAGAACGCCTACTCATATCACATGAAAAACAAAAGAAACCATGAGTATAAATAGCATAGAAAAAGGGCAATTTTAATTGAATCAATTTATAAAAACTTACATCATTGTATCTATATAACATATGTCAATAGGACAAAAAAGTGCTATGTGCTGAGAAAGCCCATGGCCCCACAAAGGAAAATTATACTATACCCAATCTGGGCAAATGGAGTCCATATGAAAGATGTAGGTAACCCATCCAGAGGACTGGTATAGTGTTATTGCTAAAATCAAGCCAAGTAGATAGTCCCCCGGATAAAAAATGCTTACCAAAAGACACCAATACCAAAGGGGGCCGCGGAGGACAAGGAGTGGCGGACTCACCTCAACACGCGTTTCGCTTACAAAGGCTTTATCAAGAGGCAGGTAGGTGCATAACAGGCCTACATCGATCCCTCAGCCTCCTCGTCTTATTTTGAAGTTCAGTTCAAAGCTGGAAATGCTGGCCCATACCCTGATACCTTATGCATGGACCATGGCTGACTGCTGCTGTGCATTATAAAATTTGTACTGTGGGTCAATTCATGGCACTTTTCCTATTGTCTGCACCCAATATTTGGAATTGTGGAGACTCCTGATTCGGTCTCCATCTGGTGAGTTCCCTGTAGTGGAAGGGGTGTCAGTCCCTATTATACTATTTCTACTCTGGTGAAATTGATGCCACTTCGGTGGTGTCTGCCCCTAATTTTTTGAAATGTGGAGACTCGTGGTTGGGTCTCCTTCATGTGTGTTGCCAGTAGCAGTAGGGTTCCCAGACCGGCAGGCCTGCACTTACTTTCAGTCAATTACCTGTGTTACTATCCTTACTTTTTCCTAACAATAGTATTCTACAAAACTGATGTTTGTGCCACCCGAATGTTCCTCAGCAGAAAAGCAGTTTGAGCTACTGAATGAAGTATCAGGGCTCCCAGCATAACAGGCCTACATCGATCCCTCAACCACCACGTCTTACTTTGAAGTTCAATTCAAAGCTGTATCTAGGGGTAATATTTCTCCTTGCGGAAAGTGACGTGTTAAGCAAGTCAGGTGAGGAGACTTTTAAAGCCGCAATGCTCATCTGGGAAATATGCAAATTGTCTCTTCAGAGAGGAAGAGGACTAGAACTTAAGTGCCACCTACAGGAAGTAGCAATCCTAAAGGTTAATAGTGACCCTGACCCTGATACCTCATGCATAGCCCATTGCTGATTGCTGCTGTGACATTATAAAATTTGTTCTATGGGTCAATTGAGTCCACTTTTCCTGGTGTCTACCCACCTTAATTTGACCTGTTTTGTCAGCTTTTGGGCCCCTTTGAAGGTGTGTATGCGTTTGGTTTTGCCTCCAATTAAATGCAATAGGATTCAGATATGTTCGGCGAACCATTGGGCGAACCATTCGGCAAACATCAGGAGGTTCGGAGAGCAGAACCAAACCAAACCTTGAAAGGTTCGCTCATCTATAGTCCTCTCTTCTGCTGATGACTAAGTTTTAGGATGACGCCCCCAATACGATATTCTTCACTAGTTATTTAGTCATTGTGGTTGCAAGGATTATGATAAATTAGAATACTGTGTGAACAAATTGTGCACACACCTTCAGTACCATAAATGAGATTTAGTTACTTCCCATGTAATGTGTCAACAGTTAGATCTTGTGAAATGGTAGAAGTTATTCCTTTCCTTGCCTTAAATAAAGCCACACAAAAAAATACAGCATTCTTAAGTTCTTATAATTGAGTGTAATGCTTTTTGCAAGGGGTAAATAGTAGAATAAGTTGAATGGTCATGCTTTTCTGAAAGTCATGGGCTGAAAGTGAGATGATTCACTTAGGAATAGATTTTTTTTCACTGGCCTAACAAGTAGACCTTGACAAATAAACTTTTCTCAGCATGGCAGAGTAATTGACAACATCCTTAATTGTGACACGTATCAGGGACAATTCAAGTGATTTTATTTATAAAATGTAGCAAAGGTCCCCAGGCAGACTAAATCTTTTATCAACAAAATTGATATTAAATGAGCATGAAATTGATTGTCTTAACCAGAGATATAGTAAAAATACAAATACACAATAAAAAAACAAAGTGAATAAATGTGTTATTTCACTGATAAACTGATGCAGTCGAAATGGCAAAATTGTACCTTCAAAGCTAAAAGAAATTACATTCTATAGAAACATTTCAATATCTCCTTAAAATCATTACAGGTTTATAATTAGTTATTTAATAAATCTCTTAGAATAATATGATTTGTAATGTTCATATAATATTAATGTTAAACAGAAGCTCCAGTAAAACTTTAGTTTCTTAAAATAATGATTTATTATTAAAGAGGTTGTCTACTACTTTTTCATTGAAGACCTTTCTTTAAGATAGGTCATCAAAGTCTGATTGGTCGGGGTCCAATATCCAGCACCCCCACCGATCAGCTGCTTTCGGTGACGGCAGCAGAGGCTGCCGGCCGGAACTGCTCTATTGTGGAATCGAGCAGCTCCAGTCGGCGGCCGCCGAAAGACACCAAGAACAGCTGATTCGCGGGAGTGCCGTGTGTCAGACCCCGACCATTCAGACATTGTTAAACTATCCTAAGGATTGGTCATCAATGAAAAAGTAGCGGACAGCCTCTTTGAGTCTTTCAATTTTCCTAATTAATATTGTTTGTTATAGCTGGTTTTGGATCTGAATATTTAATTGTTCAGCAAACAAATATCAAATACCAGATGTCAGCTATCCACGGGGAGAGAAAACTGTATTGTTACATTCTTTGCCGCAGTAAATATAAAAACTGTATTTTGAAAACTGAATGCCTGTGAAGGGCCATAGACATTAGGGTACTAGAAGATCTTACCATAATTCGCTAGAATTGTAATATATATATTTAATGTCCATAGCCACTTGTAGACTACATTGACACTGTCATATCTCCACAAGGACCTGCTCCTGCGATGTCTGCTTCTGTTGCCAGGCGCCACTGTATTCATTCTGCTGGCGGCGTTGGTGATAGAAGAGATATGGAATCAGAAGCTCTGGAAGGTGTCGGCTCTGTCTAGTCTAAAATTAGGGTGGCTGGGACTTGCAGTGGTGTCTAGTCTGACAATATGGGTGTGTGTGCTGTCCAGCCGGAGTTACCAGGTACTTGCTCCAGCCAATTGAAGAGCACCGCACCCTACTTAAGCTTCCAGCTTACTTCTGGAAGCTTCAAGATATAGCCTTTTTGCTCCTCTGGTTTTGTCCTGTTAGTTCAGCTCCAGTATAATCCCATTTTTGACCTCAGATTGTTTTATTTTATTTTTTGGTTTTCTGATTTTGTACTTTTCCTGCCCTCTGACCCGGCTACCTGACCAGCATGCACCACCGTACAACAGCTTGTTTCATGGCACAAGCCCAGGATCTAGTTTTAAGTCCAGATTCCTGTTTGGGGCTTAAAAGGTAAAGACAAAGGCAACCCCTGGGATCTGGTAAGCATTTTATTGCTGCCAGGCGACCACTGACAGATCCACATTACAAGACACTAGTGTCTGTCTTTCTACATGTCCAAACGCATGCTGAAATGAATCATTTGAATAATACTTTATATGTAATGCAAACAAATACAAAAATGCATTACATTGTATTAATTTTATCAGGTTGTGTTCTTTTAGGTATCTTTAACTTCAGCAGATCTGGTCTGGTCATGTATCTAAATGTGATCTGCAGAAATCAACAGTCACAGTCCCATACAAATGAAATAAACTTATTTCCAGACATTTTTGCAAGACATTTGCTGTGTGTGAATATGTACCTAAAGTCTCAAAAATAATAAAATTACAAAAGCAAAGCTTAATCAGAAGTACATCAGGCCAGCCTTACTGGTAAAGCATTGTGACTAAGGAGCATGAGGGTAGACAGTTTTTGGACAAGGCCCGATGCTGCAGAGGCATTATGGTGGCTGTATGGGGTTTTGGCTTCATGCAGCTGGTGGCATCATATGTACCCTTAAGCCAAGGCTATAGTTTACATTTTTAGTTAATCACTGTGATATCACTGATATCACTGAATTCTTTTCAAAATTCCAGTTGAGTGAGTCGCTAGAGAATTTAGTTGCTACGTGCTAGGTTTTGGAACATTTATAATCACATAGAAATCAGCAAAGGTCTGGATTACTTTAAAGGAAAAAAATTATAGCTGCAGTCTAAATGATGCTCTAGACTTGATAATGCTCTAGACTTGGACCAATGTCACACAAATATAACATGGTCACATTTATGCAGCAAATTCAACAACAGATCTGATCTATATTGATATGAACTCATTAAAATGTTGATTATTACAATTACCTGCACAAGTACCAATAGTCTTAGAAAAAATCACAGAAATTGATTTTTTTCACAAACAATGGAAAAGGGTCTTATGTAGTGTTGAGCGAACATGCTCGACACTGCTCGGTACTCGCCCGAGCATCACGCTACTCAGGATGTTCGGCGAGCACCGAGCATTTCCGGGTTACTCGGGCGGGAGCTCGGGTCTCCGCCCTGCATGTTTGGCGCTCTTTACAGAGCCAATGAACATGCAGGGATTGCCAGCCAGTCACTGTAATGCCGCAGCCATGTTGTTTGTGGGCATTACAGTGATTGGCTGGCCGCACAGCGTCACCTCGAGTATTTAAAACCGGGCGCCGCCATCTTGGACACAGTCGCTCCGGATCAGACAGTGTAGGGACAGCGCTGCTGATTTAGGGAGAGATATATCCTGCAAAATAGTTAGTGTAGGGTCTGTAAAGGCTGCCAGATAAAACAAACAGTCCTTCTCAGGACTAATATCCATCCCAGGTATATCAGGCAGGCAGACAGGCAGGCAGGCTGTATAGGAGACGCAGTGGTTATACCAGCAAGCGCTGCATTACAGTCCTGTGTGCTGCTCCTGTTGCTGAAATTGCTGGACTTAGCTCCAGGTCCCGGGGGCCAGGAAAAATCCTTTTTTTTTATCTAAATCCTCTTTTTTTTTTCTCCTTCACAATGTACAAATACCCATCTTATTAACCTTTTGGTGCCCCCCCCCCAAAAAAAAAGTGTGCCTCTGATTTTTCAGACACAAATATATCTGTTGAAAATAGTCTGGTGTAGGCCAGAGAAATACAAGTGTGGTTTTGCAGTTCTATGGGCAATTTTGTATCTAAAAAAAACAGTTTGAGTGTGTCGCTCACTGTTCAGCCGCAAATATATATACAGTACAGACCAAAAGTTTGGACACACCTTCTCATTTAAAGATTTTTCTGTATTTTTATGACAATGAAAATTGTACATTCACACAGAAGGCATGAAAACTATGAATTAACACATGTGGAATTATATACTTAACAAAAAAGTGTGAAACAACTGAAAATATGTCTTATATTCTAGGTTCTTCAAAGTAGCCACCTTTTGCTTTGATGACTGCTTTGCACACTCTTGGCATTCTCTTGATGAGCTTCAAGAGGTAGTCACCGGAAATGGTTTTCACTTCACAGGTGTGCCCTGTCAGGTTTAAGAAGTGGGATTTCTTGCCTTATAAATGGGGTTGGGACCATCAGTTGTCTTGTGCAGGAGTCTGGTGGATACACAGCTGATAGTCCTACTGAATAGACTGTTAGAATTTGTATTATGACAAGAAAAAAGCAGCTAAGTAAAGAAAACGAGTGGCCATCATTACTTTAAGAAATGAAGGTCAGTCAGTGCAAAAAATTGGGAAAACTTTGAAAGTGTCCCCAAGTGCAGTTGCAAAAACCATCAAGCGCTACAAAGAAACTGGCTCACATGAGGACCGCGCCAGGAAAGGAAGACCAAGAGTCACCTCTGCTTCTGAGGATAAGTTTATCCGAGTCACCAGCCTCAGAAATCGCAGGTTAACAGCAGCTCAGATTAGAGACCAGGTCAATGCCACACAGAGTGCTAGCAGCAGACACATCTCTACAACAACTGTTAAGAGGAGACTTTGTGCAGCAGGCCTTCATGGTAAAATAGCTGCTAGGAAACCACTGCTAAGGACAGGCAACAAGCAGAAGATACTTGGTGGTTGGAACCAAAGATCTCAAATTTGGACTCATCAGACCAAAGCACAGATTTCCACTGGTCTAATGTCAATTCCTTGTGTTCTTTAGCCCAAACGTGTCTTTGTGCGACGCAGAAAAGGTGAACGGATGGACTCTACCTGCCTGGTTCCCACCGTGAAGCATGGAGGAGGATGTGTGATGGTGTGGGGGTGCTTTGCTGGTGACACTGTTGGGGATTTATTCAAAATTGAAGGCATACTGAACCAGCATGGCTACCACAGCATCTTGCAGCTGCCTGCTATTCCATCCGGTTTGCGTTTAGTTGGACCATCATTTATTTTTCAACAGGACAATGACCACAAACAGACCTCCAGGCTGTGTAAGGGCTATTTGACCAAGAAGGGGAGTGATGGGGTGCTAAACCAGATGACCTGGCCTCCACAGTCACCATACCTGAACCCAATCGAGATGGTTTGGGGTGAGCTGGACCGCAGAATGAAGGCAAAAGGGCCAACAAGTGCTAAGCATCTCTGGAAACTCCTTCAAGATTGTTGGAAGACCATTTCCGGTGACTACCTCTTGAAGCTCATCAAGAGAATGCCAAGAGTGTGCAAAGCAGTCATCAAAGCAAAAGGTGGCTACTTTGAAGGACCTAGAATATAAGACATATTTTCAGTTTTTTCACACTTTTTTGTTAAGTATATAGTTCCACATGTGTTAATTCATAGTTTTGATGCCTTCTGTGTGAATGTACAATTTTCATAGTCATGATAATACAGAACAATCTTTAAATGAGAAGGTGTGTCCAAACTTTTGGTCTGTACTGTATATATTTTAAAAAGCCTGGTATACACCAGTAAATTATTACTGTGGTTTTGATGTTCCAGGTAAAACATCTCTATTATCCTGTTTTTGGCATTTTTTGCTGTATAAAAATAATAATAGTATCTCCCTGATTTTTCAGACACAAATATATCTGTTGAAAATAGTCTGGTGTAGGCCAGAGAGACAGAAGTGTGCTTTTGCTGTTCCACGGTAAAAAAATCTCTATTATCCTGCTTTTTGCATTTTTTGCTGTAAAAAAAAAAAAATAGTGTCTCCCTGATTTTTCAGACACAAATATATCTGTTGAAAATAGTCTGGTGTAGGCCCGAGAAATACAAGTGTGGTTTTGCAGTTCCACGGTACAAACCTCTGTATTATCCACTTTTGGGCCATTTGTATCTAAAAAAAACAGTTTGAGTGTGTCGCCCACTGTTCAGCCGCAAATATATATATATTCTAAAAAGCCTGGTATACACCAGTAAATTATAACTGTGGTTTTGCTGTTCCACGGTAAAAAATTTCTATTATTCAGGTTTTGGTAGTTTTTTCCGTAAAGAAAAACAGTAGTGTCTCCTGACTGTTGTGACACAAAAATATATCTGTTGAAAATAGTCTTGTGTAGGCCCGACATCCCAGTGTGGTTTCGCAGTTCCACGGGTCAAATCGCTGTACTATCCAGTTTTGGGCCTTTGGTATCTAAAAAAAAAAGCAGTTTGAGTGTGTCGCTCACTGTTCAGCCGCAAATATCTCTATTTAAAAAAGTGTGGTATACCCCAGTAAACAATAACTGTGGTTTTCCTCTTCCACGGTTCTAATCTACTCTTTATTACCCTTTTTCCATTGATAGTGCAAGTGTAAGCTATTTTACTTCATTTACAATGGGCAAGGCGCGTGGCAAGGGACGTGGAAGTGGACGTTGTGGTGATGGTTCGTGCAGAGGACGGGGCCGTGGCCAAGGTGAAAATGTGCCACAACCAACAGCCACATCTTCTCGCTCCCACTTCTTGACCGAATTACTAGGGAAGCACAGAACAACACCAGTATTGAGAACTGATCAGTGTGAACAGGTTATTAATTGGATAGCAGACAATACTTCCAGTTACCTGGGCACCACCATCTCCGGTCTGTCTTCCACACGGTCAACTCTTAGTAGCCGTGAGTCTCGACCGCATACTCCTCCTCACCCTGATGCTCCTTCCTCCCACCATGCCGAGTGTCGTCAGACAGCAAGTGATCCCACACTTGGACACTCTGAAGAGCTGTTCACTGGTCCATTTCCATATTTGGGCCCCTCGCCTGATACGCTTGAAGTGGTGGAAGAGGAGATCCCATGTTGCGATGCCCAAATATTTGAACAGCCACGGTCACAGGAAGTCGACGATGGCAATCTGTCACAAGAGGTGGACGATGACGAGACACAATTGCCAGGAAGTGAGGAGGAGGATCGTGGTGCGCAAGTGGAAGAGGAGGAGGTGGTGGATGATCTAGTAACTGACCCAACTTGGAAGGAGGACATGCAGAGTGAGGCCAGCAGCACACAGGGGGAGGGAGGCAGAGTACAACAACAGGCAGGAAGAAGCAGTGTGGTGGCCGCAGACAGAAGGCAGGGAACCGTTCCCCGTAACACCAACACGAGGGACGTTGCCAGTACAAGCGGTAGGTCTTCCAGAGTCTGGAATTTTTTTAAAGACTCTGCTGATAACCCCAAAAATGCCATATGTTCCACCTGCCATGCCAGTATCAGCAGGGGTGACAAAACTACCAGCCTGACCACCACCAGCATGATCAGGCACATGGCAGCAAAGCACCCGACTTTGTGGGGCGAAACCCAGGGTCCACGACCAGTGTCAGCGGGTGTCACCACTGCTTCTTCCACTGTTGTGCGTGCAATAGAACCCCCTGTTGTGTGTGCAAGGCAATCCCCTGTCCATACTGCATGTAAAGATGCCCCCTCATCTCAGTCTTCACTTGTTATGGCAGTTTCTCAAGAAACAGCATCAACGTCCACGTCCCACCGCAGCGTTCAATTGTCCATATCCCAGACCTTTGAACGAAAGCGGAAATTCGCAGCTAACGCCCCACAGGCCACAGTCCTAAATTCGCACATTTCACGACTGCTTGCATTGGAAATGCTGCATTTTAGGCTGGTGGAGACGGAATCCTTCCGCAATCTTATGGCGGTGGCCGTCCCTCGGTACTCGGTCCCCAGCCGACACTATTTTGCCCGGTGTGCCATCCCCGCACTTCACAAGCACGTGTCCCAAAGCATCTGCCGTGCCCTCAACAACGCAGTTACTGGGAGAGTCCACCTGACAACGGACACGTGGACAAGTGCTTGTGGCCAGGGACGGTACATCTCTCTGACGGCACACTGGGTAAACATAGTGGAAGCCGGGACCCAGTCGGACCTTGAGACGGAACACATCCTCCCCACACCGAGGATTGCGGGCCCTATGTCAGTCAGAGTTGCCCCCACAGTGTACAGCTCCTGCGCATCCTCCTCCTCCTCCTCCTCCTCATGTTCAGCCTCCATCTCAGATATCACCACATCAGTTACAAGCTGGAAGCATTGCAGTATTGCCTCCGCCAAGCGGCAACAGGCTGTGCTGAAACTCATAAGCTTAGGTGATAAACCTCACACTGCTTGTGAGTTGTGGACAGCTGTGAAAGAGCAGGCAGATCTGTGGCTGAGACCGCTGAACCTACATCCCGGCATGGTCGTGTGTGACAATGGCCGTAACCTGGTGTCGGCTCTGAGGCGAGGTGAGATCACACACGTACCATGCCTGGCTCATGTGCTTAACCTCGTGGTTCAGCGGTTTCTTAAATCGTACCCCGAGTTGCCAGATCTGCTCGTGAAAGTACGCTGCCTGTCAGCTCATTTTTGCAAGTCGGCTACAGCTTCCGCCGCCCTTGCTGTGTTGCAGCAGCGTTTGCAGCTTCCGGCACACCGACTGGTGTGTGATGTCCCCACACGTTGGAACTCTACCCTTCACATGTTGCAAAGGATTTGTGAGCAGAAGAGAGCAGTTGTGGAGTACCAGCTGCAACAAGGCTGTCGATATTCAGGTCAGACTCCACACATAAGACCTCAGGAGTGGACCTGGATGTCTGACATATGTACCATCCTGACAAACTTTGAGGAGGCCACCAAGATGGTGAGTGGCGATGACGCCATCATTAGTGTCAGCATCCCACTTGTCTGTCTTTTGCAACGCTCTCTGCAGAGAATTAAAGAGGAGGCATTGCAGCCAGAGTATGATGAGATGGATCAAGAAGCCGTAGCGGGCTATTACACACAGCCCAGCCTCATCTCATCCCAACGTGCATTGGGGGACAATGAGGGAGAGGAGGAGGAGGAGGAGGAGGAGGAAGAACAGGAGCTGCTATCATGCGTTGTAGACTTTAGTACCTGTACAAGTGTCATACCGTCGGTTCAGCGTGGGTGGCCTGAGGACAGGGGGGAGGAGGAAGAGGAGGAGGAGGAGAGCATGGTCAGTCGTCATCTTGGTGAGGACACGGAAATCTTGCCCGTTACCAGTCTGGCACACATGGCTGACTTTATGTTACGCTGCCTTAACCGTGACCCTCGCGTTGTCAAAATGTTGGGTGACAGTCATTACTGGTTGGTGACACTTGCAGACCCCCGCTACAAGGAGAACTTTCACTCTCTTATTCCTGAAGTGGAGAGGTCTACAAAAATGGGGCAATACCAGAAGGCCCTTGCTGCAGAACTCTTAAAAAAATTCCCATCTGAACACGCTAGCGGCGGAGGTCACAGTTTGTTGCCCAACCAAGGCGTACAGGCGAGAGAGATGCAACTCCAATCCAGCAGAGGCAGGGTACACTGTCAACGTTCTGGGACAGTTTTCTGACACCCGCCCAGCTTACAAGCCCTGAGGCGTGGGGTACTCTCACAAGAAGCGGAAAGTTTCAAAAGATGGTGAGGGAGTACCTTGCCGATCGTACCAGCGTCCTCCGTGATTCCTCTGTGCCTTTTAATTATTGGGTATCCAAGCTGGACACTAGGAATGAACTCGCTCTGTACGCCTTGGAGGTCCTGGCCTGCCCTGCTGCTAGCGTGTTATCGGAGCGTGATTTTAGTGCCGCTGGGGGAATTATAACTGATAAGCGCACTCGCCTGTCAACTGACAATGCTGACAAGCTGACCCTTATCAAAATGAAAAAGGGCTGGATTGGGCCAGACTTCTCATCACCACCAAATGACAGCAGAGTAACATAAAGTCAAATCCACTGTGTTATTTCGGGAGGTGTATTCACTTGCACCGCTTCACACCCACACACGGGTATACGCTTCCTCGTTTCGGCTGTTTAATCTTCTTCTCCTTATCCTCAGCCTCCACCACCACTATACCACCAGGGTGCCAGCATTGCAAGTTCCTCCGTCCTAATTTTTGGCAGCTTTTGCTGGGAAAGCTTAAGCAAATACCATTGGACACCCATTCCCCAATAATGGGACTTATGTTTGTAATATGCTGTACTGCATGGCTCTTTTAAGGGGCATTGCAAGTTTCTCCGTCCTAATTTTTGGCAGGTTTTGCTGGGAAAGCAAAAGCAAATACTATGGGAGACCCACTCACCAATAATGGGACTTATGTTTGTAATATGCTGTACTGCATGGCTCTTGTAAGGGGCATTGCAAGTTGCTCCGTCCTAATTTTTGGCAGCTTTTGCTTGCAAGGCATAAGCAAATACTATGGGAGACCCACTCCCCAATAATGGGACTTATGTTTGTAATATGCTGTACTGCATGTGACGCGCCCCCTGGGCCGTGTGTACACGTGTGTGGGATACCCGGTGCCGGGTCTCTGGGGTCTGTAGTCTCCGTGGCAGTGACCCGGTCCCGTGGCTCAGGGTGGTCAAACCAGTGGCAATCTTTCTTAGGTTTTGAGGTTAATTGTCCGACTGCGCCACCCGTGGATTGCGGTCAGGGAGTACCACCGCTGCGAGGCAGACCGCTGAGGCTGGTGTTGTGTGCGCAGCATAAAATGGGATAACTCCCCTCGGGAGGAGTATAGCCTCAGGGCAGTGAGTGTGGATGATGGGGGTGATGGTGCACGAGCGCAGCAGGAATGACTCAGAGTCTTTGCAGTGCAGTTCAGGGTCTTTACTGATGATTATAAGGTAGACCTTCCCGGGAGTACTGGCTAGCATAAGAGGCCTGGTCAGTCTGTGAGCAAGCAGGAGTTCCCCTGGCCAGGTGGAGTTGTAGGCCTCCCCGTCTGTCTGCACTCTTCCTGGCTACCTTGCTGTAAGCGGGTAGAAGTAGCCCACGTCCCTGAGTGTACCGTGTAGTGCTCACCCGTATGGCTGGTGACTTGGGGCCTTCTGTTAGCCTCCGCTCCACGATGGCGGTGCTGGTCCCTTGCTTGTGACTGAGCCTCCGGGCTTCTATGGCCAGAGGACCTGAAATCCCCTGCCGGCTGGTTTCTGCTGCTGGATATATAAGTCCTCACAGCTTCGGACTCCTGTGTCCGGTTCCTATTGTCTTCTGCCAGGGCGAGCTCTGCTCAGCTTCCAGCCCCTCGTCTTTAGCTCCTAGCTCCTACAGAGCTCCTTGCTGTTACTTTCCCATGCTCTCACTCTGACTCTGACTGTTCTCTGTTCTCTGACTCACTCAACCCCACCCCAGATCCAGTTTATAAGGGCAGAATTCTCCCCTCCCAGGACTGGGGCAGGAGGATGTTGCATGTTTAAGGGATCCTGACCAGGAAACCTCCCACTTGCTCTCCGACGTAATCTCTATTACTGTGGTGACCAGACCCCTGGGGTGCCACACATGGCTCTTGGAAGGGGCATTGCAGTACCTCATAATTTTTGGAAAGCATTCCATTCACTGCTTAGGCCAACAGTGCACAGGAGACCCAGTTGCTATAAATGGAAAAAAAGGTTTAGTTAACGCCCTCTGACCTCCATGTCATTTCCAAGGGGCATTGGAGTGCCTCGAAATTTTTGGTAGGCATTGTACTCACTGTATGCCCTATAACTGTGTAGCCGAACCGCTCCTTTTGTTACAGAAACATATCCTACAAGACATATCTGGTTGACTGGCCTGATATTGATGTGAATGGTCCCTGTTCCTCCTGCTCTTTCTCCTTTGCCACTACCTCATCCATCATTTATCACCTGAAGCTTTGTTTTAACGGGAGTCATGGAACTTGGATAGTAGCAGGAAAACATCCAGCAATCCTCGGAGGAGGTAGGATATGCGCCAAAACGCTGACCTCCTCAGGCCTAGCCGCTACTACATACATGCGCTTGCATTACAACAAAACAAAGCAGATGCTAACTTCTACCATCCTCATCATGCTCCTTACCTTGGCACTCTCAACTCCCCTGATGGAGAAGCCAGGGCCCACCGGAGGAGTCTGATAGTCCGGTGGGCTCGGCCAATGCTGCCCTAAAGCAGGCCAGGCTAAGAAAAGTGTGGGAAAGGTTACCGGTACAAATAGGGGAGGCTGGGGACCGAGTATGGACACCCGGCCACCCCCTGGAGGCTGGGGAGCAAGCGGGGACACCCGGCCACTAGGCGGCTGGGGACTGAGTATGGATACCAGGCCGCCGACACAGCCATGGCGTGGTGGCCAGATTCCGCCTCCACATGCCTAAAAGGCCCAATTTAAAGTGCAAGCAAGCAAGCAGTATGGTATTGCAGCCTGGGAGTGGGTGGGTGGCAGGCTGCATACTTGCGCTTGCATTGCAAGGAATGGGAGAGGTACAATTGAACACTGCCCTGGGACAAGGACTTGAATGGGGATAGTTGCAAGTCTGCAATGACAGGTGCAAGGTGGGAGGCATCTTCGCATGTACCATGAACAGGGGTTTGGCATGCACACACTACAGCGGAATAGGCACTCCTTCCCACTAAATGCACTGGGGAGGGCACAGGTAATGTTTTGGTATACTCGCTTAATCTTATGTATAAGGCACACCAGGACATATAGGGGCGGCTGGGGACTGAGTATGGATACCTCGCTGCCGAAGCAGCCATGAGGTAGTGGCCAGCTTCGGCCTCCTCTAAACTAAAAGGCCCCATTTCAAGTGCAAGCTAGCAGTATGAATTGCAGTCTGGGGGTGGGTGGGTGGCAGGCTGCACACTTACACTTGCATTAAAAGAAAACATAGCAGATGCTAACTTCTGTCATCATCATCATGCTCCTCACCTTGGCACTCTCAACTCCACCGATGGAGAAGTCAGGGCCCACCAGAGGAGTCTGGTTCTCTGGTGGGCTCGTCCAATGCTGCCTAAAGCAGGCCGGGCTAAGAAAAGTGTGTGGGGGGATGTTCCAAGGAGAAATGGGGGCAGCTGGGGACCGTTTATGGACACCCGACTGCCCCCAGGCGGCTGGGGACCGTGTGGACACTCGGCCGCGGGGCGGCTGGGGACTGAGTATGGACACCCGGCCGCCGGGCGGCTGGGGACTGAGTATGGATTCCAGGCCGCCAACACAGCCATGACGTGGTGGCCAGATTCCGCCTCCACATGCCTAAAAGGCCCAATTTCAAGTTCAAGTAAGCAAGCAGTATGGTGTTGCAGCCTGGGGGTGGGTGGGTGGCAGGCTTGTTTTGCAAGGAATGGGGGTGGTACAATTGAACACTGCCCTGGGACTAGAACTTGCATGGAGATAGTTGCAAGTCTGCATCTTCTGATGCGGCAAGGATCACTTATGATGGGCACACTTTTAGACAGTGACCTGGGAGTCAGAGATGCTTCCAGGGGTCTTCCCCATGCTGTTCCCATGTCTTTTCAGCACTTTATGCATGTGTCACACAGCACATGGCCAGTTAAGGTTGTAAAATGTTAAAATTACATTTCCCGGTGAATGCATTTGTCACGGTTGAAAGCAATACAAAAGTGCAAAAACACATAAAAAATGCTACTTGTGAACATATCCGAAGGTGTGGAGGAGTATTTTTGTTTTTGGTCATTTATTTTAACTTATACACAAGTCTTTTCCCTGGAAAGGATGTTCCTTAACATATTTCACAGGAAAAAAGTTTCACTTTCGTTTTATTGTGAGCCTGTAAAAGTGGCTTAATACCTCTGACCACGTTGTTGACAGCAGTGACCTGAGGGTCAGAAATGCTTCCTGGGGCGATCCCCATGCTGTCCCATGTCATTTGAGCACTGTCACTATCGTTTTGGGCACTTGTTAGGCTTTTAAAAGACTGCCGGGGGTGCCACCGCAAAAATGCTCGAGTCTCCCATAGACTAACATTGGGCTCGTTGCTCGGGTCGAGCACCCGAGTATCACGGCGAGCTCGGCCCGAGCTTCGAGCACCCGAGCATTTTAGTGCTCGCTCAACACTAGTCTTATGTTTAGACATTCTGGAAATTTATGGAAAATTGGTGCCCTAATCAGAATGTGTGATATTGCAAGCTCAAGTGATCATCTGTTTGGTTCCATTTTACTTGTGTTAAATTGACCTCTTTTCTATGTTGATTACAGCTACTGCAGATGCCTTCTTCTGGCCGCTTCATTCTCTCAATTAAGGGGACCATTACTGGACAACCCCTTATTTACTGCTCCAGTGTGCTGCATAAATTAAAAAAAGTATACGTATCTCAAGAACTTCAGCTGCTCCTATGCTCTGTGCCCTTTTTTCCCTGCCGTTCTCATGACAAAAAAACATTTCATGTGACTGCTAAGGCCAAGCAGCGGTGATCAGTTTCAACCTTCGCAATTATGTCCAAGAAGAAACACGGTTCTTATGGTCCAGGCAGCATTGATAATGTTTTAAAAATCTAATGTTTAATTAAACCCCTTTAAGTATTTATTTTACTATATTTTTTAAGAAGAAAAAAGGGTAAAACCTTATATTTTGGCATGAGCTCCTACTTGTGAGGATGAAAAAGGACCTTTCATCAAGTCAAAAGTGGTTAGCATTTGCTCTTATTTTACTCCTGCTGCTCCCCTTTTAAAAATACTGTTACATAATATGGACTTTTTTATTTATTCCTAATTTTTATGTTCTTTACCAAGGGCATGTTGCTCAGAGTATTTTCTGGGGGTGAGTCTTTAGGCCGCTCTGCATTATTTCCCTGTGAGCCATGGCCACTTGGTAAAGACAGAGATTTCATAAAAGAAAAAAGCAGAATAGTCAGGTGAGCAACGCGCTAATCGATAGCAGAAGTATGGAGCTGGCTCATGAGGTGAGCAGATAATAGCTATTTGTTAAAGCCAGGGCATGCCTCTAAGGGCTCGCTCACACGAGCGTATAAAATGGCCGAATGCTATACTATGATTTATGGCATAGCACTCGGACCAGAGGTATTCTATGGTGCAGCTCATATCTGCGATTATTTTCTCACTAGCTATTGAACCCGTTCTACGCCCGGGTGGCGAGCATTTTTATTGATATATGGTCTCCCATGCTGGTATGTGCTGCCCCCCTCCTGGTTTTTATGCTGCCCCCACCATACTATCCTGGTATGCATTGCAGCCCTCATCCCCATCCTGGTATGCATGGCACCCCTCATCTCTATCCTGGTATGCATGGCACCCCGCACCCCCAATTCTGGTATGCATGGCACCCCTCACCCCCAATCCTGGTATGCATGGCACCCCTCACCCCCAATCCTGGTATACGTGGCACCCCTCATCACCAATCCTGGTATGCATGGCACCCCTCATCCATATCCTGGTATGCATTGCACCCCTCATCCATATCCTGGTATGCATGGCACCCCTCACCCCCAATCCTGGTATGCGTGGCACCCCTCATCACCAATCCTGGTATGCATGGCACCCCTCATCCATATCCTGGTATGCATTGCACCCCTCATCCATATCCTGGTATGGATGGTACCCCAAACCTCATCCCTATCCTGGTATGTATGGTATCCCTCATCCTGGTATGCATGGGCCCCTCACCCACATCCTGGTATGCATGACACCCCTCACCCCCATCCTGGTATGCATGGCACTCCTCATCCCTATCCTGGTATGCATGGCCCCTCATCTGAATCCCGATATGCATGGCACCCCTTATCCCAAATCCTGGTATGCATGGCACCCCTCATCCGAATCCTGGTGTGCATGGTACCCTTCATTCCCAATCTTGTCATGCATGGCTCCCTCATCCCCAATCCTGGTATGCATGGCACCCCTCATACCCAATCCTGGTATGCATGGCTCCGTCATCCCTCATCCTGATATGCATGGCACCCCTCATCCCCAATCCTGGTATGCATGGCTTCCTCACCCCAAACCTGGCATGCACGCAAATCCTCATCCTTATCCTGGTATACATGGGCCCCTCTTCCCCAATCCTGGTATACATGGTACCCCTCATCCCTATCCTGGTATGTATGGTACCCCTCATCCTGGTATGCACTGCACCCCTCATCGCCAATCCTGGTATGCATGGCTCCCTCATCCCCAGTCCTGGTATGCATGGCACCCCTCATCCCCAATCCTGATATGCATGGCACCCCTCATCCCCAATCCTGGTATGCATGGCTCCCTCATCCCCAGTCCTGGTATGCATGGCACCCCTCATCCCCAATCCTGATATGCATGGCACCCCTCATCCCCAATCCTGGTATGCATGGCACCCCTCATCCCCATTCCTGGTATGCATGGCTCCCCTCATCCCCAATCCTGGTATGCATGGCTCCCTCATCCCCAATCCTGGTATGCATGGCTCCCTCATCCTCAATCCTGATATGCATGGCTCCCCTCATCCCCAATCCAGATATGCATGACTCCCCTCATCCCCAATCCTGGTATGCATGGCACCCCTCACCCCCAATCCTGGTATACGTGGCACCCCTCATCACCAATCCTGGTATGCATGGCTCCCCTCATCCCCAATCCTGGTATGCATGGCACCCCTCATCCCTCATCCTGGTATGCATGGCACCCCTCATCCCCCATCCTGGTATGCATGGCTCCCCTCATCCAAAATCCTGGTATGCATGGCTCCCTCATCCCCAATCCTGGTATACATGGCATCCCTCATCCCCAATCCTGATATGCATGGCACCCCTCACCCCCAATCCTGGCATGCATGGCACCCCTCACCCCCAATCCTGGTATGCATGGCACCCCTCATCCCCAATCCTGGTATGCATGGCACCCTTCATCCCCAATCCTGGAATGCATGGCTCCCTCATCCCCAATCCTGGTATGCATGGTACCCCTCATCGCCAATCCTGGTATGCATGGCACCCCTCATACAAAATCCTGGTATGCATGGCTCCGTCCTCCCCAATCCTGGTATGCATGGCACCCCTCATCCCCAATCCTGGTATGCATGGCACCCCTCATCCCCCATCCTGTTATGCATGGCACCCCTCATCCCCCATCCTGGTATGCATGGCTCCCCTCATCCCCCATCCTGGTATGCATGGCACCCCTCATCCCCAATCCTGGTATGCATGGCTCCTCCATCCCCAATCCTGGTATGCATGGCATCTCTCATCCCCAATCCTGGTATGCATGGCACCCCTCACCCCCAATCCTGGTATGCATGGCACCCCTCATCCCCAATCCTGGTAAGCATGGCACTCCTCATCCACAATCCTGATATGCATGGCACCCCTCATCCCCCATCCTGGTATGCATGGCACCCCTCATCCCTATCCTGGTATGCATGGCATCCCTCACCCCCAATCCTGGTATGCATGGCACCCCTCACCCCCAATACTGGTATGCGTGGCACCTCTCATCCCCAGTCCTGGTATTTATGGCACCCCTCAACCATATCCTGGTATGCATTGCACCCCTCATCCATATCCTGGTATGCATGGTACCCCTCCCTCATCCCTATCCTGGTATGTATGGTACCCCTCATCCTGGTATGCATGGTACCCCTCATCCCCAATCCTGGTACGCATGGCTCCCTCATCCCCATTCCTGGTATGCATGGCTCCCTCATCCCCAATCCTGGTATGCATGGTACCCCTCATCGCCAATCCTGGTATGCATGGCACCCCTCATACAAAATCCTGGTATGCATGGCTCCGTCATCCCCAATCCTGGTATGCATGGCACCCCTCATCCCCAATCCTGGTATGCATGGCACCCCTCATCCCCCATCCTGGTATGCATGGCACCCCTTATCCCCCATCCTGGTATGCATGGCTCCCCTCATCCCCAATCCTTGTATGCATGGCTCCCTCATCCCCAATCCTGGTATGCATAGCATCCCTCATCCCCAATCCTGGTATGCATGGCACCCCTCATCCCCAATCCTGGTATGCATGGCTCCCTCATCCCCAATCATGATATGCATGGCACCCCTCATCCCCAATCCTGGTATGCATGGCTCCGTCATCCCCATTCCTGGTATGCATGGCTCCCTCACCCCTATTCTGGTATGCATGGCTCCATCATCCCCATTCCTGGTATGCATGGACCCCTCATAACCAATCCTGGTATACATGGTACCCCTCATCGCTTTCATGGTATGTATGGTACCCCTCATTCTGGTAAGCATGGCACCACTCATCCAAATTCTGGCATGTATGGACTCCTCATCCCAGAAACCTGGTATGTGTGGCACCCAATCCCTCATCCTGGTATGCATGGCATCTCTCATCCCCAATCCTGGTATGCATGGCACCCCTCACCCCCAATCCTGGTATGCATGGCACCCCTCATCCCCAATCCTTGTAAGCATGGCACTCCTCATCCACAATCCTGATATGCATGGCACCCCTCATCCCCCATCCTGGTATGCATGGCACCCCTCATCCCTATCCTGGTATGCATGGCATCCCTCACCACCAATCCTGGTATGCATGGCACCCCTCACCCCCAATACTGGTATGCGTGGCACCTTTCATCCCCAGTCCTGGTATTTATGGCACCCCTCAACCATATCCTGGTATGCATTGCACCCCTCATCCATATCCTGGTATGCATGGTACCCCTACCTCATCCCTATCCTGGTATGTATGGTACCCCTCATCCTGGTATGCATGGCACCCCTCATCCCCAATCCTGGTATGCATGGCTCCCTCATCCCCATTCCTGGTATGCAAGGCTCCCTCATCCCCAATCCTGGTATGCATGGTACCCCTCATCGCCAATCCTGGTATGCATGGCACCCCTCATACAAAATCCTGGTATGCATGGCTCCATCATCCCCAATCCTGGTATGCATGGCACCCCTCATCCCCAATCCTGGTATGCATGGCACCCCTCATCCCCCATCCTGGTATGCATGGCACCCCTTATCCCCCATCCTGGTATGCATGGCTCCCCTCATCCCCAATCCTTGTATGCATGGCTCCCTCATCCCCAATCCTGGTATGCATAGCATCCCTCATCCCCAATCCTGGTATGCATGGCACCCCTCATCCCCAATCCTGGTATGCATGGCTCCCTCATCCCCAATCCTGATATGCATGGCACCCCTCATCCCCAATCCTGGTATGCATGGCTCCGTCATCCCCAATCCTGATATGCATGGCACCCCTCATCCCCAATCCTGGTATGCATGGCTCCGTCATCCCCATTCCTGGTATGCATGGCTCCCTCACCCCCATTCTGGTATGCATGGCTCCATCATCCCCATTCCTGGTATGCATGGACCCCTCATAACCAATCCTGGTATACATGGTACCCCTCATCGCTTTCATGGTATGTATGGTACCCCTCATTCTGGTAAGCATGGCACCACTCATCCAAATTCTGGCATGTATGGACTCCTCATCCCAGAAACCTGGTATGTGTGGCACCCAATCCCTCATCCTGGTATGCATGGTACCCCTCATCCCTATTCTGGTATGCATGATTCCTCTCATCCTGGTATGCATGGCACCCCATCCCTCATCCTGGTATGCATGGTACCCCGCATTCCTATACTGGTATGTATGGTACCCCTCATCCCTATTCTGATATGCATGGCACCCCTCACCCCCCAATCCTGGTATGCATGGTCCCCTCATCCCCCAATAATGGTATGTGTGGTACCCCTTATCCTGGTATGCATGGTCCCCTCACCCCCCAATCCTGGTATGTGTGGTACCCCTCACCCTCCAATCCTTGTATGCATGGTCCCCTCACCCCCCAATCCTGGTATGTGTGGTACCCCTCACCCTCCAATCCTGGTATGCATGGTCTCCTCACCCCACAATCCTGGTATGCATGGTCCCCTCATCCCTCAATCCTGATATGCATGGTCCCCTCACCCCCCAATCCTGGTATGTGTGGCCCCCTTATCCCTTTCACGCTGTACACACATAAAACAAATAAACAGTTATACTCACCTTTGTACTCTGTGCTCCAGCGCTGCAGCGTCCTTTTCTGCCGGAGGCCGGGGGAGGAGTGTGATGCCGGAGCACCGCGCTGTCTGGCGCCATTTTGCTGAAGACACAGTGAGAAGAAGCCTTTCAGTCCATGAAGTTGGCCTTGTGTTTACAGCCGGACCTCATCAGCCCCAACTTCAAGGAAACATTCATTGTACAGACAGATGCCTCGGAGGTAGCTTTAGAGGCGGTAGTGTCACAAAAAGTGAATGGTGAAGAGCACCCGGTCACCTACTTGAGTAGAAAACTTGTCCCGGCAGAGAAAAACTATAGCGTGGTAGAGAAAGAGTGTTTGGCTATTAAGAGGGCCTTGGAATCGCTACGTTATTATTTACTCAGGCGTCAGTTCCGCTTGGTGACGGACCACTCACCCTTGGTATGGATGAGAAATGCCAAGGAGAGGAATGCGCGAGTCACCAGGTGGTTCCTGTCACTGCCAAATTTCAGTTTCTGTATAGAACATCGCCCTGGGAAGCCGCAGGCAAACGCGGTTGCCCTGTCCCGGGCACCCTGTATGGTGTCAAATGTTCAACCCCACAAGTTTGAACAGAGGGGGGGATATGTGAGACAGTGACCGGGATCATATACGAGGGACGTTATATATCCCCCAGAATGTGTACAGAGATCTATTAAATCCATTGGAGTGCATTGCAGTCACAAACTCACATGCGGCAGGAATGAAGGTGAGCATGGACCTGGTCAGGCTATATGGCTAAGGCAGATTAAGTAAAACCTGGCAGGGCCTTCATTTCTTGGGGGAGGTTACAGGAAGGCAGTGGGGCGGCCTCCTCCCTCCAACCCGGGTTTTCCAGTGGCTCTTACCACAGGTCCTTTAAAAACCCTGCACTAAGGATTAGTGTTGTTCTATGTTGGAAACTGCTAGGAGCATAGCAGGGAAGCTTGGAGGACGTGGGAGCAGCTGAACCCACGCCTGGGAAAGCTCTGCACCTGTCAGGCTCTGAGCGGCCTGGCGCGGCCGTTGCCCACGGCAACCGTTGTTTAAGGACTCGTGTTAACCCGGCTGCGAACCGGAGGACTTTTCTGTTACCCGTGAGTTGCTGAATAAAGCTGTTTATGTTGGACTTGCATGGGTCACTGCCTCAGTTACTGCACGGTGTGAACACTAGAGATGAGCGGTGATCGACTCGAACTGTTCGCCAATCTCAAATTCGAGCTGTTTTGGGCGGTGTTCGAGCTTTTCGGCGAACACGAACAATTTGAAAAAAATTTGGCTGCTCGAGGTTATGTTCGATAACTTTTCTTGCACCAAAATCATAACTGGATTTTTTTTCAGTAATGCTGAAAATTAATGTTAATACGCAGTTTGAGTGTACAGCGGGGCGGGGGGAGGGGCAGGGGATGTATCTCTGCAGAAATAATGAAGATCTCCATTTTTTTTTCTCTTTCCCGCATTTACAGTGGGGAGGTACAATCTGTCAGCCTATCAGCAGCGCTCACACGGAGCGAACTGCTTTTTTTCACACAAGCAAGGGCATGTGTTATTGGCAGTGTATGTCACATGTCCTTGCCCTATAAGACCCAGCCATTTTCCCCGTCGCCACCATTTTCTCACTGCTGCAGCTGCGTGTTAGACGGCACCGATGTTGCTGTGTGCGCTATACTTTCAGTGTTAATTTCAAGCCAATTTTCGCACAAATCTACAGATAGCTTGGGAGTAGGGAATAGTTTTGATTGCAGTCCTTTTGAGGACTAGGTTACATCATTTCCTACGACTTTTATCAGGCAGGTCTGAGCTCTTAAATAGATAGGTTGGGAGTAAAGACTAATTATAATTGTAGTCCTTATGAGGGCTAGGTTACATCAGTTCCTATCACTTTTATCAGGCAGGTCTGTGCTCTTAAATAGATAGGTTGGGAGTAAAGACTAATAGTAATTGCAGTCCTTTTGAGGGCTAGGTTACATCAGTTCCTATCACTTTTTGCCACTCAGGTCTGTTTTAGTGCTGTGCAAGTTTTTTTCACAGCATTTGGCTAAATCTAGCAAAGCAAATCCTTTTTGGCCTCTTGCAGTGTGTGTTAGTCAGTGGAGTAGCCTATCTGTGTTGCAAGCTACACCACCTGTTTATAGAATACAATTTTTTTTACTGCACCTAGTGAAGTAAAACCTTTTGGGCATAGCATCATTCTATTAGTCCATCTATACTAACCTCCACCAGGTTGCAAATTCAAAATAATTTTTATCTGCATCTAGCTCTGAAAAAATATTTCGGCTTGTAGCAGTGTGTGGGACTTATTCTATTAGTCCATCTATACTAACCTCCACCAGGTTGCAAATTCAATATAATTTTTATCTGCATCTAGCTCTGAAAAAATATTTTGGCTTGTAGCAGTGTGTGGGACTTGTTCTATTAGTCCATCTATACTAACCTCCACCAGGTTGCAAATTCAATATAATTTTTATCTGTATCTAGCTCTGAAAAAATATTTTGGCTTGTAGCAGTGTGTGGGACTTGTTCTATTAGTCGATCTATACTAACCTCCACCAGGTTGTAAATTCAATATAATTTTTATGTGCATCTAGCTCTGAAAAAATATTTGGGCTTGTAGCAGTGTGGGACTTGTTCTGTTAGTCGATCTATACTAACCTCCACCAGGTTGAAAATTCAATATAATTTTTATCTGCATCTAGCTCTGAAAAAATATTTCGGCTTGAAGCAGTGTGTGGGACTTGTTCTATTAGTCCATCTATACTAACCTCCACCAGGTTGCAAATTCAATATAATTTTTATCTGCATCTAGCTCTGAAAAAATATTTTGGCTTGTAGCAGTGTATGGGACTTGTTCTATTAGTACATCTATACTAACCTCCACCAGGTTGCAAATTCAAAATAATTTTTATCTTCATCCAGCTCTGAAAAAATATTTCGGCTTGTAGCAGTGTGTGGGACTTGTTCTATTAGTCCATCTATACTAACCTCCACCAGGTTGCAAATTCAATATAATTTTTATCTGTATCTAGCTCTGAAAAAATATTTCGGCTTGTAGCAGTGTGTGGGACTTGTTCTATTAGTCTATCTATACTAACCTCCACAAGGCTGCAAATTAAATATAATTTTTATCTGCATCTAGCTCTGAAAAAATATTTCGGCTTGTAGCAGTGTGTGGGTCTTGTTCTATTAGTCCATCTATACTAACCTCCACCAGGTTGCAAATTCAATATAATTTTTATCTGCCTCTAGCTCTGAAAAAATATTTCGGCTTGTAGCAGTGTGTGGGACTTGTTCTATTAGTCCATCTATACTAACCTCCACCAGGTTGCAAATTCAATATAATTTTTATCTGCATCTAGCTCTGAAAAAATATTTCGGCTTGTAGCAGTGTGTGGGACTTGTTCTATTAGTCCATCTATACTAATCTCCACCAGGTTGCAAATTCAATATAATTTTTATCTGCATCTAGCTCTGAAAAAATATTTTGGCTTGTAGCAGTGTGTGGGACTTGTTCTATTAGCCCATCTTTACTAACCTCCACCAGGTTGCAAATTCAATATAATTTTTATCTGCATCTAGCTCTGAAAAAATATTTCGGCTTGTAGCAGTGTGTGGGACTTGTTCTATTAGTCCATCTATACTAACCTCCACCAGGTTGCAAATCCAATATAATTTTTATCTGCATCTAGCTCTGAAAAAATCTTTCGGCTTGTAGCAGTGTGTGGGACTTGTTCTATTAGTCCATCTTTACTAACCTCCACCAGGTTGCAAATTCAATATAATTTTTATCTGCATCTAGCTCTGAAAAAATATTTCGGCTTGTAGCAGTGTGTGGGACTTGTTCTATTAGTCCATCTATACTAACCTCCACCAGGTTGCAAATTCAAAATAATTTTTATCTGCATCTAACCCAGCCAATACTTTTGGGCTAATACTACAGTTTGGCCACTCAGCTCTGCTCGGTTCCCATCCATTGTTTTTTGTGCAAACAACTCCAGAATTGTCAATTAGTTAACCACCAAAATAAGTGGAAAAAGGCCTGCTGCTGGTGGAAAGGGGAATAGGCGTGTTGGGAGGGGAAAAAAAGGGTGTGTCCGTGGTGTAGGTGTTAGAGCAACAGTATCATCTGCCGAAGAAAGACCATCTTCCAGCCAAACTAAGATGTCTACTTCTTTTAGCGGACAATGTGATAAGATCCCTTTCTTACGGCCACGCCAATCGCTACAAATTCCAGATGAGGCACAAAAACAGCAGGTGCTTCAACGGATATCAAGTGCTCATTTAAGTGGGCTCTCCTCCACCTCAACTTCAACATCACATATACTCCAGTCCTCAGAGGTGTCACCCCAATCGCACTTGCTTCCTCACAGCTCCCAAGTCTCCAGCTGCCCGTCTGAGTATGGGGTAGAACAGATGGTTGAGTCTGCAGAGCTGTTTACTCATACTATAACCTGGGAATCAGAGGTCGGCTCCAGAGCTTCTGTTAATCCAGACGAGGAAATGATCTGCACTGATGCCCAGAATCTTTATGAGTCGGATCCAGGACCAGACGCAGAAGGTTGTGACCATAATGTAGACCCTCGTTCCCAAACTGTAACTCCTGTGTGGTGGAGACAATGAGGAAGACGATGATGAGACTCAAATACCTGGTTGGAGCGACAACTTGAGTTTTTTGTCAGGGCAGGAAGAGGTTGGCTCTGAGGACGACGGGTGTGATAACACACAGGGTGATGATGACGAGGTTGGAGATCCCACTTACTGTCAACCCACAGTCAGCCAGTCGATGAGGTCAGCAGAGGAGGTGGAGGAGGATGCTAGTGACGACCAGGTCAGGTGGCACCTTCCTGGACAGAGACGTAGTACTGGAAGCACGTCAACAACTGCATCCTCAAACACAACTCTGCCTCTGACCACAAGTCGTGGTGGCTCTTCAGGTCAAATGTGTACTAAGCCTTGCATAGCCTGGGCATTTTTTCAGATCGATAAGGATGACCCAACTCGTGTTATCTGTAACATTTGTCAGCAAAACTAAGTAGAGGCCAAAAAATACATAGTTTGAGTACTTCATGCATGAACCGGCACATGGATATGAAGCATAAGTTGCAGTGGGAAGCTCCTTGTGCTATAATGCGGCCTAGCCGGCCGGGCCAGCCACCATCTGCCACATCTTGTGCATCCGCGGCCTCTTCATCCTCTGTGACTGGGAGGACAGCAGTCACACCTGTTTTGGGATGCAGACCTGCCACCTCTTTACCCGCAACAGCCAGCATTATTGGGAGGTCATCATTTTCTCTGGAGGTGGACATCGATAGCACCACCTTTGGATCAAGGCAACCAAATATGTCCGCCTGCATCTTCCTCACAGACCGGCAGTTTGCCGGGGACTCCCTTCTCAACCCCGTCTAAGCACAACAGCCAGCCCTCGGTCCCTCAGATGTGGACAAGTAAAATACCATTTCCTCCTAGCCATGAGAAAGCTAAGAGGTTGAATTTCACCATCTGCAAGCTCTTGGCTACAGAGATGCTGCCTTTCCGCCTGGTGGACACAGAGGATTTTCGAGACCTTATGTCCGTCGCAGTGCCCCAGTACCAGATGCCCAGTGGGCACTACTTCTCAAAGAAAGGTGTGCCTGCGCTCCACCAGCATGTCGCACACAACATCACCGCTTCTTTGAGAAACTCTGTGTGTGACAGGGTGCATTTCACCACAGACACTTGGACGAGTAGGCATGGACAGGGGCGTTACATGTCGCTGACTGGGCACTGGGTAACTATGGTGACAGCAGGACAAGTGGCTGCTGTCCAAGTCTTGCCGTCCCCATGAGTTGTGCGTCAATCCTCTTTATCTCGAAGTTCCTCCACTGCTTCTGCCTCCTCAACCTCCTCTCGGTCCTCCACCTGCACCAAAAGCCTGTCTGGTTATGCCACAAGCTTTCTAACTGCGCAGAAGGGATCCTGCACACATCCTTACAATGCTGGCAGCAGGGCTCAACGTCATCAGGCGGTTTTTACTTTGAAATGTCTGGGAAATGTGAGTCACACAGCTGAGGAGTTGTGGTCAGCTCTGGAGAACCAGTTTCATGAATGGTTGTCTACACTGGACCTGAAACCAGGGAAGGCCATGTGCGACAAAGATGCAAACCTGGGAGGGGCCCTTCTCCGGGCCAATGTCACACTCGTGCCTTGTATAGCTCACGTGTTTAACCTGGTTGTACAGCAATTTTTAGCCCACTATCCCGTACTAGATGGCCTTCTGCAGAGGGCACGGTCGCTGTGTGCTCACTTCTGCCATTCGCATCCCGCAGCTCAGTGACTTACATCTCTACAGAAGTCGTTGGGCCTGCCACTTCACCGGCTAAAATGCGATGTGCCTACCCGGCGGAATTCAACTCTGCACATGTTGCAGCGACTGTGGCAGCACCGACAAACCCTGGTGCAATACGTTCTGACGTATAGCCTGGGCCAACGAGATCCAGAGGTGGGGCAAATCACGCTGGAGGAGAGACCAGGGACCTATGCACCCTTCTGCACAGTTTTAAAATGGCGATGAAGATGTTTAGTGCGGTAGGCATGTGAGGGTGGGGGAGATGGTTTTACCAGGGCACATGGTAGCAGCCAAACTAGTGAGGAAGGTGCAGGAGCCCCGGAAGAAGTGGAGGACGAACTGTTGGAAGACTCATCAGATGAGGGAGACCTTGATCACATTTCTGTTGTCCGAGGTTGGGGGGAGAGGGCAGAGGAAGGAAGCATGATTGTTACCTCGCCACCAACACAACAGGGACTTGGTGCTCCTGGATGCGCAAGACACATGAGTGCCTTCTTGCTGCACTACCTGCAACATGACCCTCGAATTGTCAGAATTAGAAATAATCCTGACTACTGGGTTGCCACACTGTTAGATCCCCGGTACAAAAGTAAATTTGCAGAAATTATTCCTGCCATAGAAAGGGATGCACGCATGCAGGAGTATCAGCAGAGACTGTTGCAGAATCTAACATGTGCTTTTCCACAAAACACCGGTGGTGCACGTAGTGAATCTCAGAGTTCCAACTTGCCAACCATGGGACCGTTGAGTATTCAGCACTCAAAACGTAACAGAAACACAGTATCTGCTGGTAACATCAATTTTGCGGATTCATTTCACCACTTTTTTTAGCCCATCCTTTGCAAGGCCACAGGAGACAAGAAGTCTGACACATAGTCAACGCCTAGAGATGATGGTACAGGAGTATCTCCAAGTAAACATTGAAGCCATGACTGTGTCACTGGACCCTTGCTCTTTTTGGGCTTCCAATCTGGATAAATGGCCGGAGCTCCCCACTTACGCCTTGGAGATCTTGTCATGCCTCGCAGCCAGCGTTCTGTCTGAACGTGTGTTCAGCGCTGCTGGTGGTGTGCTGACAGGTAAGCGCATGCGGCTCTCCACTGATAATGTAGACAGACTCACGTTCATAAAGATGAACAAATCATGGATCCGAAAGGACTTTTCTACCCCTGTGTCATCCTGGGGAGAGTAAAAGCTTGATGATTTGTTAAAATCACCTCACCAACCATTTTAAGCTTTCAAATTACTAATCATGTTTATCTGTATCTTGGCTGGAAAATAATTTGGGCCTTGTAGCAGTGTGCAGTACTGATTCTATTAGGCCATCTATACTAAAGTCCACCAGATTTAAAATGACTAATCATGTTTATCTGTATCTTGGCTGGAAAATAAGTTGGGCCTTGTAGCAGTTTGCAGTACTGATTCTATTAGGCCATCTATACTAAACTCCACCTGATTTAAAATTGCTAATCATGTTTATCTGTTGTAATGCAGCGACTTGCTGGCATTACGGTAAGGTCCAGGATGTGTTTTACCTGACCATGTACCTTCCCCCTCAGGTGACTGGTCACATGACTGTGACATAGCACAGGTCCTGCGCGCACAGAATGTCTGTCTGATCACATGACTGTGACATCAGCAAGGTCCTGTAAGTGTGTTTGTGTGTGTGTGTGCACGGGATGCATATATAAACCCTGCTTGATGGGAGACAGGTGTGTTCTGTGAGAGAGGCGTAAGGCCTGTTCCCGTGTGTGTGGGACACCGACCGTGTGAGGCCTAGTGAGGCCGAGTGAAGCCTGGTGCCTGAAAGGTCGAGACTGGATCCTGTGTGGATGCTAGTGGCCTTGGAAGGCAGAGGCTTGATGAAGAGTCCTGAATGGCAGAGCCTGGATCCTGTGTGGATGTCAGTGGCCTTTGAGGGAACGACGGCTAGAGACCCCCACCTGGGAAGCCGCAAAGCCACAGTGGTGGCGGAGTAATGGACTGAGACAGATAAACCCGGCAAAGGTAATACACTGTGTTATATGGACATTGCCATGTTATTACCTTGCTGAAGGCTGTACCTGGAGCAAGTGGGCCGGTCTGCCACTTGGCTCGTGAACATTATATATATATGTGTGTCGGCGTGCCACTGAGTTGGACTCGGTGAACTGTGGTTTATGAAGTGCAATAAACTGCAGCATTGTGAAATACCGGAAGGACATTGCTGGTGTGCTTTGATTTACCCGATGCAGAGAGTATCCCCCATTATGATGACTAGTGCTGCCTTACACTGTACCTTGGCTGGAAAATAATATGTGCCTTGTAGCAGTTTGCAGTGCTGATTCTATTAGGCCATCTATACTAAACTCCACCAGATTTAAAATTACTAATCATGTTTATCTGTATCTTGGCTGGAAAATAATTTGGGCCTTGTAGCAGTTTGCAGTACTGATTCTATTAGGCCATCTATACTAAGCTCCACCAGCTTTCAAATTAATAATAATTTTTAGCTGCATCTAGCCCGGAAAATAATTTTGGGGCTCCTAGATGCGCAAGACACCTGAGTGCCTTCTTGCTGCACTACCTGCAACATGACCCTCAGATTGTCAGAATTCAAAATAATCCTGACTACTGGGTTGCCACACTCTTAGATCCCCCACACTCTTCGATCAACCTTTTCATTTTAATAAAGAAAAAAAATGGTCATTTTTGAAATTATAAGCATTAGCAGGTTATTAGAAACTGAAATCAAACAGTTTTCAACTCAAAACTTTATTCTAGGTGATGTTACATTTGCACATAGGACCCCTTGTTCGAAAGGAGCTTCTGAACTCTCTTGTCCATTGAATTTGTCAGGTTTTGGATGGTTTCTGCTTCAATTCTTTTGCATGAGGACAGAATACCCTCCCAGAGCTGTTGCTTAGATGTGAACTGCCTCCCGCCATCATAGACACTCCTTTTGATGATTCTCCAGAGGTTCTCAATGGGGTTGAGGTTAGGGAAGCATGGGGGTCACACCATAAGTTTGTCCCCTTTTATGCCCATATCAGCCAGAGATACAGATGTGTTATGTGCAGCATGAGACGGTGCATTATCATGCATGAAAATGATCTTGCTGCGGAATACACGGTTCTTCTTCTTGAACCATGGCAGGAAGTGCTGTTTGAGAAACTCCACATACATTATGGAGTTCATCTTTACCCCTTCAGGGATCCTAAAGGGGCCGACAATCTCTCTCCCCATGATTCCAGCCCAAATCATTACTCCACCTCCTCCTTGTTGGCGCCGTAGCCCTGTTTGCATGGGGTGTCCATCAACCAGCCATCCTCCACTCCATCCATCTGGACCATCGAGCGTTGCACGGCACTCATCGGTGAACAAAACAGTTTTGAAGTCAGTCTTCATGTATTGTTTGGCCCACTGGAGCTGTTTCTGCTTGTGTACAGTGGATAGAGGAGGTCGACAGGATGGCTTACGCACAGCTGCAAACCTCTGAAGGACTCTGCATCTTGTTGTTCAGGGAACGTTGGAGGCACCAGCAGCTTCAAAAACTTGTCTGCTGCTATGACAAGGCTTTTTTGCCGCTGCTCTTTTAACCTGACGTAATTGCCTGTAGGAAAGAGTCCTCAATTTTCCCTTATCAGCACGCACACGTGTGCACTGTGAATCAGCTACATACTTCTTGATTGTGCGATGCTCAGGATGAAGTGTCTTGGCAATGTTGATTGTAGTCATGCCTTGACCTAAACACTCCACAATTTGTTGCTTCTCAGCAGCCGACACATCCTTTTTCTTTCCCATTTTGGCAGAAAATGTAGGCTGCTTAATAATGTGGGACAGCCTTCTTAAGTAGTCTTGCCTTTCATTGGACACACCTGCCAAACTAATTAGCACAGGTGTCTGCAATTGCTTACAGTGATATAAAGAGCCCTGACACACATCACCATCAATGAGTTTAACTGACAAACAAAAATATTCTTACCTTATCACTCCTAAACACTTTTTGAATAATAATTTGGAACACAGTGTACATGTGCTTTTCCACAAAACACCAGTGGTTCACGTAGTGAATCTTACAGTTCTAACTTGCCAACCGTGATCTGTATGGAGTTGTTCAATAAAGGGCCCAAAATTAAGATAACATAGACAGGAGAGGTCTCTATGAATACGAATTCCTAAGTATTTGATACCCTGTGATGGCCAGGCAAAGGGAAAGTTGGACTGGATGAAATCCTGTATGGATTTTGGGAGGGAGACTTCGAGGGCCTCAGACTTCGCTGCATTGATTTTAAAATTTGACCATGTAACAAAGTGATCTATTTCAGCCATAACAGCAGGGATGGATATATGTGATTGAGTGATATATACTAGGACATCATCAGCAAATGCAGAGCACTTGTACTCGGTGCCTCCCACCTCAATCCACCTAATATTGGGGTTATGGCGAATTGATGAGAGCAGGTGCTCCGTCACTAGGATGTATAAGAGAGCGGACATAGGACATCCCTGCCTTGTCCCATTGGTGATTATGAAAGGTGATGAAAATTTTCCATTTATCTTCAGCTTAGGTGACGTATTGCGATGCAGGGCCGTGATTTTGGCTATAAAAGGGTCCCCTAGACCCCTACCCCAAGCTTTTCAATAGAATAATATAAGGCATGCCAGGAGACTCTATGGAATGCTTTCTCAGCATCCAACGAGAGTATCTAATTACAAATTTTTAACTGCATCTAGCCCAGGAAATATTTTGCGGTTAGTAGCAGTGTCTGCTAGTCAGCGGATTATCCCAGCTGTTAAGCAAGCTACACCACCTGTAGTTTGGACACTTAATTTTTTCAAAGGAAATGGTTCGGGCACCCCGGGACACTCAGTGAAGAGCATCGGGGAGGCACCCCAAGGCACAGGGGCTGGGACTGGCGGTAGGATGCCTTGCGGTGGACCGCCAAGCTCGATCCTTATAAAAGCTTTTTAACTGCAGCAGCTTTAGTGGACGCTACTGGAGCTGGAACTCTATTTTATTATAAATGTAAAAACACAAACTAGTACAAGTAACGAAAACAATTTCCAGCAATATAACCGATACATAAACAATGTATATACAAGGGACCCCACCTGCCTGACAACCACCATACAACCACAGCCTATCCAAACATACCTCAAACTTCCTCCACACTTACACCTGATTCTGCCGTAACAAAAACCAGAGATGCAGAAGCAAAATACATATAACAAAATATAAACCACATAAACCATATGAAATAACACACAACACTTAAATCATGAGTAACACATAATAACACATACACTACCCCAACTCTCACTATACCCCCAACCCGAACCGGCCTCTAAGTTCCGAAAAAGTCCTTCCGGACTTAGGGCGAACCCCGACAGTTTTGGGCCCGGGCCAGTCCAAGTTCATGCTTAACCCCCCTCAAAACCCCCACCCCACCTAACTAACCCCCAAAGTAAAAGAACAATAAGACAACAATAATAATAACAACAACAACAATAACAAAAATACCATCCGCACCGGTTCGGTGCTTGTAAACCCTTTTCATGATACCATTCTCAAAACAAAAAGCTATGGTGAGAACTTAGCCCACCACCAGGAGGCTTGGAGCAATCCAGAACTAAGGCACCTGGAAGGAGAAACCCCTCCAGAGATGGGAGGCCCCCGATGCACCCAGCCTTTCATACTCCAAGGAGCGCACCTTCACCAGGTCACCAAGGATGTTGCTACATACCTCACCCACTGGGAGGATTTTACTGCCCGTCGACACTAAACACCGTGCATTCCATGTGAAAAACCTAACCACTAGGCTAACTAGAAAAAGAGTGCACTGGTCCCGTCCACCAAGGTCTCTGAACGCTCCATAGGCCCACTCAGCGTAGGAGAGGCCCGCCAGCCTAGGCCAGTCAATGGAAGCGCCCACCCTGTTGCATACCTCTGCATTAAAGGGACACTGAAGCAGGAAGTGCTCCATGCTCTCAAGGGTGTCAGCACAACTCTCACGAGGACAATTCCTATCCTCGGAGTTCCTGTACTTCAAGTTGTCCCTCACATACAGCTTACCCTGAAAGCAGCGCCAAGTCAAGTCCCAATACTTCGCGGGGATCCATTTTGAATTTAAAAGACGCAACCCCACCTCCAGATCCCGACTTGGGCAGTCCCTGAGTGCCAGTGGCTTTTGAAAATGGGTCGATAAGATCCTCCCCTCGAGGAGTTTCCTCGTGAGAGTCCTCACCTCCCACACTCCCAAACCCCACCGGCGTATTACTTTCAAAACCGGGGTAACATAAGCCGGGAGATGCCCGTGCGGTGTGCGAAGATCCTTCACACGCCCTCCTGTCTCCCAATACTTCCTACGCCGCCGCTAGTCCCTTCACCGGCTGGTCTGGTCCTCGCCTCCTCCCTACCAGCACCTCCCGGATTCAGGCCAACATTGGCATAGGAGCGCAGACAGCGACTAAACGGGTGTCCCAAGACACCACACAGGTTACACCGAATGTCCCTACAGGTTGCGGCCAGATGACCCACCCCTCCACACATTGCGCACTTCTCCACCTTGCACCCCGCGCTGAAGTGAGAGGGGCTGCCGCACCTGTGGCACAACTTCGGCTGCCCCTGGTAAAAGATCAGGATTCGGTCCCTTCCCAAGAATGTTGAAGTGGGAATGTGGGTAACCGAGTAACCCGAGACCTTCAGTTTTACCATAAAGGTCCAGGCCCCTGACCAGATGCCATGCTTGTCCAGATTCTTTTTGGGAATCTGGACCACCTCCCCATACCTGCTCAGCCAGGTCATGATGTCCATCTCAGAAAGTGACTCGTTACTGGTGAGCACGGTCACTTTCTTCACTGAGTTTTGGCGAGAGATAGCCTGGACTATAAACCCTCGCCATTCAGGGCAAATCCGAGCCAGCTCATACTGAGACCAGAAGAGCTCTAGGCCCTCCGATCTCACAAAGCTGACGTCGAGAAAGGTGGCACCATAGGGATGAATCAGGGCATAGATGTCATCAGCCCTGAAGCCCATCCCCAGGAAAAGCTCCACCACCTTGTCCCTAGAGGGGCACGTTTCATTGCCTTCCCACCGGAGACGGACCACATTCCTACGGACGCCACCCTGCCCTGCTGTCGGCAGAGACCACGTAACGTTCTCTGCCCCTAACTCTCGGAAGGCGGACAGACCATGTCGGTCTATCCAGAACGATAAATCTACCTTCCTACCCTCCACTGTAATGGACTGCTCTCCCCTCTTCAGGGCGTCCAGGAGACGCCATTGCAAGTAACCCTGTCCAGCGTCCCCTGACAAGGACCCTCCACTACCCGCGGCAGCGGCCGCCGCAAAGGTGCGGACATGTGAACCGCCCTCTAACGAGGCCGCCAACGAACTGGGATTCCTTGGCCTCACACTTGGCCCCTCATTCACACTCACACTCTGCCTCACAGCCTCACCTACCGCCCCTGCACCACTACCATCACCACCAGCCGTACCACTCACCACTTCCATACCTGCATCCTCACCTCCATCCTCACCTCCTTCATGTACCCCATTCATCCCCACGTCATGCACCCCATCCATGCCAGCCAGAACAGGTGGGGTACTAACCGCTTTACCCAAGGTCCTGGCATCACTGGGGGGGGGGGTTCAGGACACTCACCACATCCGCAGCATTGTCCTTACTCCCCTTCTCCCCCTCTGCCACCTTGGACCCTCCAATATTCATGCGCTGGGTATCACAGGGGCCGGGATTTTGGGCGCTGGGTTTTACCAACCTCACAGGTGCAGACACCCCGGCCAGTTTACCCCCGGCAGCCTTGTCCCCAGCATGCGGCCCCTCAACCCTCTGTCCAGATATGGAAGCAGTGGCTCTCTCCTCCCCCACCATCCTCCGGACCTCAGCCAAGATCTCTGAAAAAGCTGCTCCGGCTCCACCGCCACAACCCCCACCTCCCTCTGCCCGAGACCCAGAGGCCATGGGAGACAGAGACGGGAACTCCACCACACTGAATATGTCTGGCGCCACCGCCAGCGATGACCCTTTGCCATCCCTACTGTCCTCCGTAGGGATCGCCACACCATCACCACTCGCCTTACATTTGCCTTTACTCTCCCCACCGGACCTGCGCCGAGGACCAACTTCATGATTCGGGCGCCCTTGACCGGTGGGGGTTACACAGGAGACAGCAGCAGCATCAGTATCATCATTAAACACGTAACGCATACTCACCGTCTCCTGTGCCTTCTTCTTGCGCCCCTTCTTCTTTCCGGGTCCCGGATCTTCATCCCCGAAACAAAAATGCTGGAGGTTCACCGGGGACTCCAGCAACCGGATGGCCGCCATGAGCCCCCCGGACCCCGAAGACGCCTCCATGTCCTCCTCCTCTGATGTGCTGGAGGCAGGCAGCGCCACCTGCTCAGGACGCAGACCGGAAGATTTAGGAGGCTCCCCAGTAACGCCGGCAGGCTGCTCGACCGGGGTTACTGCCACCTCCTGGGACACTGTTCCTGGATCCACCTCTGTCTTCCCTGCTGCCTCCCTCCCAGCCGCAGGTTTCTTCTGGGCAACTCCAGGTGCTGTGGTGGGCAGGACGAGGGGCGGGGCACCGGCACAAGGCTTGCTGAGCCTTGTGGTACTATAAGCATTGCTTGCTGCTTTTTCTTTCATGTCCCTCCAGCCTCCCTCCTTCCCTCCGCCCACAGACTGTACAGAGGCAGTGCAGAGAGCTGTGGTGGGTGGGACTAGAGGCGGACCAGCAGACCGGGAACTGCTGGGCTCTGCAGTTCCACTCGCGGCTCTCATGGTGGCCGCGCCGAGCGCCGAGGTGGGCGGGGCTTGGGGCGGGTTGGCAGACTGGGGGCCGCTGGGCTCGGTAGTTCCACGTGTGCCACTCATGGTGGCCGCGCTGAGCGCCGAAGTGGGCGGGGCTAGGGGCGGACCGGCAGACCGGGTGCCGCTGGGCTCTGCAGTTCCACGTGTGTCTCTCATGGTGGCTACGCCGAGTGCCGAGGTGGGCGGGGTTTGGGGCGGGTTGGCAGACTGGGGGCCGCTGGGCTCGGTAGTTCCACGTGTGCCTCTCATGGTGGCCTCGCTGAGCGCCGAGGTGGGCGGGGATTGGGGCGGGTTGGCAGACCGGGTGCCGCTGGGCTCTGCAGTTCCATGTGTGTCTCTCATGGTGGCCACGCCGAGTGCCGAGGTGGGCGGGGCTAGGGGCGGGCCGGCAGACCGGGTGCCGCTGGGCTCTGCAGTTCCACGTGTGTCTCTCATGGTGGCCACGCCGAGCGCTGATGTGGGCGGGGCAAGGGGCGGAGCCCCGGACCACGATCCCCCGGCCTTTGTGCCCGCACCCACACTATCCTCTGCTCTCACTAACAGCGCGCCACTTCCTCCACCCCCCACCTTCTCCTCCTCCATGGCTGGGGTAACCCCTGGGGCAGCACCCAGCGCTGTGGTGGGTGGGACAGGGGGCGGGGCTCCAGACAAACGTTCCTTTCCAGGCTCCTGGCTGCCATGCATAGTCCTGGGAGTGCCTTCACTGGCCGGCAGGCCCCCTTCATACGCCCCCCTTCCTTGCTGCGTGGTTAACCCCTCCTGGCACGAGAACCGCCGATCATTAGAGAATTTCTCCAGAAAGGGACCCGCAGCCCTCTCTATTTCCGCCTGCCTCTGCTCCACCTCGGCAATCCTATCCTTGACCCTCTGGATTTGCGTGGCGATCGCCGGGCGCTTCCTCTGGGATGCTGCATTATATAGCGCCTTGGCCTGCCGCAAGTCCAGCAGGAGTTTCACCAGTGCCACCTTCCCCTTTCCGTGGCACCGCAACATCTCCACCACCCGCTGGGAGAAAGCCTCCGCTGACTCGTCCGGGCCCCTCTCGGCCCATGGGGCACTCCCCTTGCTTCCCTTGGGCTTGCCAGTCACCTTGTTAGCCGATGCCGGCATGCTCACCGTAGCCGCTTCACTCTGGGACAGCTTCCCAGACCTCCTCACAGAGTCCTCCGATGGATCCATATTCAGTCCTCCGACCCCACCCGGCCCAGACCGGGAGGGCCGGAGCCCGGGGATGCCGCCCGACACCCCTGCCTCGGTCCTGGGAAAACGAAGAGGCAAGGGTCGGGCTTAGAAAAAAGTCCTAGTTGGAGCTTCCCAGGAGCTCCTCCACACAGCTCTCACTCAGATAGGAACACAGGCCACACCTCCTCCACTTCCTGCTACCGTGGCTGCTGGCATGAGACTTGCCCTCCAATAAATCCTTGTAAAAGGATTTAAAGTGTACTCATTCAAATTAGAGAGACAATTTAAATTAAAAAGATTAGACCTGCCTCCACCGCAGGGGGGCTCGCTCGACCCACCAGCAGACAGGCACCAGAATTGGGAGAGGTGTCTGGCCGTCAGGGTCCACCGTGGCTCTGGCACAAACCCGTCGACATGAAGGTTGCACGGGCAAGAACGGACTGGCGGTGTCGGCTTCGCACTTTTTTGGTTTTAGAAGGGCATGACATGCCTATATCTGTGACTCCCCCTCCCTTTACTCCTCCACCTCTTTTCTTTTCACATGACTATATGTACTTGTCACTTTTCCATGTGTTAGTTGGGTCTTCTGAGCAGTTTGTCAGCTTTTGGACACCTTTGAAGTGTTTTCTATGTGTTTTCTATGTGTTTCTATGTGTTTTTGTTTGCCTGCCATTGGTTTTAACGGTGGTCGAAGGTGTTCGACGAACAGTTCGGCGAACATACGGGTGTTCGACGAACCGAACTCGAACATTACGGGGGTGGCTCAACACTATTCAGCAGGGGTGACAAAACTACCAGCCTGACCACCACCAGCATGATCAGGCACATGGGAGAAAAGCACCCGACTTTGTGGGGCGAACCCCAGGGTCCACGACCAGTGTCAGTGGGTGTCACCACTGCTTCTTCCGCAGTTGTGAGTGCAATTGAACCCCCTGTTGTGTGTGCAAGGCAATCCCCTTTCCATACTGCATGCAAAGATGCCCCCTCCTCTCAGTCTTCACTTGCTATGGCAGTTTCTCAAGAAACAGCATCAACGTCCATGTCCACGTCCCACTGCAGCGTTCAACGAAAGCGGAAATTCGCAGCTAACGCCCCACAGGCCACAGTCCTAAATTCGCACATTTCACGACTGCTTGCATTGGAAATGCTGCCTTTTAGGCTGGTGGAGACAGAATCCTCCCGCAACCTTATGGCGGTGGCTGTTCCTCGGTACTCGGTCCCCAGCCGACACTATTTTGCCCGGTGTGCCACCCCCACACTACACAAGCACGTGTCCCAAAACATCTGCCGTGCCCTCAACAACGCAGTTACTGTGAGAGACCACCTGACAATGGACAAATGGACAAGTGCTTGTGGCCAGGGACGGTACATCTCCCTGACGGCACACTGAGTAAACATAGTGGAAGCCGGGACCCAGTCGGATCTTGGGACGGAACACATTCTCCCCACACCGAGGATTGCGGGCCCTATGTCAGTCAGAGTTGCCCCCACAGTGTACAGCTCCTGCGCATCCTCCTCCTCCTTCTCCTCATGTTCAGCCTCCATCTCAGATATCACCACATCAGTTACAAGCTGGAAGCACTGCAGTACTACCTCCGCCAAGCGGCAACAGGCTGTGCTGAAACTCATAAGCTTAGGTGAGCAACCTCAAGCTGTTTGTGAGTTGTGGACAGCTGAGAAAGAACAGGCAGATCTGTGGCTGAGACCGCTGAACATACATCCAGGCATGGTCGTGTGCGACAATGGCCGTAACCTGGTGGCGGCTCTGAGGCGAGGCGAGATCACACACGTACCATGCTTGGCTCATGTGCTTAACCTCGTGGTTCAGCGGTTTCTTAAATCGTACTCCAAGTTGCCAGATCTGCTCGTCAAAGTACGCCGCCTGTCAGCTCATTTTCGCAAGTCGGCTACAGCTTCTGCCGCCCTTGCTGTGTTGCAGCAGTGTTTGCAGCTTGCGTCTCACCGACTGGTGTGTGTTGTCCCCACACGATGGAACTCTACCATTCACATGTTGCAAAGGATTTGTGAGCAGAAGAGAGCAGTTGTGGAGTACCAGCTGCAACAAGGCCGTCGATATTCAGGTCAGTCTCCACACATAAGACCTCAGGAGTAGACCTGGATGTCTGACATATGTACCATCTTGACAAACTTTGAGGAGTCCACCAAGATGGTGTGTGGCGATAAAGCCATCATTAGCATCAGCATTCCACTTGTCTGTCTTTTGCAACGCTCTCTGCAGAGAATTAAAGAGGTGGCATTGCAGCCAGAGTATGATGAGATGGATCAAGAAGCCATAGCGGTCGATTACACACAGCCCAGCCTCATCTCATCCTAACATGCATTGGGGGACAATGAGGGAGAGGAGGAGGAGGAGGAGGAGGAGGAAGAACAGGAGCTTGTATCATGCGCTGTAGACGATAGTACCTGTACAACTGTCATACCGTCGGTTCAGCGTGGGTGGCCTGAGGACAGGGGGGGAGGAGGAGGAGAGCATGGTCAGTCATCATCTTGGTGAGGACACGGAAGTCTTGCCCGTAACCAGTCTGGCACGCATGGCTGACTTTATGTTACGCTGCCTTAACCGTGACTCTCGCGTTGTCAAAATGTTGGGTGACAGTCATTACTGGTTGGTGACACTTTTAGACCCCCGCTACAAGGAGAACTTTCACTCTCTTATTCCTGAGGTGGAGAGGTCTACAAAAAGAGGGCAGTACCAGAAGGCCCTTGCTGCAGAACTGTTAAAATAATTCCCATCTAAACACGCTAGCGGCAGAGGTCACAGTTCGTTGCCCAACCAAGGCGTACATGAGAGAGAGACGAAACTCCAATCCAGCAGAGGCAGGGGAACACTGTCAACGTTCTGGGACAGTTTTCTCAGCCCCTCCCTTCGGACAGACCCTGGGGCACGGGGTACTCTCACAAGGAGTGGAAAGTTTCAAAAGATGGTGAGGGAGTACCTTGCCGACCGTACCAGCATCCTCCATGATTCCTCTGTGCCTTTTAATTATTGGGTATCCAAGCTGGACACTTGGAATGAACTCGCTTTGTACGCCTTGGAGGTCCTGGCCTGCCCTGCCGCTAGCGTGTTATCGGAGCGTGTTTTTAGTGTCGCTGGGGGAATTATAACTGATAAGTGCACTCGCCTGTCAACTGACAATGCTGACAAGCTGACCCTTATCAAAATGAACAAGGGCTGGATTGGGCCAGACTTCTCATCACCACCAAATGACAGCAGAGTAAAATAAAGTCAAATCCACTGTGTTATTTCGGGAGGTGTATTCACATGCACCTCTTCACACCCACACATGGGTATAGGCTTCCTCATTTCAGCTGTTTTATGTTCTTCTCCTAATCCTCAGCCTCCACGACCACTATACCACCAGGGTGACCGTGGTCCGTGTTGCCATTATTGAAAGTTCCTCCGTCCTTATTTTTGTCAGCTTTTGCTTGGAAGGCATAAGCAAAGACTGGTACCCACTCCCCAATAATGGGAATAATATTTTTAAGATGTTGTACTGTATGGCTCTTGTAAGGGGCATTAAAACCGTCTTTTTAAGCTACTGCGACCTCCACTACTTTTCCAAGGGGCATTAAAACCGTCTTGTTAAGCTAACGTGACCTCCACCACTTTTCCAAGGGGCATTAAAACCGTCTTGTTAAGCTACTGTGACCTCCATGTCTCTTCCGAGGGGCATTAAAGCCGTCTTATTAAGCTACTGTGACCTCCACGTCTCTTCCGAGGGGCAATAAAACCGTCTTGTTAAGCTACTGGGACATCCTTGTCTCTTCCGAGGGGCAATAAAACCGTCTTGTTAAGCTACTGGGACCTCCACGTCTCTTCCGAGGGGAATTAAAACCGTCTTGTTAAGCTACTGTGACCTCCACGTCTCTTCCGAGGGGCATTAAACCCATCTTGTTAAGCTACTGTGACCTCCACCACTTTTCAAAGGGGCATTAAAACCGTCTTGTTAAGCTACTGTGCCCTCCATGTCTCTTCTGAGGGGCATTAAAACCATCTTGTTAAGCTACTGTGACCTCCACCACTTTTCCAAGGGGCATTAAAACCGTCTTGTTAAGCTACTGTGACCTCCACCACTTTTCCAAGAGGCATTAAAACCATCTTATTAAGCTACTGTGACCTCCACATCTCTTCCGAGGGGCATTCAAACCATCTTTTTAAGCTACTGGGACCTCCACCTCTCTTCCGAGGGGCATTAAAACCGTCTTGTTAAGCTACTGTGACCTCCACGTCTCATCAAAGGTCATTAAAAGCGTCTTCTTAAACCACTTTGAACTCCACAGCTCTTCCAAGGGGCATTGAAATGTTGTTTTTAATTACCTCTAACCTCCACGACTCTTCCAACGGGAATTGCATTTCCTCCTAATTTTAGTCAGCTTTTGCTTTTCAATGCAAAGGCGAAAACTAAGGGAGACCCACTTCCCAATAATGGGTAGAAGGTTTTTAGTATGCTGCAATCCATGTCTGTTTCAAGGGGCAGTGCAGTTCTTCATAATTTTTGGAAAGCCTTCCATTCACCGCTTAGGCCAACAGTGTACAGGAGACCCAGTTGCTATAAATGGAAAAAACGGTTTAGTTAAGGCCCTCTGACCTCCATGTAATTTCCAAGGGGCATTGGAGTGCATCGAAATTTTTGGTAGGCATTGCACTCACTGATGGCCCTATAACTGTGTATCCAAACCGCTCCTTTTGTTACAGAAACATATCCTACAAGACATATGTGGTTGACTGGCCTGATATTGATGTGAATGGTCCGTGTTCCTCCTGCTCTTTCTCCTTTGCCACCACATCTTCCATCATTTATCACCTGAAGCTTTGTTTTAACCGTAGTCATAGAACTGGGATAGTAGCAGGAAAACATCCAGCAATCCTTGGAGGAGGTAGTATATGCACCAAAATGCTGACCACCTCAGGCCAAGCCGCTACTACATACATGCGCTTGCATTCCAAAAAAACAAAGCAGATGCTAACTTCTATCATCATCATCATGCTCCTCACCTTGGCACTCTCAACTCCCCTGATGGAGAAGCCAGGGCCAACCGGAGGAGTCTGGTTTCCTGGTGGGCTTGTCCAATGCTGCCCTAAAGCAGGCCGGGCTAAGAAAAGTGTGTGGGAAGGTGACAGGAGAAATAGGGGCAGCTGGGGACCGTTTATGGACACCCGGCCGCCCCCAGGTGGCTGGGGACAGTGTGTGGACACCCGGCCGCGGGGCGGCTGGGGACCGAGTATGGACACCCGGCCGCCCCCTGGTGGCTGGGGACCGAGTGTGGACACCCGGCCGCTGGGCGGTTTAGGACTGAGTATGGATACCAGGCCGCCAACGCAGCCATGACGTGGTGGCCAGATTCCACCTCAAAGGCCCAATTTAAAGTGCAAACAAGCAAGCAGTATGGTATTGCAGCCTGGGGGTGGGTGAGTGGCAGGCAGCATACTTGCGCTTGCATTACAAGGAATGGGAGAGGTACAATTGAACACTGCCCTGGGATAAGGACTTGAACGGGGATAGTTGCAAGTCTGCAACGACAGGTGCAGGGTGGGAGGCATCTTCGCATGTACTATGAACAGGGGTTTGGCATGCACACACTACAGCGGAATAGGCTGTCCTTCCCACTAAATGCACTGGGGAGGGCACAGGTAATGTTTTGGTATGCGCACTTAATCTTATGTATAAGGCACACCGGGACAAATAGGGGCGGCTGGGGACTGAGTATGGATACCTCGCTGCCGAAGCAGCCATGAGGTAGTGGCCAGCTTCGACCTCCTCCAAACTCAAAGGCCCCATTTCAAGTGCAATCTAGCAGTATGGCATTGCAGCCTGGGGGTGGGTGGGTGGCTGGCTGCACACTTGCGCTTGCATTAAAAGAAAACAAAGCAGATGCTAACTTCTATCATCATCATCATGCTCCTCACCTTGGCACTCTCAACTCCACTGATGGAGAAGCCAGGGCCCACCAGAGGAGTCTGGTTCTCTGATGGGCTCGTGCAATGCTGCCCTAAAGCAGGTCAGGCTAAAAAAAGTGTTTGGGAAGGTGACAGGAGAGATAGGGGCGGCTGGGGACCGTTTATGGACAACCGGCCGCCCCCAGGTGGCTGGGGACCGTGTGTGGACACCCGGCCGCGGGGTGGCTGGGGACTGAGTATGGACACCCGGCCGCCCCCTGGCGGCTGGGGACCGAGCGTGGACACCCGGCCGCCTGGCGGCTGGGGACTGAGTATGGATACCTCGCTGTCGAAGCAGTCATGAGGTAGTGGCCAGCTTCGACCTCCTCCAAACTAAAAGGCCCCATTTCAAGTGCAAGCTAGCAGTATAGTATTGCAGCCTGGGGGTGGTTGGCTGCATATTTGCGCTTCCATTGCAAGGAATGGGGGAGGTACAATTGAACACTGCCCTGGGACAAGGACTTGCACGGGGATAGTTGCAAGTCTGCATCTTCTGATGCGGCAAGGATCACTTCTGATGGGCACACTTTTAGCCAGTGACCAGGGTGTCAGAGATGCTTCCAGGGGTCTTCCTCATGCTGTTCCCATGTCTTTTCAGCACTGTATGCATGTGTCACACAGAACATGGCCAGATAAGGTTATAAAATGTTAAAATGACATTTCCCAGTGAATGCATTTGTCACGGTTGAAAGCAATACAAAAGTGCAAAAATGCATAAAAAATGCTACTTGTGAACATAGCCCAAGTGTGGAGGAGTATTTTTGTTTTTGGTTATTTATTTTACCTTACACACAAGTCTTTACCCTGGAAAGGAACTTCCTTAACATATTTCACAGGAAAGCTGTTTCAGTTTCGTTTTTGAACGTTTTATTGTGAGCCCTTATAAGTGGCTTAATACCTCTGACCACGTTGTTGACAGCAGTGACCTGGGGATCAGAAATGCTTCCTGGGACGATCCCCATGCTGTCCCCATGTCATTTGAGCACTGGCACTATCGTTTTGGGCACTTGTTAGGTTTTTAAAAGACTGCCGGGGGTGCCGCTGCATTTTAGTGCTTGCTCAACACTAATAAGGATATTATATTTAACCAAAATTCTCCAACCTGCCTTAGACTGTGTTCACATATATTAGTTGCATATTAGTTGCACAAGGCTCCATGTTTTGTGCCTTCACTGATCACAACTGGTGGCAGAAATGCATCTATTCAGTTGTCATGCTTTTTTAAAAGAGGCTGATCCTGGCTTGGAGCCAGATTGTCCCCTGCATTATTACAGAGTTCAATATAAACTCATCACTCTCATCTACAGAGCGCTACATGCTTTAGCACAATCCTACATCTCCTCCTTTGTATCAGTGTACCACCATACTCATGCCCTCCGTTCTGTTAATGACCTAAGATTAAAATCCTCAATAATCCGAATCTCCCACTCCCGTCTCCAAGACTACTTGCGATCTATGCCAATTCTTTCGAACGCACTACCCAGGACACTTTGATTAATCCCCAGTACCCACAGTTTTAAGCATGGCCTAAAAGCACATTTCTTTAGACTGGCCTTTCGCTCTTGACACTTATCTAACTATCCCTGTTTTTCCCATACCACATTTCCTTCCAAATCAGGAACCTCGTATCATCCGTTCACACACCCTCCATGTACTTAATATACCTCTGTGTCTGTACTTGGCGACTGGTTCATTTTCAGCATTATGTGAATACCTTACTTATTACATTGATGGTGGACCATACAATACAAGCAATTGTTACCATCCACCTTTCGCGTCTCCCCTATTTCCTAATAGATTGTAAGCTTACAAGCAGGGCCCTCTCTCCTCCTGGTATCTGTTGATTTATGTGATTGTTATTTTGTAATGTCTTTTATTGTCTGTACAACTCCGCTCTAAAATGTAAAGTGCTGTGGAATATCTTGGCGCTATAGAAATAAAAATTATTATTATTATTGTAAAATGGCGCTAAACTCGGCCGTCAATTGGATAGAAAAAGGTTGCACCAAAAGTTGTGTTACGGGCCAGTGCCTAGACCTGTCCGGCTCATAAGTTGTCATCTGGTCCCAGTAACAGGGCCCTGTCCGGCACATAAGTTGTGATCTGGCCACAAGACCAGTGCATATGCCTGTCCAGTGCAAAAATGAATGTGCTGAAAGGGTGGAATGAATTGGAATTGAATCTATTCCTCCATCAGTTTCCATCTAATATTTTACTACAAGGGTCTAATGCCAAAGTCACATTGTGTTTAGGCCACATATTAGTGGCTCCATCGGAGATTCCATCTGAAGTCCTGAAAAATGTGATTTTGGCCCTGACAGGGCGATTGACTTTAACCCCTTTCCGACATGTTCAGTACATGTATGGGACATGTCGTGTCTCTCCTTTTGCTCATTGCTGGAGCCCGCACCTTTCTGGGGACATGACAGCTTATCTGTACTGTCCTCTGCCCCTAACAACCGCAGATGGAATTGTTATCCACCCGCGGCTGTTAACATGTTAAATGCCGCTGTCAGTCTCTGACAGCGGCATTTAACATGGCCACGGAGGAAGGACGTTGTAAGTCCCGCCCATCAGCACCCGTGTCACATGATCGTGGGTCGCCAATGGGTTGGCATGACAACCCGAGGTCTGCAGGAGACCCCTGTGGTTGTCATTGCCGGGATGCTATCAGCGTCACCTAGCAGTCAGCGCTCATAGCAGGTGAGCATTTCTGCAGCACAAAGGTAATCTGATGTGTAACACAGGCAATATAATAATTGTAGCTTCCAGTTCCCCATGGATACTACTGAAGCCAGTGAAAAGTAAAAAAAATGTTTTTAAAAATATTAAAAAAGTAAAAAAAAATATAAGTTTAAATCACCCCCCTTTCGTCCCCTAAAAAATTCAAATATACACATATTTGGTATTGGCGCTTTCAGAAACGCCCAATCTACCAATGTATAAAAAGAATTAATCGGATCAGTAAACGGCGTAGCGAGAAAAAAAATCAAAACATCAGAACTACGTTTTTGTTTTGTTGCTGCAACATTGCAATAAAATACAATAAAGGGAAATAAAACCATCAAATCTACCCCAAAATGGTATCAATAAAAACATCAACTTGGCACACAAAAAATAAGCCCTCACCCGGCCCTAGATCCCGAAAAATGGAGACGCTACGAGTCTTGAAAAATGGCGACTTTTTTTTTTTAACAAACTTTGGATTTTTTTTCGCCATTTAAATAAAAGAGAACCTATACATGTTTGGTATCTATGAACTCGTAATGACCTGGAGAATAATAATGGCAGGTCAGTTTTACCATATAGTGAACGTGGTAAAAAAAACAACAACTGCAGAATTGCACTTTTTTTGCAATTTCACTGCACTTGGATTTTTTTTCCTGTTTTACAGTAGACGATATGGTAAAACCAATGGTGTCATTCAAATGTACAACTTGTTCCACAAAAAATAAGCCCTCACATGGACATACTGACTGAAAAATAAAAAAGTTATGGCTCTGGGAAGAAGGGGAGCAAAAAACGAAAAAAGTAAAAACAGAAAATGTTCCGTGGGTGAAGGGGTTAATGAGGCAGAGTCACTTTGTCTTCTATCTGACCTCCATTCCAGCAGTGCTTGCCTTCTGGTGCAAAAAGTGTGGAATATACTGCCAAGACAGAGGCCAGATAGACCACAAAGTGACTCTGTCCGCCTCATTAAAGTCAATGGCCCTGTCGAGGACTACGTTTCAATCACATTTTTCATGAAAGCCCAATGGAGCGAGCCATTGGCGTCACAAAAGCTGCAAAGTTTTTGGCTAATAACATTAGGAAAGTGGTTAAATAATATTGGTAGCATAATTAATCAATCAAAGACTTTTAAATCCACAGCATGCTAATCCGTTTTCACAATTGTCACAGATTTTGTCTGAGAAATTTGCAATATAAAAAGGTGATAATAACTCAAAATCCATATTGAACACATGCAATATTTCTTGGAGATTCATTGTAGATCTAAAGAAAAAACAATGGCGGAACATATTATAGCATTTCATTAGCTAAAGAATAAATATACAGATGTTGACTAACATAAAATATTAACTATAAAAACTACACAAATAACAATGAACTATGTGCATAAAATGGAAGAAAAAGGGCACACCACAAATAGGAGCGTACACAGAAAGAATGGGGACACATAGCAGAAATTCTTATTGCCCCCCTTAAAAAAATGAATATTTTGTGGGGTCAAAGAAGAGTATATCTCACAACTTTGCTGCTCGTACAAAGTAATTTTCCTATTGAAACCCCTATATTCCCCTCTCATTGCCCCCATAAAGTATGATGCCAAAAAAAGTGTCCCCCAAACACAGTATGACACCCCCACAGTGAATTCCTCCACAGTACCAACAGTACCCTCCATATATACAGTATGATGACCCTACTGTATCCACCCTCCCCCCATGGCAAAGTAAGGTGACCCCAACACAGTATGATGCCCCAACTGTGACTGCAACACAGCCCTCCATACAGTATAGTTGCCCCAAGACAACCCTCCACATAGCATGACAGTCACAACATAACCCTCCACGCTATATGATGGCCCCACTAGCCCTCCAAAAAGTATAATGGCCCCCACACAGCCATCCACATATTTTTATAGACCCCACATTTAGCCCTGAAAACAGTATAATGACCCCCATATAGACCTGCAAGCAGTATAATAGCCCCAACATAGCCCTGAAAACAGTATAATGCCCCACACATAGCCCTCCATAAAGTACGAAGGCTCTGACATAGTCTTTCAAATATTATAATGGCTCCACACATAGCCCTCCAAATAGTATGATGGCCCCCACATAGTCCTCCAAATATTATAATGGCCCCCATTTAGTACAGTGGCATGTAAAAGTTTGGGCACCTATGGTCAAAATTTGTTATTGTGAACAGTTAAGCAAAGTTGAATGTGAAATGATCTCTAAAAGGCCTAAAGTAAAAGACGACACATTTCCTTTGCATTTTAGGCAAAAAATATATATATTGTCATCTTTTACATTTGAAAAATTACAAAAAGGAAAATGGATAGATGCAAAAGTTTGGGCACCCTCGGAGATTTGTGTGCTGAGATAACTTTGACCAAGGTTTCAGACCTTAATTATCCTGTTAGGGTTATGGTTTGTTTACGCTCATCATTATGAAAATGCCATGTGATGCAAATTTCCATCTTTCTAAAAACCCAGCCTCCTCTAACCTTGTGCCAAAAAACACCAACCATGGGTTCTTCTAAGCAGCTGCCTAATGTAATGCACACGCCCGGGCTGAGTGGCGTGTGCGTGTATATGTAGTGATTCCACTGGACCATGCCGGAGAGTGAATGCCTGGAGGGGCATAACTAAGTATCCACCCGATCCGACCAGGGTTGCACGACGGCATACGACGCCAGTGCACCAAGGAGGAACCGAGCAGAGGGACCAGGAGCTACTCCAGGACAGACCCCGGACACGGCTGTTGACCCACACAGGGGAATACAAGAACAGGCAGGCTAGGCTGGCACACAGACTGCTGGGCATAGGCCAGGAACAGAACCGCAGACCCGGTGGACAAACAGCAGAGTGAGGCCGCCCAGAGCGGCGAGCAAGAGCAGAACAAGACGAGACCGCCTGGAGCAGTGAGCGAGAGAAGAGCAGGACGAGACTGCCGAAGCAGCGAGCAAAGGGTCAGAGCAGAGCGAGACTGCCGGCGCAGCGAGCAAAGTGTCAGAGCAGAGCGAGACGGCCAGAGCAGCGAGCAAAGGGTCAGAGCAGAGCGAGACTGCCGGAGCAGCAAGCAAAGGGTCAGAGCAGAGCGAGATTGCCGGAGCAGCGAGCAAAGGGTCAGAGCAGAGCGAGACTGCCGGAGCAGCGAGCAAAGGGTCAGAGCAGAGCGAGACTGCCAGAGCAGCGAGCAAAGGGAGAGCAGAGGAGACAGGGCTCTGTTCACACGGAACAGACTGGAAGGGAAAGGCAGAACCAGGTACACACAGGATACTTGCAATGAAGTAGCGAGTGGACTCTAAACTCACAAACGGGAGTACAGGGACAACGAGTAGGAGTTAGGTACGGGATCAGATTCTGCAGGAAAAGGGAAGGTATGGACATAGAGAAAAACAGGTAACAGGCTAGGAGAGTATTCAGACAAGAAAAGACACAGCAGCAAGATACTGGAGCGGGTCTAGGTATGCGGCCCCTAGAAGGCGGAACGAAAAGGCTAGGAGCGTGTTCAGACAGGAACAGGCAAGATACAGGAACGGGTCTAGGTATGCGGCCCCTAGAAGGCAGAAAGAACAGGCTAGGAGCATGTTAACACTGGCCTGGAAATACAGCCTCCAGGATAGGCAGAAGACAACAGACTAGAAGATAGTTCAGACAGGACACAATTCAGACGCGGGAACTGATACCGCAAGACAGGAAACATAGACAGGACCAGGCACATCAGTGACGGAAGCCAACTGACAGAACACAATGCTCAGGCATGGATTCCAGGGAGGAGCTGGGTTAAATACCAGGTGACAGACAGCAATAGGCTGAGGACGCACAAGAGGTGTGCCTGCAGCAGCTACAAGAAGCAGGAAGTGATCGGGCGCCGCCCTTAAGCAGCAGAAACAGAGGCAAGCAGACAGCATGGAGGGAAGCCAGGCTAGCAGACTGGACTGGAGATCAAGTGCACGCTCTTGCACAGTGGGAGATGGACCACTATGCAAGGACGCCACCAGGTATGTTACACCTAACACTCTGAAAAAGATAGCTAAGCGTTTTCAAGTTGCCTTTTCCTCAGATCAAAATGAAATTAAGAAACGGCAGTTAACAGGAACAGTGGAGGTCAAGACCAAGCAAAATTTCAGTGACAGCTGTTTGTAGAAATCATAACCACCGCTTGACTGCAAAACACCTTCAGAAAGATTGAGCAGACTCTGGAGTTGTGTTACAGTACATTGTTCTACTCTTCTGTTCAGGGACATCTGCACAAATATGGCCTTCATGGAACAGTCATCAGAAGAAAACCTCTCCTGTGTCCTCACCATAAAATTCAGCATCAGAATTATGCAAAATAAAATCTAAACAAGCCTGGTTGCTGGGTGCTTTTGTATTTTTCATTGTGGTCAGCAAAGACAGTAGCTGAAATGGAAATAATAAGCAAACATTAAAATCCCTCTTTTGTCCAAACTCTTACTTTACAGTCCCTCTGCTATTTATTTGCTTGTAGTATTCTAACTGAAAACTAGAGAAATTTCATACAGTAAGTAGCTCAATACATGTTTTGTTTGTGGTCAGTGGCATACCACCAATGGCAGCAGACCATGTGGCCCGCTATGTGGCCTGTAAGTCAGGAGGTCCCACTGCTAAAGCCGGCACACGGCCCCCCATCACACTTTCAACTGTATCGGCATCGTGGATGCTGCTACAGATGACAGCAATGATGGAGGAGGGAAACTGTTATTACATGGCGATCGCTGCGTGGAGATATGCGACACACGCTGAGGAGACCAGAGCAGCAGTGGACCGAGGGGCGGTGGGAATTTATTTATATTTTTAATCAATTAGTACATTGTGTGGTACATTACAGTATATAAAATGTAAAGGGGACACATTATACGAAGATATATGAAGTGCAGTGGGAGCGCACTGTACTATATGAAGTGCAATCGGGGTGCATTATACTATATGAATTGCAATGGGAGCGCATTATACTATATAGGGGTGCATTATACTGTATGGAGGCACATTATACTATATGAAGTGCAGTGGGAGTACATTATACTATTTGAAGTGCAATGGGAGTGCATCACACTTTATGGAGCCACATTACACTATATGGAGGCGCATTATACTATATGAAGTGCAGTGGCTGCGCATTATACTATATGAAGTGCAATGGGGACACATTATACTATATGAAGTGAAATGGGGGCACATTACACTATATGATGTGCAATGGGGGTACTTTATACTTTATAACGTGCAGTGGAAGTGCATTATACTATATGAAGAGCAATGGAACTTTATATAGTATAATTCGCCTTCCTATAGCATAATGCACCCCATTGCACTTCATATAGTATATTGTGCCTCCATATAGAATAATGAGTTCCCATTGCACTTCATACAGTTTATTGCTCCCGGATTGCACTTCACATAGTATAATGCACTCCCACTTCACTTCATATAGTATAATGCGCTCCATAAAGTATAATGCTCTTTCATTGCACTTCATAGAGTTCAATGCGACTCCATATAGTATAATTCGCCACCACTGCACTTCATATAGTATAATGTGTCTCCATATAGTATGATGCGTTCCCATTGCACTTCATATAGTTTAATGCACACCCATTGCACTTCATATAGTTTACTGCTCCCCCATTGCACTTCATATAGTATAATGCACCTCAAAATAGTATATTGCGCCCCCATAACCCTTCAAATAGTGTAATTCACATCCATATAGTATAATGCACCCCAATTTTACTTCATATAGTATAATGCACTTCAAAATAGTATAATTCATCCCAATTGCATGTCATATAGTACAATGCCTCTCCATATAATGTGCATCCATATAGTATAATGCGCTCCCACTACACTTCATATAGTATAAAGTGCCCCCATTGCTCTTAATATAGTATAATGTGCCCCATTTCACTTTATATAGTATAATGAGAACTCATTGCACTTCATATAGTATAATGCGCTCCCACTGCACTTCATATAGTACAATGTGCCTCCATATTGTATAATGCATCCCCATTGCACTTCATATAGTATAATGTGCACCCTTTATACTTCATGCAGTATAATGCGCCACAAAATATAATTATTGATTAAAAATATAAATAAATTCTCACCTCCCCTTGGTGCCCTACTGCTCCGGTCTCCACAGCGCATGCCTCACATCTCAGCGCAGTGGTCGCCATGTAATGATGGTTTCCCTCCTCCATCATTGCTGTCATCTGTATTGGCATCCACGACGCTGATACAGTTGAAAGTGTGATGGAGAACCGGGTGCCTTCTCTGGCAACGGGACCCCCTGACTTACGGGCCATGTAGTATGCTGCCATTGGTGGTATGCCACTGACCACAAACAAAACATGTATTGAGCCACTTGCTCTATTGCATTTCTGTAGCTTTGAGTTAGAATACTACATGCAAATAATTATCAGAGTTACTGTAAAGTAAGAGTTTGAACAAAAGAAGGATTCTAATACTTGCTTATTTCCATTTCAGCTACTGTCTTTGTTGCCTACAATGAAAAATACAAAACTAGGCAGCAGCATAAATGCAAAATCACCCAGCAACCAGTAATAGACATATGCAAAAATTTACACTTTATATAATAGATTACTTCTATATTTATTGTAAAATGTAAAGTCTAGTTTCAGTGACATGACTTATAAATTAATATTAAATAATATGGAACAAGCTCAGAATCTAAAAAAAAAGATTCTTGAAAGAAAAGGTGGAAAAAATAAAAATGAAAACCCAAACTTGGTTACGAGGATAAAGAATAATTAATTTTCCCTAAAACTGTAAAAATATTTTCTATGGTATTATTGTCGAGAGCATCTCCCAAGATTCTATTTGGGTAGATTCCACTTAATTAAAGAGGAATGGGCTTGAGGGGGTTATATGATTTTTATCAAATAATTTTGATATGTATCAAATTTCCTGAGAAGGGTCAAAAAATAATAAATGCTTTTTCTCACCTCTGTTCACCCTCCACCAGCCACCCTCCTCCCAAAAGAAAACTGCCGATTCCTGTATAGTCCACCAACCAGCTCCTCTTTGGTCTTCTTCTCCTTCTGGGTCTTCCAGCGAATGTAGCCGCTGTCAAGGCTTCACCTGGTCATGGGAGGCACAACTCACCTAACTGATAGTAAGAATGGTATGTTCAATTTAGTGGAAAGATCATGGTACCTGGGCTGTGCTTGAAGGTTTTTATTACATCAACGCATTTCAGTGCCAAAATGGTGCCTTTTTCAAGGTAAAATAACAAGACACCCTGCCAGTGAGCTTTAAAAAGTTTGAAATAATCTAAGAAATGACCCTGAAGGGGAGAGGGAAAAGGGGAAGGTGAGAGGAATGGGATAGTTAATAAAGAGAAAAAAAGAGTTTGTGGGAAGATATGGTAAAATACAGCTCACATCTAGGAATTAAAAACGGAGAAGAAAAAAATTGAATAAAATGAAAATAAAGAGAATAGGTATAACTCTTTGTTACCCATTCTTCTTATTCCTCATCTTCCCCACTATTTTTGCGTCATCTTTAGGTTCCTTAACTTTTTTACATCCACCTTTTTGCTTATTTTTTCTTATCTATCCTTCTCCTCATACAAAATTTTATTTTTGACAAATATCTTTCTCTAAACAGTGGGAGCTAAACAGCAAAAACTACAAATACTGCTCAATCATAAAACAATAGAAATCTTTATTAAATAAATATCATGAACACAATGCTTGGAGAGAGCGTACACAGCAAGACAGACACACAAAATAAAAACATATGGATGGTGTCCAATGCGCATGAATATAATTGCTATATAGTGCACACAGCAGTGTATATATAATCAGAAGGGTGTATAGGTGGTCTATAGGTAACTCTCAAAACATATATACCATAAACTATGTACCAATATGTACAATACAGACCAAAAGTTTGGACACACCTTCTCATTTAAAGATTTTTCTGTATTTTCATGACTATGAAAATTGTACATTCACACTGAAGGCATCAAAACTATGAATTAACACATGTGGAATTATACACTTAACAAAAAAGTGTGAAACAACTGAAAATATGTCTTATATTCTAGGTTCTTCAAAGTAGCCACCTTTTGCTTTGATGACTGCTTTGTACACTCTTGGCATTCTCTTGATGAGCTTCAAGAGGTAGTCACCAGAAATTGTTTTCACTTCACAGGTGTGGTTTAATAAGTGGGATTTCTTGCCTTATAAATGGGGTTGGGACCATCAGTTGTGTTGTGCAGAAGTCTGGTGGATACACAACTGTTAGTCCTACTGAATAGATTATTAGAATTTGTATTATGGCAAGAAAAAAGCAGTAAAGAAAAACGAGTAGCCATCATTACTTTATGAAATGAAGGTCAGTCAGTGCGAAAAATTGGGCAAACTTTGAAAGTGTCCCCAAGTGCAGTTGCAAAAACAATCAAGCGATACAAAGAAATTGGCTCACATGAGAACCGCCCCAGGAAAGGAAGACCAAGAGTCACCTCTGCTTCTGAGGATAAGTTTATCCGAGTCACCAGCCTCAGAAATCGCAGGTTAAAGGCAGCTCAGATTAGAGACCAGGTCAATGCCACACAGAGTTCTAGCAGCAGACACATCTCTTCAACAACTGTTAAGAGGAGACTTTGTGCAGCAGGCCTTCATGGTAAAATAGCTGCTAGGAAACCACTGCTAAGGACAGGGAACAAGCAGAAGAGACTTGTTTGGGCTAAAGAACACAAGGAATGGAAATTAGACCAGTGGAAATCTGTGCTTTGGTCTGATGAGTCCAAATTTGAGATCTTTGGTTCAAACCACCGTGTCTTTGTGCGACGCAGAAAAGGTGAATGGATGGACTCTACATGCCTGGTTCCCACCATGAAGCATGGAGGAGGAGGTGTGATGGTGTGGGGGTGCTTTGCTGGTGACACTGTTGGGGATTTAATCAAAATTGAAGGCATACTGAACCAGCATGGCTACCACAGCATCTTGCAGCGGCATGCTATTCCATCCGGTTTGCGTTTAGTTGGACCATCATTCATTTTTCAACAGGACAATGACCCCAAACACACCTCCAGGCTGTGTAAGGGCTATTTGACCAAGAGGGAGAGTGATGGGGTGCTATGCCAGATGATCTGGCCTCCACAGTCACCAGACCTGAACCCAATCGAGATGGTTTGGGGTGAGTTGGACTGCAGAGTGAAGGCAAAAGGGCCAACAAGTGCTAAGCATCTCTGGGAACTCCTTCAAGATTGTTGGAAGACCATTTCCGGTGACTACCTCTTGAAGCTCATCAAGAGAATGCCAAGAGTGTGCAAAGCAGTTATCAAAGCAAAAGGTGGTTACTTTGAAGAACCTAGAATATAAGACATATTTTCAGTTGTTTCACACTTTTTTGTTAAGTATATAATTCCACATGTGCTAATTCACAGTTTTGATGCCTTCAGTGTGAATGTACAATTTTCATAGTAATGAAAATACAGAAAAATCTTTAAATGAGAAGGTGTGTCCAAACTTTTGGTCTGTACTGTATATTGGGAAATGCACACTAGTCAAAAACCCATGACATGAATAATTCACTACAAATGTAGGACAGATGGCATTTATCTAATTTAAATATAATCCAATGTTTCATAATAAATATTAACCACTGAGGATATTGTCCATATGTGCTACCTCAAATATCTAATAGCCACCGCTCCACTCTGCCAAGAACACTGTCACCCCGACGTGCGTTTCGGCACTAGCTTTTCTCAAGGGCTGCTGGTAGCATGTGTCCACTGGGTTATATGATAGGTAAGGTGGCCTCCTTTATTTGGCGGCTTAGATGGTGGCTTGAGCTGTTCTATATGTATAATGATCCTAAGTTATATGCACAGTCATGTATTGCAATTAGATGTGACATGGGAGATATACCATAACTGTGATATACTTTTTCAGCTCACGCCCCTAATAGGGGATTATAAGAGATTTTGATGCTAGTATCAGTTTTTTATTAGGTTGTACACCACCCTCACCCGATATAATTTGTGGATCGCTAGCTACACCTGTGTCCTTGCTGTTGTCGAATGTTTTTATACTATGTCGTTTATGTAGTTCGCCCGGTTTGTTCTATTTTGTTTAAATGGGAATTGGATGTTTCGTCCCCAGCAGTTCGCCCCCACCTACATTTCGCCACCGCACATTTCGTCCCCAGCATTTGGCCCCCAGGATATTTTGCCCCCAGCAGTTCGCACCCGGATGTTTCGCCCCCAGCAGTTCGCCCCCGGATGTTTCGCCACCAGCAGTTCGCCCCCGGATGTTTCGCCACCAGCAGTTCGCCCCCGGATGTTTGTACCCTGTTTTGCCCCTGTTTTGTGTTTGGATGTTTTGCCAGTTTGTCCTTGTGGTTCATAAATTCCCATCCGTCATCAATTCACATGTCACCAAAGTACTGTACAGAGTGCTGCACTTTTGTGACATGTTAAATCAACTTTTTTCATCAGAGCATTTTGCCCTCAATTTTAACAAGACATTTTCCAAAACGTTTCTAAAATGCTTTTGTGTTACAAAAACATAACACAAAACAAATAAACGGATTCAAAAAATGTAGTGTGAATGAGGCCTGATTTATGTGGGGAATGTAAATTACTTTAAAATCTAAACATTTGGTGAACTTTTACCTGACCCAACACTGACCTGCTTTTTTGCAAGTCTTGTTGCAGATGTAACAATTTGCATGTTAGGTGTCCTGCAAGTTGCATTAGACTAGCTTTTATTCCATCTTTATGACGCGCCCCCTGGGCCCTGTGTGTGTGGGGATACCCGGAACCGGATCTTTTGTGGATGCTGGGGGTTGTAGTCCTTGCGTGGTGGGGACCCGGTCCCGTGGCTCAAGGTGGTCAACCCAAATGGCAGTCTATTTATAGGGTTTTGTGATTAAATGTCCGACTACGCCACCCGTGGATTGCGGTCAGAGTGAACCGCCGCTGCAGGGCAGACCGCTGAGGCTGGTGTTGTGGGTGCAGCAGAGGGTAGTATAACTCCCCACGGGAGGAGTATAGCCTCAGGGCAGTAAATAGGGATATTGGTGGTGATGGTGCGCGGGAGCAGCAGTAACCACACGGAGTCTGTCACGGAGTCTGTCAGAGGCCGCTATCTGCAGACCAGACATAACCTCAAGAGAAATGTGCTGTCTTCCAGGAGCAAAAATTAAAGATGTGTCTGACAGGATATCAAGACTCTTCAGACCTACAGATCACTACCCATTCCTGCTAATACATGTGGGGACAAATGACACCGCAAGAAAGGACCTGGAAACCATCTGCAGTGACTTTGAAGACTTAGGCAAGAAAGTGAAAGAATTGGGAGCGCAGGTGGTCTTCTCATCCATCCTCCCAGTGGATGGCCATGGAACAATGAGGTGGAATAAGATTCTACAGGTGAACAACTGGCTACGTCGATGGTGCCGTCAACAAGGATTTGGATTTCTGGATCACGGAATGAATTACCTATACGATGGACTACTTGCTAGAGATGGGGTGCACCTTACGAAGACTGGAAAACATGTATTTGGAAGTCGCCTTGCTACACTCATCAGGAGAGCTTTAAACTAGAACAATGTGGGAAGGGAAGCAAAAGGCCAGAAAAAGCCATACAGCTGACAAATACTATTGAGATCTCTGCTACTGGAAGTGGAAAGGAAGAACAAAGACAAAACAATTTAAATAATAAAAATATGGGAGGAAGAGAAACCAATCACAAACTAAAATGTTTTTATACAAATGCACAAAGCATGGGCAACAAACAAGGAGAATTGGAAGTACTAATGCAGGAAAAGGAATATGATGTCATTGGAATCACTGAAACTTGGTGGGACGATACACATGATTGGAATAAAAGGCTAAAAGGATACAACTTATTTGCAAGAAACAGACTTGATAAACGAGGAGGAGGTGTTGCATTGTATGTTAGAAAAGCGTATATCTGCACAGAGATTGAAGCTTCAGAGACTGGGAGTTCTGTGGAAACTGTTTGGGTAAGAATACAAGGAGAGAACAACGGAAAGGACACCATTGTAGGCATTTACTACAGGCCACCTGGGCAAGCTGAAGATATGAATGAACTCTTTATGTATCAAATGACCAAGTTCTCCAAAAAATATGACGTAGTGGTCATGGGAGATTTCAACTATCCAGACATTTGTTGGGAATCTCTCTCAAGTAAAACTAACAGGTCAAGCAAATTCTTATCCTCTCTTGCTGACAACTTTATCTTCCAAAAGGTAGGGGAGAAAACAAGGGGATCTGCTACTTTGGATCTAATCCTTATAAACAGGGAGGAAATGGTTGAGGAGGTAAAGGTGGCTGGGACCCTAGGAGGCAGCGATCATGCTATTATAGAATTTTGGATAACTAGAGGAGGAAGACATGTGAAGACTCAAACTTCAAGGTTAGATTTTAGAAAGGCAGATTTTAAGAGACTCAGAAAGAGAATAGGAGGGATCCAATGGCTGGATGTCCTTAAGGACAAAAATGTCCAGGAAGGATGGGAAATTTTTAAAAATGAGATTCTCAAAGCACAATCGTTAACAATCCCGAAAAGTAGGAAGAATGGGAAGCATTTAAGGAAACCAGGATGGATGAACACAGAACTTAAACACATGCTAAAAAGAAAGAAAGAAATGTTTAGTAAATGGAAAGAGGGAGGCATATCTAAAGAAGATTATAATGCAGTCTGCAGATCCTGCAGGGCATGTATCAGGTTAGCTAAAGTTGACAATGAATTAAGGCTTGCAAGAGATGTCAAAAGCAATAAAAAAGGATTTTGGGGGTATGTCAAAAGTAAAAGAAAAGTCAAAGATGCTATAGGATTTTTACAGGATGAAAATGGAGAAATGGTAAGAGAGGATGTTGAGAAGGCCGAACTTTTTAATTCCTATTTTGCATCTGTTTTCTCTCAGAAAGAAAATGTAACATCAACTGATCTTCACTGTCCTTTTAAAGGAATAGAGGAATCCAAGTTATCTGTAAACAGAAAGATTGTGAGGGAATATTTAGCTAACATAAATGAGTTCAAGTCTCCAGGTCCAGATGAATTACACCCCAGAGTACTGAAGGAGATCGTAGAAGAAATTTTAGAACCACTCTCCATAATCTTTGAAAATTCTTGGAGAACAGGAGAAGTCCCAGAAGACTGGAGAAGAGCAAATGTTGTTCCTATCTTCAAAAAGGGGAAGAAGGTGGACCCAGGGAACTATAGGCCGGTGAGTCTGACTTCTATACCAGGAAAGATCTTTGAACAAATTATTAAACAACATATATGTAAGTACATGGATAAGAATGAAGTGATTAACCAGAGTCAGCATGGGTTTGTAACTAACAAGTCATGTCAGACTAACTTAATTTCCTTCTATGACAGAATCACTGACTGGGTGGATCAGGGAAATGCTGTAGATATAGTATATCTTGACTTCAGCAAAGCATTTGACAAAGTATCTCACACCATCCTTATTGAAAAAATGACCAAGTATGCAATGGACCAGGCAACTGTTAGGTGGATTCATAACTGGCTTAGTGATCGGACTCAAAGGGTGGTTGTAAATGGCTTCACATCCAGCTGGATGAATGTCTCAAGTGGGGTACCACAGGGCTCCGTCCTGGGACCTGTATTGTTCAACATCTTTATCAATGATTTAGATGAAGGAATTGAGGGTAAACTGATTAAATTTGCTGATGACACAAAGCTAGGAGGGATAGCTAATACTAGAGAAGAGAGAGAGAGGATTCAAAAAGACCTAAATAAACTGGAGCAGTGGGCAGCAACCAACAGAATGGTTTTTAACAGGGAAAAATGCAAAGTACTACATCTTGGCAATAAAAATAAAAAAAGCATATACAGAATGGGAGGAATAGAGCTAAGCAACAGTACATGTGAAAAAGACTTAGGTATACTAATAGATCATAGACTGAACATGAGTCAACAGTGTGATGCAGCAGCAAAAAAGGCAAATACAATTCTGGGATGTATTAACAGAAGCATACAGTCTAGATCACGTGAAGTCATTATCGGTCTTTACTCCTCTTTGGTCAGACCTCATCTGGAATACTGTGTACAGTTTTGGGCACCACATTTTAAAAAAGACATAGACAAACTGGAGCAAGTTCAGAGAAGAGCGACCAGAATGGTGACTGGTCTGCAAACCATGTCCTATGAGGAACGGTTGCAGGATTTGGGAATGTTTAGCTTGCAAAAAAGAAGACTGAGAGGAGACTTAATAGCTGTCTACAAATATGTCAAGGGCTGTCACATTGTAGAAGGATCATCTTTATTCTCATTTGCACAAGGAAAGACTAGAAGCAATGGGATGAAACTAAATGGGAGGAGACACAAATTAGATATTAGAAAAAACTTTTTGACAGTTAGGGTGATTAATGAGTGGAACAGGCTGCCACGAGAGGTGGTTAGTTCCCCTTCAATGGACGTCTTCAAACAGAGGCTGGACAGACATCTGTCTGAGATGATCTAGTGAATCCTGCTTTGAGCAGGGGGTTGGACCAGATGACCCAGGAGGTCCCTTCCAACTCTACCATTCTATGATTCTATGATTCTATGATTCTATGCAATTCAGGGTCTTTACTGTTGGCGGTATTAAGGGACCCGTCCGGAATACAGGTTAACAATTGAGGCCTGGTCAGTCTGAGAGCAACAGGGAAATCCTGCTGGTCAGGGGGAGTTTGTAGGCCTACCGTGCTGACTTCACTCTTTCTTGGCTATCCCGCTGTAGTGTAGTGGTAGCCCACGTCTCTGAGTGTACCGTGTTGTTCTCGCCCATATGACTGGCGACTCGGGCCTTCCGTACTTCTCACCCCTCCGGGGCAGTAGTGGTCCCTCTCGTGTGGCTGAGCCTCCGGGCTTCCTTGGGCAAGAGGACTTGAAGTCCCCTGCATGGTGGTTTTCTGCTGCTGGGCTTATAACCCTCACAGCCTCGGACTCCAGTGTCCGGCTTTGTAAGTCTCTAGCCAGGACGAGCTCTGCTAGCTCCCCTCCTGGCCTCGTGTTCCTCCTCTGCCTACAGGGACTCCTCAGCCTGCTGCTGACCTGTCCCTATCTGCAACTTCACTGGAACCTTGTCTGGAACTTGTCTCCCTAACCCCACCCCAGATCCAGTTTATAAAGGGCAGGTTTCTCCCCTCCCTGGACTGAGGCAGGAGGTGCTGCACGCTAATTGTCCCCAACCAGGGAACCTCCCACCTGCTCTCAGACATGACATTGCTGCCACTGTGGAGACCAGACCTGGGGTGCCACATTCCCCCCTAGTGAAATTATTACTCCGGGACTAAACACAATTTGCAAAAACACAACAGGTAATAACAATACAGTAACATATATACAAGAAGTTTAGTCTTTTTAGGTCACGGCGCTCCCGTAACCAGGTGTCCTTGTGACCCATGATGCACTTTGAGGGACCCATCCCAAACCCTCCACGTTGGCCCTGGGGTGGCTACAGGGCTTTGATGATCCGGAGTTGGACCACGTCTTCAGCCACCTCCACGGGTTTTGTGTTCTGTGGTCATCTTTAAAAGAGGGCACCTTACCAGGTGCAATTATGTGCAAGGTACAGTTCCGGCTATTCATTGTCCATAACCTGTTAGTCCATTGAACTAGAAAAACATAATTAATAACCAGGTAACACAGACATTAAACATTTCCAACTTTTGCATCTATACAGGTAAATACGACATATTAGATTCTCCAGCGAGCGGGTACCTGACCTTTAGTGCTCCTGTTGGACCTACGTAACCCACTGTCTGGTGGTACTCTATTCGGGTCCCCTGTTTCCACCCCCTGTGTACTGGGTGTGCTCGTGTCTGCAATAGAGGTGTTTGCCGATGTTACAGGTAGGTTGGGCAGCTTTCTGCGTGCTCTTTGGCTCACCACGGGCATGGCAGGTTCACTACCAGCAGGGGGTTGATTCTCCTGAGCTGCTGGTATGTACTCTTCTGCCTCCGGGGCCACTTGCTCTTCCAACACTACTTGCTCTTCTGCAGAACCTTGGGGGGCTGGCTGGAGAAAGGTAAGGATGGGTACCACTATAGCGTTGTTGATTTGTGTCCAGGAATGGGGAAATTCTCAGAGCACTGTACTGACCATTTCTTCCCTTTCCTCTGCGGGTTGAGGGCTATCTTGGTCTTCATCAGTGCTTTGCAGCTGCTCGGAACACTTCTTCAGGTGGTCTCTGGAGACAGTGGCTGTGGTCTCTCCTCCATCCTTACTGATAACACATACCTTTGGGTTTTCATGCCTTGACGGCAGTACGGTGTACGGGTCTTTCTCCCACTGGTCATCCAACTTGTGGAGCCGTCTCTTCCTCTTCAAGACCTGCTCTCCAGGTGCCAGGGGAGCAGCAGGAGCATGCTGGTTGTAATTCCTTTCTTGCCTCTCTGTTGCTTGAGACAGACTTCGCTCCACACTCTCCTGTACTTTCCGGTACTGCTGCTGTCGTTCTGTGTCCCAGTCTGCTTCTGGTGAGGCGTCTTCGGGTGTCAGGACTCCCATCTCCAGGTCAATTGGCAGCTTTCCAGGTCTTGCTCTCATTAGGTAAGCTGGGGTGCAGTTGGTAGAATTTACTAGGATATAGTTATACAAGTCCACCAGATCCGGCAGTTTCTCAGGCCACAGGCTGCGTTCCTCCAGGGGCAACGTCTTGAGCAGGTCTAGTACTACCTGGTTCATTTTGTCACACATCCCGTTGGTTTGGGGGTGGTAAGGCATTGTCCTTATCTTCTTGCAGCCATACAGGTTGCAAGATTCCTGGAAGACTTCAGCCTCGAACGCTGGACCTTGATCAGTCAACACTTGCTCTGGATACCCGTGTGGACGGCAGAAATGCTGCTGAAAGGCTCTGGCGGCCGTCTGAGCTGTTAAGTCTTTGACAGGGACCACCACTAGGAACCGGGAGTAGTGATCTACGATTGTGAGGGCATAGATGTATCCCGATCTGCTTGGAGCCACCTTTACGTGGTCCAGGGCCACCAGCTCAAGGGGCTGCTTTGGGATGATGGGCCGCAGGGGAGTCTTCTGGCTGGCACGGTCCTTCCTCCTTAGGTTGCACGGGCCACAGTCTCTGCACCATCTCTCTATAGCCCCTCTCATGCCTACCCAGAAGAACCGCTCACGCAACAGGAACTCCAGCTTCTTCCATCCAAAGTGCCCTGCTCCGTCATGGTATGCTTCTAGGACCATAGACGCATCCCGCCTTGGGACCACTACCTGCCAGGTCAGCTCATGTGTTCGAGAGTTGACGGTACTGCGGCACAGCCTCCCCTCGTAGAGAAACAGCTTGCTCCTCTACTTCCACAGTTGTTTGGCCTCTTCTGGAGCATCCGGATAAGGTGGGCATCAGCCTGGGTCAGCATCTCTTTTACCAGGCGGACTGCGGGGTCACTATCTTGTGCCTCTGCCCAGCCGTGGTGGGGTAAGGGATTGAACGTAGCGGTGGCAGAGCACCTCTCCTTTACGCAGTGGGAACACTGGGTGATCCCATGATGGTGGAATGCAGGGAGTTCAATTTCTTCCAGTTCTTCTTGATCCTCTCCCCTGTCCTGCAAGTGAGGCATTCTGGACAATGCATCTGCATTGGCATTTGCGCGCCCTGTCCGGTATTTGATTGTAAATTCATAATTGGAGAGCTGGGCCATCCATCTCTGCTCTAGGGCACCAAGTCTTGCAGTGTCCAGGTGTGTCAACGGGTTGCTGTCCGTGTACACAGTAAACTTAGAAGAAGCCAGGTAATGCTTGAAGCATTCGGTGACCGCCCACACCACTGCCAGGAACTCTAGCTTGAAGGAGCTATAATTCTCAGAGTTTCTCTCTGGGGGTCTCAGCTTTCTGCTAGCATAAGCAATTACCCGTTCTCTGCCCAGCTGGATCTGGGACAGTACGGCTCCTAGCCCCACGTTACTGGCGTCGGAGTGGAGGATAAAAGGCTGGCCGTAATCAGGGTAGGCCAGGATCTCATCCCCCGTGAGGGCCATCTTCAGCTGGCGGAAAGACTCCTCCTCCAGCTTGTCCCACTTAAAGGGCGGCTTCTTACTTTTAGTCTTTGACTGACCTAACAGGAGGTCCTGCATAGGGGCTGCCATTTTGGTGAACCCGGAGATGAATCTTCGGTAGTAGCCTACCAACCCGAGGAACTGCCGCACTTCCTTTATGCTGGAGGGTCTTGGCCAGTCCTTAATCACCGTGATCTTGTCAGGGTCTGGAGCTATTCCATCAGCACTCACCACGTGTCCCAGATACTGTACTTTTGGCTTCAGTAGATGACACTTGGAGGGTTTCACCTTTAGGCCGAAGCCTGCCAGGGCATCGAACACCTCTGCGAGGTGCTTTAGATGGTCCTCATAGGTCTTGGAATACACAATGACATCGTCCAGGTAGAGTAGGACCGTCTCAAAATTTCTGTGCCCCAGACAGCACTCCATCAGCCTCTGGAAGGTCCCTAGTGCGTTGCAGAGTCCGAACGGCATACAGTTGAATTCACTGAGACCCATCAGGGTGGTGAAGGCGGTCTTCTCCTTGTCTGACTATGCTACAGGAACCTGCCAGTACCCGCTAGTGAGATCCAAAGTAGAGAAGAAGTTAGCAGATTTTAATGCAGCCAAAGACTCCTCTATCCTAGGTAACGGGTACGCATCTTTGTGTGTTATTCTGTTGACCTTTCTATAATCTACACACATCCTCATCGTGCCATCTTTTTTTTTTTACAAGAACTAGAGGAGCAACCCAGGGGCTACAGCTATCCCTGATCATCCCAGCCTCCTTCATTTCTCGTAACATACCCTTGGCATTCTGATAGTGTGCAGGGGGTACAGGCCGGTATCTCTCTTTTATGGGTGGATGGTCTCCTGTGGGGATTTGGTGTTCTACCCCCTTTACTTGCCCAAAGTCTAGCGGGTGTTTGCTAAAGACTCTTTCGTACTCCTGAACCACCTGGTAGACTCCCTGTTTCTGGTGTGGGGGAGTGGAGTCAGTGCCCACGTGCAGCTTCTGGCACCAGTCCTCCATTTGTTTTTTAGAGCCGTTACCTTCCTCTGGGGGAGATGGAGGCAAGGGTTCCACGGCTTTTACAGAGCTTTGGTTAATGGTGAACAATTTGGCTAGAGTGCATACCGGGGCAAGTGTACTTCTCTTTCCCCAATATTTAGGATGCGGACTGGTACCCTCCCATGGCGGACATCAACCACCCCCCGTGCTGTCAAAATGGTGGGCCTACAGTCTGAGTAAACGGGTTCTACCATAGCTTTGTAGTCTCTACCTCTTAACCCGATTGCAGTCCGGCACCAGATCATCATTTCACTTTTTTGGGGCATGGCGATAGGATGAGTGACCCGTTCCCTAACGCTACCAATCTCACCACCAGACAGTTCTACCTGTTGCCGCTTCGTCAGGGCTCTGATCTCTTTTTGTAAGACGCGCTGCTGGCTGGAGCTGGCATTCATTCCAACTTGCTGTAATATACCAATTATCTCTGAAAGACAATTTTCAATAACGTTAGTACCCAAGGTTATTTTAGGGTGACTTTCACGACGGTCAAAGTCCACAATAATCAGTCCTTGCGCCGGCAGTTCGACTTTACCAATTTTGATGGTCACCTCCTTGAACCCCACCTGCGGCACGGGCTGACCATTGCTGGCGATGATACTCAAGTCATTATCTTGGTAGCGGGTAATATCCGTGTCATTCCAGTACCGCTTGAAAAGTACATAGGGGATGGTGGTTACCTGTGACCCGGTGTCCAACAGTGCACTCATGGGAATGCCATCCAGTACCACAGGCAAGACCGGTCGTCCCCCCAAATCCTTGTCATGCCAGTTTGACGGGCCTGATGATCTTACGCCTGGGGGTTGGCCCTCTGCCCCAGGTTGGGCTCGGTTAAATTACAGTACCTCGCAATATGTCCTGGCTGGCTGCAGCGGCGGCAGATGGGTTGTCCATCCTGGTCGTAGCCGTCCGTTGGCTTCCCTCTGGACGGTGGGATCCTCTTCTGTCGGCGCCACGGGACTTCCTCCGGACTGGTAGCCAGCTGGATCTTTCCTGGAGAGGATACCTGTAACGACTGCACAGTCCGGGTTAGTGCGGCAACGCTTTTGGTCAGTTCTTGGACCTGATGGTGCAGGTCTTTAGGCTGGGTACCAATCGTAGTCTGTGCATTGGCTCCTGCAGGTTCTATAGACTGGGGCTCCGCCTCCTGGTAATGAGTGATAGCAGGGAACCTGGAGGCCGCAACCCCACCGGGTGCGGGTTCTCGGAGTACCCGGATGGCTCTGTCCTTAAACTGTGCAAAGTCTAACTCAGGGTTCTGCAGGGCCATTAGGTGTAACTGGGTTTGGTGGGCGCTGGACAGCAGACCCTCAATTAATTGTTCAGTCAGCAGTTTATCTGCATTCCACACACTGTCAGGGTCTGCCTGCTTAATGGCTCTCAGGGCCTCTTGCAAATTCAAAGCATAGTCTCTTATACTGTCTTGGGCCCGCTGCTTGCACCCATAAAATCTCATTTTGATCTCTGCTGAGGTGCGGGTATCAAAAGTGTCCTTTAGCCAGGCTAAAATCTCCTTCACGGTCCCCTTGTCCCTGACTGACCAGGACTTTACTTCTCGTTGGGCCGCGCCGGTTAACTGGCCTATCAGTATGCTCACTTTTTGTTCCTCCGTCAGGGGGTATACTTTGAATAGGCTATACAGTCTCTCTTTAAAGTCGCTCAGGGTATGCGACTCCCCTGAGTACTGGGGCAACCAGGCCGCTCCGGGGATATAAGGCATCGTGAATGGCTTTACTGCGGCAGCGGCCGCGCTGGTGGTGGCAGTTCCCTCTGCTTCCGACATCTTCTTCCCCCGTAGTCAACCGTGGCCTACCTTCCGTTGCTTTACTTCTGTAGGCCGCGGCTCCGCAGGCGACCGCCGGGGTTGAGGACCTTGCGTCGCGTCCTGGTGACGACAGCGTCCGCTCGGCTCCTTTCAGGACCTTGCGCAGCGTCCATGCGTAAGGCGGGGCTCCAGTTCTCGCGCGCTTTCGTCGTCCACGCCCCTCTTATTCCCGCGGCGTTCCAAAGATGGCGCCCGATTGCGGGAAAATGGCTGCGGATGGCGGGAAAAGGCTGCGGATGGCGGGAAACTCCACCAAGGTAAGTATTACAGTCTTTCTTCAGGCATGCAGTACCCGTTGGTGGCGGGCACGAAATCCTGCCGACTACGCCAAAAGTTGACGCGCCCCCTGGGCCATGTGTGTGTGGGGATACCTGGAACCGGATCTTTTGTGGATGCTGGGGGTTGTAGTCCTTGCGTGGCGGGGACCCGGTCCCGTGGCTCAGGGTGGTCAACCCAAATGGCGGTCTATTTATAGGGTTTTGTGATTAAATGTCCGACTATGCAACCCGTGGATTGCGGTCAGAGTGAACCGCCGCTTCAGGGCAGGCCGCTGAGGCTGGTGTTGTGGGTGCAGCAGAGGGTAGTATAACTCCCCACGGGAGGAGTATAGCCTCAGGGCGGTAAATAGGGATATTGGTGGTGATGGTGCATTGGAGCAGCAGTAACCACACGGAGTCTGTCATGCAATTCAGGGTCTTTACTGTTGGCGGTATTAAGGGACCCGTCCGGAATACAGGTTAACAATGGAGGCCTGGTCAGTCTGAGAGCAACTGGGAAATCCCGCTGGTCAGGGGAAGTTTGTAGGCCTACCGTGCTGACTTCACTCTTTCTAGGCTATCCCGCTGTAGTGTAGTGGTAGCCCACGTCTCTGAGTGTACCGTGTTGTTCTCGCCCATATGACTGGCGACTCGGGCCTTCCGTACTTCTCACCCCTCCGGGGCAGTAGTGGTCCCTCTCGTGTGGCTGAGCCTCCGGGCTTCCTTGGGCCAGAGGACTTGAAGTCCCCTGCGTGGTGGTTTTCTGCTGCTGGGCTTATAACCCTCACAGCCTCGGACTCCAGTGTCCGGCTTTGTAAGTCTCTAGCCTGGACGAGCTCTGCTAGCTCCCCTCCTGGCCTTGTGTTCCTCCTCTGCCTACAGGGACTCCTCAGCCTGCTGCTGACCTGTCCCTATCTGCAACTTCACTGGAACCTTGTCTGGAACTTGTCTCCCTAACCCTGCCCCAGATCCAGTTTATAAAGGGCAGGTTTCTCCCCTCCCTGGACTGAGGCAGGAGGTGCTGCTCGCTAATTGTCGCCAACCATGGAACCTCCCACCTGCTCTCAGACATGACATTGCTACCACTGTGGCAACCAGACCTGGGGTGCCACATTTATATCAGAATATAGCAGTATCTAAAATCTCTACAAAGAGAGAGGTGTACGAGCACAAAAAAAATCAGTCAGCTTTCACAGCAATTCACTGTCTACAAGTATGAATTCAGTTCTATCCAAACGTGGGAAGAAGAAGTTGGTCTACGAGAATCACATTTACGTATTTTCCAAATGAATGTCTGACGATGTCCATTCCATCTGGGTGTGTGAAAAACGGTCGACTTGCAAGGGACGTGTTTTGACCAATGAAGCATCTGGTGAAGTGGTGAAAGTAACCAATCCCCACAACCACGCAGCACAAGCAGCAAGACCTGAAGCAATCTGACTGGTCAATGAGGCAGTCACCATGGCAAGGACAACACAGGAGACACCACAACAGATCTCACAGAAGTAATTTCAGGAGCCCATTCTAATGTTGTAGCACTTCTCCCAAGGAAAGCATCACTGAAGAGAACAATATGATTATCAAGGCAACTTGGCAATATTCTAAGGTTGCCCCAAACCCTTGATCAACTTGTTATTCCCCAGGAGTTCCAGGAGATCAATATTGATTGTATCCAGCAGCAGTTCCTTCTGCATGACTCTGGTAACCATTAGTGTTGAGCGAGCACTAAAATGCTCGGGTGCTCGAAGCTCGGGCCGAGCTCGCCGTGATACTCGGGTGCTCGACCCGAGCAACGAGCCCAATGTTAGTCTATTGGAGACTCGAGCATTTTTGCGGTGGCACCTCCGGCAGTCTTTTAAAAGCCTAACAAGTGCCCAAAACGATAGTGACAGTGCTCAAATGACATGGGGACAGCATGGGGATCGCCCCAGGAAGCATTTCTAACCCCCAGGTCATTGCTGTCAACAACGTGGTCAGAGGTATTAAGCCACTTTTACAGGCTCACAATAAAACGTTCAAAAACGAAAGTGAAACTTTTTTCCTGTGAAATATGTTAAGGAACATCCTTTCCAGGGTAAAGACTTGTGTATAAGTTAAAATAAATGACCAAAAACAAAAATACTCCTCCACACCTTCGGCTATGTTCACAAGTAGCATTTTTTATGCGTTTTTGCACTTTTGTATTGCTTTCAACTATGACAAATGCATTCACCGTGAAATGTAATTTTAACATTTTACAACCTTATCTGGCCATGTGCTGTGTGACACATGCATAAAGTGCTGAAAAGACAAGGGAACAGCATGGGGAAGACCCCTGGAAGCATCTCTGGCTCCCAGGTCACTGTCTAAAAGTGTGCCCATCATAAGTGATCCTTACCGCATCAGAAGATGCAGACTTGCAACTATCCCCATGCAAGTTCTAGTCCCAGGGCAGTGTTCAATTGTACCTCCCCCATTCCTTGCAATACAAGCTCAAGTATGTAGCCTGCCACCCACCCACCCCCAGGCTGCAATACCATACTGCTTGCTTGCTTGAACTTGAAATTGGGCCTTTTAGGCATGTGGAGGCGGAATCTGGCCACCACGTCATGGCTGTGTTGGCAGCCTGGAATCCATACTCAGTCCCCAGCCGCACGGCGGCCGGGTGTCCACACACGATCCCCAGCCGCCTGGGGGCAGCCGGGTGTCCATAAACGTTCCCCAGCCGCCCCTATTTCTCCTTGGAACATCCCCCCACACACTTTTCTTAGCCTTGCCTGCTTTAGGCAGCATTGGACGAGCCCACCAGAGAACCAGACTCCTCCGGTTGGCCCTGACTTCTCCATCGGTGGAGTTGAGAGTGCCAAGGTGAGGAGCATGATGATGATGACAGAAGTTAGCATCTGCTATGTTTTCTTTTAATGCAAGTGTAAGTGTGCAGCCTGCCACCCACCCACCCCCAGACTGCAATTCCATACTGCTAGCTTGCACTTGAAATGGGGCCTTTTAGTTTGGAGGAGGCCGAAGCTGGCCACTACCTCATGGCTGCTTCGGCAGCGAGGTATCCATACTCAGTCCCCAGCCGCCCATATTTGTCCTGGTGTGCCTTATACATAAGATTAAGCGCGTATACTAAAACATTACCTGTGCCCTCCCCAGTGCATTTAGTGGGAAGGAGAGCCTATTCCGCTGTAGTGTGTGCATGCCAAACCCCTGTTCATGGTACATGCGAAGATGCCTCCCACCTTGCACCTGTCATTGCAGACTTGCAACTATCCCCATTCAAGTCCTTGTCCCAGGGCAGTGTTCAATTGTACCTCTCCCATTCCTTGCAATGCAAGTGCAAGTATGCAGCCTGCCACCCACCAACCCCCAGGCTGCAATACCATACTGCTTGCTTGCTTGCACTTTAAATTGGGCCTTTTAGGCATGTGGAGGCGGAATCTGGCAACCACGCCATGGCTGTGTCGGCGGCCTGGTATCCATACTCAGTCCCCAGCCGCCTGGTGGCCGGGTGTCCCCACATGCTCCCCAGCCTCCAGGGGGTGGCCAGGTGTCCATACTCGGTCCCCAGCCACCCCTATTTGTCCCGGTAACCTTTCCCACACTTTTCTTAGCCTGGCCTGCGTTAGGGCAGCATTGGCCGAGCCCACCGGACTATCAGACTCCTCCGGTGGGCCCTGGCTTCTCCATCAGGGGAGTTGAGAGTGCCAAGGTGAGGAGCATGATGAGGATGATACAAGTTAGCATCTGCTTTGTTTTGTTGTAATGCAAGCGCATGTATGTAGTAGCGGCTTGGCCTGAGGTGGTCAGCGTTTTGGCGCATATCCTACCTCCTCCGAGGATTGCTAGATGTTTTCCTGCTACTATCCAAGTTCTATGACTCCCGTTAAAACAAAGCTTCAGGTGATAAATGATGGATGAGGTAGTGGCAAAGGAGAAAGAGCAGGAGGAACAGGGACCATTCACATCAATATCAGGCCAGTCAACCAGATATGTCTTGTAGGATATGTTTCTGTAACAAAAGGAGCGGTTCGGCTGCACAGTTATAGGGCATACAGTGAGTGCAATGCCTACCAAAAAGTTCGAGCCACTCCAATGCCCCTTGGAAATGACATGGAGGTCAGAGGGCGTTAACTAAACCTTTTTTTCCATTTATAGCAACTGGGTCTCCCGTGCACTGTTGGCCTAAGCAGTGAATGGAAGGCTTTCCAAAAATTATGAGGAACTGCAATGCCCCTTACAAGAGCCATGTGTGGCACCGCAGGGGTCTGGTTACCACAGTAATAGAGATATTATGTCGGAGAGCAAGTGGGAGGTTTCCTGGTCAGGATCCCTTAAACATGCAACATGCTCCTGCCCCAATCCTGGGAGGGGAGTATTCTGCCTTTATGAACTGGATCTGGGGCGGGGTTGAGTGAGTCAGAGAACAGTCAGAGTCAGTGTGAGAGCAATGGAAAGTAACAGCAAGGAGCTCTGTAGGAGCTAGGAGCTAAAGACCAGGGGCTGGAAGCTGAGCAGAGCTCGCCCTGGCAGAAGACAATAGGAACCGGACACAGGAGTCCGAAGCTATGAGGACTTATATATCCAGCAGCAGAAACCAGCCGGCAGGGGATTTCAGGTCCTCTGGCCATAGAAGCCCGGAGGCTCAGTCACAAGCAAGGGACCAGCACCGCCGTCGTGGAGCGGAGGCTAACAGAAGGCCCCAAGTCACCAGCCATATGGGTGAGCACTACACGGTACACTCAGGGACGTGGGCTACTTCTACCCGCTTACAGCAAGGTAGCCAGGAAGAGTGCAGACAGACGGGGAGGCCTACACTTCCACCTGGGGAACTCCTGCTTGCTCACAGACTGACCAGGCCTCTTATGCTAGCCAGTACTCCCGGGAGGGTCTACCTTATAATCATCAGTAAAGACCCTGAACTGCACTGCAAAGACTCTGAGTCATTCCTGCTGCGCTCGTGCACCATCACCCCCATCATCCACACTTACTGCCCTGAGGCTACACTCCTCCCGAGTGGAGTTATCCCATTCTATGCTGCGCACACAACACCAGCCTCAGCGGTCTGCCTCGCAGCGGTGGTACTCCCTGACCGCAATCCACGGGTGGCGCAGTCGGACAATTAACCTCAAAACCTAAGAAAGATTGCCACTGGTTTGGCCAGCCTGATCCACGGGACCGGTCACCGCCACGGAGACTACAGACCCCAGAGACCCGGCACCGGGTATCCCACACACGTGTACACACGGCCCAGGGGGCGCGTCACATGCCGTACAGCATATTACAAACATAAATCCCATTATTGGGGAGTGGGTGTCCCATGGTATTTGCTTATGCTTTCCAAGCAAAAGCTGCCAAAAATTAGGACGGAGCAACTTGCAATGCCCCTTACAAGAGCCATGCAGTACAGCATATTACAAACATAAGTCCCATTATTGGGGAGTGGGTGTCCCATAGTATTTGCTTATGCTTTCCCAGCAAAAGCTGCCAAAAATTAGGACGGAGCAACTTGCAATGCCCCTTACAAGAGCCATGCAGTACAGCATATTACAAACATAAGTCCCATTATTGGGGAGTGGGTGTCCCATAGTATTTGCTTATGCTTTCCCAGCAAAAGCTGCCAAAAATTAGGACGGAGCAACTTGCAATGCCCCTTACAAGAGCCATGCAGTACAGCATATTACAAACATAAGTCCCATTATTGGGGAGTGGGTGTCCCATAGTATTTGCTTATGCTTTCCAAGCAAAAGCTGCCAAAAATTAGGACGGAGCAACTTGCAATGCCCCTTACAAGAGCCATGCAGTACAGCATATTACAAACAAAAGTCCCATTATTGGGGAGTGGGTGTCCCATAGTATTTGCTTATGCCTTGCAAGCAAAAGCTGCCAAAAATAAGGACGGAGGAACTTGCAATTCTGGCACCCTGGTAGTATAGTGGTGGTGGAGGCTGAAGATAAGGAGAAGAAGATTAAACAGCCGAAACGAGGAAGCGTATAACCATGTGTGGGTGTGAAGCGGTGCTTTCCAAGCAAAAGCTGCCAAAAATTAGGACAGAGCAACTTGCAATTCCCCTTACAAGAGCCATGCAGTACAGCATATTACAAACATAAGTCCCATTATTGGGGAGTGGGTTTCCCATAGTATTTGCTTATGCTTTCCAAGCAAAAGCTGCCAAAAATTAGGACAGAGCAACTTGCAATGCCCCTTACAAGCGCCATGCAGTACAGCATATTACAAACATAAGTCCCATTATTGGGGAGTGGGTGTCCCATAGTATTTGCTTATGCTTTCCCAGCAAAAGCTGCCAAAAATTAGGACAGAGCAACTTGCAATGCCCCTTACAAGAGCCATGCAGTACAGCATATTACAAACATAAGTCCCATTATTGGGGAGTGGGTGTCCCATAGTATTTGTTTATGCTTTCCAAGCAAAAGCTGCCAAAAATTAGGATGGAGCAACTTGCAATGCCCCTTACAAGAGCCATGCAGTACAGCATATTACAAACATAAGTCCCATTATTGGGGAGTGGGAGTCCCATGGTATTTGCTTATGCTTTCCAAGCAAAAGCTGCCAAAAATTAGGACGGGGCAACTTGCAATGCACCTTACAAGAGCCATGCAGTGCAGCATATTACAAACATATGTCCCATTATTGGGGAGTGGGTGTCCCATAGTATTTGCTTATGCTTTCCAAGCAAAAGCTGCCAAAAATTAGGACGGAGCAACTTGCAATGCCCCTTACAAGAGCCATGCAGTACAGCATATTACAAACAAAAGTCCCATTATTGGGGAGTGGGTGTCCCATAGTATTTGCTTATGCCTTGCAAGCAAAAGCTGCCAAAAATAAGGACGGAGGAACTTGCAATTCTGGCACCCTGGTAGTATAGTGGTGGTGGAGGCTGAAGATAAGGAGAAGAAGATTAAACAGCCGAAACGAGGAAGCGTATAACCATGTGTGGGTGTGAAGCGGTGCATGTGAATACACCTCCCGAAATAACACAGTGGATTTGACTTTATGTTACTCTGCTGTCATTTGGTGGTGATGAGAAGTGTGGCCCAATCCAGCCCTGGTTCATTTTGATAAGGGTCAGCTTGTCAGCATTGTCAGTTGACAGGCGAGTGCGCTTATCAGTTATAATTCCCCCAGCGGCACTAAAAACACGCTCCGATAACATGCTAGCAGCAGGGCAGGCCAGGACCTCCAAGGCGTACAGAGCAAGTTCATTCCAAGTGTCCAGCTTGGATACCCAATAATTAAAAGGCACAGAGGAATCACGGAGGACGCTGGTACGATCGGCAAGGTACTCCCTCACCATCTTTTGAAACTTTCCGCTCCTTGTGAGAGTACCCCGTGCCTCAGGGCTTGTAAGCTGGGCGGGTGTCAGAAAACTGTCCCAGAACGTTGACAGTGTTCCCCTGCCTCTGCTGGATTGGAGTTGCATCTCTCTCGCCTGTACGCCTTGGTTGGGCAACGAACTATGACCTCTTCCGCTAGCGTGTTCAGATGGGAATTTTTTTAAGAGTTCTGCAGCAAAGGCCTTCTGGTATTGCCCCATTTTTGAAGACCTCTCCACCTCAGGAATAAGAGAGTGAAAGTTCTCCTTGTAGCGGGGGTCTACAAGTGTCACCAAACAGTAATGACTGTCACCCAACATTTTGACAAAGCGAGGGTCACGGTTAAGGCAGCGTAACATAAAGTCAGCCATGTGTGCCAGACTGGTAACGGGCAAGATTTCCGTGTCCTCACCAAGATGACGACTGACCATGCTCTCCTCCTCCTCCTCTTCCTCCTCCCCCCTGTCCTCAGGCCACCCATGCTGAACCGACTGTATGACACTTGTACAGGTACTACCGTCTACAACGCATGATAGCAGCTCCTGTTCTTTCCCTCCTCCTCCTCCTCCTCTCCCTTATTGTCCCCCAATGCACTTTGGGATGAGATGAGGCTGGGCTGTGTGTAACTGCCCGCTACGGCTTCTTGATCCATCTCATCATACTCTGGCTGCAATGCCTCCTCTTTAATTCTCTGCAGAGAGCGTTGCAAAAGACAGACAAGTGGGATGCTGACACTAATGTTGGCGTCATCGCCACTCACCATCTTGGTGGCCTCCTCAAAGTTTGTCAGGATGGTACATATGTCAGACATCCAGGTCCACTCCTAAGGTCTTATGTGTGGAGTCTGACCTGAATATCGACGGCCTTGTTGCAGCTGGTACTCCACAACTGCTCTATTCTGCTCACAAATCCTTTGCAACATGTGGAGGGTAGAGTTCCAACGTGTGGGGACATCACACACCAGTCGGTGTGCTGGAAGCTGCAAACGCTGCTGCAACACAGCAAGGGCGGCGGAAGCTGTAGCCGACTTGCGAAAATGAGCTGACAGGCGGCGTACTTTCACGAGTAGTGATGAGCCAACCCCGTAGTGTTCGAGTTCGGTTCAGTTCGTCGAACACCCGTGTGTTCGCCGAACTGTTCGTCGAACTGTTCGTCGAACACCTTCAAACACCTTTAAAACCAATGGCAGGCAAACAAAAACACATAGAAACACATAGAAAACACCTTCAAAGGTGTCCAAAAGCTGACAAACTGCTCAGAAGACACAACTAACACATGGAAAAGTGACAAGTACATATAGTCATGCGAAAAGAAAAGAGGTGGAGGAGTAAAAGGAGGGGGAGACACAGATATAGGCATGTCATGCCCTTCTAAAATCCAAAAAGTGAGAAGCCGACACGTTCAGTCCGCTCCTGCCCGTGCCACCTCCGTGTCGCAGGGTTTGTGCCAGAGCCGCGGTGAACCCTGACGGCCAGCCCCCCCCTCCCAATACTGGTGCCTGTCCACTGGTGGGTCGAGCGAGCCCCCCTGTGGTGGAGGCAGCTCTAAGCTTTTTAATTTAAATTGTCTCTCTAATTTGAATGAATACACTTTAAATCCATTTACAAGGATCTATTGGAGGGCAAGTCTCATGCCAGCAGCCGCGTAATTCCAGCTCCAGTAGCGTCCACTAAAGCTGCTGCAGTTAAAAAGCTTTTATAAGGATTGAGCTCGGCTGTGCACCGCAAGGCATCCTACTGCCAGTCCCAGCCCCTATGCCTTGGGGTGCCTCCTGATGCTCTTCACTGAGTATCCCGTGGTCCCGAAGCATTTCCTTTGAAAAAATTAAGTGTCCAAACTACAGGTGGTGTAGCTTGCTTAACAGCCGGGATAATCCGCTGACTAGCAGACACTGCTACTAGGCACAAAGTATTTCCTGGGCTAGATGCAGTTAAAAATTTGTAATTAGATACTCTCGTTGGATGCTGAGAAAGCATTCCATAGAGTCTCCTGGCACGCCATATATGATTCTCTTAAAAAGCTTGGGGTAGGGGTCTAGGGGACCCTTTTATAGCCAAAATCACGGCCCTGTATCACAATACGTCACCTAGGCTGAAGATAAATGGAACTGTAGCACCCTGAGGGCTCGGTTGCTACAGAGGTATTGCACCTCACCCAGAGGTGTGATATCTCACTCTCAGGTAAGGATGGAGTGTGGATCAGGACCCGACACCTGCATGCATTACACCACATTGCCGTGGGGCAGGGCGACCAATATGCCCCTGAGATGGGCACGACAGTCCATGTCCCTGGCTGGAGTGGGGGGAGGGAACACTGAGGAAGGGGAACCCTGTAGTGCAGGAGCAGGGAGGAAGCAGTTCCTGGGTGCATTGAGAAGGGAGTATAAAAGGTGGGCACCATCTTAGTTCAGTGCAGAGAAGTCTGAGCAGAAGTGGCAGGGAGCAGGGGCTCTGCATGAGCTCTGCTCCGGAGGCGGGCCTAATAACAGAGGCCCAGGCCTGGAAGAGGGAGAAGGAAGGAAGAGGAGCGGAGAAGGCTCCAGGAACAAGGAATGAAGGGATCCCAGGGGTGCGGACGGGCGAGTCGCCACCGCACGCCCGAATCCACCTGCATGGAGGGGTCAGGCCAAAGGGGGAGACCGGTCCCCGAAACTAGTGGAGGCAGGAAACGACCCTCAACTAGAAACCGGAGGCTGTGACATTTTATGTGGCGCAGCCCCTCGCTACACCCGCTAGGAAGGCACCACATAGGGTCAGGGAAACTGGCACCAAGTTTACCAAGAGGAGGCCCGAGGCAGCCGGACAGAAGGGTTGGTAAGAAAGGCCAGACAAAGGACACACAAAGGGGGTCCTGTGAAGCGCTCCAAAGTTATCTGGGAGTTGTCTGAGCCCCTCACCTGGTGAGCACAGTACGACGTGGGCAGCCGTTACCTGCAGACGTGGTCTGGATAATAAGAACTGTGAGTAAAGGCCCTGGACTGCATCACTGACTCCGTGTCGTTACTGCTGCTGCCCTGCACCATCACCCCCAACCTCCGCATACACTGCCCTGAGGCTATACTCCTCCCGTGGGGAGTTATGCTATGCTCTGCTGCACCCACAACACCAGCCTCAGCGGTCTGCCCTGCAGCGGCGGTTCACTCTGACCGCAATCCACGGGTGGCGTAGTCGGACATTTAAACATCAAAACCACATAAATAGTTCCGCCACTGGTTTGACCACCCTGAGCCACGGAACCGGGTCGCCGCCACGAAGACTACAACCACCAGCATCCACCAAAAAGGGTCCGGCTCCGGGTGTCCCAAGGCCCAGGGGGTGCATCAGAACATTTTCATCACCTTTCACAATCACCAATGGGACAAGGCAGGGATGTCCTCTGTCCCCTCTCTTATACATCCTAGTGACGGAGCACCTGCTCTCATCAATTCGCCATAACCCCAATATTAGGTGGATTGAGGTGGGAGGCACCGAGTACAAGTGCTCTCTATTTGCTGATGATGTCCTAGTATATATCACTCAATCACATATATCCATCCATGCTGTTATGACTGAAATAGATCACTTTGTTACATGGTCAAATTTTAAAATCAATGCAGCGAAGTCTGAGGCCCTCAATGTCTCCCTCCCCAAATCCATATAGGATTCCATCCAGTCCAACTTTCCCTTTGCCTGGCCCTCACAGGGTATCAAATACTTAGGAATTCCTATTCATAGAGACCTCTCCCATCTATGTTATCTTAATTTTGGGCCCTTTATTGAACAACTCCATACAGACCACGGTTGGCAAGTTAGAACTGTAAGATTCACTACGTGAACCACTGGTGTTTTGTGGAAAAGCACATGTACACTGTGTTCCAAATTATTATGCAAAAAGTGTTTAGGAGTGATAAGGGAAGAATTTGTTTGTTTGTCAGTTAAACTCATTGATGGTGATGTGTGTCAGGGCTCTTTATATCACTGTAAGCAATTGCAGACACCTGTGCTAATTAGTTTGGCAGGTGTGTCCAATGAAAGGCAAGACTACTTAAGAAGGCTGTCTCACATTATTAAGCAGCCTACATTTTCTGCCAAAATGGGAAAGAAAAAGGATGTGTCGGCTGCTGAGAAGCAATAAATTGTGGAGTGTTTAGGTCAAGGCATGACTACAATCAACATTGTGCGATGATCAGGATGAAGTGTCTTGGCAATCAAGAAGTATGTAGCTGATTCACAGTACACACGTGTGCGTGCTGATAAGGGCAAATTGAGGACTCTTTCCTACAGGCAATTACATCAGGTTAAAAGAGCAGCGGCAAAAAAGCCTTGTCATAGCAGCAGACAAGTTTTTGAAGCTGCTGGTGCCTCCAACGTCCCCCGAACAACAAGATGCAGGGTCCTTCAGAGGTTTGCAGCTGTGCATACGCCATCCTGTCAACCTCCTCTATCCACTTCACACAAGCAGAAACGGCTCCAGTGGGCTAAACATTACATGAAGACTGATTTCAAAACTGTTTTGTTCACGGATGAGTGCCGTGCAGCGCTCGATGGTCCAGATGGATGGAGTGGAGGATGGCTGGTTGATGGACACCCCACGCAAACACGGCTACAGCGCCAACAAGGAGGAGGTGGAGTAATGTTTTGGGCTGGAATCATGGGGAGAGAGATTGTCGGCCCCTTTAGGATCCCTGAAGGCGCTAAAGATGAACTCCATAATGTATGTGGATTTTCTCAAACAGCACTTCCTGCCATGGTTCAAGAAGAAGAACCGTGTATTTCACAGCAAGATCATTTTTTTGCATGATAATGCACCATCTCATGCTGCACATAAAACATCTGCATCTCTGGCTGATATGGGCATAAAAGGGGACAAACTTATGGTGTGACCCCCATGCTCCCCTGACCTCTACCCCATTCAGAACCTCTGGAGCATCATCAAAAGGAGTGTCTATGATGGCGGGAGGCAGTTCACATCTAAGCAACAGCTCTGGGAGGGTATTCTGTCCTCATGCAAAACAATTGAAGCAGAAACCATCCAAAACCTGACAAATTCAATGGACGAGAGAGTTCAGAAGCTACTTTCGAACAAGGGGTCCTATGTGAAAATGTAACATCACCTAGAATAAAGTTTTGAGTTGAAAACTGTTTGATTTCAGTTTCTAATAACCTGCTAATGCTTATAATTTCAAAAATGACAATTTTTTTGGTCTTTATTACAATGAAAAGGTTGATCGAAAAGTTTGGGGGATCTAAGAGTGTGGCAACCCAGTAGTCATGATTACTTCGAATTCTGACAATATGAGGGTCATGTTGCAGGTAGTGCAGCAAGAAGGCACTTATGTGTCTTGCGCATCTCGGAGCCCCAAAATTATTTTCTGGGCTTGATGCAGCTAAAAATTATTATTAATTTTAAATCTGGTGGAGCTTAGTATAGATGGCCTAATAGCATCAGTGCTGCACACTGCTACAAAGCCCAAATTATTTTCCAGCCAAGATACAGATAAACATGATTAGTAATTTTAAATCTGGTGGAGCTTATTATAGATGGCCTAATAGAATCAGTGCTGCACACTGGTACAAAGCCCAAATTATTTTCCAGCCAAGATACAGATAAACATGATTAGTAATTTGAAAGCTTAAAACGGTTGGTAGGGTGATTTTAACCAATCATCAAGCTTTTACTCTCCCCAGGATGACACAGGGGTAGAAAAGTCGTTTCGGATCCATGATTTGTTCATCTGTATGAACGTGAGTCTGTCTACATTATCAGTGGAGAGCCGCGTGCGCTTATCTGTCAGCACACCACCAGCAGCGCTGAACACACGTTCAGACAGAACGCTGGCTGCGGGGCATGACAAGATCTCCAAGGCGTAAGTGGCTAGCTCCGGCCATTTATCCAGATTGGAAGCCCAAAAAGAGCAAGGGTCCAGTGACACAGTCATGGCTTCAATGTTTACTTGGAGATACTCCTGTACCATCGTCTCTAGGCGTTGACTATGTGTCAGACTTCTTGTCTCCTGTGGCCTTGCAAAGGATGGGCTAAAAAAGTGGTGAAATGATTCCGCAAAATTGATGTTACCAGCAGATACTGTGGTTCTGTTACGGTTTGAGTGCTGAACACTTGACGGTCCCACAGTTGGCAAGTTGGAACTGTGAGATTCACTACGTGCACCACTGGTGTTTTGTGGAAAAGCACATACATGTAAGATTCTGCAACAGTCTCTGCTGATACTCCTGCATGCGTGCATCCCTTTCTATGGCAGGAATAATTTCGGCAAATTTACTTTTGTACTGGGGATCTAACAGTGTGGCAACCCAGTAGTCAGGATTATTTCTAATTCTCACAATTCGAGGGTCATGTTGCAGGTAGTGCAGCAAGAAGGCACTCATGTGTGTTGCGCATCCAGGAGCACCAAGTCCCTGTTGTGTTGGTGGCGAGGTAACAATCATGCTTCCTTCCTCTGTCCTCTCCCCCCAACCTCGCACAACAGAAATGTGATCAAGGTCTCCCTCATCTGATGAGTCTTCCATCAGTTCGTCCTCCACTTCTTCCTGGGCTCCTGCACCTTCCTCGCTAGTTTGGCTGCTACCATGCGCCCTGGTAAAACCATCTCCCCCACCCTCACATGCCTGCCGCCTTGGTGCTGCCGACCGTCTGGACCTTGCAGATATTAGCAGTTCCGCATACAACTCCTCCTCCTCTACTTCCTCCACCTCCTCTTGTGCCACCACCTGACTCCGAATTCTGTTTATGTGCTCCAGAATGTAAATCACCGGAATAGTCATGCTGATAATGGCATCGTCAGCACTAAACATCTTCGTCGCCATTTCAAAACTGTGCAGAAGGGTGCATAGGTCCCTGATCTGAGACCACTCCTCCAGCGTGATTTGCCCCACCTCTGGATCTCGTTGGCCCAGGCTATACGTCAGAACGTATTGCACCAGGGCTTGTCGGTGCTGCCACAGTCGCTGCAACATGTGCAGAGTTGAATTCCACCGGGTAGGCACATCGCATTTTAGCCGGTGAAGTGGCAGGCCCAACGACTTCTGTAGAGATGTAAGTCGCTGAGCTGCGGGATGCGAACGGCGGAAGTGTGCACACAGCGACCGTGCCCTCTGCAGAAGGCCATCTAGTCTGGGATAGTGGGCTAAAAATTGCTGGACAACCAGGTTCAACACGTGAGCCATACAAGGCACGTGTGTGACATTGGCCCGGCGAAGGGCCGCACCCAGGTTTGCAGCATTGTCGCACACGGCCTTCCCTGGTTTCAGGTCCAGTGGAGACAACCATTCATGAAATTGGTTCTCCAGAGCTGACCACAACTCCTCAGCTGTGTGACTCACATTTCCCAGACATTTCAAAGTAAAAACCACCTCATGACGTTGAGCCCTACTGCCAGCATAGTAAGGAGGTGTGCAGGATCCCTTCTGCGCAGTTAGAAAGCTTGTGGCATGACCAGACAGGCTTTGGGTGCAGGTGGAAAACCGAGAGGAGGTTGAGGAGGCAGAAGCAGTGGAGGAACTTTGACATAAAGAGGATTGACGCACAACTCGTGGGGACGGCAAGACTTGGACAGCAGCCCCTTGTCCTGCTGTCACCATAGTTACCCAGTGCCCAGTCAGCGACATGTAACGCCCCTGTCTATGCCTACTCGTCCAAGTGTCTGTGGTGAAATGCACCCTGTCACACACAGAGTTTCTCAAAGAAGCGGTGATGTTGTGTGCGACATGCTGGTGGAGCGCAGGCACACCTTTCTTTGAGAAGTAGTGCCGACTGGGCATCTGGTACTGGGGCACTGCGATGGACATAAGGTCTCGAAAATCCTCTGTGTCCACCAGGCGGAAAGGCAGCATTTCTGTAGCCAAGAGCTTGCAGATGGTGAAATTCAACCTCTTAGCTTTCTCATGGCTAGGAGGAAATGGTCTTTTACTTGTCCACATCTGAGGGACCGAGGGCTGGCTATTGTGCTTAGACGGGGTTGATAAGGGTGTCCCCGGCAAACTGCCGGTCTGTGAGGAAGATGCAGGCGGACATGTTAGGTTGCCTTGATCCAAAGGTGGTGCTATCGATGTCGGACAGCGCTCAACACCAGCTGGTGTTACCACCTCCAAAGAAAATGATGACCTGCCAATCACGCTGGCTGTTGCGGGTAAAGAGGTGGCAGGTCTGCGCCCCAAAACAGGTGTGACTGCTGTCCCCCCAGTCACAGAGGATGAAGAGGCCGCGGATGCACAAGATATGGCAGACGGTGGTTGGCCCGGCCGGCTAGGCCGCATTGTAGCACACTGAGCTTCCCACTGCAACTTATGCTTCATGTCCATGTGCCGGTTCATGCATGAAGTACTCAAACTATGTATTTTTTGGCCTCTACTTAGCTTTTGCTGACAAATGTTACAGATAACACGAATTGGGTCATCTTTATCGATCTGAAAAAATGCCCAGGCTATGCAAGGCTTAGCACCCATGCGACCTGAAGAGCCACCACGACTTGAGGTGAGAGGCAGAGTTGTGTTTGAGGATGCAGTTGTTGACGTACTTCCAGTACTACGTCTCTGTCCAGGAAGGCGCAACCTGACCTCGTCGTCACTAGCATCTTCCTCCACCTCCTCTGCTGACCTCATCTCTTGGCTGACTGTGGGTTGACAGTAAGTGGGATCTCCAACCTCATCATCATCACCCTGTGCGTTATCACACCCGTCGTCCTCAGAGCCAACCTGTTCCTGTCCTGACAAAAAACTAAAGTTGTCGCTCCAATCAGGTATTTGAGTCTTATCATTGTCTTCCTCATTGTCTCCACCAACAGGAGTTACAGTTTGGGAATGAGGGTCTACATTATGGTCAGAACCTTCTGCGTCTGGTCCTGGATCCGACTCATAAAGATTCTGGGCATCAGTGCAGATCATTTCCTCGTCTGGATTCACAGAAGCGCTGGAGTCGACCTCTGATTCCCAGGCTATAGTATGAGTAAACAGCTCTGCAGACTCAACCATCTGTTCTACCTCATACTCAGACGGGCAGCTGGAGATTTGGGAGCTGTGAGGAAGCAAGTGCGATTGGGGTGATACCTTTGAGGACTGGAGTATTTGTGATGTTGAAGTTGGTGTGGAGGAGAGCCCACTTAAAGGAGCACTTGATATCCGTTGAAGCACCTGCTGTTTTTGTGCCTCATCTGGAATTTGTAGCGATTGACGTGGCCGTAAGAAAGGGATCTTATCACATTGTCCGCTAAAAGAAGTAGACATTTTAGTTTGGCTGGAAGATGGTCTTTCTTCTGCAGATGTTACTGTTGCTTTAACACCTACCCCACGGACACAACCTTTTTTCCCCTTCCCAACACGCCTATTCCCCTTTCCACCAGCAGCAGGCCCTTTTCCACTCATTTTGGTGGTTAACTAATTCACAACTCTGGAGTTGTTTGCACTAAAAAACAATGGATGGGAACCGAGCAGAGCTGAGTGGCCAAACTGTGGTATTAGGCCAAAACTATTGGCTGTGTTAGATGCAGAAAAAAATTATATTCGATTTGCAACCTGATGGAGGTCAGTATAGATGGACTAATAGAACAAGTCCCACACACAGCTAGAAGCCCAAATATTTTTTCAGAGGTAGATGCAGAAATAAAATTTATTCAGTTTGCAACCTGATGGAGGTCAGTATAGATGGACTAATAGAGAAAGTCCCACACACTGCTAGAAGGCCAAATATTTTTTCAGAGCTAGATGCAGACAAAAACTTATTTTGAATTTGCATCCTGATGGAGGTCAGTATAGGTGGACTAATAGAACAAGTCCCACACACTGCTAGAAGGCCAAATATTTTTTCAGAGCTAGATGCAGAAAAAAAATTATATTCAGTTTGCAACCTGATGGAGGTCAGTATAGATGGACTAATAGAACAAGTCCCACACACAGCTAGAAGCCCAAATATTTTTTCAGAGGTAGATGCAGATAAAAATTATTTTTAATTTGCAACCTGATGGAGGTCAGTATAGATGGACTAATAGAGAAAGTCCCACACACTGCTAGAAGGCCAAATATTTTTTCAGAGCTAGATGCAGAAAAAAATTATATTCAGTTTGCAACCTGATGGAGGTCAGTATAGATGGACTAATAGAACAAGTCCCACACACAGCTAGAAGCCCAAATATTTTTTCAGAGTTAGATGCAGAAAAAAATTATATTCAGTTTGCAACCTGATGGAGGTCTGTATAGATGGATTAATAGAACAAGTCCCACACACAGCTAGAAGCCCAATATTTTTTCAGAGGTAGATGCAGAAAAAAAATATATTCAGTTTGCAACCTGATGGAGGTCAGTATAGATGGACTAATAGAGAAAGTCCCACACACTGCTAGAAGGCCAAATATTTTTTCAGAGCTAGATGCAGACAAAAAATTATTTTTAATTTGCAACCTGATGGAGGTCAGTATAGATGGACTAATAGAGAAAGTCCCAAACACTACTAGAAGGCCAAATATTTTTTCAGAGCTAGATGCAGAAAAAATTATATACAGTTTGCAACCTGATGGAGGTCTGTATAGATGGATTAATAGAACAAGTCCCACACACAGCTAGAAGCCCAATATTTTTTCAGAGGTAGATGCAGAAAAAAAATATATTCAGTTTGCAACCTGATGGAGGTCAGTATAGATGGACTAATAGAGAAAGTCCCACACACTGCTAGAAGGCCAAATATTTTTTCAGAGCTAGATGCAGAAAAAAATTATTTTTAATTTGCAACCTGATGGAGGTCAGTATAGATGGACTAATAGAGAAAGTCCCACACACTGCTAGAAGGCCAAATATTTTTTCAGAGCTAGATGCAGAAAAAAATTAATTTTAATTTGTAACCTGATGGAGGTCAGTATAGATGGACTAATAGAGAAAGTCCCACACTGTTAGAACCTTGCTCTTAGGTTTTTTTTCCTTTGCTGGTCACATGACCTTGTTGGCCTATTTAATCTGCTCCGCCCTTCTGGCTTTGCTGGACTTCATTGTATATCTACTTTCTAGCTAGCCTGTGCTCTGTGTCTTGCTCTGTTAGTTTGCTTGGTCTACTGACCTCTATGTTCTATATATTTTGTTTGTTCGTCTGTCTGCTACTATTTCTGTTAGGAGGTGTCCCATATTCCTCCCAGTCCTTAGTACTTGTAGGGATTCCTTCCCCACATCTATAGGTCTCCGTACAGACTAGCTTAGGACTTTAGCAGGTCTGATCGCAGGATCAGGTCCCCTGTTACATCGTAGGGATTAAGCTGAGTTCTATCGTAGGGACAGATCTCCTCTCTTTCCTTAACTCTGGTAGCAGAACATAACAGTAAGTCCAGCCAGCAAATTCTCTACGGAAAGATTTTTCTGTTCCATCATGGTGTCGGTTCAGGATTTGGTTCATCGCCTGCAGGGACTCTCTCTGGAGGTGGCCGAGCTCCGTCAGCACGTGAGTAACTGTCCTGGAGCACATTTCTTGGAGCCTAAGGTATGTTTGCCGGATTTATTTTTTTTCTGAACACCGAGAATTTTTTTCATTCAAAAATGCTTGCTTATTGGATTTTCGTTTGAGACCTAAGTCCTCTGGGGATGAATCCCAGCGCGTAGGGTTCATATTGTCACTTTTGCGCAAAGAGCCTCAGGAGTGGGCCTTTTCTTTGCAACCTAGTGATACATGCTTCAGATCAGTGGATAGTTTTTTTTTCTGCTTTGGGACTATTATATGATGATCCTGACCGTGTCGCATCAGCTGAGACTGAGTTGAGACGTTTAAAACAGGGATCAGGTAATGTGGAAAAATATTGTACTCATTTCCGTCGTTGGTCTACTCAAACAGGGTGGAACGATTCTGCTCTGAAAAGTCTATTTCTTGCTGGGCTCAGTGAAAGGGTTAAAGACCTGCTAATTGCTTATCCTACACCTGAAGATTTGCAACAGGCTATGCAATTAGCTATACGGGTGGATAGGAGACTGCGTGCTAGGGTTAATGAGAGCAAATCCTCTGCTATGTCAGTTTCTGGTTATGAGAATGTGTGTACTAACAGTGGTGAACCGATGGAGATAGGATCGGTGGCACCTCGCTCTCAAGAAAAAGACCGTCGATTTTCTGAAGGCTTGTGTTTCTATTGCGGAAAATCTGATCATTTGATTAAAGGCTGTGAGCTTCGTATGAAGAAAGAAAAAAAAAATGGTCAGTCATGCCCGTATTGCCTGTTTAAATTCCAAGGGTATATTTTTAGCTGCTTCCTCGATTGCTCAGAAAAAATTAATGGAATTTCGGGTGTTTGTTGATTGCGGGTCTACTCTGAATGTAATTGATGGGGGATTCGTGGAAAGACTCAATTTAAAACCTGAACCTTTATCATCCCCCATTGCTGTGGTTTCTGTGGATGGTTCCCCTTTGAAGAATATTACTCTCAAGGTCTGTGAATTTCCTCTCACTATTAATGGTGTTCACCATGAGAAATTGGATTTGGTAGTGTTGAATAACTTGCCTTCTCCAGTAATATTGGGATTGCCCTGGTTAAAATTTCACAATCCTGTACTGGATTGGTCTACCAGTGAAATTAAATCCTGGAGCCATAAATGTTATGACAAGTGTTGTAACGGGCGTATTGCAGCTTTGGATAGGGGAGAATTGCCTGTTCCTATTCAGGATTTTTGGAGAGTTTTTTCTGAGAAGGAATCGCAGGTTTTGCCTCCCCATAGAGACTATGATTGTTCTATTGAATTTGTCCCTGGAGCGACTCTTCCTAAAAGTCGTTTATTTAACCTTACTATTCCTGAGAGGAAAGCTTTGGAGGAATACATACAGACAAGTTTGGCCGCCGGTCACATTAGGCCCTCTAAGTCTCCTGTGGCGGTTGGATTTTTTTTTGTAAAAAAAAAGGACGGCGGTTTACGTCCTTGTCTGGATTTTCGTGAGATTAACAAAATTACTGTACGCAATCCTTACCCACTGCCATTGATTCCTGATCTGTTTAACCAGTTAATGGGGGCCAAGTGGTTCTCTAAAATTGACCTTAAGGGGGCATACAATCTGTTGCGCATGAAGGAGGGTGATGAATGGAAGACTGCTTTTAACACTCCTGTGGGTCATTTTGAGAATCTGGTTATGCCTTTTGGTCTTACTAATGCTCCTGCATTTTTTCAGAATCTGATTAATGACATCCTTAGACCTTTGATCGGCAAAAATGTGGTTGTGTATTTGGATGACATTTTGATTTATTCGCCGGATCTGGAGTCTCATTGGCGGAGCGTGCGTGAGGTATTACAGTTATTAATGGACAATTCGCTTTTTGCTAAGCTGGAGAAATGTGAGTTCGCTGTACAGAGAATTAGTTTTTTGGGCTACATTATCTCCAGCAAAGGTTTTGAAATGGATCCGGTTAAGGTTCAGGCTGTGCAGGAATGGCCTAGGCCTATTGGTTTGAAATCGATACAGAGGTTTTTGGGTTTCGCCAATTACTACAGAAAATTCATAAAAAATTTTTCTAGTATTGTCAAACCTCTGACTGATCTCACCAGGAAAGGTGCTGATGCGGTTCAGTGGTCTTCTGAGGCCATTGAAGCTTTTGTGTATCTCAAGGAGAGGTTCACCTCTGCTCCCATCCTTATGCAGCCTGATGTGACTAGGCCGTTTTTGGTTGAGGTTGATGCTTCCTCTGTGGGGGTTGGCGCAGTATTGTCTCAGGATAACGGGGATGGATTACATCCCTGTGCCTTTTTTTCAAAAAAAATTTCGGAGACTGAACTGAATTACGATATTGGTAATCGGGAATTATTGGCTATTAAATTCGCATTTGAACACTGGCGCCACTTCTTGGAAGGTGCGGAATTTCCCATTCAGGTTCTTACGGATCATAAAAATCTGATATATCTTGATGCTGCCAAGCGCCTGAATGCCCGTCAGGCTAGGTGGGCACTGTTTTTCTCGCGGTTTAATTTCTCCGTTACTTACATCCCTGGTACTAAGAATGTTAAGGCGGATGCCTTGTCTCGCAGTTTTTCTCCCATAGTCGGTGCTGAGAAAGAGGAGAACATTTTACAAGAAGGTGTTGTGATAGCTGCTTTGGACTCCGTTTTGGAAAATGAGATTCTTAAAGCACAGGAGAATGCCCCTTCTAACACTCCTCATGGGAGGTTGTTTGTGCCTGGGACCTTTAGGAGAGATTTGTTTGTTGAGTGTCACGAATCTCGGTTGGCAGGTCATCCCGGAATCTCTGAGACCAAGAGACTGGTGGGTCGCAGTTTTTGGTGGCCTGGATGGCAGAAGGAAGTCATTAAGTGGGTGCGTCAATGTACTATATGTGCTAGATCTAAGTCCTCACATACTCCTGCTGCGGGGTTGCTTTGTCCTTTGGAGGTTCCCAGTGCTCCTTGGACACATTTGGCTATGGACTTTATAACTGACCTTCCCCCCTCTGAGGGTTTTACTGTCATCTGGGTGGTCGTGGACCGTTTTAGCAAGATGTGTCACTTGGTTCCTTTCATCAAACTGCTCTGCGCTAAAACTCTCGCTAAGGCCTTTGTCAAGGAAATTGTCAGACTTCATGGCGTTCCTACTGACATTGTTTCTGATAGGGGTCCTCAGTTCGTGGCTCGTTTTTGGCGTGCCTTTTGTGATAGGTTGGGAGTTCATTTGTCGTTCTCGTCCGGATATCATCCTGAATCTAATGGCCAGACAGAAAGGAAAAACCAGGATGTTGAGCAGTTTTTGCGTTGTTTTGTGGCAGACAATCATGAGGGGTGGTCTGAGTTTCTGCCACTTGCTGAATTTGCTCTGAACAATCATACATCTTCTTCTGCTGGTTGTTCGCCTTTTTTTTGTTGTTCTGGAGACATCCGTCGTTTGGGTCGTTCTCCAAGTTGGGATCTGCCGTGCCTGAGGAGGAGAATTTTTCCGGTGATTTGGAGAGAGTTTGGACGGATGTGCGTGGTAATCTTCAGGAGGCCAACAGAAAATCTAAAGACTACTTTGATAGGAAACGACAGGAGGTTTTGTTCGCTGTTGGTGACATGGTTTGGTTGTCCTCTAGGAATCTGCGGTTGAGGATTCCTTCAAAGAAATTGGGTCCCAAGTTTGTAGGGCCCTTTAAGGTGCTTCAGGTTGTCAACCAATCTGCTGTTAGGTTGGAGGTTCCTACCTCCTGGAGAATTAATCCGGTATTTCATGTCTCTCTGTTGAAAAAAGCTGTTGTATCGGATTGTGACGCCTCTGCCTCTGTTCCTCCGGTGGTGGAGGACGGGGAATATGAAATTTCTCGCATCCTTAACTCTAGACGGTATAGAGGTAGTTTGCAGTATCTTGTGGCCTGGAAAGGTTTCGGTCCCGAGGATAACTCTTGGGTGAGGTCGGATGATGTTTCCGCGTCCAGACTTAGCAGAGCGTTTCACAGGAGATTTCCTGATAAGCCTGGTCCTAGGGGATCCGGAGGATCCTCTTAGAAGGGGGGGTACTGTTAGAACCTTGCTCTTAGGTTTTTTTTCCTTTGCTGGTCACATGACCTTGTTGGCCTATTTAATCTGCTCCGCCCTTCTGGCTTTGCTGGACTTCATTGTATATCTACTTTCTAGCTAGCCTGTGCTCTGTGTCTTGCTCTGTTAGTTTGCTTGGTCTACTGACCTCTATGTTCTATATATTTTGTTTGTTCGTCTGTCTGCTACTATTTCTGTTAGGAGGTGTCCCATATTCCTCCCAGTCCTTAGTACTTGTAGGGATTCCTTCCCCACATCTATAGGTCTCCGTACAGACTAGCTTAGGACTTTAGCAGGTCTGATCGCAGGATCAGGTCCCCTGTTACATCGTAGGGATTAAGCTGAGTTCTATCGTAGGGACAGATCTCCTCTCTTTCCTTAGCTCTGGTAGCAGAACATAACACACACTGCTAGAAGGCCAAATATTTTTTCAGAGCTAGATGCAGAAAAAAATTATATTCAGTTTGCAACCTGATGGAGGTCAGTATAGATGGACTAATAGAACAAGTCCCACACACAGCAAGAAGCCCAAATATTTTTTCAGAGGTAGATGCAGATAAAAATTATTTTTAATTTGCAACCTGATGGAGGTCAGTATAGATGGACTAATAGAGAAAGTCCCACACACTGCTAGAAGGCCAAATATTTTTTCAGAGCTAGATGCAGAAAAAAATTATATTCAGTTTGCAACCTGATGGAGGTCAGTATAGATGGACTAATAGAACAAGTCCCACACACTGCTAGAAGCCCAAATATTTTTTCAGAGCTAGATGCAGAAAAAAATTATATTCAATTTGCAACCTGATGGAGGTCAGTGTAGATGGACTAATAGAATGATGCTATGCCGAAAAGATTTTACTTCACTAGGTGCAGTAAATAAATTGGTATTCTATACACAGGTGGTATATCTTGCAACACAGATAGGCTACTCCACTGACTAACACACTCTGCAATAGGCCAAAAAGGATTAGCTTTGCTAGATTCCGCCAAATGCTGTGAAAAAAACTTGCACAGCACTGGCACAGACCTGCCTGGCAAAAACTGATAGGAACTGATGTAACCTAGTCCTGAAAAGGACTGCAATTACAATTAGTCTTTACTCCCACAATCTATCTATTTAAGAGCACAGACCTGCCTGATAAAAGTCGTAGGAAATGCTGTAACCTAGTCCTTAAAAGGACTGCAATCACAACTATTCCCTACTCCCAAGCTATCTGTAGATTTGTGCGAAAATTGGCTTGAAATTAACAAGGTATAGCGCACACAGCAACAGCGGTGCCGTCTAACACGCAGCTGCAGCAGTGAGAAAATGGTGGCGACGGGGAAAATGGCTTGGTCTTATAGGGCAAGGACATGTGACATACACTGCCAAAGACGCATGCCCTTGCTTGTGTGAAAAACAGCAGTTCGCTCCGTGTGTGCGCTGCTGATAGGCTGACAGACTGCACCTCCCCACTGCAAATGCGGGAAAGAGAAAAAAAAATGGAGATCTTCATTATTCCTGCAGAGATCCATCCCCTGCCCCTTCCCCCACCCCGCTGTACACTCAAACTGCGTATTAACATTAATTTTCATCATTACTGAGAAAAAATCCAGTTATGATTTTGGTGCACGAACAGTTATCGAACATAACCTCGAACAGCCGAATTTTTCTCAAATCGTTCGTGTTCGCCGAACGGCTCGAACACCGCCCAAAACAGCTCGAATTTGAGATTGGCGAACAGTTTGAGTAGAACAACGCTCATCTCTATTCACGAGCAGATCTGGCAACTCGGGGTAAGATTTAAGAAACCGCTGAACCACGAGGTTAAGCACATGAGCCAGGCATGGTACGTGTGTGATCTCACCTCGCCTCAGAGCCGCCACCAGGTTACGGCCATTGTCACACACGACCATGCCGGGATGTAGGTTCAGCGGTCTCAGCCACAGATCTGCCTGCTCTTTCACAGCTGTCCACAACTCACAAGCAGTGTGAGGTTTATCACCTAAGCTTATGAGTTTCAGCACAGCCTGTTGCCTCTTGGCGGAGGCAGTACTGCAATTCTTCCAGCTTGTAACTGATGTGGTGATATCTGAGATGGAGGCTGAACATGAGGAGGAGGAGGAGGAGGATGCGCAGGAGCTGTACACTGTTGGGGCAACTCTGACTGACATAGGGCCCGCAATCCTTGGTGTGGGGAGGATGTGTTCAGTCCCAAGGTCCGACTGGGTCCTGGCTTCCACTATGTTTACCCAGTGTGCCGTCAGAGAGATGTACCGTCCCTGGCCACAAGCACTTGTCCATGTGTCCGTTGTCAGGTGGACTCTCCCAGTAACTGCGTTGTTGAGGGCACGGCAGATGCTTTGGGACACGTGCTTGTGTAGTGCGGGGATGGCACACCGGGCAAAATAGTGTCGGCTGGGGACCGAATACCGAGGGAGGGCCACCGCCATAAGATTGCGGAAGGATTCCGTCTCCACCAGCCTAAAAGGCAGCATTTCCAATGCAAGCAGTCGTGAAATGTGCAAATTTAGGACTGTGGCCTGTGGGGCGTTAGCTGCGAATTTCCGCTTTCGTTCAAAGGTCTGGGATATGGACAATTGAACGCTGCGGTGGGACGTGGATGTGGACGTTGATGCTGTTTCTTGAGAAACTGCCATAACAAGTGAAGACTGAGAGGAGGGGGCATCTTTACATGCAGTGTGGACAGGGGATTGCCTTGCACACACAACAGGGGGTTCTATTGAACGCACAACAGTGGAAGAAGCAGTGGTGACACCCGCTGACACTGGTCGTGGACCCTGGGTTTCGCCCCACAAAGTCGGGTGCTTTGCTGCCATGTGCCTGATCATGCTGGTGGTGGTCAGGCTGGTAGTTTTGTCACCCCTGCTGATGCTGGCATGGCAGGTGGAACATAAGGCCTTTTTGGGGTTATCAGCAGAGTCTTTAAAAAAATTCCAGACTCTGGAAGACCTACCGCTTGTACTGGCAACGTCCCTCGTGTTGGTGTTACGAGGAACGGTTGCCTGCCTTCTGTCTGCGGCCACCACACTGCTTCTTCCTGCCTATTGGGGTTCTCTGCCTCCCTCCCCCTGTGTGCTGCTGCCCTCACTCTGCATGTCCTCCTTCCACGTTGGGTCAGTTACTAGATCATCCACCACCTCCTCCTCTTCCACTTGCGCACCACGATCCTCCTCCTCACTTCCTGGCAATTGTGTCTCGTCATCGTCCACCTCTTGTGACAAATTGCCAACGTCGACTTCCTGTGGCCGTGGCTGTTCAAATATTTGAGCATCGCAACATGGGATCTCCTCTTCCACCACTTCAAGCGTATCAGGCGAGGAGCACAAATATGGAAATGGACAAGTGAACAGCTCTTCAGAGTGTCCAAGTGTGGGATCACTTGCTGTCTGACGACACTCGGCATGGTGGGAGGAAGGAGCATCAGGGTGAGGAGGAGTATGTGGTCGAGACTCACGGCTACTAAGAGTTGACCGTGTGGAAGACAGACCGGAGGTGGTGGTTCCCAGGTAACTGGAAGTATTATCTGCTATCCAATTAATAACCTGTTCACACTGATCAGTTCTCAATACTGGTGTTGTTCTGTGCTTCCATAGTAATTCGGTCAAGAAGTGGGAGCGAGAAGATGTGGCTGTTGGTTGTGGCACATTTTCACCTTGGCCACGGCCCCGTCCTCTGCACGAACCATCACCAGAACGTCCACTTCCACGTCCCTTGCCACGTGCCTTGCCCATTGTAAATGAAGTAAAATAGCTTACACTTGCACTATCAATGGAAAAAGGTTAATAAAGAGTAGATTAGAACCGTGGAAGAGGAAAACCACAGGTATTGTTTACTGGGGTATACCACACTTTTTTAAATAGAGATATTTGCGGCTGAACAGTGAGCGACACACTCAAACTGCTTTTTTTCTAGATACCAAAGGCCCAAAACTGGATAGTACAGCGATTTGACCAGTGGAACTGCGAAACCACACTGGGATGTCGGGCCTACAAAAGACTATTTTCAACAGATATATTTTTGTGTCACAACAGTCAGGAGACACTACTGTTTTTCTTTACGGAAAAAACTACCAAAACCTGAATAATAGAGATTTTTTACCGTGGGATGGCAAAACCACAGTTATTGTTTACTGGGGTATAGAGATGAGCGTTGTTCTACTCGAACTGTAAGCCAATCTCAAATTCGAGCTGTTTTGGGCGGTGTTCGAGCCGTTCGGCGAACACGAACAATTTGAGAAAAATTCGGCTGTTCGAGGTTATGTTCGATAACTGTTCGTGCACCAAAATCATAACTGGATTTTTTCTCAGTAATGATGAAAATTAATGTTAATACGCAGTTTGAGTGTACAGCGGGGTGGGGGGAGGGGCAGGGGATGGATCTCTGCAGGAACAATGAAGATCTCCATTTTTTTTTTCTCTTTCCCGCATTTACAGTGGGGAGGTGCAATCTGTCAGCCTATCAGCAGCGCACACACGGAGCGAAGTGCTTTTTTTCACACAAGCAAGGGCATGTGTCATTGGCAGTGTATGTCACATGTCCTTGCCCTATAAGACCAAGCCATTTTCCCCGTCGCCACCATTTTCTCACTGCTGCAGCTGCGTGTTAGACGGCACCGCTGTTGCTGTGTGCGCTATACCTTGTTAATTTCAAGCCAATTTTCGCACAAATCTACAGATAGCTTGGGAGTAGGGAATAGTTGTGATTGCAGTCCTTTTAAGGACTAGGTTACAGCATTTCCTATGACTTTTATCAGGCAGGTCTGTGCTCTTAAATAGATAGGTTGTGGGAGTAAAGACTAATTGTAATTGGAGTCCTTTTCAGGACTAGGTTACATCAGTTCCTATCAGTTTTTGCCAGGCAGGTCTGTGCCAGTGCTGTGCAAGTTTTTTTCACAGCATTTGGCTGAATCTAGCAAAGCTAATCCTTTTTGGCCTATTGCAGAGTGTGTTAGTCAGTGGAGTAGCCTATCTGTGTTGCAAGATATACCACCTGTGTATAGAATACCAATTTTTTTACTGCACCTAGTGAAGTAACATCTTTTGGGCATAGCATCATTCTATTAGTCCATCTATACTGACCTCCATCAGGTTGCAAATTGAATATAATTTTTTTCTGCATCTAGCTCTGAAAAAATATTGGGCTTCTAGCTGTGTGTGGGACTTGTTGTATTAGTCCATCTATACTGACCTCCATCAGGTTGCCAACTGAATATATTTTTTTCTGCATCTACCTCTGAAAAAATATTGGGCTTCTAGCTGTGTGTGGGACTTGTTCTATTAATCCATCTATACAGACCTCCATCAGGTTGCAAACTGAATATATTTTTTTCTGCATCTACCTCTGAAAAAATATTGGGCTTCTAGCTGTGTGTGGGACTTGTTGTATTAGTCCACCTATACTGACCTCCATCAGGTTGCAAATTAAAAATAATTTTTATCTGCATCTACAGTACCTCTGAAAAAATATTTGGGCTTCTAGCTGTGTGTGGGACTTGTTCTATTAGTCCATCTATACTGACCTCCATCAGGTTGCAAATTGAATATAATTTTTATCTGCATCTAGCTCTGAAAAAATATTTGGCCTTCTAGCAGTGTGTGGGACTTTCTCTATTAGACCATCTATACTGACCTCCATCAGGTTGCAAATTAAAAATAATTTTTATCTGCATCTACCTCTGAAAAAATATTTGGGCTTCTAACTGTGTGTGGGACTTGTTCTATTAATCCATCTATACAGACCTCCATCAGGTTGCAAACTGAATATATTTTTTTCTGCATCTACCTCTGAAAAAATATTGGGCTTCTAGCTGTGTGTGGGACTTGTTGTATTAGTCCATCTATACTGACCTCCATCAGGTTGCAAACTGAATATAATTTTTTTCTGCATCTAGCTCTGAAAAAATATTTGGCCTTCTAGCAGTGTGTGGGACTTTCTCTATTAGTCCATCTATACTGACCTCCATCAGGTTGCAAACTCAAAATCATTTTTTGTCTGCATCTAGCTCTGAAAAAATATTGGGCTTCTAGCTGTGTGTAGGACTTGTTGTATTAGTTCATCTATACTGACCTCCATCAGGTTTCAAATTAAAAATAATTTTTGTCTGCATCTACAGTACCTCTGAAAAAATATTTGGGCTTCTAGCTGTGTGTGGGACTTGTTCTATTAGTCCATCTATACTGACCTCCATCAGGTTGCAAATTGAATATAATTTTTATCTGCATCTAGCTCTGAAAAAATATTTGGCCTTCTAGCAGTGTGTGGGACTTTCTCTATTAGTCCATCTATACTGACCTCCATCAGGTTGCAAATTGAATATAATTTTTATCTGCATCTACCTCTGAAAAAATATTGGGCTTCTAGCTGTGTGTGGGACTTGTTGTATTAGTCCATCTATACTGACCTCCATCAGGTTGCAAACTGAACATATTTTTTTCTGCATCTACCTCTGAAAAAATATTGGGCTTCTAGCTGTGTGTGGGACTTGTTCTATTAATCCATCTATACAGACCTCCATCAGGTTGCAAACTGAATATATTTTTTTCTGCATCTACCTCTGAGAAAATATGTGGCCTTCTAGCAGTGTGTGGGACTTTCTCTATTAGTCCATCTATACTGACCTCCATCAGGTTGCAAATTCAAAATAATTTTTTGTCTGCATCTAGCTCTGAAAAAATATTGGGCTTCTAGCTGTGTGTGGGACTTGTTGTATTAGTCCATCTATACTGACCTCAATCAGGTTGCAAACTGAATATATTTCTTTCTGCATCTACCTCTGAAAAAATATTGGGCTTCTAGCTGTGTGTGGGACTTGTTCTATTAATCCATCTATACAGACCTCCATCAGGTTGCAAACTGAATATATTTTTTTCTGCATCTATCTCTGAAAAAATATTGGGCTTCTAGCTGTGTGTGGGACTTGTTCTATTAATCCATCTATACAGACCTCCATCAGGTTGCAAACTGAATATATTTTTTTCTGCATCTACCTCTGAAAAAATATTGGGCTTCTTGCTGTGTGTGGGACTTGTTCTATTAATCCATCTATACAGACCTCCATCAGGTTGCAAATGGAATATATTTTTTTCTGCATCTACCTCTGAAAAAATATTGGGCTTCTAGCTGTGTGTGGGACTTGTTGTATTAGTCCATCTATACTGACCTCCATCAGGTTGCAAACTGAATATATTTTTTTCTGCATCTACCTCTGAAAAAATATTGGGCCTTCTAGCAGTGTGTGGGACTTTCTCTATTAGTCCATCTATACTGACCTCCATCAGGTTGCAAATTCAAGATAATTTTTTGTCTGCATATAGCTCTGAAACAATATTGGGCTTCTAGCTGTTTGTGGGACTTGTTGTATTAGTCCATCTATACTGACCTCCATCAGGTTGCAAATTAATAATAATTTTTATCTGCATCTACAGTACCTCTGAAAAAATATTTGGGCTTCTAGCTGTGTGTGGGACTTGTTCTATTAGTCCATCTATACTGACCTCCATCAGGTTGCAAATTGAATATAATTTTTATCTGCATCTAGCTCTGAAAAAATATTTGGCCTTCTAGCAGTGTGTGGGACTTTCTCTATTAGTCCATCTATACTGACCTCCATCAGGTTGCAAATTGAATATAATTTTTATCTGCATCTAGCTCTGAAAAAATATTTGGCCTTCTAGCAGTGTGTGGGACTTTCTCTATTAGTCCATCTATACTGACCTCCATCAGGTTGCAAATTAAAAATAATTTTTATCTGCATCTACCTCTGAAAAAATATTTGGGCTTCTAGCAGTGTGTGGGACTCATTGTATTAGGCCATCTATACCAAGCTCCACCAGCTTTGAAATTAATAATAATTTTTAGCTGCATCTAGCCCTGAAAATAATTTTTCCCAATAGTGGTAGCAATAGAAATATGGGGCGCGTGCCTGGCTAACAAAAATATACGCTTCATAACACAAAACACCAGCCTAGCGCACTGCATTAATAAGATGGCATCATCGTCTCTCCCAGTGCTAGGCCTACTACGCAGGCTAGTATTCCTGTGCCTAAAACACAATGTATGGGTCCGCGCTAGCCACTATGCTGAGGGGTATAAAGCTGCTGCTAACGCTTTATAACAATTCAATTGGCAGATTTTCACAGAGCTCTTGCACAACGCCCACCCATCGGGCAACAGTTGCCCACCCTCCCTATGGGATCTAGTGGCGAATAGTTGATGCCATTAATCAGAGCGTCAGTTGCCCCGTCAACGTGGCAAGCATACGGTAAGGCATGGGAAGAGTGGAAACGACTAGTAGCAGGCAGACGGGTTGACCAATGTGAACAAGCCAGATCACAAGTCACCATAGAATTTCTCCACCAGCTAATGATGAGGGGCATATCAGGGGCGTCAGCGCAGCGGTGTCTGACCGGACTAGCATTTCACTTCCAACTACTGAATTGGGGAGATGTGACAAAGATTCATCATCAGACAATCCATAAAAGGGTGGAAAAGGGGTCAGCCAAGTCAGGAATGTAGACGTCCCGTCCCGTGTCACTAAAACTGATTTCTCACATCTTATCCCTAACACCATTAACATGACACTCACAATTTGAAGCAACACTAATGTCTACTGCATTTGTGATCGCCTTCTTCGGGGCGCTATGTATAAGCGAATTAGACCCTCAATCCAAAATTACCACCAGTGGACGCTTATTACACCAGGAAGTAGTCATAGCCAATAATGCAATACGTGTACGCATACACCAATCGAAAACGGTTCCAGCGGGCAGGGGTACTTGGGTACTTCTACAACCCACAAACGGTACACTGAGTCGGGTAACAATAGTAAAAACATATCTAACCATCAGATCACAAAGTAATTTCTTCGTATCACACATTGATGGAACGCCATTATCAAGATACCTGTTCCAAGCTATATTTAATAAATGCATAACATCGGCAGGGAACCACCCCAAAGATTACGGGACACACTCATTCCGCATAGGTGCGGCCACGGAAGCAGCAAGAGCAGGACTGTCAGAAACGGAAGTTCAGAGGATAGGGAGATGGCGATCCACGTGTTTGGCGAGATACATAAGACCGGACTTGTTATCCTAACGTGGTTTGTTTCTTTTACAGGTGACGCTAAGCCAACAGTGTGAGTGATAGGCCACTCGTATATATATTGGGCACAAAAAAGGGCGAAAGTCCGCCCAGGCGGGAGGAAATTAGAGTTTCATAACACATATTTCAACTGGAGAGGTATTAGAGGCCTGCTATGGCCACAGGTACTAATGGAGGTAATCAAGATAGGGAGAGAGGCAAGAGGTCCGGTCATCTTAGTTATACAGGCCGGGGGAAACAACCTAGGTCATCACAAGAGCGCATAACTAATGGCAATAATGAAACTAGACACTGAGCGCTTCAGAGAATTTTTCACAAAATTAGCTATAGTATGGTCAGAGATTGTGCCGATAGCGGTATAGCAAGGTGCGCGAGACATCACGGCCATCGAATGGACAAGGCGGGTAATAAATATTCGGATGGCAAAATTTAGAAGAGACAGAGGCGGTGTAGTGATACGACACCGACAACTGGAAGGAGATAAAGCAGGCCTCATACGGCCCGACGGTGTTCACTTAATAGATATTGGACTGGACATATTCCTGTCAGGACTCCAGGACGGAGTGGAACAAGCGTTAAGAGTGATGGGTGGGGGTCAGAGTCCTGCATACGAGTACGCTGGATCCTCCGTGGCCTGGAAATAGAAAGGACATGTTGGAGAGTTACACTTGTTGGCCAACTTGCCGGAGTGGGGACCCAGGGCATGCTGCAACAAGCTGAATTATTTTAGAAATAAAATGCCTTTCTAATGGAATGAGTATAAAGAGTTAATATAGCTGTGTCCGATCCTCACCCATCCAGTTGTAAGAGTTACATTATTGGGTTGTCCATGAAAGGGGGGCGGTAGGGGGGCTGAGCATCTGGGTTTGGTTGGGGGTCCCCACAGTCTGCCTAGGCTAGATTAATTTAAAAATTCTTATTAGATACACAGGCGGTGCAGCTTGCTTCGCAGCTGGGCTACTACGCCCAAAGTATTGCCTAGGCTAGATGCAGTTAAAAATTCTATGCTGACTAGCAGACACTGAAGATTTGGAGCAGACCTCTGAGTAAACAGCTCTTCAGACTCAACCATCTGTGTTACCCCAAGCCATAGTGTATGTAGTTTCTTACAGTTAAAAGGGGGGGGTGCGACCCAACCCACCTGGAATTGACGATGCCAACGTCACGTAAGACACAGCAAGGGGACTCCCAAAATTGTGGCACAGACACCACTTAACCCTAGAATGCATACCTGTGGCCTTGCAGGCCCGCCCAGTTAATTGTTTTCTATTTTCTGCAAGATTGCTTTAGTTAGAATTTTGAAACTCTAGGTATTCTTCATGTATATAGTTGTTTGTCATTTGAGTTTGAGTTATTCCATGTTATTTGCACACGGGCCTAAAGGGCCCCAGGTATGTGAAAGTGTAGATTTTTATGGTCATGCGTTCTAGGGTTAAGTGGCATCAATTGCCCCACTGTTGCTTAAAACGGTTGGTGAGGTGATTTTACCAAATCCCCAAGCTTTTAGTCTCCCAAGGATGACACAGGGGTAGAAATGTCCTTGCGAATCCATGATTTGATCATCTTTATGAACGTGAGTCTGTCTACATTCTCAGTGGACAGCCGCGTGCGCTTATCTGTCAGCACACCACCAGCAGCGCTGAACACACGTTCAGAGAGAACGCTGGCTGCATGGCATGACAAGATCTCCAAGGCGTGAGTGGCGAGCTCCGGCGATTTTTCAAGATTGGAATACCAAAATGAGCAAGGGTCCAGTGACACAGTCATGGCTTCGATGTTCACTTGGAGATTCTCCTGTACCATCCTCTCTAGGCATTGACTATGTGTCAGACTTCTTGTCTCCTGTGGCCTTGCAAAGGATGGGCTAAAAAAGTGGTGAAACGATTCCACAAAATTGCTGTTACCAGCAGATACTGTGTTACTGTTACTGTTTGAGTGATGAAGACTCGACAGTCCCACCGTTGGCAAGTTAGAACTGTGAGATTCACTACGTGCACCACTGGTGTTTTGTGGAAAAGCACATGTAAAATTCTGCAACAGATACTCCTGCATTCGTCAATACCTTTTTATGGCAGGAATTATTTCGGCAAATATACTTTTGTACCGGGGATCTAAGAGAGTGGCAACCCAGTAGTCGGGATTACTTCGAATTCTGACAATCCGGGAGTCATGTTGCAGGTAGTGCAGCAAGAAGGCACTCATGTGTCTTGCGCATCCAGAAGGACCAAGTCCTTGTTGTGTTGGTAGCGAGGTAAGAATCATGCTTCCTTCCTCTGCCCTCTCCCTCCAACCTCGCACAACAGAAATGTGATCAAGGTCTCCCTCATCTGATGAGTCTTCCATGCCCATTGCTAGTTCGTCCTCCACTTCTTCCTCGGCTCCTGCACCTTCCTCAACAGTTTGGCTGCTACCATGCGCCCTGGTTAAACCCTCTCCCCCACCCTCCCATGCCTGCCGCCTTGGTGCTGCCAACCGTCTGGACCTTGGAGATGTTATCCCTTCCGCATACGACTCCTCCTCTACTTCCTCCACCTCCTCTTGTCCCACCACCTGACTCCGAATTCTGTTTATCATGTGCTCCAGCATGTAAATCACCGTAATAGTCATGCTGATAATGGCATCGTCAGCACTAAACATCTTCGTCGCCATTTCAAGACTGTGCAGAAGGGTGCATATGTCCCTGATCTGAGACCACTCCTCCAGCGTGATTTGCCCCACCTCTGGATCTCGTTGGCCCAGGCTATACGTCAGAATGTATTGCACCAGGGCTTGTCGGTGCTGCCACAGTCGCTGCAACATGTGCAGAGTTGAATTCCACCGTGTCGGCACATCGCATTTCAGCCGGTGAACTGGCAGGCCCAACGACTTCTGTAGAGATGTAAGTCGTTGAACTGCGGGATGCGAACGGCGGAAGTGAGCACACAGCGACCGTGCACTCTGCAGAAGGCCATCTAGTCCGGGATAGTGGGCTAAAAATTGCTGGACAACCAGGCTCAACACGTGAGCCATACAAGGCACGTGTGTGACATTGCCCCGGCGAAGTGCCGCACCCAGGTTTGCAGCATTGTCGCACATGGCCTTCCCTGGTTGCAGGTCCAGTGGAGACAACCTTTCATGAAACTGGGTCTCCAGAGCTGACCAAAACTCCTCAGCTGTGTGACTCACATTTCCCAGACATTCTGCGCAGTTAGAAAGCAGGTGGCATTACCAGACAGGCTTTGGGTGCAGGTGGAGGACCGAGAGGAGGTTGAGGAGGCAGAAGCAGTGGAGGAAGTTCGAGATAAAGAGGATTAACACACAACTCGTGGGGACGGTAAGACTTGGACAGCAGCCCCTTGTCCTGCTGTCACCATAGTTACCCAGTGCCCAGTCAGCGACATGTAACGCCCCTGTCCATGCCTTCTCGTCCAAGTGTCTGTGGTGAAGTGCACCCTGTTACACACAGAGTTTCTCAAAGAAGCGGTGATGTTGTGTGCGACATGCTAGTGGAGCGCAGGCACACCTTTCTTTGAGAAGTAGTGCCGACTGGGCATCTGGTACTGGGGCACTGTGACGGACATAAGGTCTTGAAAATCCTCTGTGTCCTCCAGGTGGAAAGGCAGCATTTCTGTAGCCAACAGCTTGCAGATGGTGAAATTCAACCTCTTAGGTTTCTCATGGCTAGGAGGAAATGGTCTTTTACTTTTCCACATCTGAGGGACCGAGGGCTGGCTGTTGTGCTTAGACGGTGTTGAGTAGGGTGTCCCCGGCAACTGCCGGTCTGTGAGGAAGATGCAGGCGGACATGTTAGGTTGCCTTGATCCAAAGGTGGTGCTCTCGATGTCGGAGAGCGCTCAACACTAGCAGGTGTTTCCACTTCCCAATGAACTGACGACCTGCCAATCACACTGTCTGTTGCGGGTAAAGAGGTGGCAGGTCTGTGTCAAAAAACATGTGTGACTGCTGTCCCCCCAGTCACAGAGGATGAAGAGGCTGCGGATGCACAAGATGGGGCAGACGGTGGTTGGCCCAGCCGGCTAGGCCGCATTGTAGCACAGTGAGCTTCCCACTGCAACTTATGCTTCATATCCATGTGACGGTACATGCATGAAGTACTCAAACTATGTATTTTTTGGCCTCTACTTAGCTTTTGCTGACAAATATTACAGATAACACGAGTTGGGTCATCCTTATCGATCTGAATAAATGCCCAGGCTATGCAAGGCTTAGAGCCCATGTGACCTGAAGAGCCACTACGACTTGTGGTCAGAGGCAGAGTTGTGGTTGAGGATGCAGTTGTTGACGTGCTTCCAGTACTCCGTCTCTGTTCAGGAAGGCGCAACCTAACCTCGTCGTCAATAGCATCTGTGATGCCCCGCTGCGCTTGGTATCACAGATCCTACAAGAGTGCATTGATGGAATCCTCCACAAGAGGCCCCCATAAACATTTACACATCTCCACCTTCCACCTCAGACCAGCAGAGGGAGCCCGTTAGGGATATAAATAGGGAAGGTGGAGCTAGGCAGTTCAGTTCCTCTGAAGAGTTCCTGCAGTAGAGAAGCCTAAGAGAGGTCAGTCTGCAGTGGAGCTCAGTCTAGTCTAGAGAACGCAGTTAATAGTTCAGCAGTGGAGCACGAGGCTCCTGCTTGCTAGATTCAGGGAGCCCAGATAGAGCTTAAGGTGTGCCGGTGCCGTAAGATCAGTGAAGCGCGGCAAGCTGCCGTTAGTGTGTATAGCCTAGTGAGGGCCCGAGTAGGCCGAAGGCGAGTGGCGAGTTAGTACATAAGGGGCAGAGGAGCTTAACCAGTAGAGATGAGCGGTGTTCGACTAGAACTGTTCGCCAATCTCAAATTCGAGCTGTTTTGGGCGGTGTTCGAGTTGTTCGACGAACCCGAACGATTTGCAAAAAATTCGGCTGTTCGAGGTTATGTTCGATAACTGTTCGTACACCAAAAGCGTGTCCTGCATGGATTGTCTGCCACTCACTGTAATGCCACAGCCATGGTGGTTGTGGCATTACAGTGATTGCCCAAATCGATGGGAACAGTGCCAACAGTGAAACATGAAAAGCCGGCAATTCAGCAGCGGCATACACCTGTACCCGACAATTTAGAACCGAAAGAATAGAGCTTCACACATAGATTAGATAGATATAAACATGTCAGCCACATATATACGAAGTACAGTGAAAGTGCTGCTTACTGTACTTGTCATTTAGCGTAAAGGATTTATCAAAAAAAATAATAGTGTTTTCATGCACCGTCTCTTTAAGAAAGCCGGCCGGCAATTCAGCATCTGTACCCGACAATTTATAACAGACAGAATAGAGCTTCACACATAGATTAGATAGATAGAAACATGTCAGTCACATATATATGAAGTACAGTGATAGTGTTGGTTACTGTACTTGTCATTTAGTATTAAAATAAAGGATTTATTATTAAAAAAATTGGCGTGGGGTTCCCCTTAATTTTAGGCTCTAGCGGAGGTTAAGCAGACGGCTGGGGCAGATGTTTGAAGCCTGGGAAGGGGGTAATACCCACGGAGCTTCCCAGGCTACTAATATCAGCCCCCAGCTGAATACATAGCCTTTACTAGCTATTAAAATGGGGGACCCCCCCAAAAAAATGACGTGGGGTCCCCCCTAATTTAATAGCTAGCAAAGGCTAGGCAGACAGCTGGGGGCTGATATTAATAGCCCAGGAAGGGAGCCATGAATATTGGCCCCCTCCCAGGCTAGAAACACCAGCCGTCAGCCGCCCCAGAAATGGCGCATTCATAGGATGCGCCAATTCTGGCACTTAGCCTCGCTCTTCCACGCTGCCCTGGTGCGGTGGCAGGGGGTAATAGGGTTGGGGTTGATGTCAGCTTATAATGCCAGCTGACATCAAGCCCAGGTTAGTAATGGAGAGGCGTCTATAAGACACCCCCATTACTAACCCCATAGTCAAAGTTAAAAAAAACACAAACACCCAGAATAAAGTCCTTTAATTGAAATAAAGACACAGTCCTCTATTGTTCTAAATTAAACCATACTTACCGTCACGCCCATTCCAGCTGAAGCCAACGATCTCCTGCAATAAAAGAAAAATAATAAAGCAACCTCATCCTTACCTTTCCATGGTTCCCACGACAGCTTCAGCTCTGCTACACCGAAATGACAGGCTGGACCGCAGCAGAACGCTGCCATCCAGCCTCTCATCCCGCAGACACTGAGAAGCGCAGGCTTGCTTGCGCTGCTCAGCGTCTCTCTGTGACGACATCCAGATGAGCCGAGTTCATGTCCAATGAACTCGGCTCACCTCATGCACGTCACTGACAGCGTGGGAAAATTCTCAAGCTGAAGCGCTGAGTGCAGGAGAATTTTCCCACGCTGTCAGTGACGTGCATGAGGTGAGCCGAGTTCATTGGACATTAACTCGGCTCATCTGGATGCCCTCACAGAGAGACACTGTGGAGCGCAAGCAAGCCTGCGCTTCTCAGTGTCTGCGGGATGACAGACTGGATGGCAGCGTTCTGCTGCGGTCCAGCCTGTCATCTCGATGTAGCAGAGCTGAAGCTGTCATGGGAACCATGGAAAGGTAAGGATGATGTTGCTTTATTATTTTTCTTTTATTTCAGGAGATCGTTGGCTTCAGCTGGAATGGGCGTGATGGTAAGTATGGTTTAATTTAGAACAATAAAGAATTGTGTGTTTATTTCAATTAAAGGACTTTTTTCTGGGTGTTGTGTTTTTTTTAAATTCTTTACTAGAAATTCATGGTGGTCATGTCTAATATTGGCGTGACCCCATGAATTTCGGGCTTAGGGCCAGCTGATAATGCCAAGCTGGCCCTAACCCCTTTATTACCCAGTGAGCCACCGCATCAGGGCCCTGGATGAGTTGGGTACAGCGCCAGAAGATGGCGCTTCTATGAACGCGCCATTTTCCGGGGTGGCTGCGGACTGCAATTTGCAGCGGGGGTGGCCCAGAAAGCTTGGGCCTCCCTGCGCTGCGGATTCCAGCCCCCAGCTGCCTAGTTGTACCTGGCTGGACACAAAAACAGGGCGAAGCCCCACGTCAATTTTCTTTAAATTATTTCATGAAATAATTAAGAAAAAAGGGCTTCCCTATATTGTTGTGTCCGGCCAGGTACAAATAGGCAGCTGGTGGTTGGGGGCAGCCCGTTCCTGCCTGCTGTACCTGGCTGGACACAAATATAGTGCGAAGCCCCACATCAATTTTTTTAAAATTATTTCATGAATTTCCTGAAATAATTTAAAAAAATTTAAGTGGGGCTTCGCACTATATTTGTGTCCAGCCAGGTACAGCAGGCAGGAACGGGCTGCCCCCATCCACCAGCTGCCTATTTGTACCTGGCCGGACACAACAATATAGGGAAGCCCTTTTTTTCTTAATTATTTCATGAATTTCATGAAATAATTAAAAAAAATTGAAGTGGGGCTTCGCACAATATTTGTGTCCAGCCAGGTACAGCAGGCAGGAACGGGCTGCCCCCAACCACCAGCTGCCTATTTGTACCTGGCCGGACACAACAATATAGGGAAGGCCTTTTTTTCTTAATTATTTCATGAATTTCATGAAATAATTAAAAAAAAAGTACGTGGGGCTTCGCCCTATTTTTGTGTCCAGCCAGGTACAACTAGGCAGCTGGGGGCTGGAATCTGCAGCGCAGGGAGGCCCAAGCTTTCTGGGCCCCCCCCCGCTACAAATTGCAGTCCGCAGCCACCCCGGAAAATGGCGCGTTCATAGAAGCGCCATCTTCTGGCGCTGTACCCAACTCATCCAGGGCCCTGGTGCGGTGGCTCACTGGGTAATAAAGGGGTTAGGGCCAGCTTGGTATTATCAGCTGGCCCCAAGCCCAAAATTCATGGGGTCACGCCAGTATTAGACATGACCGCCATGAATTTCTAGTAAAGTATTTAAAAAAAACACAACACCCAGAATAAAGTCCTTTAATTGAAATAAAGACACAATTCTTTATTGTTCTAAATTAAACCATACTTACCATCACACCCATTCCAGCTGAAGCCAACGATCTCCTGCAATAAAAGAAAAATAATAAACCAACCTCATCCTTACCTTTCCATGGTTCCCACGACAGCTTCAGCTCTGCTACATCGAGATGACTGGCTGGACCGCAGCAGAACGCTGCCATCCAGTCTGTCATCCCGCAGACACTGAGAAGCGCAGGCATGCTTGCGCTCCTCACTGTCTCGCTGTGACGGCATCCAGATGAGCCGAGGTCATGTCCAATGAACTCGGCTCACCTCATGCACGTCACTGACAGCGTGGGAAAATTCTCACGCTGAAGTGCTGAGTGCAGGAGAATTCTCCCACGCTGTCAGTGATGTGCATGAGGTGAGCTCATGTCCAATGAACTCAGCTCACCTCCTGCACGTCACTGACAGCGTGGGAAAATTCTCCTGCAATCAGCGCTTCAGCGTGAGAATTTTCCCACGCTGTCAGTGACGTGAATGAGGTGAGCCGAGTTCATTGGACATGAACTCGGCTCATCTGGATGTCGTCACAGAGAGACGCTGAGCAGCGCAAGCAAGCCTGCGCTTCTCAGTGTCTGCGGGATGACAGGCTGGATGGCAGCGTTCTGCTGCGGTCCAGCCTGTCATCTCGATGTAGCAGAGCTGAAGCTGTCGTGGGAACCATGGAAAGGTAAGGATGAGGTTGCTTTATTATTTTTCTTTTATTGCAGGAGATCGTTGGCTTCAGCTGGAATGGGCGTGACGGTAAGTATGGTTTAATTTAGAACAATAAAGGACTGTGTCTTTATTTCAATTAAAGGACTTTATTCTGGGTGTTTGTGTTTTTTTTTAACTTTGACTATGGGGTTAGTAATGGGGGTGTCTTATAGACGCCTCTCCATTACTAACCTGGGCTTGATGTCAGCTGGCATTATAAGCTGACATCAACCCCAACCCTATTACCCCCTGCCACCGCACCAGGGCAGCGTGGAAGAGCGAGGCTAAGTGCCAGAATTGGCGCATCCTATGAATGCGCCATTTCTGGGGCGGCTGACGGCTGGTGTTTCTAGCCTGGGAGGGGGCCAATATTCATGGCTCCCTTCCTGGGCTATTAATATCAGCCCCCAGCTGTCTGCCTAGCCTTTGCTAGCTATTAAATTAGGGGGGACCCCACGTCATTTTTTTTGGGGGGTCCCCCATTTTAATAGCTAGTAAAGGCTATGTATTCAGCTGGGGGCTGATATTAGTAGCCTGGGAAGCTCCGTGGGTATTACCCCCTTCCCAGGCTTCAAACATCTGCCCCAGCCGTCTGCTTAACCTCCGCTAGAGCCTAAAATTAAGGGGAACCCCACGCCAATTTTTTTAATAATAAATCCTTTATTTTAATACTAAATGACAAGTACAGTAACCAACACTATCACTGTACTTCATATATATGTGACTGACATGTTTCTATCTATCTAATCTATGTGTGATGCTCTATCTTTCTGTTCTAAATTGTCGGGTACCGCTGCTGAATTGCCGGCCGGCTTTTTTAAAGAGACAGTGCATGAAAACACTATTATTTTTTTAAATAAATCCTTTACACTAAATGACAAGTACAGTAAGCAACACTGTCACTGTACTTATTATATATGTGACTGACATGTTTCTATCTATCTAATCTATGTGTGAAGCTCTATTCTTTCTGTTCTAAATTGTCGGGTACAGATGCTGAATTGCCGGCCGGCTTTTTTAAAGAGACGGTGCATGAAAACACTAATATTTTTTTTAATAAATCCTTTACACTAAATGACAAGTGCAGTAACCAACACTGTCACTGTGCTTCTTATATGTGTGACTGACATGTTTCTATCTATCTAATCTATGTGTGATGCTCTATTCCTTCTTGTCTAAATTGTCGGGTACCGGTGTATGCCGCTGCTGAATTTGCCGGCCGGCTTTTTTAAAGAGAGTGTCTTCTGAGCAGTTTGTCAGCTTTTGGACACCTTTGCAGGTGTTTTCTATGTGTTTCTATGTGTTTTTGTTTGCCTGCCATTGGTTTTAACGGTGTTCGACGGTGTTCTAAGGTGTTCGACGAACAGTTCGACGAACAGTTCCTCGAACATCCCGGTGTTCGACGAACCGAACCGAACCCGAACACTACGGGGGTGGCTCAACACTATTAACCAGCTCACCCCGAAGCATTTACCGGAAACAGGATCCGAGCTAACCGGTATCTCTATGACCCAGTAAGGCATAACCGGAATCCCTGGAGAACTACAAGTCCCAGGATCGCTAAGGTGCTTATATGTAACAGAGCCAGGAGACGCTTAGGCCCCGCATACTGGGAGCGTGAACTCCAAGAGAAGGCCCTACCACAAGGTCAGCCAGCGCAGGACATAGACAAAGTTAGGCCTAGCTCCAGGCAGGTCAGAAACTTACTACGCAGAGGCAAGAAACAGGAGGCCCTACACCCGCTCATTGGGGAGGATCCTGATATGCACCCTTCACCCTACAGTGCTCCGGGATGTGCCTGAATTTCCACCAGTAAAAGGTACTGAAGTGACTACCGTGTCCGTTCCCGTTCTTGCTCTGACCCAGCTGGGTCTCGCCTGTCCTGCATTCCCCCTGAATACGCTGCCCTGAGACCTAGCTCCACCTGTGGGGAGCTATACCATCGAGCTGCCTTATCACCGGCCTCAGTGGACTGCTGCAGCGCTGGTGCTTGTCACCAGATACCACAGGTGGCGTCATGAACTCTTATATAATTAATCATTTATCCACCCTTTTAAAGAGAGACCACATGGTACGGGCCAGGAAGCCGACCACCGCGACATCCCCAAGGCCAGGCAAATGCCCGGGTACCGAGTCATCCCCATCCCCAGGGCTAGTCACATCCTCCTCCACCTCCTCTGCTGACCTCATCAACTGTCTGACTGTGGGTTGACAGTAAGTGGGATCTCCAACCTCGTCATCATCACCCTGTGTGTTATCACACCCGTCGCCCTCAGAGCCAACCTCTTCCTGCCCTGACCGAAAAGTCAAGTTGTCGCTCCAATCAGGTATTTGAGTCTCATCATCGTCTTCATCATTGTCTCCACCAACAGGAGTTACAGTTTGGGAACAAGGGTCTACATTATGCTCAGAACTTTCTTCATCTGGTCCTGGATCCAACTTATAAAGATTCTGGGCATCGGATCAGATCATTTCCTCATCTGGATTAACAGAAGCTCTGGAGCAGACCTCCGTTTCCCAGGCTATAGTATGAGTAAACAGCTGGGCAGACTCAGCCATCTGTGTTACCCCATACTCAGACGGGCAGCTGGAGACTTGGGAGCTGTGAGGAAGCAAGTGCGATTGGGGTGACACCTCTGAGGACTGGAGTATTTGTGATGTTGAAATTGAGGTGATGGAGAGCCCACTTGAAGGAGCACTTGATATCCGTTGAAGCACCTGCTGTTTTTGTGCCTCATCTAGAATTTGTAGCGATGGGCGTATCCATAAGAATGGGATCGTATCACATTGTCCACGAAAAGAAGTCGACATCTTAGTTTGGCTGGAAGATGGTCTTTCTTCTGCAGATGTTACTCCCCCCCCCCACCGTGGGGGGCCTCGACCCACCGGCGGACAGGCACCAGTATTGGGATAGGGGGGCTGGCCGTCAGGGTCCACCGCAGCTCTGGCACAAACCCGGCGACACAGAGGTGGCACAGGCAGGAACGGACTGGCCGTGTCGGCTTCTCACTTTTTGGATTTTAGGAGGGCATGACATGCCTATATCTGTGTCTCCCCCTCCTTTTACTCCTCCACCTCTTTTCTTTTCGCATGACTATATGTACTTGTCACTTTTCCATGTGTTAGTTGTGTCTTCTGAGCAGTTTGTCAGCTTTTGAACACCTTTGAAGGTGTTTTCTATGTGTTTCTATGTGTTTTTGTTTGCCTGCCATTGGTTTTAACGGTGTTCGAAGGTGTTCGACGAACAGTTCGAAGAACAGTTCGGCGAACACACGGGTGTTCGACGAACCGAACCGAACTCGAACACTACGGGGGTGGCTCAACACTACTGGGGTATACCACACTTTTTAAATAGAGATATTTGCGGCTGAACAGTGAGCGACACTCTCAAACTGCTTTTTTTTTAGATACCAAAGGCCCAAAACTGGATAGTACAGCGATTTGACCCGTGGAACTGCGAAACCACACTGGGATGTCGGGCCTACACAAGACTATTTTCAACTGATATATTTTTGTGTCACAACAGTCAGGAGACACTACTGTTTTTCTTTACGGAAAAAACTACCAAATGCTGAATAATAGAGATTTTTTACCGTGGGATGGCAAAACCACAGTTATTGTTTACTGGGGTATACAACACTTTTTTAAATAGAGATATTTACGGCTGAACAGTGAGCGACACACTCAAACTGCTTTTTTTTTAGATACCAAAGGCCCAAAACTGGATAGTACAGCGATTTGACCCGTGGAACTGCGAAACCACACTGGGATGTCGGGCCTACACAAGACTATTTTCAACTGATATATTTTTGTGTCACAACAGTCAGGAGACACTACTGTTTTTCTTTACGGAAAAAACTACCAAAAGCTGAATAATAGAGATTTTTTACCGTGGGATGGCAAAACCACAGTTATTGTTTACTGGGGTATACCACACTTTCTTAAATAGAGATATTTGCGGCTGAACAGTGAGCGACACACTCAAACTGCTTTTTTTTAGATACCAAAGGACCAAAACTGGATAGTACAGCGATTTGACCCGTGGAACTGTGAAACCACACTGAGATGTCGGGCCTACACAAGACTATTTTCAACAGATATATTTTTGTGTCACAACAGTCAGGAGACACTACTGTTTTTCTTTACGGAAAAAACTACCAAAACCTGAATAATAGAGATTTTTTACCGTGGGATGGCAAAACCATAGTTATTGTTTACTGGGGTATACCACACTTTTTTAAATAGAGATATTTACGGCTGAACAGTGAGCGACACACTCAAACTGTTTTTTTTTTTAGATACAAATGGCCCAAAATGGATAATACAGAGGTTTGAACCGTGGAAGTGCAAAACAACACTTCTGTTTCTCTAGCCTACACCAGTCTATTTTCAACAGTTATATTTGTGTCTGAAAAATCAGAGACATGCTTTTTTTTGGAGGGGGGGGGGGACACACCAAAAGGTTAATAAGACGGGTATTTGTACAGTGTGAAGGAGGAAAAAAAAACGCGGATTTAGATGAAAAAAAAAAGGATTTTTCCTAGCCCCCGACACCTGGTGCTAAGTCCAGCAATTTCAGCAACAGGAGCACACAGGACTGTAATGCAGCGTTTGCTGGTATAACCACTGTGTCTCCTATACAGCCTGCCTGCCTGGTATCTGGGATGGATATTGGTCCTGAAAAGGACTGTTTGTTTGTTCTGGCATCCTTTACAGACCCTACACTAACTATTTCGCAGTTTATATCTCTCCCTAAATCAGCAGCGCTGTCCCTACACTGTCTAATCCGGAGCGACTGTGTCCAAGATGGCGGCGCCCCGTTTTAAATACTCGCGGTGATGCTGTGCGGCCAGCCAATCACTGTAATGCCCACAACCAACATGGCTGCAGCATTACAGTGACTGGCTGGCAATCCCTGCATGTTCATTGGCTCTGTAAAGAGCGCCAAACATGCAGGGCGGAGACCCGAGCTCCCGCCCGAGTAACCCGGAAATGCTCGGTGCTCGCCGAACATCCCGAGTAGCGTGATGCTCGGGCGAGTACCGAGCAGTGTCGAGCATGTTCGCTCAACACTAGTAAGCATATAACATTTCCATTATGCAGAATTATTGCAAAGTTTATGTTGCACAAATGTGAAAAATTCTATATTACAAAGTGCTGATATAGAATGCTATGTGATTTTTTTGCCTTAAAGGGAAACTTTGAGGATATTATAATGTAGGGTGTGGCCTACTGATTCCAACTATGCCTCACTTGTTTAATTGCAGTCTGATTCTCTGCTCAGCTTCAAAGTAAAAGCCAAGCCTTTGAGATACAGTGGTCTGCCATATTCATAAGCAGAGTGGTAACCTTGTCCACCAACCATGATTTGCAGGTATCCAGCCATTGTCAATCACAGCCAGAGGACAAGGTTGTCGCATCAAACCCGCATCACTAGATATCAATTTTAGTGTAGAATTTTCTGCTATAAAATAGCTGCAGATTGTCTGCTGTAACTACTTAGTGCATGTGAATGTACCTTAAGGATTCATTAACATGTCTCCTAGCCTCTGTGGATTATCCACAACTGTAGATGTCCAGCTATTCTGGTGTAGATAATTCTACACCAAAATCTCCATTTAGCTCTATGGATTTACAGTGCTGGCCAAAAGTATTGGCACCCCTGCAATTCTGTCAGATAATACTCAGTTTCTTCCTGAAAATGATTGCAATCACAAATTCTTTGGTATTATCCTCTTCATTTAATTTGCTTGCAAGGAAAAAACACAAAAGAGAATGAAGCAAAATTCAAATCATTGATCATTTCACACAAAACTCCAAAAAAGGGCGTGACAAAAGTATTGGCACCCTCAGCCTAATACTTGGTTGCACAACCTTTAGCCAAAATAACTGCGAACAACCGCTTCCGGTAACCATCAATGAGTTTCTTACAATGCTCTGCTGGAATTGTAGACCATTCTTCTTTGGCAAACTGCTCCAGGTACCTGATTTTTGAAGGGTGTCCTCTCCAAACTGCCATTTTGAGATCTCTCCACAGGTGTTCTATGGGATTTAGGTCTGGACTCATCGCTGGCCACCTTAGAAGTCTCCAGTGCTTTCTCTAAAACCATTTTATAGTGCTTTAGGAAGTGTTTTTGGTCATTGTCCTGCTGGAAGACCCATGACCTCTGAGGGAGACCGAGCTTTCTCACACTGGGCCCTACATTATGCTGCAAAATTTGTTGGTAGTCTTCAGACATCATAATGCCATGCACACAGTCAAGCAGTCCAGTGCCAGAGGCAGCAAAGCAACCCCAAAACATCAGGGAACCTCCACCATGTTTGACTGTAGGGACCGTGTTCTTTTCTTTGAATGCCTCTTTTTTTTTCCTGTACACTCTATGTTGATGCTTTTTCCCAAAAAGCTCTACTTTTGTCTCATCTGACCAGAGAACATTCTTCCAAAACGTTTTAGGCTTTCTCAGGTAAGTTTTGGCAAACTCCAGCCTGGCTTTTTTATGTCTCGGGGTAAGAAGTGGGGTCTTCCTGGATATCCTACCATACAGTCCCTTTTCATTCAGATGTCAACGGATAGTACGGGTTGACACTGTTGTACCCTTGAACTTGTTTGGATGTTAGTCGAGGTTCTTTATCCACCATCTGCACAATCTTGCGTTGAAATCTCTAGTCAATTTTTCTTTTCCGTCCACATCTAGGGAGGTTAGCCACAGTGCCATGGGCTTTAAACTTCTTGATGACACTGCGCACGGAAGGCACAAGAAAATTCAGGTCTTTGGAGATGGACTTGTAGCCTTGAGATTGCTCATGCTTCCTCACAATTTGGTTTCTCAAGTCCTCAGACAGTTCTTTGGTCTTCTTTCTTTTCTCCATGCTCAATGTGGTACACACAAGGACACAGGACAGAGGTTGAGTCAACTTTAATCCATGTTAACTGGCTGCAAGTGTGATTTAGTTATAGCCAACACCTGTTATGTGCCACAGGTAAGTTACAGGTGCTGTTAATTACACGAATTAGAGAAGCATCACATGATTTTTCAAAGGGTGCCAATACTTTTGTCCACCCCCCTTTTTTAGGTTTGGTGTGGAATTATATCCAATTTGGCTTTAGGACAATTCTTTTTGTGTTTTTTTCATTGAAGACAAATTAAATGAAGAGAATAATACCAAAGAATTTGTAATTGCTATCATTTTCAGGAAGAAACTGAGTATTATCTGACAGAATTGCAGGGGTGCCAATACTTTTGGCCAGCACTGTAGGTGCAGGTTTTAGTGCAGAATTTTAGCCCCTTGTCTGAATGGCTGGAATCTTCTTTGCATAATGGCGCATACATTCACATGCAGGGTCATAATTAGCTTGGCCCTAGCCCCATAGCAAAGTTTTGAAGGGGCATGGGCCCCCCTTCCTCCGTGATGCCCTTCCCCCTTTTAGCCATGCTCCCTGCCAACAGCCTGAAATTAAGTTCCAATGCTGAATTAATGCTGCGGCAGGTGCCTGTCACCTACCGGAGCATGGCAGGGGTTTAATTAATATTCACCACCTGCTGCCACACGCGCCGTTCCTCTGCTTTGATACAGTACCTGGAATGATGTATGCAATCATGTGATTTCTCACGTCTCAGGATCTGCATCAAAGCCGAGTGAGGAAAGCAGCGCAGCAGCAGGCGGTGAGTATTAATTTATCCTTGCCATGCTCCGGTAGGTGACAGGCATCTACCAGAGCATGGTAGTGTAGCACCCTGAGGATTCGGCTGCTACAGGGGTATTGCACCTCAACCCAGAGGTGTGGTATTCCACTCCCGGGTAAGGATGGAGTGTGGAACTGAGCTAGTAGGCTGCATGCACTACACACATCCCATTTCCGGGGGACAGACCGACGGTACTCCCACTTAATAAATGTGCAGGTACGACCGAGTCTGTCCTTGGCTGGAGTGGGAGGGAGGGTGGAACATCCCAGTAGTGTAGGGGCAGATAGGGGGAGCAGCCTGGGTAAAGCTAGGAGCTCATTGGGTGCTGGTCACCTGAGCTCACACATAGAGGGAGTATATAAGGTGGGAACCATCTTAGATCAGGGTCAGTCAGTCAGTCAGTTGTCAGTCAGCCAGTCAGACAGTCTGTCTGAGAGCCTGAGAAGCAGAGCAGAGGAGAAGGAAGAGGGACCCAGAGGCGCAGGAAGAGGGGACCCCAAGAGCCCATAAGAGAGCTAATAGGGTGAAGGGTCGGCAACAGGGTACCAGATCCCAAGCTGGTGGAGGCTACAGCACTAATCCTCAGCCAGAGACCGGAGGTCGTGGGCAGGATCTGCCACGACCACCCACTAAATCCACCCGGAAGGCAGACCAAGAATAGGGTCAGGGAACCCAGAGACAAGGGTTTACCAACAAGAGGCCCGAGGGAGCCGGACTTAGGTGGATCCCTGGTGGGAACGGCCAGAAGAAGGGAGAGTCAGAAAGGAGCTCAGGACCACACTCCGGAGTTGCCTGGGAGTTGACCGAGTCCAGGACCTGGTGGACGCAGCACGGCTCGGGTGGTCACTGCTGTACACAGTGACCCGAGCAACACCAGTAAGTAAAACCCTGGAACTGCATTTTATGCCTCTGAGTCTCTTTGCTGCACCTTCACAACCACCATCCTCCACGGCTGACCCCCTGAGGCTATACCCCTCCCGTTGGGGGTTATACTACCCAAAGCTGCACACACACCACCAGCCTCAGCGGACCCTGCTGCAGCGGCGGCCGTAGTGACCGCAAATCAACGGGTGGCGTAGTCGACATAAAAGAACATCTAGTAACATCTATAAGGACTGCCACACACTGAGTTTGACACCCTGGGCACGGACCGGGTCACAGCCACTCGGAGACTACAACCCCCATCTGATCCGGCTCCGGGTATCCCTAACAGCACTGGCCCAGGGGGCGCGTCAGTAGATCCAGGGGGCCTGGTGTTCATGGGCGCATTACACCCCTTGGCGGCAGGCCCCCTGAGTGCCCGGGGGCAGTGGTGTCCCCTGCCTACATGGTAGGTACGCCACTGCTGCACTGCATGTCATTTTTTTAACTGTGCATTTTTTCATCAGCATGTGGATGGGATTTAGACATTTACGCTGCGTATGACCTCGACCTAATGAACAATTGAGTTAGTATGCTTTTTTTCACAAATACTTCTTACATGTTTGCTCGTTTTTCCTGATGTAAACCTTTTATTATCATGGAATTCTGCATTTTGCTAGTTTCTGGTACCGTTAATCCTTTCACAACTTTGAAAATGTGACATTTTTGAAGCTTGGAAGCATTTTTAAACAGGAATATATCATTTTCCTCTGGGACAATACATGTCATAGAAAAGACTATTGTTTAGCCCCTTCACACCAGATTTTGCTTCAGATTTAAGTTTCTGTTATAAAATCAGAAAATCTGAAGCAAAATGTGAGTTTTTAATGTGAGATATGAACAACGAATGCTTCTGATAAGGAAAATTTTTTGTGAATTCATCCCGAAATTCTCTGTCTGCTACTTGTTACTTTTTATTTTGTCTCTCATTATTTCCTGTACTAATACTTTCACTTTTAATTAGGAAGTGGACACAGCCGTATCTTGATATTTGGAACATCTACTGGCACAAAGTAAAGAGTGGTTTGCTGATGGCATGTTTTTCAGTACACCAGCCCTGTTCAAGCAACTTTATGCAATCCATGTAGTCCACAGCGCCTTTTTGTTCCTGTAGTGTACGCCTTGCTGACGGACAAGAGCCATTCAACGTACCAGAGGTAGCTACAAGAGCTGAAGAACATGCAACCTGGACTGCAGCCACACAACCTGACGTTGGATTTTGAACTAGCTGCAATTCAGGCATTTGAGAGTGAATTCCCCAACCTTGAGAAGACCGGTTGTTTCTTCCACCTATCACAGTCAGTTTGGCGTAAAGTTCAAAATGAAGGACTCAAGGTGCAATATCAAGGTGACCATGAATTTGCTCGTTGGATACGCATGATACCTGCCCTTGCCTTTCTACCACCACAGAATGTTGTGCCTTCATTTGAAGAGTAAGTGGAAAATCCTGACTTTCCACAAGAAGCAACACCCATTGCCAACTATTTTGAACATACCTACAGTACAGACCAAAAGTTTGGACACACCTTCTCATTTAAAGATTTTTATGTATTTTCATGATTATGAAAATTGTACATTCACACTGAAGGCATCAAAACTATGAATTAACACATGTGGAATTATATACTTAACAAAAAAGTGTGAAACAACTGAAAATATGTCTTATATTCTAGGTTCTTCAAAGTAGCCACCTTTTGCTTTGATGACTGCTTTGTACACTCTTGGCATTCTCTTGATGAGCTTCAAGAGGTAGTCACCGGAATTGGTCTTCCAACAATCTTGAAGGAGTTCCCAGAGATGCTTAGCACTTGTTGGCCCTTTTGCCTTCACTCTGCGGTCCAGCTCACCCCAAACCATCTCGATATGGTTCAGGTCTGGTGACTGTGGAGGCCAGGTCATCTGGCGTAGCACCCCATCACTCTCCTTCTTGGTCAAATAGCCCTTACACAGCCTGGAGGTGTGTTTGAGGTCATTGTCCTGTTGAAAATTAAATGATGGTCCAACTAAACACAAACCGGATGGAATAGCATGCTGCTGCAAGATGCTGTGGTAGCCATGCTGGTTCAGTATGCCTTCAATTTTGAATAAATCCCCAACAGAGTCACCAGCAAAGCACCCCCACACCATCACACCTCCTCCTCCATGATTCATGGTGGGAACCAGGCATGTAGAGTCCATCCGTTCACCTTTTCTGTGTCTCACAAAGACACGGTGGTTGGAACCAAAGATCTCAAATTTGGACTCATCAGACCAAAGCACAGATTTCCACTGGTCTAATGTCCATTCCTTGTGTTCTTTAGCCCAAACAAGTCTCTTCTGCTTGTTGCCTGTCCTTAGCAGTGGTTTCCTAGCAGCTGTTTTACCATGAAGGCCTGCTGCACAAAGTCTCCTCTTAACAGGTGTCGTAGAGATGTGTCTGCTGCTGTTAACCTGCAATTTCTGAGGCTGGTGACTCGGATAAACTTATCCTCAGAAGCAGAGGTGACTCTTGGTCTTCCTTTCCTGGGGCGGTCCTCATGTGAGCTAGTTTCTTTGTAGCGCTTGATGGTTTTTGCAACTGCACTTGGGGACACTTTCAAAGTTTTCCCAATTTTTCGGACTGACTGACCTTCATTCTTAAAGTAATGATGGCCACTCGTTTTTCTTTACTTAGCTGCTTTGTACTTGCCATAATACAAATTCTAACAGTCTATTCAGTAGGACTATCTGCTGTGTATCTACCAGACTTCTGCACAACACAACTGATGGTCCCAACCCCATTTATAAGGCAAGAAATCCCACTTATTAAACCTGACAGGGCACACCTGTGAAGTGAAAACCATTTCCGGTGACTACCTCTTGAAGCTCATCAAGAGAATGCCAAGAGTGTGCAAAGCAGTCATTAAAGCAAAAGGAGGCTACTTTGAAGAACCTAGAATATAAGACATATTTTCAGTAGTTTCACACTTTTTTGTTAAGTATATAATTCCACATGTGTTAGTTCATAGTTTCAGTGTGAATGTACAATTTTCATAGTCATGAAAATACAGAAAAATCTTTAAATGAGAAGGTGTGTCCAAACTTTTGGTCTGTACTGTATATTGGTCGAATTACTCGCAGAGGATGTCAGGCACCTTTGTTTCCAGTTCAACTTTGGAATATGTATGATCGAACATTGAATGATCAACAATGAACAAATAATGATGTTGAAGGATGGCACCGTAGCTTTCAAGAAACATGTGGTACTCTTTTCCCAAATATATACCAGTTCATTAATTGTCTGAAACGTCAGCAAGAGCTCCACAGTTTAGAAATTATTCAGATAATAGAAGGAAATCCCACCACTGCAAGAAACAAAAATTATACTGCAATTTCAGCAAGGGTTAAACGTATTGTGCAAGATTTAAACAATAGAAGCTTGATAGATTATCTGAGAGGCATTTCCTACAGCTTTGAATTTTAGTTCATGGTCACATATTTAGCTGTAAAATAATTCAAACATAACACCTGCAATTTTTCTTTTCTTTCCTCTTTTCTCTAACCCTTCCCCCTCTGTACCCTTTATGTTTCTTGATTAACAGTTTTTATTTATACAGTTAAAGTGTAACTCTAAAAAAAAAAAAAAGTTTTGCTATGTTATAGTACCTGTGGCACTGATCTTCTTTTCCAATGGAGACCACCTTCCAGCAACTTCACTTCTGTGAGAAAAGTCCCATCCAAGTCCCAGCAGCAGGCTCCAAGTGATGCAGGATTTCAGTGGCTACTGAGGAGGTCGTTTCGCCTTAGTAGCAGAACTTGTGGGCGTACTCTACGGGGGGTGGCTACACGGGGCATGCAACTTTCAGGCCTCTTTCAGACTAACAGTTTTGACGGCTATTATCGCAGCACTATAAAAACCGCGGCGGTAATTGCCGGCAAAATCAATAGATAGCACTTGATTTGCCCAATGCAAGTCAATGGGCTCAAATCGCGGTAAAAGTGTGCAGCAGAAAGCCACGCGGTTTTACATTTTAAAACAAATTCTATCTTCCTGACGATTTCCGCTGCGGTTTTAAACTGTCGCGGTAATCGCCAGGAAAACACAAGTCTGAAAGAGGTATCAACGTGCTCCCTATGATGTATACAGGGCTGCTGGTTCACAGCCCCCTGCAAAGCTCCCCAACTCCCCATGTGCTCAGTCCTTTACTGGCTTTACACAGGGGGGGGGCCCTCCTCTTGTCCAGGATGAAGCACATGAGGGGAGGGGGAAGGGGAACTTCCCAGAGGGCTGTGAACAAGCAGCCCTGAATGTATCACAGGAAGCCTGAATCCATCCACAATTTCTGCTACCAAGGGGGCCCAACTTCCTTAGTAACCACTGAAATCCTGCAGCACATAGAACCTGCTGCTGTAACTTGGATGGGACTTTTCACACAAAACTAAATAAAATTTAGAAAAAAATTATATTTAAAAAAAAAAGCTGCTGGAATGGGTCTCCATTGGAAAAGATCAGTGCCACAGGTACTATAACATATAATTTTATTTTTTTTTTTACGCTTTAAATATATTGTTCTGCAATGTTGGTGGGTTTGACCAATTGTTAATATTTTTCTGTCTGTAAAGTTACTTATCTAGAAAATGTAAAGTTTTGGAATTAAAATAAAAAAACGTAACTTGACCACAGTTATACATCTTAGACCCAAAATATGATTAGTGAGAAGTGAACCTGCTTAAGTTCAGTTCGGGCAGTTCCGTCCCAAACACACAAGAAAATCCAGGTTTGGGTTCAGCACCCCCAAACTATCATCTCCATTGGACTCAATGGGTATGGAGACTCAGAGGAGTGGAGGATCTGTCCTCCACATCCTCATCACTGACCAGATAGTAAAAAGAAAATATATATATTGCTACTTACCCCTTTGCTGAGGTACCGGCAGACGCGGAGGGTCCTCTTCCATGCACTTCCACATTGTGTGGATATGTCATCGTACCCGAGGGAATCCCTTTCAGGATTCCTAGCTAGGGATCCCCTTCGTCAAGAAGACTCTCCACGCAGGTCGGGACCTCAGCGAAGGGGAGAGAAGCGATTTTTATTTTCTGATGAGCTAACTCCAAACATTGCCTGTTTGGGGCGGTGTGGTTGAACCCGAACAGACAATGTTTGATACGAACCCTGAACTTTCCAGATCGGGTTTGCTCATCACTAGATACAGTATGATATGTAATGGATGACAAAAAGAAGCCATTAAATGTAACACCAGATCTCATTGCGGCACTGCGCATGCGCAGCAGTGTCTTGGTGAGAGGAGAGGCATCCTTCCCCCGGGATTGACTGATAAATGGGGCAAGAGTGACGTCATGTCAGTGAGCGGCGTGGAGACTTTCGGCCTCACTGCCTCGGCATTCATCATGCTCCATGGATCAGTAATCCAGGCAAGATGAAAAGACAGCCGGAACCAGGAGAAGACGTCACGGGGAACCGCTAGACTGCACTCCGGGACCCAAGCTGCGACAGGTAAGTATATCAGTTTTTTTGTGTTTTGGGGTGATAATACTTCTTTAAGGCCAGCCAGAAGAGACACTGGGTGAGCTGCTGAAAAGGCAGCCACAGGTTCCACTGAAGCACAATTGTAGAGCCTCCCACTCCTACTCACTGAGCCCAGGTTTTAGAAAGTTTCTTACCCAGAAATTGTGGTCCTGTATATTTTACCCCCAGGTATGTTCAGCCCTAGATGTTTTGTTCCATGCTTGTTGACCCCAAAAGCTGAGGGTGAAACATCTGGAGTCAAGATGCTAGGGGCGAAACATCAGATGGTGACACATCCAGGGACAAAATGCTTTAGGTGAAACATCCGAAATGTGAGGGGGCGAAATGCTAGGGGGCGAAACATCCGGGGCGAAAAGTGTAGGGTGAAACGTGCGGGAGGGAAACATCCGGGGGCGAAACATCCAGGGGCGAAACGTCCGGGGGCGAAACGTGCGGGGTCGAAATGTACCTGGAGGCAAATTGCTGGGGGCGAACTGCTGGGGGCGAAACTTCCTATAACCTGTTTAAATATACTTTGATATTGAAAATATTTTTGGACCATGACTCCATGTCTCTTATAGGAAGTAGTTATTGAGGAGAGTCCTTGTGGAAAATCCACTACAGCCTGTATTTATTTGGGTAATAGGTTGTAAAATTTATCTATAAAAATTATGTATGTGTTTTGGATGATACTGATAGTACCTCACTCTTGCACACAGATTTAACTCGCACACTGACTTATTCGCTTTTGGTTCTTACTGATCTTTAAATTGAACCTCTTCTGATGATAAAATCATCAAGTATTGCTTTTTGATTGCTTTCCTCCCTTTACCCCTTTTCTTCCATTCACCTATATCTCATTTCTCATCTCTCTTTGGCCTCAATTATTTTTTTTTTCTCTATACATAGGTTCTTCTCACTTCACTTTTTACTTCTTGCTTAAATTTTTACTTCTTTTCCTCCCCTCCTTTTTTTGCATTTTTCTTGACTTTCCTATTTATTTATCATTATTTATTTATTATTTATTGATCTATGACCATCCCACTCTAATCAGCATGTCCACTTGTCTATTCTTCTTGCAGGTACGACACCCAGCTTTCCATATGTGTGATCTATCTTGCCATTCCTGTCTGAACTAACCTGGGATGACACCCAGCTTTCCATATGTGTGATCTATCTTGCCATTCCTGTCTGAACTAACCTGGTACGTTTGTAAGCTGACCACAGCATGACCCCTGTTCAACACTTTTCTTTTCTGTTTTACTTTGCTTGTGCTTTATAACCTCAATCTGGCCCAATTTGTACTTATCTGATACACATGGGTCAGAGGCCTCTCCCGTCTGCTTAATAGTTGAAGGCATTAGCTAGCATATATATTGTGAAATCTAAGTCTGGTGACATAGTCTAGCCAGTGTGAATTCACCAAGTGTGATTCATACAAGTGTGACATTGAATTAATTCTGAATTGAACCTGAAGGGAACAGAAGGAAACAAGATACCCAGGCAAAGTAAACAATGTTTCTGTTTGTTTTCACTCTCTCCCCTATAGTCCTCCACTTTTTACTAACCCCCCCTAAACCATACACCTAGTAAGGAACTCTTCATCTCTCCCTTCATCCACTGCATTCATCTCACCTCCTCCTCAGAACTATTCCTCAATATTTACTCCTGTTTCTCCAAACACAAACAGCCACCTCACAGCCTCTCCTGCTCCCACCTGCTAACACTTTCCTCGCTCCTTCTGACTGCTGGCGATATCTCTCCAAATTCTGGCCCTCCTCAGCACATCCCCACAGTCACTCCCGCCTCCTATCCACCATCTGTCAACCTTTCAAACCTTCTACCCATCCGCCAAGCCCCCGCTCCCCCAGTCCCACTAACAGGAGCTCTATGGAACGCTCGCTCCGTGTGCAACAAAGTTTCCTTCATCCATGATCTTTTCATTACTAACTATCTCTTCTTCCTCGGCATCACCGAAACCTGGCTTACCCCATCTGACACGGCCTCACCAGCTGCACTTTCGTTCGGTGGATTCCTTCTTTCTCACACCCCCGCTTCAATGGCAAGTAGATTTTCTCCTGTCAGATAACTGCTCCTTCACCCATATCCCACTGCCACCCTCCATTACTCTCCCCTCTTTTGAGGTGCACTGTGTGCGCATCTACTCCCTCTCCAATCTCCAACTGGCCATCATTTATCACCCCCCCAGGACCAGCCACCACCTTCTTTGACCACTTCACCACCTAGCTGCTTCATTTCCTTTCAACTGACATCCCCACTATCATCATGGGTGACTTCAACTCCAACAAGCATTTCATCGCATTCAAACAGTCCCTCACTAATTTTAAGTCCACACTTACTGCAGCAAAACAAACCTACTTCTCATTTCTCACAACCCTAAACAGCTATTCAACACTTTCAATTCTCTCCTCTATCCCCCAGCACCTCCTCCCTCTCCTCTCATCTCAGCTGAAGACTTTGCCTCATTCTTCAAGCAGAAGATTGACACCATCAGACAAAGCTTTTGTCTAAAGCCCCCACAGCCCCTCCTCATATCTACTCAACCCTCCTCCTCCAAAACCAGCTTCTCCACCATTACGAACGATCAACTTTCCTCTTTACTCTCCAAATCACACCTCACCACCTGCAAACTTGACCCAATCTCATTTCACCTCATCCCTAACCTCACCACAGTCTTCATCCCAACCCTAATCCACCTTTTCAACCTGTCACTAACAACTGGTGTCTTCCCCTCATGCTTCAAACATTCCTTAATCACACCCATCCTCAAAATTCCATCCCTTGACCCAACCTCTCTGTCTAGCTATTGCCCCATATCACTTCTCCCTTACACCTCAAAACTACTGGAACAACACGTTCATTCTGAACTGTCCTCCCACCTCTTCTCCTGCTCCCTCTTTGACCGCTTACAATATGGCTTCCGACCGCACGATTCTACTGAAACTGCCTTGACTAAAGTCACCAACAACCTACTAACTGGCAAATCCAAGTGACACTACTCTATCCTCCTCCTCCTGGACCTGTCATCTGCCTTTGACACAGTGAACCATTCCCTCTTACTACAGACTCTCTCATCTTTCGGCATCACAGACTTGGTCCTATCTTGGATCTCCTCATAGCTAACAGACCGGACATTCACTGTCTCCCACTCACACACCACCTCCTCATCTCACCCCCAATCTGTCAGTGTCGCCCATGGCTCAGTTCAAGGACCCCTGCTCTTCTTCATCTACACCTTTGGCCTGGGACAGCTCATAGAGTCCCATGGCTTTCTGTATCACCTCTATGCTGATGACACACAAATCTACCCCTCTGGACCTGATATCTCCTCCCTACTAACCAGAATCCCACAATGTCTCTCTGCTATTTCTTCCTTCTTCTCTGACAGATTTCTAAAACTTAACACGGACAAAACTGAATTCATCATCTTTCCACCGCCTCACTCAACCTCCCTAACTGACATATCCATCAAAGTCAATGGCTGCCCACTCTCCCCAGTCCCGCAAGCTCACTGTCTTGGGGTAACCCTGGACTTCAATCTCTCCTTCAAGTCTCATATCCAAGCCCTTTCCACTTCCTGCCGACTCCAACTCAAAAATATCTCCCGGATCTGCACATTCCTCAACCACGAATCTGCAAAAAAACTAGTGCATGCCCTCATCATCTCCCACCTCAACTACTGCAACCTCCTGCTCTGTGGCCTCCCTTCTAACACTCCTACACCCCTCCAATCTATCCTAAACTCTGCTGCCCGACTAATTCACCTGTCCCCCCACTATTCCCCGGCCTCTCCTGCCTGTCAATCCCTTCACTGGCTCCCCATTGCCCAGAGACTACAGTTCAAAACCCTAACCATGGCATACAAAGCCTTCCACAACCTGTCTCCTCCATATATCTGTGACCTAATCTCCTGATACTTATCTACACGCAACCTCTGATCCTCTCAAGATCTCCTTCTCTACTCCCCTCTTATCTCCTCTTCCCACAATCATATACAAGATTTTTCACATGCATCCCCCCTACTCTGGAACTCTCCACCCCAACACATCAGACTCTCACCTAACGTGGAAACCTTCAAAAGGAACCTGAAAACACACCTCTTCTGACAAGCCTACAAACTGCAGTAACCCTTGCTCCACCATACTGCTGCATGACCAGCTGTACCCTCACCTACTGTATCTTCGCCCATTCCTTGTAGATTGTGAGCCCTCGTGGGAAGGGTCCTCGCTCCTCCTGTACCAGTCGCCGACTTGTATTGTTCAAACTTTATTGTAATTGCTTGTGCTATGTATATCCCTTTCACATGTAGAGCGCCATGGAATAAATAATAATAAATAATAATAATTTATCAACTCTTTCATAAATTCTTCGGTTTACTTCCTAGCTGTGATCTGTTTTTTACTATATCTTCCCACAAACACTTTTTTTCTCTTTATTGACTATCCCATTCTTCTCACTTCCTCCCTTTCCCCCTCCTCTTTAGGGGCATTTCTTCAACTATTTCAGAGTTTTTAAAACTCACTGGCAAGGTGTCTTGCACATTTGATTTTTATAGGTGTCTCCATACACAACCACCCCAGGTGAGCCTTACCATCACTCACACTCTCATTTCCTACTGCCTTATTGTGCATTTTTGTCCCAACCAGACCTCAGTAAGAATGGTATGTGACACATGTCCTTGATGTGCATCACACCCCATGTGAACAGGTGGGACTTCGTCAATGATGGCACCCACTGGAAGACCTGAAGGAAGGGAACATGACTAAAATGAACTAGTATGGGCAGTGCTGAGAAGAAGTGAGTAAAAGAGCTTTATGCTTTTCTTTTAACCCCTTCCAAGTCCTCAGAATCCTGAAAATTATATCTGTCTGGTCACGATTTTGCTGAAGCAGCACAGAAAGAATCCCAAAAAAATCTGATTTGTTAGAATCTGAAAATTTGTTGAAATTCATATTTAATTAATCAAGATTAAATTAATCAAATCACGACTCATGACTTTATATATACTACATTATATTGCGTTTATAGCTTGACTAGTTTGATGAGCAAATGAGTCAAATAAGCTCTGTAAAATAAAGAAATTTGGAACTGGATCTATTGTTACATATTTACAAGCATTTTCTGTTGTTCAAAATATCTTTGTCAAATCTCAGGCTTTGTTAGAAACAAAAAAAAAGAAAAGAAAAAAAAAATCCGTGTTTTAACAATGGAACATATCTGATTTGTGAAATGACATGATACTGCTGCAATAGTAAGATGAAAGGCTTTTATCTTGCTTGGAGACACACATACTATAGTCATTTCAATAGATGGAATGTCAAACTGCTGGGATATATTAGCTTTGACATATAGTCAAGTTATTGCCTTGGGATGTTCCATAGTTAGTGAGTCTGAGATGCAAGAACATGAACAACAGGCTTATGTTGATTCCGATTTGCATGACACTAATGGAAACTCTGCCTACAGATTTGGCTTTATAATTACTATAACTCATTAAGTACTATATTTTAACATGAAAATAATTTGCTTTAATGGAAGTTATTCAAACCAGTACAATTACATTATATTTGAGTTGTTCAAAGACAGTTATTTTTCAATTGAAAATAAATCAGCACATTGACAAGATGTTTTCATACATGTTCTATAAAGATGTTTCTTAATTGGGCTTAAAGAGGTTGTTCACCTAATAAACAAAAATCTAAATATGCATTAAACTAATGATGTTCTGGTTGGAAAAACAGTATGATTTATTTATTGTTTTCTGCTTTTAAAGACAATTGTCTGCCTACCATATGTAAACAACAGAAGTAAATATCTTCACACATATTGAAAATGGCTGGATATAATCTGTTGACCTAATCTTCTACTGTTTTTACTTCTGCGCAGACGCTCAATGTACAGTATCCAGTTCATAGATTTTGTTGTCTGCATCTATGCAAGCACTGTGCATGCTCAGCATCATGAAACAGAGGTGAAATCATCATTTACAATCTTCACATAGCACAAAGATGCATAAGTGCTCTTATGCATTTCCCAACACAGATTCATAATGTAATGTAAGTTCAGATTTTACGGTACATCCTAATGATTCTATAGGGCAGGGGCGCACAACATTTTTTGGTCCAAGGGCTGCAATGCCATACTGAACCTATTCCAAAGGCCACAAAAAAATTTGAAGGGGTACTTACTAGTGATGAGCGAGTATGTTTTGTTAACCCTTTCGCCGAGTATGCTCGGCCGAGCACCGAGTAGTTACAGCTGCTCGGTGAAATGGTTGAATCGCTCCCGTGTGCATGATTTGCGACTGTTTGACAACTTTAATACATGTCGCAAATCATGCACATGGGAGTGATTCAAACATATCACCGAGCAGCTGCAATTAGTGATGAGCGAGCACTAAAATGCTCGAGTACTCGTTGCTCGGGTCGAGCAAATAGGAATACTCGGGTGCTCGACCCGAGCAACGAGCCCAATGTAAGTCTATGGGAAACTCGAGCATTTTTCAGGCGGCTCCCCCCGGCGGTCTGCAGAGGGCCTAAAAATTGCCCAAATCGATGGGAACAGTGCTCAAATGACATGGGGACAGCATGGGGAAGACCCCTGGAAGCATCTGTGACTCCCATATCACAGCTGTCAACAACGTTGTCAGAGTATTACACCACTTTTACAGATTCACAATAAAACATACAAAAACGAAACCAAAATGGATTTTCCTGGGAAATATGTTAAGGAACCTTTCCAGGGTAATGACTTGTATATAAGGCAAAATAAATAACCAAAAACAAAAATACTCCTCCACACCTTGGGCTATGTTCACAAGTAGCGTTTTTGATGCGTTTTTGCACTTTTGCATTGCTTTCAACCAAGACAAATGCATTCACCAGGAAATTTCATTTTAACATTTTACAACCTTATCTGGCCATGTGGTGTGTGACACATCATCAGACACATGCATACAGTGCTGAAAAGTCATGGGAACAGCATGGGCAAGACCTCTGGAAGCATCTCTGACTCTGCCTAAAAGTGTGCCCATCATAAGTGATCCTTGGCGCATGCAAAGATGCCTCCCGCCATGAAGCTGTCATGGCAGACTTGCAACATTCACCATCCACGTCCTTGTCCCACTGCAGCGTTAAGTTGTCCCTACCCCATTCCTTGGAATGCAAGCGCACGTATGCAGGCAGCCAGCCACCCACCCAACCACAGGCTGCAATACAATACTGCCAAATTTTTGACAGCTGCTTGCACTTGAAATGTGGCCTCTTAGGCTTGTGGAGGCGGAAGCTTTTCACAACCTCATGCCAGCGGCAGCCGGGTGTCCATAGTCGGTCCTCAGCCGCCGCTATATTTCCAGGCATCGCCTCCGCCTTCCACAAGCACGGGTCCCACAACATTACCCATGCCCTCCCCAGTGCACTTACTGTGAAGGACAGCCTAACCACAAACACGTGGACAAGTGAATGTGGCCAGGGACGGTACGGAGCCAGTCCACAACTATTTTTGCTGACAGTTGTATTTAGCTCGGTGAAAGGGCTGGCATAGAGGGAAACCCTATCTACCCTGCATGTAATTTCTCCCAGGAAGTCCTGTAATTGAGCTTGTTGCAGAAGCAATGGCAGCCCATCCAACATCAACTCGCCCTTGTCAGTGGTGCTTTGACACACACACATCTTTCTTTGCGCATTTAATTTCTTGAACACAGAGTTGGACAATGGCCTGATCTGTAATGCGGTTTGAGAAATAACATGCATAAGCATGGCCGATCCACATTAAAAAAGCAGCCATAGAATTTCCGGGAATCTTCCCCCACACTTTTCTTAGCAAGGGCTACTTTTCGGCAGGGTTGGACGGGCCCACCAGAGAACTGGAGACTCCTTCGGCAGGCCCTGGCTTCTCCTTCAGGAGAGTTCATAGTGCCGAGGTGAGGCCATGATGATGATAGAGGCCACCATCTGCTTAGTTTTCTGTTACTTGGAATGCAAGTGCAAGTATGCAGCCAGCCACCCATCCACCCACAGGCCGCAACACTAAACTGCCAGATTTCTGGGCAGCAGCTTTTTGCACTTGAAATATGGTCTTTTAAGCTTGTGGAGGCAGAAGCTTTTCACAACCTCATGCCGGCGACGGCCGGGTGTCCATACTCGGTCCCCAGCCGCCACTATATTTCCCTATATCTCCTCCGCCTTCCACAAGCACGGGTCCCACAACATTACCCGTGCCCTCCCCAGTGCACTTACTGGGAAGGACCGCCTAACCACAAACACATGGACAGGTGAATGTGGCCAAGGACGGTACGGAGCCAGTCCACAACTATTTTTGCTGACAGATGTATTTAGCTCGGTGAAAGGACTGGCATAGAGGGAAACCCTATTTACCCTGCGTGTCATTTCTCACAGGAAGTCCTGTAAAGCTGCTTTCACTTGAAATATGGCCTTTTAGGCTCGTGGAGGCGGAAGCTTTTCACAACCTCATGTCTCATGCCTCGTGTCCATACTCGGTCCCCAGCCGTCACTATTTCTCCCGGTGTTGTCTACAAGCGCGGGTCCCTGAACATTACTGCTGGTACTTTTCTGTGGGAATTTGCTTGCCTCCTACCAGCCTGGAATATTTCCAGCAAACTATGGTATGACTAGTGTTGAGCGAGCACTAAAATGCTCGGGTGCTCGAAGCCCGGGCCGAGCTCGCCGTGATACTCGGGTGCTCGACCCGAGCAACGAGCCCAATGTTAGTCTATGGGAGACCCGAGCATTTTTGCGGCAGCACCCCCAGCAATCTTTACAAAGCCTAACAAGTGCCCAAAACGATAGTGACCGTGCTCAAATGACATGGGGACAGCATTGGGATCGCCCCAGGAAGCATTTCTGACCCCCAGGTCACTGCTGTCAACAACGTGGTCAGAGGTATTAAGCCACTTTTAAGGGCTCACAATAAAACGCTCAAAAACGAAACTGAAACTGCTTTCCTGTGAAATATGTTAAGGAAGTTCCTTTCCAGGGTAAAGACTTGTGTATAAGGTAAAATAAATAACCCCCCAAAAAAATACTCCTCCACACCTTGGGCTATGTTCACAAGTAGCATTTTTTATGCGTTTTTGCACTTTTGTATTGCTTTCAACCGTGACAAATGCATTCACCGGGAAATGTCATTTTAACATTTTACAACCTTATCTGGCCATGTGCTGTGTGACACATGCATACAGTGCTGAAAAGACATGGGAATAGCATGGGGAAGACCCCTGGAAGCATCTCTGACACCCAGGTCACTGCCTAAAAGTGTGCCCATCAGAAGTCATCCTTGCCGCATCAGAAGATGCAGACTTGCAACTATCCCCGTGCAAGTTCTTGTCCCAGGGCAGTGTTCAATTGTACCTCCCCCATTCCTTGCAATGCAAGCGCAAATATGTAACCAACCACCCACCAACCCCCAGGCTGCAATACCATAATGCTTGCTTGCACTTGAAATTGGGCCTTTTAGGCGGAATCTGGCCACCACGTCATGGCTGCTTTGGCGGCCTGGTATCCATACTTAGTCCCCAGCCCTCCGGCGGCCGGGTGACCACACTCGGTTTCCAGGCGCCAGGGGGCGGCCGGGTGTCCATACCCGGTCCCCAGCTGCCCCGCGGCGGGGTGTCCACACACGGTCCCCAGCCGCCCCGCGGCCGGGTGTCCACACACGGTCCCCAGCCGCCTGGGGGCAGCCTGGTGTCCATAAACGGTCCCCAGCCACCCCTATTTCTCCTGTCAACTTGCTTTAGGGCAGCATTGGACGAGCCCACCAGAGAACCAGACTCCTCTGGTGGGCCCTGGCTTCTCCATCAGGGGAGTTGAGAGTGCCAAGGTGAGGAGCATGATGATGATGATAGAAGTTAGCATCTGCTTTGTTTTCTTGGAATGCAAGAGTAAGTGTGCTGCCTGCCACCCACCCACCCCCAGGCTGCAATACCATACTGCTTGTTTGCACTTGAAATTGGGCCTTTTAGGCATGTGGAGGCGGAATCTGGCCACCACGTCATGGCTGCATTGGCAGCCGAGTGTCCATACTCAGTCCCCAGCCGCCCCGTGGCCGGGTGTCCACACACGGTCCCCAGCCGCCTTGGGGCAGCCGGGTGTCCATAAACGGTCCCCAGCCGCCCCTATTTCTCCTGTCAACTTCCCCCCACACACTTTTCTTAGCCCGGCCAGCTTTAGGGCAGCATTGGACGAGCCCACCAGAGAACCAGACTCCTCCGGTGGGCCCTGGCTTCTCCATCAGGGGACTTGAGAGTGCCAAGGTGAGGAGCATGATGATGATGATAGAAGTTAGCATCTGCTTTGTTTTCTTTTAATGCAAGTGTAAGTGTGCAGCCTGCCACCCACCCACCCCCAGGCTGCAATACCATACTGCTAGCTTGCACTTGAAATGGGGCCTTTTAGTTTGGAGGAGGCCAAAGCTGGCCACTACCTCATGGCTGCTTCGGCAGCGAGGTATCCATACTCAGTCCCCAGCCGCCCCTATTTGTCCCGGTGTGCCTTATACATAAGATTAAGCGCGCATACCAAAACATTACCTGTGCCCTCCCCAGTGCATTTAGTGGGAAGGACAGCCTATTCCACTGTAGTGTGTGCATGCCAAACCCCTGTTCATGGTACATGCGAAGATGCCTCCCACCCTGAACCTGTCGTTGCAGACTTGCAACTATCCCCGTTCAAGTCCTTGTCCCAGGGCAGTGTTCAATTGTACCTCTCCCATTCCTTGCAATGCAAGAGCAAGTATGCAGCCTGCCACCCACCCACCCCCAGGCTACAATACCATACTCCTTGCTTGCACTTGAAATTGGGCCTTTTAGGCATGTGGAGGCGAAATCTGGCCACCACGTCATGGCTGTGTTGGCGGCCTGGTATCCATACTCAGTCCCCAACTGCCCGGTGGCCGGGTGTCCACACTCGGTCCCCAGCTGCCAGGGGGCGGCCGGGTGTCCATACTCAGTCCCCAGCCACCTGGGGGAAACCGGGTGTCCATAAACGGTCCCCAGCCGCCCCTATTTATCCTGTCAACTTCCCCGCATAAAGTTTTCTTAGCCCGGCCTGCTTTAGGGCAGCATTGGACGAGCCCACCAGAGAACCAGACTCCTCCGGTGGGCCCTGGCTTCTCCATCAGGGGAGTTGAGAGTGCCAAGGTGAGGAGCATGATGATGATGATAGAAGTTAGCATCTGCTTTGTTTTCTTGGAATGCAAGCGCCTGTATATAGTAGCGGCTAGGCCTGAGGTGGTCAGCGTTTTGGCGCACATCCTACCTCCTCCAAGGATTGCTGGATGTTTTCCTGCTACTATCCCTGTTCTATGACTCCCGTTAAAACAAAGCTTCAGGTGATAAATGATGGATGAGGTGGGGGCAAAGGAGAAAGAGCAGGAGGAACAGGGACCATTCACATCAATATCAGGCCAGTCAACCACATATGTCTTGTAGGATATGTTTTTGTAACAAAAGGAGCTGTTCGGCTACACAGTTATAGGGCATACAGTGAGTGCAATGCCTAACAAAAATTTAGAGGCACTCCAATGCCCCTTGGAAATGACATGGAGGTCAGAGGGCCTTAACTAAACCGTTTTTTCCATTTATAGCAACTGGGTCTCCTGTACACTGTTGGCCTAAGCAATGAATGGAAGGCTTTCCAAAAATTATGAGGAACTGCAATGCCCCTTGAAACAGACGTGGATTACAGTGTACTAAAAACCTTCTACCCAGTATTGGGGAGTGGGTCTCCCTTAGTTTTCACCTTTGCATTGAAAAGCAAAAGCTGACTAAAATTAGGAGAAAATGCAATGCCCCTTGGAAGAGCTGTGGAGTTAAGAGTGGCTTAAGAAGAAGCTTTTAATGCCCTTTTGAAGAGATGTGGAGGTCACAGTAGCTTAACAAGACGGTTTTAATGCTCCTCGGAAAAGACGTGGAGATCCCAGTAGCTTAACAAGACGGTTTGAATGCCCCTTGGAAGAGACGTGGAGGTCACAGTAGCTTAACAAGACGGTTTTAATGCCCCTCGGAAAAGTGGTGGAGGTCGCAGTAGCTTAACAAGACGGTTTTAATGCCCCTTACAAGAGCTATGCAGTACAGCATATTACAAACATTATTCCCATTATTTGGGAGTGTGTCTCCCATAGTCTTTGCTTATGCCTTCCAAGCAAAAGCTGCCAAAAATTAGCACGTAGGAACTTGCAATGCCCCTTACAAGAGCCATGTAGTACAGCATATTACAAACATTATTCCCATTATTGGGGAGTGTGTCTCCCATAGTCTTTTCTTATGCCTTCCAAGCAAAAGCTGCCAAAAATTAGGACGGAGGAACTTGCAATGCCCCTTGCAAGAGCCATGCAGTACAGCATATTACAAACATTATTACCATTATTGGGGAGTGTGTCTCCCATAGTCTTTTACTTATGCCTTCCAAGCAAAAGCTGCCAAAAATTATGAGGAAATGCAATGCTCGTTTGAAGAGTCGTGGAGGTTAGAGTTAATTAAAAACAACATTTCAATGCCCCTTGGAAGAGTTGTGGAGTTCAGAGTTGTTTAACAAGAAGCTTTTAATGCCCCTCAGAAGAAACGTGGAGGTCCCAGTAACTTAACAAGATGGTTTTAATGCCCCTTGGAAAAGTGGTGGAGGTAGCAGAAGCTTAACAAGACGGTTTTAATGCACCTTGGAAGAGACGTGGAGGTACCAGTAGCTTAACAAGACGGTTTTAATGCCCCTCGGAAAAGTGGTGGAGGTCACAGTAGCTTAACAAGACGCTTTTAATCCCCCTCAGAAGAGACGTGGAGGTCCCAGTAACTTAACAAGACGGTTTTAATGCCCCTTGGAAAAGTGGTGGAGGTCGCAGTAGCTTAACAAGACAGTTTGAATGCCCCTTGGAAGAGACGTGGAGGTCCCAGTAGCTTAACAAGACGGTTTTAATGCCCCTCGCAAAAGTGGTGGGCGGGTCTCAGAAAACTGTCCCAGAACGTTGGCAGTGTTCCCCTGCCTCTGCTCGATTGGAGTTGCCTCTCTCTCGTTTGTACGGCTTGGTTGGTCAACAAACTTTGACCTCTGCCGCTAGAGTGTTCAGATGGGAATTTTTTTAACAGTTCTGCAGCAAGGGCCTTCTGGTATTGCCCCATTTTTGTAGACCTCTCCACCTCAGGAATAAGAGAGTGAAAGTTCTCCTTGTAGCGGGGGTCTAAAAGTGTCACCAACCAGTAATGACTGTCACCCAACATTTTAACAATGCGAGGGTCACGGTTAAGGCAGCGTAGCATAAAGTCAGCCATGCGTGCCAGACTGGTAATGGGCAAGACTTCCGTGTCCTCACCAAGATGACGACTGACCATGCTCTCCTCCTCCTCCTTCTCCTCCTCCTCCCCCCTGTCCTCAGGCCACCCACACTGAACCGACGGTATGACAGTTGTACAGGTACTAACGTCTACAGCGCATGATAAAAGCTCTTCATCTTCCTCATCCTCCTCTCCCTCATTGTCCCCCAATGCACGTTGGGATGAGATGAGGCTGGGCTGTGTGTAATCGACCGCTACGGCTTCTTGATCCATCTCATCTTACTCTGGCTGCAATACCTCCTCTTTAATTCTCTGCAGAGAGCATTGCAAAAGACAGACAAGTGGAATTCTGACGCTAATGATGGCGTCATCGCCACTCACCATCTTGGTGGACTCCTCAAAGTTTGTCAAGATGGTACATATGTCAGACATCCAGGTCCACTCCTGAGGTCTTATGTGTGGAGTCTGACCTGAATATCGACGGCCTTGTTGCAGCTGGTACTCCACAAGTGCTCTCTTCTGCTCACAAATCCTTTGCAACATGTGGAGGGTAGAGTTCCAACTAGTGTTGAGCCACACCCGTAGTGTTCGAGTTCGGTTCGGTTCGTCGAACACCCGTGTGTTCGCCGAACTGTTCGTCGAACTGTTCGTCGAACAACATAGAACACCGTTAAAACCAATGGCAGGCAAACAAAAACACATAGAAACACATAGAAAACACCTTCAAAGGTGTCCAAAAGCTGACAAACTGCTCAGAAGACACAACTAACACATGGAAAAGTGACAAGTACATATAGTCATGCGAAAAGAAAAGAGGTGGAGGAGTAAAAGGAGGGGGAGACACAGATATAGGCATGTCATGCCCTTCTAAAATCCAAAAAGTGAGAAGCCGACACGTTCAGTCCGCTCCTGCCCGTGCCACCTCCGCGTCGCCGGGTTTGTGCCAGAGCCGCGGTGAACCCTGACGGCCAGCCCCCCTCTCCCAATACTGGTGCCTGTCCGCTGGTGGGTCGAGCGAGCCCCCCTGTGGTGGAGGCAGCTCTAAGCTTTTTAATTTAAATTGTCTTTCTAATTTGAATGAATACACTTTAAATCCATTTACAAGGATCTATTGGAGGGCAAGTCTCATGCCAGCAGCCGCGTAATTCCAGCTCCAGTAGCGTCCACTAAAGCTGCTGCAGTTAAAAAGCTTTTATAAGGATCGAGCTCGGCTGTCCACCGCAAGGCATCCTACTGCCAGTCCCAGCCCCTATGCCTTGGGGTGCCTCCTGATGCTCTTCACTGAGTATCCCGTGGTCCCGAAGCATTTCCTTTGAAAAAATTAAGTGTCCAAACTACAGGTGGTGTAGCTTGCTTAACAGCTGGGATAATCCGCTGACTAGCAGAGACTGCTACTAGGCACAAAGTATTTCCTGGGCTAGATGCAGTTTAAAATTTGTAATTAGATACTCTCGTTGGATGCTGAGAAAGCATTCCATAGAGTCTCCTGGCACGCCATATATGATTCTCTTAAAAAGCTTAGGGTAGGGGTCTAGGGGACCCTTTTATAGCCAAAATCACGGCCCTGTATCGCAATACGTCACCTAGGCTGAAGATAAATGGAACTGTAGCACCCTGAGGGCTCGGTTGCTACAGAGGTATTGCACCTCACCCAGAGGTGTGATATCTCACTCTCAGGTAAGGATGTAGTGTGGATCAGGACCCGACACCTGCATGCATTACATCACATTGCCGTGGGGCAGGGCGACCAATATGCCCCTGAGATGGGCACGACAGTCCCTGTCCCTGGCTGGAGTGGGGGGAGGGAACACTGAGGAAGGGGAACCCTGTAGTGCAGGAGCAGGGAGGAAGCAGTTCCTGGGTGCATTGAGAAGGGAGTATAAAAGTTGGGCACCATCTTAGTTCAGTGCAGAGAAGTCTGAGCAGAAGTGGCAGGGAGAAGGGGCTCTGCATGAGCTCTGCTCCGGAGGCGGGCCTAGTAACAGAGGCCCAGGCCTGGAAGAGGGAGAAGGAAGGAAGAGGAGCGGAGAAGGCTCCAGGAACGAGGAACGAAGGGATCCCAGGGGTGCGGATGGGCGAGTCGCCACCGCACGCCCGAATCCACCTGCGTGGAGGGGTCAGGCCAAAGGGGGAGACCGGTCCCCGAAACTAGTGGAGGCAGGAAACGACCCTCAGCTAGAAACAGGAGGCTGTGACATTTTATGTGGCGCAGCCCCTCGCTACACCCGCTAGGAAGGCACCACATAGGGTCAGGGAAACTGGCGCCAAGTTTACCAAGAGGAGGCCCGAGGCAGCCGGACAGAAGGGTTGGTAAGAAAGGCCAGACAAAGGACACACAAAGGGGGTCCTGTGAAGTGCTCCAAAGTTATCTGGGAGTTGTCTGAGCCCCTCACCTGGTGAGCACAGTACGACGTGGGCAGCCGTTACCTGCAGACGTGGTCTGGATAATAAGAACTGTGAGTAAAGGCCCTGGACTGCATCACTGACTCCGTGTCGTTACTGCTGCTGCCCTGCACCATCTCCCCCATCCTCCGCATACACTGCCCTGAGGCTATACTCCTCCCGTGGGGAGTTATGCTACGCTCTGCTGCACCCACAACACCAGCCTCAGCGGTCTGCCCTGGAGCGGCGGTTCACTCTGACCGCAATCCTCGGGTGGCGTAGTCGGACATTTAAACATCAAAACCACATAAATAGTTCCGCCACTGGTTTGACCGCCCTGAGCCACGGAACCGGGTCGCCGCCACGGAGACTACAACCACCAGCATCCACCAAAAAGGGTCCGGCTCCGGGTGTCCCAAGGCCCAGGGGGCGCGTCAGAACATTTTCATCACCTTTCACAATCACCAATGGGACAAGGCAGGGATGTTCTCTGTCCCCTCTCTTATACATCCTAGTGACGGAGCACCTGCTCTCATCAATTCGCCATAACCCCAATATTAGGTGGATTGAGGTGGGAGGCACCGAGTACAAGTGCTCTCTATTTGCTGATGATGTCCTAGTATATATCACTCAATCACATATATCCATCCATGCTGTTATGGCTGAAATAGATCACTTTGTTACATGGTCAAATTTTAAAATCAATGCAGCGAAGTCTGAGGCCCTCGATGTCTCCCTCCCCAAATCCATATAGGATTCCATCCAGTCCAACTTTCCCTTTGCCTGGCCCTCACAGGGTATCAAATACTTAGGAATTCCTATTCATAGAGACCTCTCCCATCTATGTTATCTTAATTTTGGGCCCTTTATTGAACAACTTCATACAGACCACGGTTGGCAAGTTAGAACTGTAAGATTCACTACGTGAACCACTGGTGTTTTGTGGAAAAGCACATGTACACTGTGTTCCAAATTATTATGCAAAAAGTGTTTAGGAGTGATAAGGGAAGAATTTGTTTGTTTGTCAGTTAAACTCATTGATGGTGATGTGTGTCAGGGCTCTTTATATCACTGTAAGCAATTGCAGACACCTGTGCTAATTAGTTTGGCAGGTGTGTCCAATGAAAGGCAAGACTACTTAAGAAGGCTGTCTCACATTATTAAGCAGCCTACATTTTCTGCCAAAATGGGAAAGAAAAAGGATGTGTCGGCTGCTGAGAAGCAACAAATTGTGTAGTGTTTAGGTCAAGGCATGACTACAATCAACATTGTGCGATGATCAGGATGAAGTGTCTTGGCAATCAAGAAGTATGTAGCTGATTCACAGTACACACGTGTGCGTGCTGATAAGGGCAAATTGAGGACTCTTTCCTACAGGCAATTACGTCAGGTTGAAAGAGCAGCGGCAAAAAAGCCTTGTCATAGCAGCAGACAAGTTTTTGAAGCTGCTTGTGCCTCCAACGTCCCCCGAACAACAAGATGCAGGGTCCTTCAGAGGTTTGCAGCTGTGCATACGCCATCCTGTCGAACTCCTCTATCCACTTCACACAAGCAGAAACGGCTCCAGTGGGCCAAACATTACATGAAGACTGATTTCAAAACTGTTTTGTTCACGGATGAGTGCCATGCAGTGCTCGATGGTCCAGATGGATGGAGTGGAGGATGGCTGGTTGATGGACACCCCACGCAAACACGGCTACAGCGCCAACAAGGAGGAGGTGGAGTAATGTTTTGGGCTGGAATCATGGGGAGAGAGATTGTCAGCCCCTTTAGGATCCCTGAAGGCGCTAAAGATGAACTCCATAATGTATGTGGATTTTCTCAAACAGCACTTCCTGCCATGGTTCAAGAAGAAGAACCGTGTATTTCACAGCAAGATCATTTTTTTGCATGATAATGCACCATCTCATGCTGCACATAAAACATCTGCATCTCTGGCTGATATGGGCATAAAAGGGGACAAACTTATGGTGTGACCCCCATGCTCCCCTGACCTCGACCCCATTCAGAACCTTTGGAGCATCATTAAAAGGAGTGTCTATGATGGCGGGAGGCAGTTCACATCTAAGCAACAGCTCTGGGAGGGTATTCTGTCCTCATGCAAAACAATTGAAGCAGAAACCATCCAAAACCTGACAAATTCAATGGACGAGAGAGTTCAGAAGCTCCTTTCGAACAAGGGGTCCTATGTGAAAATGTAACATCACCTAGAATAAAGTTTTGAGTTGAAAACTGTTTGATTTCAGTTTCTAACAACCTGCTAATGCTTATAATTTCAAAAATGACCATTTTTTTGGTCTTTATTAAAATTAAAAGGTTGATCGAAAAGTTTGGGGGATCTAAGAGTGTGGCAACCCAGTAGTCATGATTACTTCGAATTCTGACAATATGAGGGTCATGCTGCAGGTAGTGCAGCAAGAAGGCACTTATGTGTCTTGCGCATCTCGGAGCCCCAAAATTATTTTCCGGGCTAGATGCAGCTAAAAATTATTATTAATTTTAAATCTGGTGAAGCTTTAGTATAGATGGCCTAATAGGATCAGTGCTGCACACTGCTACAAAGCCCAAATTATTTTCCAGTCAAGATGCAGATAAACATGATTAGTAATTTTAAATCTGGTGGAGCTTATTATAGATGGCCTAATAGAATCAGTGCTGCACACTGCTACAAAGCCCAAATTATTTTCCAGCCAAGACACAGATAAACATGATTAGTAATTTGAAAGCTTAAAACGGTTGGTAGGGTGATTTTAACCAATCATCAAGCTTTTACTCTCCCCAGGATGACACAGGGGTAGAAAAGTCGTTTCGGATCCATGATTTGTTCATCTTTATGAACGTGAGTCTGTCTACATTATCAGTGGAGAGCCGCGTGCGCTTATCTGTCAGCACACCACCAGCAGCGCTGAACACACGTTCAGACAGAACGCTGGCTGCGGGGCATGACAAGATCTCCAAGGCGTAAGTGGCTAGCTCCGGCCATTTATCCAGATTGGAAGCCCAAAAAGAGCAAGGGTCCAGTGACACAGTCGTGGCTTCAATGTTTACTTGGAGATACTCCTGTACCATCGTCTCTAGGCGTTGACTATGTGTCAGACTTCTTGTCTCCTGTGGCCTTGCAAAGGATGGGCTAAAAAAGTGGTGAAAAGATTCCGCAAAATTGATGTTACCAGCAGATACTGTGGTTCTGTTACGGTTTGAGTGCTGAACACTTGACGGTCCCACGGTTGGCAAGTTGGAACTGTGAGATTCACTACGTGCACCACTGGTATTTTGTGGAAAAGCACATGTAAGATTCTGCAACAGTCTCTGCTGATACTCCTGCATGCGTGCATCCCTTTCTATGGCAGGAATAATTTCTGCAAATTTACTTTTGTACCGGGGATCTAACAGTGTGGCAACCCAGTAGTCAGGATTATTTCTAATTCTCACAATTCGAGGGTCATGTTGCAGGTAGTGCAGCAAGAAGGCACTCATGTGTGTTGCGCATCCAGGAGCACCAAGTCCCTGTTGTGTTGGTGGCGAGGTAACAATCATACTTCCTTCCTCTGTCCTCTCCCCCCAACCTCGCACAACAGAAATGTGATCAAGGTCTCCCTCATCTGATGAGTCTTCCATCAGTTCGTCCTCCACTTCTTCCTGGGCTCCTGCACCTTCCTCACTAGTTTGGCTGCTACCATGCGCCCTGGTAAAACCATCTCCCCCACCCTCACATGCCTGCCGCCTTGGTGCTGCCGACCGTCTGGACCTTGCAGATGTTAGCCCTTCCGCATACAACTCCTCCTCCTCTACTTCCTCCACCTCCTCTTGTGCCACCACCTGACTCCGAATTCTGTTTAACATGTGCTCCAGCATGTAAATCACCGGAATAGTCATGCTGATAATGGCATCGTCAGCACTAAACATCTTCGTCGCCATTTCAAAACTGTGCAGAAGGGTGCATAGGTCCCTGATCTGAGACCACTCCTCCAGCGTGATTTGCCCCACCTCTGGATCTCGTTGGCCCAGGCTATACGTCAGAACGTATTGCACCAGGGCTTGTCGGTGCTGCCACAGTCGCTGCAACATGTGCAGAGTTGAATTCCACCGGGAAGGCACATCGCATTTTAGCCGGTGAAGTGGCAGGCCCAACAACTTCTGTAGAGATTTAAGTCGCTGAGCTGCGGGATGCGAACGGCGAAAGTGAGCACACAGTGACCGTGCCCTCTGCAGAAGGCCATCTAGTCTGGGATAGTGGGCTAAAAATTGCTGGACAACCAGGTTCAACACGTGAGCCATACAAGGCACGTGTGTGACATTGCCCCGGCGAAGGGCCGCACCCATGTTTGCAGCATTGTCGCACACGGCCTTCCCTGGTTTCAGGTCCAGTGGAGACAACCATTCATGAAATTGGTTCTCCAGAGCTGACCACAACTCCTCTGCTGTGTGACTCACATTTCCCAGACATTTCAATGTAAAAACCGCCTGATGACGTTGAGCCCTACTGCCAGCATAGTAAGGAGGTGTGCAGGATCCCTTCTGCGCAGTTAGAAAGCTTGTGGCATCACCAGACAGGCTTTGGGTGCAGACGGAAGACCGAGAGGAGGTTGAGGAGGCAGAAGCAGTGGAGGAACTTTGACATAAAGAGGATTGACGCACAACTCGTGGGGATGGCAAGACTTGGACAGCAGCCCCTTGTCCTGCTGTCACCATAGTTACCCAGTGCCCAGTCAGCGACATGTAACGCCCCTGTCCATGCCTACTCGTCCAAGTGTCTGTGGTGAAATGCACCCTGTCACACACAGAGTTTTTCAAAGAAGCGGTGATGTTGTGTGCGACATGCTGGTGGAGCGCAGGCACACCTTTCTTTGAGAAGTAGTGCCGACTGGGCATCTGGTACTGGGGCACTGCGACGGACATAAGGTCTCGAAAATCCTCTGTGTCCACCAGGCGGAAAGGCAGCATTTCTGTAGCCAAGAGCTTGCAGATGGTGAAATTCAACCTCTTAGCTTTCTCATGGCTAGGAGGAAATGGTCTTTTACTTGTCCACATCTGAGGGACCGAGGGCTGGCTATTGTGCTTAGACGGGGTTGATAAGGGTGTCCCCGGCAAACTGCCGGTCTGTGAGGAAGATGCAGGCGGACATGTTAGGTTGCCTTGATCCAAAGGTGGTGCTATCGATGTCGGACAGCGCTCAACACCAGCTGGTGTTACCACCTCCAAAGAAAATGATGACCTGCCAATCACGCTGGCTGTTGCGGGTAATGAGGTGGCAGGTCTGCGCCCCAAAACAGGTGTGACTGCTGTCCCCCCAGTCACAGAGGATGAAGAGGCCGCGGATGCACAAGATATGGCAGACGGTGGTTGGCCCGGCCGGCTAGGCCGCATTGTAGCACACTGAGCTTCCCACTGCAACTTATGCTTCATGTCCATGTGCCGGTTCATGCATGAAGTACTCAAACTATGTATTTTTTGGCCTCTACTTAGCTTTTGCTGACAAATGTTACAGATAACACGAGTTGGGTCATCTTTATCGATCTGAAAAAATGCCCAGGCTATGCAAGGCTTAGCACCCATGCGACCTGAAGAGCCACCACGACTTGTGGTGAGAGGCAGAGTTGTGTTTGAGGATGCAGTTGTTGACGTGCTTCCAGTACTACGTCTCTGTCCAGGAAGGCGCAACCTGACCTCGTCGTCACTAGCATCTTCCTCCACCTCCTCTGCTGACCTCATCTCTTGGCTGACTGTGGGTTGACAGTAAGTGGGATCTCCAACCTCATCATCATCACCCTGTGCGTTATCACACCCGTCGTCCTCAGAGCCAACCTGTTCCTGCCCTGACAAAAAACTAAAGTTGTCGCTCCAATCAGGTATTTGAGTCTTATCATCGTCTTCCTCATTGTCTCCACAAACAGGAGTTACAGTTTAGGAATGAGGGTCTACATTATGGTCAGAACCTTCTGCGTCTGGTCCTGGATCCGACTCATAAAGATTCTGGGCATCAGTGCAGATCATTTCCTCATCTGGATTCACAGAAGCGCTGGAGTCGACCTCTGATTCCCAGGCTATAGTATGAGTAAACAGCTCTGCAGACTCAACCATCTGTTCTACCTCATACTCAGACGGGCAGCTGGAGATTTGGGAGCTGTGAGGAAGCAAGTGCGATTGGGGTGACACCTTTGAGGACTGGAGTATTTGTGATGTTGAAGTTGATGTGGAGGAGAGCCCACTTAAAAGGAGCACTTGAAATCCGTTGAAGCACCTGCTGTTTTTGTGCCTCATCTGGAATTTGTAGCGATTGGCGTGGCCGTAAGAAAGGGATCTTATCACATTGTCCGCTAAAAGAAGTAGACATTTTAGTTTGGCTGGAAGATGGTCTTTCTTCTGCAGATGTTACTGTTGCTTTAACACCTACCCCATGGACACAACCTTTTTTCCCCTTCCCAACACTCCTATTCCCCTTTCCACCAGCAGCAGGCCTTTTTCCACTCATTTTGGTGGTTAACTAATTCACAACTCTGGAGTTGTTTGCACAAAAAAACAATGGATGGGAACCGAGCAGAGATGAGTGGCCAAACTGTGGAATTAGGCCAAAACTATTGGCTGGGTTAGATGCAGAAAAAAATTATATTCAATTTGCAACATGATGGAGGTCAGTATAGATGGACTAATAGAACAAGTCCCACACACAGCTAGAAGCCCAAATATTTTTCCAGAGGTAGATGCAGAAAAATTTTTTATTCAGTTTGCAACCTGATGGAGGTCTGTATAGATGGATTAATAGAACAAGTCCCACACACAGCTACAAGCCCAATATTTTTTCAGAGGTAGATGCAGAAAAAAAATATATTCAGTTTGCAACCTGATGGAGGTCAGTATAGATGGACTAATAGAGAAAGTCCCACAAACTGCTAGAAGGCCAAATATTTTTTCAGAGCTAGATGCAGACAAAAAATTATTTTGAATTTGCAACCTGATGGAGGTCAGTATAGGTGGACTAATAGAACAAGTCCCACACACTGCTAGAAGGCCAAATATTTTTTCAGAGCTAGATGCAGAAAATAATTATATTCAGTTTGCAACCTGATGGAGGTCTGTATAGATGGATTAATAGAACAAGTCCCACACACAGCTAGAAGCCCAAATATTTTTTCAGAGGTAGATGCAGATAAAAATTATTTTTAATTTGCAACCTGATGGAGGTCAGTATAGATGGACTAATAGAGAAAGTCCCACACACTGCTAGAAGGCCAAATATTTTTTCAGAGCTAGATGCAGATAAAAATTATATTCAATTTGCAACCTGATGGAGGTCAGTATAGATGGACTAATAGAACAAGTCCCACACACAGCTAGAAGCCCAAATATTTTTTCAGAGGTACTGTAAATGCAGATAAAAATTATTTTTAATTTGCAACCTGATGGAGGTCAGTATAGATGGACTAATACAACAAGTCCCACACACAGCTAGAAGCCCAATATTTTTTCAGAGGTAGATGCAGAAAAAAATATATTCAGTTTGCAACCTGATGGAGGTCAGTATAGATGGAGTAATAGAACAAGTCCCACACACAGCTAGAAGCCCAAATATTTTTTCAGAGGTAGATGCAGATAAAAATTATTTTTAATTTGCAACCTGATGGAGGTCAGTATAGATGGACTAATAGAGAAAGTCCCACACACTGCTATAAGGCCAAATATTTTTTCAGAGCTAGATGCAGATAAAAATTATATTCAATTTGCAACCTGATGGAGGTCAGTATAGATGGACTAATAGAACAAGTCCCACACACAGCTAGAAGCCCAAATATTTTTTCAGAGGTACTGTAGATGCAGATAAAAATTATTTTTAATTTGCAACCTGATGGAGGTCAGTATAGATGGACTAATAGAGAAAGTCCCACACACTGCTAGGAGGCCAAATATTTTTTCAGAGCTAGATGCAGAAAAAAATTATATTCAGTTTGCAACCTGATGGAGGTCAGTATAGATGGACTAATAGAGAAAGTCCCACACACTGCTAGAAGGCCACATATTTTTTCAGAGGTAGATGCAGAAAAAAATATATTCAGTTTGCAACCTGATGGAGGTCTGTATAGATGGATTAATAGAACAAGTCCCACACACAGCTAGAAGCCCAATATTTTTTCAGAGGTAGATGCAGAAAAAAATATATTCAGTTTGCAACCTGATGGAGGTCAGTATAGATGGACTAATACAACAAGTCCCACACACAGCTAGAAGCCCAATATTTTTTCAGAGGTAGATGCAGAAAAAATTATATTCAGTTTGCAACCTGATGGAGGTCTGTATAGATAGATTAATAGAACAAGTCCCACACACAGCTAGAAGCCCAATATTTTTTCAGAGGTAGATGCAGAAAAAAATATATTCAGTTTGCAACCTGATGGAGGTCAGTATAGATGGACTAATACAACAAGTCCCACACACAGCTAGAAGCCCAATATTTTTTCAGAGGTAGATGCAGAAAAAAATATATTCAATTTGCAACCTGATGGAGGTCTGTATAGATGGATTAATAGAACAAGTCCCACACACAGCTAGAAGCCCAATATTTTTTCAGAGGTAGATGCAGAAAAAAATATATTCAGTTTGCAACCTGATGGAGGTCAGTATAGATGGACTAATACAACAAGTCCCACACACAGCTAGAAGCCCAATATTTTTTCAGAGCTAGATGCAGAAAAAAATATATTCAATTTGCAACCTGATGGAGGTCAGTATAGATGGACTAATAGAATGATGCTATGCCCAAAAGATTTTACTTCACTAGGTGCAGTAAAAAAATTGGTATTCTATACACAGGTGGTATATCTTGCAACACAGATAGGCTACTCCACTGACTAACACACTCTGCAATAGGCCAAAAAGGATTAGCTTTGCTAGATTCAGCCAAATGCTGTGAAAAAAACTTGCAAAGCACTGGCACAGACCTGCCTGGCAAAAACTGATAGGAACTGATGTAACCTAGTCCTGAAAAGGACTCCAATTACAATTAGTCTTTACTCCCACAATCTATCTATTTAAGAGCACAGTCCTGCCTGATAAAAGTCGTAGGAAATGCTGTAACCTAGTCCTTAAAAGGACTGCAATCACAACTATTCCCTACTCCCAAGCTATCTGTAGATTTGTGCGAAAATTGGCTTGAAATTAACAAGGTATAGCGCACACAGCAACAGCGGTGCCCTCTAACATGCAGCTGCAGCAGTGAGAAAATGGTGGCGACGGGGAAAATGGCTTGGTCTTATAGGGCAAGGACATGTGACATACACTGCCAATGACACATGCCCCTGCTTGTGTGAAAAAAAGC